>NC_091472.1:208570878-209170878 GCF_036971445.1 Narcine bancroftii | reverse complement strand
CAGCCTGTGGGAAGAAGCTATTCCCCAGCCTGGCAGTCATGATGGCCATGGTTAACGATGCTGTGCACTGGATGAAAATGGTGTTTTTACAATTCCTTGAGCACTATTTGAACAATACCCCCAGTAAATGTCATCTAAAGAAGAAAGTTTTAATCCTCACAACTGTTTGAATCATTCCTCTCTGATGCTTTGTAGTTACTAGACCATCCAATGATGCAGCCGGACAGGAGACACAACTGTGCTCCTGTAAAATCTCAGGATGCGAGCCGTTGGCTTAATCTCCTCAGCCTTCTTGGGAAGTGCAGGCACTTCCTGACTAATAAGGAGTGATTGCTTTGTGTTTTAATGTTTGTGGTGGATGGATGGGAATTTTGTGTAATAGTATTGTATATTATTGCTCTTTAACAATCTTTATTGGATAGAAGTAGTCATTGTACTTTAGGATATACAATTATGTACAGATTGTACTTAAGTAGCCATTTGTCCCAGATATCTTTTCAGTCCAAGAATACTTGAGATCACAGGCAGATTTTGAACAATAACTCCATTCCTTTGCAAATTTTACCAGTTGCTCAATTTCAAGATATATGGGGAAAACACCACTGTCAACTCTTATGCCTTAAATGAGTAATTATGTTCAAATGGGCAGTAGATCAAGAGATGGAAACAGTGAAATCAGACATAGGTAAGTGGCTACTTAAAAGTAGAAACATTAGTGTTCATGCTATTGAGTTTAAGGCTGCCCAGGAGGAATACAATGTGTTTTCCTTAAGTATGTTTGCCCTCACCCTGGCGATGGATGAGGCCAACAGGCATGTTGCTGGAAGGGTTAGGGGATTGATACAGTAGGTCTGATTGTGGCCTTGGATGGAGGTGAGAGGAGATGTAGGGAGAAGTTTGGCAATTTCTGTGGTTCCAGTGGGAAGCTCGTCAGGTGGTGGTGGGTGGAGAGGGAAGTGCTGTCAAGGGAGTCACAGAAAGACTTGCCCCTGTGAAATGAGGATATGAGTGGAGTGTGTTATATGTAGCAGGTTAGAGGATGGTGCTGAAGTTGGAAGTGTCCAAGGATAACGTGTCAGATGTGGCAGCTGATGGGTGGTAAGTGAGAAACCAGAGGGATTCTGTCCTTGTTCTGCTGGAGAGGAGGTGGGGTAAAGTCAGAAAGAGAATTGGAGTTACGGCTGCAGGCTTTATCAATGACAGTATGGGGTAATCTGTATTTATTGCAGAAATAAGACATTTTGAGTGTCTTGGATTAGAAGACCTCATCTTGGAACTGTTACAGGCCCAGAGGACCCCAACACCTAGCAGCAGTAGAAAATCACCAAGACAAATGGACACTTAAACAAACGT
This sequence comes from Narcine bancroftii, assembly GCF_036971445.1. Classification (NCBI taxonomy): domain Eukaryota; kingdom Metazoa; phylum Chordata; class Chondrichthyes; order Torpediniformes; family Narcinidae; genus Narcine; species Narcine bancroftii. Next base: position 209,169,525 of record NC_091472.1, on the reverse strand, counting down.
CTTTTTTAATTTTCTTTAAAGATAAAAACAGGATCAAACTTTAACTTATTACTATTAACGTAAAGTAGCCTAACATTAACCCTTTCTAATTCTAACTGCAGTTGTATGAAATGAGTATAAATTCTGAAAATTTATTTGATTCACAGTCCAATCTCACTTCTCACTCCTCCAAATTTACTGGTATCTATCAATTCTTATACTGCACACAGAACTTAACGTTTATGAATTTTCACTGCTTAAAGATTAATGGTTACCCCCTCAGGAAGGCTCTTGTTGGTTTCAGAGAGGGAACCTTTGCTCATTGGACACACAAAAACTGATTCCCTCTGATCAGCCACTTCAGTGTCTTGCTCCATCAGGGTTTTCCAAATGATAACCTCTTCTGCAGGTCACCACAGAGTTCCTTTTGTTTCCCTTATTTCAGGTGAAACACCATTTCTAGCCAGTAATTGCCAACAAGGTTTTTCAACAGGCTGAACTGAGAACTCACAACCCATCTTCAAAATGGGGTTTCAACAAGATGCCAGCTTGCCATCTCCCTCTCTCATTCTTTTAGAAAAAGCCTGTTTGGTCTCTCCTCTCTGCTTGCAAAAACACATAACCTTCTTAGAACAGCAAACTGAAACCAGCCAGATGACTGCACCGCACCAAAACTTCTGTGTTTGGTCACAGTGTTTGAGCTACCGAAAGAAAATAGACACACACACACCGAGGGCAGTTCAGTTTATACAATGTTTATTACAAATTCAAAAGCTGACTTCAAACTACAATATGCAAGCCCTTCCCAATTATACTTATCAATGCCTGGACTGGTCCCAACTGCCGAGGCGAGGCAACGACTGCACACTTGTAGTAGGTTGTTGGGGTGCTGGTAGCAGCTTCTCCACCTCCCCCGACTGGGACGTTGGCTGGACTCTAGAAGTTCTTCTTCTTGCTGAGAGATGTTGCCACATCTTGGAGAGTGTCAAACTTCAGCAGTGGGACTATGGCTTATATTACCCAAAAGTTGTTTACTCATAGCTTATCTCTTTGAATAAATGATTTAATTATCCTCAAGGTCTCCTGACAGTCTGCGACCACCAAAAGACAACTGCATCTCTGGGCCTCATGGTGGAAATTATATTATGTTTTCTGATGCAACTGCATCCTGGGCTTCATGGTGGAATTTAGATGTATCCACTAATTCATATGATTCCTGGGCCTCATAGTGTAAATTAGGTTATGTCTTCCTATTCAACTGCATCCCTGGGCCCCATGGTGGAAATTATATTATGTTTTCTGATGCAACTGCATCTCTGAGCCTCATGGTGGAATTTAGATGTGTCTACCAATTCATATGCATCCTGGGCCTCATAGTGTAAATTAGGTTATGTCTTCCTATTCAACGGCATCCCTGGGCCCCATGGTGGAATTTAGATTATGTCTTCTGATGCAACTGCATCCCTTCTTGCATAAACTGGTCTAAATCCTCCATTACATTCCACCCCTTGGTCGCAGCCTGTCACTTACGAGACCTTACAAGTATTTGAGTACAGAAGGAGTGAAAAAGAGAAACTAAAACTATAATAAGCACAAAAATAAGCAATAATGCGAGCAACCAACGGAGAATAGTGTGGCCCAACCCCCCAAATGTACCAGCTAACCATGAAAAAGGATTCCAATCAAGGCTCAAACTATCCTTGTGAGCCACAATATCCAGACGCTGGAGCTCACGAACAGATTTTGAAACATGCTGAACAATATCAGATACATTAGTGGATACATCGGGAACATATGAACAACATTCAGAACCGACAATAGCACACGTGCCACCCTGTTTTGCTAAATGAAAATCCAAGGCCATATGATTCTGTAAAGCCACTGTCCTGACAGCAGAGAGCTCGTGATTAATGTCATTAAGGCCATGACTGACAGATGAAAGGGCGAAGGATGTCTCATTGGCAATAGAGCTCATCAGATCATATAATTTGTGACCCTCTTTGGAAATGCGAATAACGCCATAACCTGGGATCAAGGCACCAAAGAAAATCTCAGCACCTAAGAGGGCACATCTATGTCGAAGAACAGGGGACATATGCATAAGCGAGGGATGATCCTGTAAATGGGAAATATGATGCAGGTAGGGAACATTATATGCCAAATAGCAGCAACCACCCCAGGTAAGGGGTAACCATGCAAAGGCACGAGACCCACAAACCCAATAAGGCCCATTCATAGGGTGCTTGGAAATAAAAGGGGAATATGCCAGACAGTCAATGTATCCCAGTACATCCGTAGGCCTATCGGGGAACTTACAAAAGCCCTTCACATGTTGAGAAACAATAGAATAGCAGGGTGTTATATTATAAGGTGAGGTAGAAATATGGCAGTCTTGAAAAATACCGAAAATTTCACTTGGACTAAAGAACCTGGCCTCATCAGGCACAGTGGACTCTATAAGTTCTTCTTCTTCTTGCTGAGAGATGTTGCCACCTCTTGGAGAGTCTTAAACTTCAGCAGTGGGGCCATGGCTTATATTATCCAAAAGTTGTTTACTCATAGCATATCTCTTTGAATAAATTATTTAATTATCTTCAAGGTCTCCTGATCAATGTGAACCTTGCCTTTGGAGGGATCAAAATATTTCCAGGCAGCAACCTCCTTTCGGGTGAAAGGAATAGGGATCATAGGAATGCCCCTTCCAGGTATGCAAAGGGCCTATGCCACAAATCCAACAATCAGATATATTCAATCGGTGAGCGTATGCATAGGAAACATGGAGAAAGGAATTGTCGGACATATCTGAAGGAATGTTAGATGGTGAAGTAGACAACCAACCCTCCACAGAACCGTAAACCTCCCACCACTTAGCGACAGGTGGTGCAGAGTTATCACAAAATAAAAAGCGGGTTCAAAAATGACCATCACAGAAGTAGGGGTCGACTCCTTCAGTTGGTCCATCCACAAACAGAATAAAGGAACCGTGACGGGCAATAACATATTTATATAAGCTGCACTTGAGACGGGTGAGCGAGGACCTCATTGGTGTAATGCATCGGACCGTCTCCCCACGGGCAACTCCCTCGGAATGTCCTCAGCATTACAAATCCAATTGCTGGCACCAAAGCAATTGTTGAGGCAGATTAGCAGGAGTGCAAGACGGAGGACCTGGAACAAAGAAGCCTGACATATGTCACTCACGATGCCGTAAGCATTTAGTATTTAAACAAACTAAACCATCCTGTCCCTCAATAGCTACCCACAGAGTGTTACCCTGGGCAGGTGTCATTATTTCCCCTTTTACAGGAGGGCCACTACCTGGTGGTGCAACCCATACCTTTTGTCTGGCATTCTCTGGCTTGGGAATGGGGGCCAATGACTTTTTCCTCTGGAATAGGCTGTAGTTCAGAAGCGTGAAGAAGTCGGTGGAAAGGTGTACCTCCCTTCAAAGGGCAATGATCCAAATTGTCAACTGCCTGCTGCAGCACATGGCTCCACCCCTTCAGGGGCCCCAGTGGTGTTAACAAATCAACTTGTTCCTTCAGTAAGCCGTTCATTCGTTCAACTTACCCGGCAGCCTGTGTGCAGGTAATATGGAATATGGTGGACCCATAAAATACTGTTGTCAGCTGCCCAATCACAGATTGCCTTCCCGGAGAAATGCGAGCCATTATCAGACTGAATTTCTTCTGGTACATCATAACGAGAAATTAAGTGGTTTAGTCCTTGCATAGTGCTAGCTTGGTCAGCCGTCTTGGTGGAAAAAGCAAAAATCAGGCCTAAAAAGGTGTCACCCATTTCTAGGATGCAACATTTACCCATACAGTCTGGCATAGGGCCTATGTAATCAATTTGCCAGACTGCAGCTGAGCAAGCTTATTCGGCCATGTGGACAAGGAGGAACGGTACAGGACTTCACAAGCTGGCATGCTGGGCATGTCCACACGACCATGCGGCCATCGTCCTGAGGCATGTGTACAGGCCTGTCTTGGGTAAACTTATACCTCTCATTTTGTTCATTTTAGATTGGTCACAGTGTTTGAGCTACCAAAAGAAAATAGACACACACACCGAGAGCAGTTTAGTTTATACAAATGTTTATTACTAATTCAAAAGCTGATTTCACACTACAATATGCAAGCCCTTCCCAACTATACTTATCAATGCTTGGACTGGTCCCAACTGCCGAAGCGAGGCAACGACTGCACACTTGTAGTAGGTTGTCAGGGCGCTGGTAGCAGCTTCTCCACCTCCCCTGACCGGGACGTTGCTCGGACTCTGGCTGTTCTTCCTTCTTGACTAGGGGTGTTCCCACCCCTCGGAGAGTCTAACCTTCAGCAGCAGGACCACAGGCTTATATACCCCAAAATCAATTAATCATGCGCCTACTCCTTCTAACATTTGTCAGTCAAAATCAAAACTGAACATTATATTCTACAATTTAGAAGATTAATTATTATGGAACCAGGATGTTATGATTTCCTGGTTTATCTCGTAGATACAAAGACTTATTAAAACTTCTCGAGCAAGACAGGTTGTGACCAATTCGTCAATTTCAGATTGTTGCATTTGACAACTGCTTTCCCTGGGCCTCACAGTGGAATTCCATTTCAAAGTGTATCTTCAGATAAATCCCCATGGCTGAGTTTAATTACATCTGCTAGTTCTGAAAGTAAGGTGACCTGCGTGTGGACCCAATGTCGTCAGTTCCACATAAGCAAAAAGCATCTGGGTACATGGTTTTAATCCTCCATTACAAGGCCCACATAGTTGATCCCTTCTCCCCCAAATGGCCACTCTGTTCAAACTACAATATGCAAGCCCTTCCCAATTATATTTATCGACGCCTGGACTGGTCCCAACTGCCGAGGCGAGGGAATGACTGCACACTTGTAGTAGGTTGTCGGGGGCGCCAGTAGCAGCTTCTCCACGTCCCCCGACCGGGATGTTGGCTGGACTCTAGAAATTCTTCTTCTTGCTGAGAGATGTTGCCACCTCTTGGAGTGTCAAACTTCAGCAGTGGGTCCATGGCTTATATTACCCAAAAGTTGTTTACTCATAGCTTATCTCTTTGAATAAATTATTTAATTATCTTCCTGGTCTCCTGACAGTCTGCGACCACCAAAAGACAACTGCATCTCTGGGCCTCATGGTGGAAATTATATTATGTCTTCTGATGCAACTGCATCCTGGGCCTCATGGTGGAATTTAGATGTGTCTACTAATTCATATGATTCCTGGGCCTCATAGTGTAAATTAGATTATGTCTTCCTATTCAACTGCATCCCTGGGCCCAATGGTGGAAGTTAGATTATGTCTTCTGATGCAACTGCATCCCTTCTTGCATTAGCTGGTGTAAATCCTCCATTACACTGCACCGCACCCAAACTTCTGTGTTCATTCATCTGTTGCTTTCAAAACAATCATCCATTTACACCTTCTTACGAAATTCTTTAACAAAGCAGTCTCCTTGTTTTGTCTTTGCAAAGGCTCTCAGTGCCTGCATGTCTCACTCTCAGCAAAGCTCTTGCCCTTTGAATGAGAGCTGTTTTGTGAAGTGTTTGTGTTTGTTTGTGACCTACACGAGTCCCACACTCTATCTCTTTCAAAAACATATCTATATACAATATAAAATATATAATCTGTCACAGGGCAGATGCAGCAGAGGAGTTGGCAGAAAATCAATGGTGTACTTGCAAAAAAAATAGTGGAAAGAGGTATAATCCAGGGAGCTCTGGTGAGTTGAGTTTGTAATAGTTTCAAACTTGAACCTCTCTCTTTATTTCAGGAGGCAATTTACTGTCACATAATACAAATTGTCATAACACAAAAAATAGCTTTTTACCTGCTGTAAGGCAGACAGATTCGCCATTGGCAGAAATTGCCTGCAATGCCGCTTGCAGTCAGAGAAAGAGAAGCAAAAGAGGAATGTGTCGTCCCCGTCCAAACCCTGGGCAGAGTCACTGAAGGATTGTGGATTCTCTTTCAATGCTCACAGACCAATCCAAGCCATTGGCAATGTGAACTGCAGTTTTAACTGACACAATTAGGAACCTTTTAGCACCCACTTGTATCCCAGTTTAAAAACCTGACCTTCTATTAGCCAGTTTTGATCCAGTCTCTAACAATCCATGGCCTGGTGTCTGTTCCTTGACTGCATTCTCCAGACGCCCACAGCCTTTGTGGGTTCCTCTCCTCAAAGCACCAATTGCCTGCCACCTGTGTGTGTCCTTCAGCTGCAGAACCCCTCACTGGTCTGCTTCCATCATCACCATCCCATGGATTGAATCCTCTGCTTCTCAGATGTTTGTGGGGTGTGGTCTTCCTGTTTTCTTGTGCTCTGTGCCAGTCCTCCACTTTCCCAGAGATAGCGGTGGTAAGGAAATCTAACAAACCAAAATAAAAATTTTACAACTTAGAGGAGAATCTCGCAGGTCTAGAGAGATGGAAAGAGCGTTATTATAAATTTAAGCCTACTATTTGAATATTCAGGTGCCATATTTTCAAAAGTATAGAGTATATATTTCTCAAGCTATATGTAATTTTTTCCAAAGGAATACAACTTTGAAATTTTGCATGTCATCTTGGGATACCTAAAAATATATTTGATTTCCAAGTAAATGCAATACATTTCCTCATCACTGCTCACACTAACAAATTCCAATTGATATATTAATAGTTTTAATTTGGGCTTCATTCCTTCAATGTTTCCTAATAAAAGTAAGGTCGGAGTTTGCGGGAAAACAACTCTGTAACTTGTTCCAAATTTTATTGATTCTACCCAAAATAATCTTGCATTAGGACAAAGCTAAGTTGAATGCAAGAAATATCCTACATTTTCATGACACCTAAAATATTGGTTTGATAATTCTGATTTTATTTCATTCAATCTGTCCCAGTAACTGTCAAAGAAAAAACTATTTAGTTTTGGATTTCCTATTCACTGCTGCATGTACAGTGTGGAAATCTGGTCAATAGTTCCAGACTGCTGAGTTGAAGTGAGTTAATACAGCTCCCCTGGATTATGTGATCTCTGTTGCCAAATCAGCTTCCTGTTGAGTTATTCAAATCCAAATGCCTGAGTTACCTGAGTTCAGATGCAGATCTCAGATAAAATCCTTGCTGACATCTGCTACATAAGTGATGTAAACATTACACTGAATTAACTTAATATCTTACATTGAGATCCTTCCATAGATCTGCCCATATTTGCCAATCAATGACAATATTCAGATCCATTTTCCACCTTTGTTTAGACTTATGAACTCCTCACTTAAAAGTTCCTACTTGTAAGGACGAGAACATCATAGAAGAAAACTTTTTAACAATTCCTCTTTTGAAGGAGTTCTATTTCAGTACAATATGGTTGGTCCTAACTTACCCTTCAAATATACTCTTAGTTAGAAATAACAAAACAAAATTCTATATGATATTTATTTCCAAGTTGCTCAAATGACATTAATTGACCCCTTTCATAACAATCTTCAACATTTATAATCCTCATGCAAAACCAGCTATCCAGAAATTGATGATCCTTTGAGAGAGATACGAGAATTTTAAATCAATGCCATTTTGGGTGATATACATCCTCTTACACAAATTTCATCATTTATTTTATTCCATATATTAATCAAATGTTTCAATAAAGGTGTATCTTTATCACCAACCATTAATTTCGATTTCCACTTGTATATAAATTCTTCTGCTTTTTTCTCTCCTATTTTATTTGTTTCTATTTTAACCCATGGCAATTTTGCTCTTTTAAGAAAGTAAGCAAGAAGTCTCATTTGAGCAGCTGGATACTAATTTTTTAAATGAGGAAGCTGTCGTCCTGTCAATGCAAAATTTGCATTGAGAGAAATGCAGATGTCGTTAGCTATCTTATTGAATTGGCTAAAATGGCAAGCAGGGTGAAAACTAATCCAAAAGAGTTCTACAAATATGTTAATGGTAAGAGGAAAGCTAGAGACAAAATTGGTCCCTTAGAAAATCAGAGTGGAAAACTGTGTGTGGAACCTAGAGAAATGGGGGAGATATTGAACAGTTTCTTTTCTTCGGTATTCACTAAGGAGAAGGATATTGGGAGATGTGGGATAAAAAAAGCAAATTGGGTAAATATGGGGAATATAGAGATTACAAAAGGTGTAGTTTTAAGGCTTTTGAAGAATATAAAGGTGGATAAATCTCCGGGACCAGACGGGATCTTCCCCAGGACATTGAGAGAAGTGAGGAAGGAAATAGCAGAGGCTCTGGCGGTAATTTTTCAAATGTCATTAGATATGGGGATAGTGCCGGAGGATTGGCGCATTGCGCATGTGGTTCCGTTATTTAAAAAGGGTTCAAGGAGGAAGCCTGGTAACTATCGGCCTGTAAGTTTGACGTCTGTGGTAGGTAAATTAATGGAGAAAATTCTTAGAGATAGTACTTATAAACATCTGGATAGACAGGGTCTGATCAGGAGCACTCAACATGGATTTGTGGGAGGAAGGTCATGTTTGACCAATCTGATTGAATTTTTTGAAGAGGTGACCAGGAATGTGGATGAGGGTAGCGCAGTGGATGTTGTCTATATGGACTTCAGTAAGGCCTTCGATAAGGTACCACATGGAAGGTTAGTTAGGAAGGTGCAGTCTTTAGGTATAAATTTTGAGATAGTCAAATGGATTGAACATTGGCTGAAAGGGAGAGGCCAGAGAGTGGTAGTGGATAATTGTCTGTCAGGTTGGAGGCCGGTGACCAGTGGTGTGCCTCAAGGATCTGTATTGGGCCCATTGTTGTTCGTTATATACATTAATGATCTAGATGATGGGGTGGTGAATTGGATTAGTAAATATGCAGACGATACTAAGATAGGTGGAATAGTGGATAATGAAGAAGGTTTTCAAGGATTGCAGAGGGATTTGGGTTGCTTAGAAAAGTGGGCTGAAAAATGGCAGATGGAATTTAATGCTGATAAGTGTGAGGTGCTTCATTTTGGTAAGAAGAATCAGAATAGGACATATGTGGTAAATGGGAGAGCATTGAGGAATACAGAAGAGCAGAAAGATTTAGGAGTGACGGTACATCGTTCCCTGAAGGTAGAAACTCACGTGAATAGGGTGGTGAAGAAGGCTTTTAGTATGCTGGCCTTTATCAATCATTGCATGGAATATAGGAGTTGGGAGGTGATGTTGAGATTGTATAAGAAGTTGGTGCGGCCTAATTTGGAGTTCTGTGTGCAGTTCTGGTCGCCTAATTATAGGAAGGATATAAACAGAGTGGAGAGAGTGCAGAGAAGGTTTACCAGAATGTTGCCTGGGTTTAAGCATCTGGAGTATGGGGAGAGATTGGACAGATTGGGTCTTTATTCTTTGGAGCGTAGAAGGTTGAGAGGGGATTTGATAGAAGTATTTAAGATTATGAAAGGGATAGACAAGAGTGGATGTGGATAGACTATTTCCGTTAAGAGGAGGAAAGATTAAAACAAGAGGACATGAGTTAAGAATTAAGGGGCAGAGGTTTAGAGGTAACATGAGGGGGAACTTCTTTACTCAGAGAGTGGTAGCTGTGTGGAATGATCTTCCGGGAGAAATAGTGGCGGCGGAGTCAATTGTATTATTTAAGAAAAGGTTGGACAGGTATATGGATGAGAAGAAGATGGAGGGTTATGGGCATTGTGCAGGGAGGTGGGATTAGAAAGGGGTGTTTGGTTCGGTGCGGACTAGAAGGGCCTAATGGCCTGTTTCCGTGCTGTAATTGTTATGTTATGTTATGTTTATATACATGAGAGCAAACATCCTGGAGGAGTGTAACATTTGATTCAATTGGAAATGGGTTCACATGACATAAAATCATGATGCAGGCTGTTTTTTAACCATGCAATACAAGAGGAAGGTTGTCCAGGTGTCCAGCAGGATATAGATGACAAGATATAGGAACAGATCTAGGCCCAGCAGGTCTGTGCCACCATTCTTCCATTCAGCCTCACTCCCCAGCTTTCTCCGCATAACCCTTGATTCCTTGACTAATCAAATACCTGTCAATCTCTGCCTTAAATACACCCAATGATCTCAGTTCCACATCTTTGCTATGTGTACCCTGTCCAGGCCTCCCAGCATTTGAAATGCATATGAGGTCCCTTTATCTTTCTGTACTCCAACTGGTACATTCTTTTTTAAAGACTTTATTTAAAATTTTTATAACATGAATACAATAAAGAATTACGTTTAAAGAAAAATAGAAAAAAAAAATTTAAAAAGGTATGATTACAATATTACATCACCAACTGGTACATTCGAAGAGTTGACAGTTGTTCCTCATACCTTTTAATTCCTGGTATCATTCCAGTAAATCATCTCTGAAACTTTTAAAACACCAGCACATCCTTTCTCAAATAAGGCACCCAAAACTGTAATTTTGATTAAATGGAAAGGCAATTCTGCATATACACATACGCAACAGTTAAATGATATTATGTTGAAGTTTACAAAAAAATTAGATTGACATTAAATAGGCAAATAATAACATTCAAAAGATGCCGGGGCCCATTTATGGATTATTATCGTAACCTAAAGATATAGGGTTTTTCTAAAGATTGGTGCCGTGTTACGAGACCAGAGGACCCCCAAAGCCCAGCAGCAATAGATATGCACCAAGACAAATGGTTACATAAACTAAAGTGGATTTTAATTCTCTTTAAACATGAAAACAGAATTACACTTTAACTTATGACTATTAACTTAATTTACCGAACTTAACCCCCTTCTGATTCTAGGCGCATGTGTGTGTAATGTGTGTGTAACTTCAGAAAAATTCTTTGCTTCACAGTCCAATCTCACTTCTCATTCCTCCAAGTTCACTAGTTGCAGGAAATATTTATACTGTGCACAGAATTTAAAATATATGAAGTTCACCAGGCTTTGGTGCTCGAAAGATAAATGGTTACCACTCAGGATGGTTCTTGTTAGTTTTTAGAGAGTGATGTGTTGTTCAGGGAAATATTAGGGTGTTTTTGACTCAACGTACCAGCATCTGAAGTCTGCTATCTCTTCAGAAAAGCTCTGATAGCTTTAGCATGGAACAGAGCTGAGTCAGGACTTGGCAGGCTTTTAAGGGAGTGTGTGGGCAGGGTTTGTTCTGGATTAACAATCTCACCAAATGACACTACTTGAAATCAAGATTCCAACCATTTTGAGGAATACAACTGGAATTGTTTAACAAGAGCCTGGTGTTTCCCGATGTGTTTCCTTTCAATAGTGGAAATTATTTATTAATAACTGCCCATTAACCTTTCTGATACATATATTTGCATTTAACTTTCAGATTGTTGTTAACTAGGAAGCATTTAATGGGGCGACTGGGTGGAATATTTGCTTTATCCATGCAGTTGGCATGCAGTTTTCCAGCTGTAGGATGTGTTGCAGTTGCTTGCAAGTTTGTAAAGTGGAATTATGATGTGAAATTGCAAGTCACAGAACCATTTTTGTTTTTGAAAATGTGAATGAGAAAATTTTAACTTTGGTCTCCTTGGTTTGCTTCAGTTTACAGAGGAGACGTTTGGTCAAGCTGCAAAGACAGAGTTGGATGCCCATTTGGCAAATCTGCTGGGGAAAGCAGAAAGCACAAAACAAGGGATGGAAAAAATAATGAGGCAGACGGAAGTGCTGTAGAAACCAAACCCAAGTAAAGAATATAATTTTGTGCAGAATATTTAGGATAGCAAACGGTTTGGTCTTTTAGTGGTGACCTATTGAAATAAACAAAATCTGGTTAGAATTGAAGTTTATAAATTGTTTGGAAGTTGTAACAAAATAAATGGAGCACAGAATGTAAATGCTGTAATTAAGATAAATGAACAATACAGTAAGACTGGTGTCACAGTATCTACCTCACTCTATCGTACATCACCTTTAAATGTTCTTCCCACTGAGAAACCAGTGTCACTGTATATGCCACAGTTTAACGTACATCATCATTACACCTTGCCCTCCTGTGAACCCAGTGTCACAGTACTTGTCTCAGTCTAACATACATCACGGTTAAAACTTCTCCCCTCTGTGAACCCTGTCTCACAGCATTTGCCACAGTTTATCGTACATCACTTTTAAACCTTCTCACTACCATGAACCTGGTGTCATAGTAACTGACTCTGTCTACCATACATCACCATTAAACTATCTCCTCACTGTGAACCTGGTGTCACAGTATCTGCCACAGTTTACCATAAAATACCGTTAAACATTCTCCCCACTGGCAACCAGGTGTCCGTATATCTGCCTCAGTTTATCGTACATCTCTTTTAAACCATCTCACTATTGTGAACACTGTCACTGTATCTTCCTCAGCCTACTGTACATCACCATTAAACCTTCTCAATTCTGTGAAGCCCATGTCACATTATCATCCTCATTCTACCGTACATCAAAGTTAAGCTTCTCCACACTATGAAACTGGTGTCACAGTACATGCCACTGTTTATCGTGCATCACCATTAAAACTTCTCCCCACTGTGAACCTGGTGTCACTGTACCTGCCTCAGTCTACCATACATCACCGTTAAAAATCCTCCCAACTGTCTGCCTGGTTTCACAGTATCTGTCTCAGTTTATCATACATCACTGTAAACCTTCTCACTCCTCTGAACCCAGTGTCAGAGTATCTTTCTCAGTCTACCACACCATCAACGTTAGAAATTCTCCACACCATGAAACCGTTGTCACAGTACCTGCCACCTATCGTATATCACTATTTAACATTCTCCCCACTGTGAACCTGGTGTCACCTGAACTGCCTAATTCTACCTTTGAACACTGTTAAACCTTCTTCCCACGATGAACCCGATGTCATTGTATCTGGCACAGTTTAACGTACATTACTGCTAAACCTTCTCCCTACTGTCAACTTGATGTCACAGTATCTATCTCAGTCTATCGTACATCACTGTTAAACCTTCTCACCACTGTGACACTGGTTTCACAGTGTCTGCTGAACTCTACAGTACCAGACCATTATACCTTCTCACTACTGTGAACCCTAGGTCACAGTATTTGCAACAGTCAAATGTAGATAGCAGTTAAAGCTTCTCCTCACTGTGAACCCGATGTCCAATTATCTGGTAGTGTTTATCATATATCACCATTAAACCTTTTCAGTAATGTGAACCCGGAGTCACTGTATCTGGCTCAGTTTAACGTACATTACTGCTAAACCTTCTCCCTACTGTCAACTTGATGTCACAGTATCTATCTCAGTCTATCGTACATCACTGTTAAACCTTCTCACCACTGTGAAACTGGTTTCACAGTGTCTGCTGAACTCTACAGTACCAGACCATTATACCTTCTCACTACTGTGAACCCTAGGTCACAGTATTTGCAACAGTCAAATGTAGATAGCAGTTAAAGCTTCTCCTCACTGTGAACCCGATGTCCAATTATCTGGTAGTGTTTATCATATATCACCATTAAACCTTTTCAGTAATGTGAACCCGGAGTCACTGTATCTGGCTCAGTTTAACGTACATCACTGTTAAACAATCTCCCCACTGTGAACCTGGTGTTACAGTATCTGCCGCAGTCTACCATACATCACCATTAAAGATTCTCCCCACTCTGCACCCGGTGTCACTGTATCTGCAACAGGTTAAGGTACATCAGTGTAAACCTTCTCTCTACCGTATCTTCCTGAGTCTAGCGTATATCACTGTTAAACATTCTCCCCACTGTGAACTTGGTGTCACAGTTTCTGCCACAGTTTACTGTACAATACCGTTCAAACTTTTCCCAAATGTTAATCTGGTGTCACAGTATCTGTCTCAGTTTATCATACATCCCTTTTAAATCATCTCAGTACTGTGAACCCGGTGTCACAGTATCTGCCTCACATCACCATTAAACCTTCTGCCTGCTGAGAACACCGTGTCAATGTATCTTTCATTACCATTAGTCCTTCTCTCCACTGTAAAACTGGTGTCTCTGTATCTGCTACAGGTTAATATACATCACTGTTAACCATTCTCACTACTGTGAACCCAGTGTTACAGTGTTTGCCTCAATCCTCTGTACATCACTGTTTAACTTCCTCCCTACTGTTCATCTTGTGTCACAGTAGGTGTATAAGTCTCCCATACATCACCATAAAACCTTCTCCCTACTGTAAAACTTCTTTGTTTTCTTTTCTTTGGCTTGGCTTCGTGGACGAAGATTTATGGAGGGGGTAAAAGTCCACGTCAGCTGCAGGCTCGATTGTGGCTGACAAGTCCGATGCGGGACAGGCAGACACGGTTGCAGCGGTTGCAGGGGAAAATTGGTTGGTTGGGGTTGGGTGTTGGGTTTTTCCTCCTTTGTCTTTTGTCAGTGAGGTGGGCTCTGCAGTCTTCTTCAAAGGAGGTTGCTGCCCGCCGAACAGTGAAGCGCCAAGATGCACGGTTTGAGGCGATATCAGCCCACTGGCAGTGGTCAATGTGGCAGGCACCAAGAGATTTCTTTAGGCAGTCCTTGTACCTCTTCTTTGGTGCACCTCTGTCACGGTAGCCAGTGGAGAGCTCGCCAAATAACGCTTGACGTCCTGTTTTGCGGAAACTGCCAAAATGTTTGGCCTGGAAGTCAGCCTGAAGAAAATGGAGGTCCTCCATCAGCCAGCTCCCCACCAGGATTACCAGCCCCACCCCCCCCCCACATCTCCATCGGGCACACAAAACTCAAAACGGTCAACCAGTTTACCTATCTCGGCTGCACCATTTCATCAGATGCAAGGATCGACAACGAGATAGACAACAGACTCTCCAAGGCAAATAGCGCCTTTGGAAAACTACACAAAAGAGTCTGGAAAAACAACCAACTGAAAAACCTCACAAAGATTAGCGTATACAGAGCCGTTGTCATACCCACACTCCTGTTTGGCTCCAAATCATGGGTCCTCTACCGGCATCACCTACGGCTCCTAGAACGCTTCCACCAGCGTTGTCTCCGCTCCATCCTCAAAATTCATTGGAGCGACTTCATCTCCAACATCGAAGTACTCGAGATGGCAGAGGCCGACAGCATCGAGTCCACGCTGCTGAAGATCCAGCTGGGCTGGGTGGGTCACGTCTCCAGAATGGAGAACCATCGCCTTCCCAAGATCATGTTATTTGGCGAGCTCTCCACTGTA
Source organism: Narcine bancroftii (assembly GCF_036971445.1). Lineage (NCBI taxonomy): Eukaryota > Metazoa > Chordata > Chondrichthyes > Torpediniformes > Narcinidae > Narcine > Narcine bancroftii. The sequence continues at coordinate 209,154,417 of NC_091472.1, read as the reverse complement.
AAACTGGAATCACTGTATGTACAACAGTGTAACAAGCATCATCATTAAACTTCGTACCCACTGTATATTTGGTGTCACAGTGTCTATCTCCATCTTCCGTACATCACCATAAAACCTTCTCCCTACTGTGAAACTGGTGTCACAGTACCTGCCACTGATTTTCGTACATCAACATTAAACCTTCTCCCGACTGTGAACCTGGTGTCAATGTATCTGCAACAGTGTATCGTGCATCACCGTTAAACCACCTCACATGTGGTTACACCTGAGTATCTGGTGTCATATTATCTGTCTTGGTCTACCGTACATCACCATTAAACCTTCTCCCCACTGTGAACCTGCTGTCATAATATATGACACAGTTTATAGTACATCACTGTTAGACCTTATCTCGGCTTTGAACATGGTGTTACAGTAACTGTCTCAGTCTACTGTACATTACCATTAAACCTCCTCCCCACTGTCTACCTGGTTTTACAATATCTGCCACAGTTTACCGTACCTCACTTTTAAACATTCTCAATCCTGTGAACCCAGAATCACAGTATCTGCCTCACAGCTCCATTAAACCTTCTGCCTGTAGAGAACACCGTGTCAAGGTATCTTTCATCACCATTAGTCCTTCTCACCACTGTGGAACTGATGTCTCTGTATCTGCTACAGGTTAATGTACATCTCTGTTAACCATTTTCCCTACTATGAACCCGGTGTGACAGTGTATGCCTCAGTCTACTGTACATCATTGTTTAACTTTCTCCCCACTCTGTATCTTGTGTCACAGTAGTTGTATCAGTCTACCATACATCACCATAAAACCTTCTCCCTACTGTGAAACTGATGTCACTGTATGTACAACAGTGTAACGAACATCACCGTTAAACCTCCAACCCACTGCTTATCTGGTGTCACAGTGTCTGTCTCCGTCTACCGTGCATCACCATAAAACCTTCTCCCTACTGTGAAACTGGAGTCACAGTATCTGCCACAGTTTTTCATACATCAACATTAACCCTTCTCCCGACTGTGAACTCCATGTCAATGTATCTGCAACAGTGCATCGTGCCCAGTGAATCTAGTGTCACAGTATTCTTTTCTTTTCTTTGGCTTGGCTTCACGGACGAAGATTTATGGAGGGGTAATATCCACATCAGCTGCAGGCTCGTTTGTGGCTGACAAGTCCGATGCGGGACAGGCAGACACAGTTGCAGCGGTTGCAAGGGAAAATTGGTTGGTTGGGGTTGGGTGTTGGATTTTTCCTCCTTTGTCTTTTGCAAGTGAGGTGAGCTCTGTGGTCTTCTTCAAAGGAGGTTGCTGCCCGCCGAACTGTGAGGCGCCAAGATGCACGTTTTGAGGCGATATCAGCCCACTGGCAATGGCAGGCAGAGGCAGGCACCAAGAGCTTTCTTTAGGCAGTCCTTGTACCTCTTCTTTGGTGCACCTCAGTCTCGGTGGCCAGTGGAGAGCTCGTCATATAACACAATCTTGGGAAGGCGATGGTCGTCCATTTTGGAGATGTGACCTACCTAGCGCAGTTGGATCTTCAGCAGTGTGGATTCGATGCTGTTGGCCTCTGCCATATCGAGTACTTCGATGTTGGAGATGAAGTCACTCCAATGAATGTTGAGGATGGAGCGGAGACAATGCTGGTGGAAGCATTCTAGGAGCTGTAGGTGATGCCGGTAAAGGACCCATGATTCGGAGCTGAACAGGAGTGTGGGTATCTCAGTTTATCGTACATCTTTTTTAAACTATCTCACTGCTGTGAACCCTGTCACAGTTTCTTCCTCAGTCTACCGTACATCACCATTAAACCTTCTCAATCCTGTGAGGCCTGTGTCACAGTATCATCCTCAGTCTACCGTACATCAACGTTAAGCTTCTCCACTCTATGAAACCAATGTCACAGTACATGCCACTCTTTATCGTACATCAATGTTAAACATTCTCCCCAGTGTAAACCTGGTGTTACAGTACTTGTCTCAGTCTATCGTACATGCTTCAGTCTACCATACATCACTCTCATCTCTGTGAACCCGGTGTAATTGATCCTCCCAAATTCATTACATATCACTGTTTAACTTTCTCGCATCTGTGAACCTATTATCACAGTAACTGCTTCAGTCTAACGTACATCATCATTAAACCTTCTCACTGCTGTGAACCCGGTGTCACAGCATCTGCCAAAATTTGTCATACATCACCTTTAAAGCTTCTTCCCACTGTGAACCTGGTGTCACAGTATCTGCCAGACTTTATCGTACACTGTCAAACCTTCTCAGTGATGTTAACCCTATATCCCATTCTCTGGTATTGTTTATTATGATATCACTATTAAACCTTCTCACAACTGTGAAACCAGTGTCACTGTATTTACCTCAGTTTATTGTAAATTACCTTTAATGATTCTCCCCACTCTGAGCCTGGTGTCACAGTATCTGCCTCAATTTACCGTACTTCACTGTTAAAACTCCTCCGCCCTGTGTACCTGGTTTCACAGTATCTGCCACAGTTTATCATGTTAAATCTTCTCAGTCCTGTGAAGCCGCTGTCACAGTATCTTCCTCAGTTTTATGTACATTAATGTTAAAATTTCTCCAATCTCTGAAACCGATGTCACAGTAATTAACAGAGTTTATCATATATCGTCATTAAATGTTCTCCCCACTCTTCACCCAGTTTTCCCACTGTATCTGTAAGAGTTGATTGTACATCACCTTTAAACCTCCTCCACACTGAGAACCTGGTTTCACAGTATCTGCCACATTTTATCGTACATCACTGTTACACATTCTCACTGCTGTGAATCAGGTGTTACACTATCTTCCTGAGTTTCCCGTCCATCAACGTTAAACTTTCTCCCCAATGTGAATATGGTGTAATTGTATCTGCCTCATTCTACTACACATCATGGTTAAAAATTCTCCACACTGTGAACCTGGTGTCACTGTATCTGGCACAGTTTAACACACATAATCGTTAAACATACTCCTCACTGTGAATCCGATGTCACAGTATCTGCCACTTTCTACCGAACATCACCGTTACATCATCTCCCCACTGTGAACATGGTGTAACAGTATCTGCTCAGTCTAACATATATCACCGTTCAACCTTTTCCCCAGTGTTAACCTGGTCTCACAATATCTGCCTCAGTTTATCTTACATAACTTTTTAACCATCTCACTACTGTGAAACTGGTCTCACAGTATCTGTCACACTTTATCATACATCAACGTTAATCCTTATCCCCAATGTAAACCTGGTGTCACAGTACCTGCCTCAGCCTAACGTACATCACCATTAAACCTTCTCACTGCTGTGAACCTGGTGTCACAGTATGTGCCAGACATTATCGTACACTTTTAAACCTTCTCAGTGATGTTAACCCTGTATCCCATTGTCTGGTATTGTTTGTCATATATCACTATTAAACCTTCTTACAACTGTGAAACCAGTTTCACTGTATCTGCCTCAGTTTATTGTAAATTACCTTTAATCATTCTCCCCACACTGAAACTGGTGTCACATATCTGCCTCAAATTATCGTACTTCACCATTAAACTTCCTCCGCACTGTGTACCTGGTTTCACAGTATCTGACTCAGTTTATCATACACCACAGTTAAATCTCACTCCTGTTAAGCAGGTGTCAAAGTATCTTCCTCAGTCTAAGGTACATTAGCATTAATATTACGCCACTCTCTCAAACCGATGTCACGGTATTTAAAAGAGTTTATCATACATCATCATTAAAGATTCTCCCCACTCTGCACGCAGTGTCACTCTATCTGTAACACTTTATCATGCATTACCTTTAAACCCCCTCCACACTGCATACCTGGTTTCACAGTATCTGCCACCGTTTATCATACATCACTGTTACACATTCTCACTCCTGTGAACCAGGTATCACAGTATCTTCCTCAGTCTCCCGTACATCAAAGTTAAACTTTCTCCCCATTGTGAATATGGTGTAATTGTATCTGCCTCATTCTACCGTACATCATGGTTAAAAATGCTCCACACTGTGAACCTGGTGTCAGTGTATCTGGCACAGCTTAACGTACATCACCGTTAAAACTTCTTCCCACTGTGAATCTGATTTCACAGTATCTGCTAGTTTCTAACGAACATCACCGTTAAATCATCTCCCCACTGTGAACCTGGTGTCACAGTATCTGTCAAAATTTGTCATACATCACTGTTAAACCTTCTTCACAATGTGAACCTGGTGTCACAGTATCTGCCAGACTTTATCATATACTTTTAAACCTTCTTAGTGATGTTAACCCGCCATCCCATTGTCTGGTATTGTTTATCGTATATCACTATTAAACCGTCTCACAACTGTGAAGCCAGTGTCACTGTATCTGCTTCAGTTTATCGTAAATTACCTTTAATCATTCTCCCCACACTGAAACTGATGTCACAGTATCTGCCTCAATTTACTGTACTTCACCGTTAAACCTCCTCCCCACTGTATACCTGGTTTCACAGTATCTGCCACAGTTTATCATACATCACTGTTAAATCTTCTCAGTCCTATGAAGCCTCTTTCACATTATCTTCTTCAGTCTTATGTACATTAACATTAAAATTTCTCCAATCTCTGAAACCGATGTCACAGTATTTAACAGAGTTTATCATACATCGTCATTAAAGATTCTCCCCACTCTTCACCCAGTTTTCCCACTGTATCTGTAAGAGTTGATTGTGCATCACCTTTAAACCTCCTCCACACTGTGTACCTGTTTTCACAGTATCTGCCACCGTTTATTATACATCACTGTTAAACATTCTCACTCCTGTGATCCAGGTGTCACAGTATTTTCCTCAGTCTCCCGTACATCAACGTTAAACTTGCTCCACACTGTGAACGTGGTGTAACTGTATCTGGCGCAGTTTATCGTATATCACCGTTAAACCTTCTCCCAATTGTGAACCAGGTGTCACTCTATCTGCACCAGGGAATCGTGCATTACCGTTAAACCTTCTTCCCACTGTGAAACCGGTGTCACAGTATCTGCCACAGACTCTCGAATATCACCATTAACCTTCTCCCAATGTTGAAAACAGTGTCACTCTATCTGCAACTGTGTATCGTACATCACCGATAAACCTTCTCCCCACTGTGAACCCGGGTTCACAGTATCTGTCTCAGTCTACCATACATCACCGTTAAACCTTCTCGTGTCTGTGAACCTAGTATCACAGTAACTGCTTCAGTCTACCGTACATCACCATTAAACCTTATCACTGCAGTGAACCCGGTGTCACAGCATCTGCCAAGATTTGTCGTCCATCACCGTTAAACCTTTTTCCCACTGGATCTCGTGTCACAGTATCTGCCAGACTTTATCGTAAACTGTTAAACCTTCTCAGTGATGTTAACCTTGTATTACATTCTCTGGTAGTGTTTATCATATATCACCATTAAACCATCTCAATAATGTGATCCCGGAGTCACTGTATCTGGCTCAGTCTACTGTACATCACTCTTAAACATACTCCCCACTCTGCACCCGGTGTCAATGTATCTGCAACAGGTTAAGGTATATCACTGTAAACCTTCTCTCAACCGTATCCTTCTGAGTCTACCGTATATCACCATTAAACCTTCTGCTATATAGTACTGTAATCCTACTATAATCTAACACAGTTTATACTACATCTCTGTTAAACCTTATCACTGCTTTGAACATGATGTCACAGTAACTGTGTCAGTCTACCATACATTACCGTTAAACCACCTCTCCACTGTCTGCATTGTTTCACAATTTCTGCCACACTGTAAACCTTCTCACTCCTCTGAACCCGGTATCAAAGTATCTTCCTCAGTCTAACATACCATAAAAATAAAAAATTCACCATACTATAAAACAGTTTTCACAGAATCTCCCACCATTTATCGTCCATCACTGTTAAACATTCTCCCCACTGTAAACCTGGTGTCCCATGACCTGCCTAAATCTACATTTCATCACCATTAAATCTCCTCCCCACTGTGAACCCGGTGTTTGTATCTACAACAGTTTAACTATTACACTTTCTTCCCACAGTAAATCTGTTTTCACAGTGTCTGCCACACTTCATCGTACAAGACTGTTATACCTTCTCACTACTGAGAACACTGTGTCACAGTATCAGCCACAGTTTTTCGTACATCGCTATTAAAATTTTCCTGATTGTGAAACTTGTATCTGCAATATTTTATCGTGCAGCATTGTTTAACCTCCACCCCACTGTGACACCAATGTCACAATATCTGTCTCAGCCTATCGTACATCGCCATTAAACCTTCTCCCCACTGTAAACCTGGTGTCACATTATCTGCCTCAGTTTAACATCACTGTTAAACCTTCTCACTCCTGTGAACCACGTGTCATATTATGAACTTCGATCTACCGTACAACAATGTGAAACTTTCTCCCCACTGTGAATATGGTGTAATGTTATCTGCCACATTCCACCATACATCACCATTCAACCTTTTCCCCAATGTTAACCTGGTGTCAAAGAACCTGACTCAGCCTAACGTACATCACCGTTAAACTTTCTCCCCAGTGTGAACCTTGTGTCACAGTATCTGACACCATTTTTCCTACATCACCATTGAACATTCTCCACATTCTGAAAATGGTGTAATTGAATCTGCAACAATGTATCTTGTATAAGTGTTAAACATCCCCACTGTGAAACCTGTTACAGTATCTTCCTCAGTCTCTCGTACATCACCATTAAAACTTTTCCCGATTGTGAACCTGGTGTCACTGTATCTGCAACATTTTATCGTGCATCATTGTTTAACCTGTTTGACACCTGGTATCAAGATATCTGTCTCAGTCTGAATGGTATAAACAAGGAGGCTTACAATTGCCAAACTTCAAAAATTATTATAGAGCCGCACAATTAAGATACCTATCAGATTTTTATCAAACAAGGGAAAAACCAGACTGGACGAGATTAGAATTAGATAAAATAGGGGAAAAGATACCTGAACATATATTATATAAATGGGATGAAAAATTGGTACAACATAGAACTTCTCCAGTATTACATCATCTCCTCAATATTTGGAAGAAGATTCATGTAGAAAGAAGTAAAACAAATTATCAATTACCAAAACTAATATTGACGCAAAATAAGCTACTCCCTTTTACAATAGATAACCTCTCCTTTAGAGAATGGGAAAAAAAGGGATTAAAAGAATAGAAAATTGTTTTTCAGGAAGTAGATTCTTATCCTTTGAACAAATGAGAGATAAGTACAATATAACTGGATATACAGCGCTGGCATATTACCAACTGAGATCCTACTTGAAAGATAAATTAGGAAGCAATTTGAGTTTACCAGAGGGAAGTAACCTTGAATATGTGATTACAGATACAATGTTAATCAAAAGATTTATAACAAATATGTATATTAAACTGCAAGAAAAGGAGAATGAGGAAACAAATGGTAAAACTAAACAAAAATGGGAACAAGATTTAAATATAAAGATAAAAAAGGAAACATGGGAGAAATTATGTTCTGGAATGATGAGAAATACAATAAATACGAGGCTACGTATGATACAATATAATTGGTTACACAGACTATACATTACACTGCAAAAGTTAAATAAATGGGACCCAACAGTATCTGATAGATGTTTTCGATGTAAAAAAGAAATGGGAACAACAATTCATGCAATCTGGACATGTGAGAGAGTAGAAAAATTTTGGGATGATCTCAATCAGATATTAAATAAAATAACAGAAAACAATATACCAAAGAATCCAGAGATCTTTCTCCTAAGTAACATAAAAAACAAAGAATTTGGAATTGATTTGGAGGATGCACAAAAAAGATTTGTTAAGATAGCCCTAGCCGTAGCAAAAAAATGTATTATGTCAACCTGGAAATTGGAAGATAATTTGAAAATACAACAATGGTATATAGAAATAAATAAATGTATTCCATTAGAAAAAATAACATATAGTTTAAGAAATAATATTGAAATATTCGAACAAGTATGGGAGCCTTACATTAAATACAATAGCGAAAACCTACCGGGGACAAACATTACCTAAGTTGATGGAAGGAGAAGGAAAGAAAAGAATGGACTCAGTAGAATTTCTGGTGTAATTTTGTTGAATGACAACATTGTCTGACTGGTTTAATGCAACCTAGATTGTATACCTAAAATGGATGAGAGGGGGAGGTGGGGGGGGTGGCTTGGGAGGAGGGAGGGGGGGGAGAAAAAGTCACTGTATATGTGTGAAAAAGAAAAAGTGTATATCATGGCTAATGTGATTTATGGTGTGAAAAATAAAAAATTTTAAAAAAAGGTATCTGTCTCAGTCTACCGTATATTGCCTTTAAACATTCTTCCCATTGTCAACCTGGTGTCAAGGTACCTAGCACAGATTATAGTACAATCTTTCTTTGGCTTGGCTTCGCGGACGAAGATGTATGGAGGGGTAATGTCCACGTCAGCTGCAAGCTCGTTGGTGGCTGACAAGTCCGATGCGGGACAGGCAGACACGGTTGCAGCGGTTGTAAGGGAAAATTGGTTGGGGTAAGGATGTGGAGGGGGAGGACATGGACATGTCCTCGGGCCTGCGCAAAGGAGCTTTTAGGTGGAGTGCAGTGTGCGCAGTACTGGCCCCACCCTTTACACCCATGGTTCGTGTGCCGTGGCCAAGCAAGCTGGGACGTGGCAGCGAGGTCCTTGGGTCGTAGGTTTTATATCGGAGTGGCCTTCTCCTATGCAGGTTTCTTACCCGGGCTGGAGGGGCCTGCCTCCCCTCCTACTTTTATCTTTATCCATAACTTAATTAAATGTTTTAGTATAGGCACATTATATTGTTATAACAAATTTATATTCCACCTAAACAAAAATTTATGTATTATAGTACAATACTGTTTAACAATATCACTGCTTTGAACATGTTGTCACAGTAACCGACTCAATCTACCGTACATGACCGTTTAACCTCTGCTCCACTGTCTACCTGGTTTCACATTATCTGCCGCACTTTAAACCTTCTCACTCCTCTGAAACCGGTGTCACAGTATCTGCCTCAGTCTCCCGTACATCACTTTTAAACAATCTCACTACTGTGAACCCTGTGTTACAATATCTGCCTCTGTCTACAGGACATCATTGCTTAATCTTCTCCCTGCTGTAAACCTCATATCACAGAACCTGTCTCAGTTTACCGTACACCACCATTAAACCTTCTCCTGACTGTGAACCTGGTGTCACAGTATCTGACATAGTTTATAGTACGATTCTGTTAAATATTATCACTGCTTTGAACATGATGTCACAGTAACTGTCGCAGTCTAACGCACTTCACCTTTAAACTTCCTACACACTGTGTACCTGTTTTCACAGTATCTGCCACCGTTTATTGTTCATCACTACTAAACCTTTGCACTCCTGTTGACCATGTGTCACAGAATCCTCCTCGATTTACTGTACATCAACATTAAACCTTCTCCCCACTGTGAATATGATGCAATTGTATCTCTCTCATTCTACCTTACATCATTCTTCAAATATCTCCACACTGTGAACCTGGTCTCACCGTTCATGACACAGTTTAACGTACATCCCTGTTAAACTTTCACCCCACTGTGAACCTGTTCTCACATTATCTGCCTCAGTCTACCGTACATAACTGTTCAACCTTCTCCCCACTGTGAACTTGGTGTCACAGTATCTGCATCAGTTTATTGTATATCACTTTTATACCATCTCACTTCTGTGAACCATGTGACACCATATCTTACTCAGTCTACCGCACATCACAATTAAACCTTTTCCCCACTGTGAACATGGTATCACTGTATCTGACACAGTTTGAAGTACATCAATTTTAAACCTAATCACTGCTTTGAACATGGTGTAACAGTAACTGCCTCAGTCTACCATACTTTACTGTTAAACCTGCTCCCCAATGTCTACCTGGTTTCACAATATCTGCTACGGTTTACCATACATCACTCTTAAACCTTCACAATCCTGTGGACCTGGTCAAAGTACCCTCCTCAGTGTACCATACATCAATGTTAAAACTTCTCCAAACTATGAAACCGGTGTCACAGTATCTTTCACAGTTTTTCGTACATCACCTTTGAACTTCACCCCAGTGTGAACCCAGAGTATCTGAATCTGCAACAGTGTATCGAGCATCACCGTTAAACATCCCCACTTTGAAACCGGTTACAGTATCTCCCTCAGTCTCTCATTCATCACCATTAAAATGCTCCCGATTGTGAACACGGTGTCACTGTATCTGCAACAGTTTATCGAGCATCATTGATTAATCTCCGCCCCACTGTGAACGCGGTGTTACGATATCTGTCTCAGTCTACCGTTCATCGCCATTAAACCTTCTCCCCACTGTGAACCTGGTGTCACAGTATCTAACACAGTTTATAGTACATCTCTGTTAAATCTTATCACTGCTTTAAACATGATGTCACAGTAAATGTGTCAGTTTACCGTACATTACCGTTAAACCACCTCTCCATTGTCTGCATTGTTTCACAATTTCTGCCACACTGTAAACCTTCTCACTCCTCTGAACCCGGTATCAAAGTATCTTCCTCAGTCTAACATACCATAAAAATAAAAAAATCACCATACAGTTTTCACAGAATCTCGCACCATTTATCGTTCATCACTGTTAAAAAATCTCCCCACTGTAAACCTGGTGTCACACGACCTGCCTAAATCTACATTTCATCAATATTAAACCTTCTCCCCACTGTGAACCTGGTGTTTGTATCTACAACAGTTTAACGTACATCACCATTACACATTCTTCCCACTGTGAATCTGTTTTCACATTATCTGCCACACTGTAAACCTACTCACTCCACTAAGCCCAGTGTCACAGTATCTTCCTCAGTCTACCATACTATCAAAGTAAAAATTTCACCATACTATAAAACCGTTGTCACAGTATCTCCCACCATTTATCGTCCATCACTGTTAAACATTCTCCCCACTGTGAACCCGGTGTTTGTATCGACAACAGTTGAACATACATCAACATAACACCTTCTTCCTACTGTAAATCTGTTTTCACAGTGTCTGCCGCACTTTATCATACAAGACTGTTATACCTTCTCACTACTGAGAACACTGTTTCACAGTATCAGACACAGTTTTTCGTACATCGCTATTAAAATTTTCCCGATTGTGAACCTGGTGTCACTGTATCTGCACCATTTTATCACACATCATTGTTTAACCTCCGCCCCACTGTGACACCGGTGTCACGATACCTGTCTCAGCCTACCATACATTGCCATTAAACCTTCTCCCCACTGTAAAACTGGTGTCACAGTATCTACCTCAGTCTTCCATACATCACTGTTAAACCTTCTCACTCCTGTGAACCACGTGTCACATTATGAACTTCAATCTTACATACAACAACGCCAAGCCTTCTCCCCATTGTGAATATGGTGTAATGTTATCTGCCGCATTCCACCATACATCACCATTCAACCTTGTCCCCAGTGTTACCCTGTTGTCAAAGAAACTGACTCAGCCTAACGTACATCACCGTTAAACTTTCTCCCTACTGTGAGCCTGGTGTCAAAGTATCTAGCACAGTTTATGCTACATCGGTCTAAATTTCACCACACTCCCTCGCAAAATACACCCTCCCACCATACTCCCTTCATTACACATGTTCTTCCACACTTCTTTCACCCACACTCTTCCCCACACTAACTTACACCACACTCCCTCTCACCACATGCCCTCCCATCACACTCCCTTCATCACACTCCTTCTCCCACACTCTCTTGCATCACACGTCCTCCCAACATATGACCTTCCACCACACTTACTCCACCAAACTCCTTCTCCCACATTCCCTCACACCACATGCATTCCCACCACAGTCCCACCCACCACACACCCTTCACCACACTCCTTCTCCCACTCTCACTTGAACCACACGCCCTCCCACCACACACCCTCCCACCACACTCACTTCACTACACTCCTTCTCCCACACTTCCTTGCACCACACACCCTCCCACCACATGCCCTCCCACCACACTCCCTTCACCACACTCCTTCTCGCACACTCACTCTCAACACACACTCCTTCCACCACACTTCCACCACCAAACTCCTCCCACACTCCCTCACACCACACACACTCCACTACAGTCCCTCCCACCACACACCATTCATCGAATTCCTTCTCCCACACTCCTCCCCACACTAACTTTCACCACACTCCCTTGCACCACATGCCCTCACACCACTCTCCCTTCATCATACTCCTTCCCCCACACCTCATCGCACCACACACCCACCCACCACACACCCTTCCACCACATTCACTTCACCACACTACTTCTCCCAAACTCCTTCACACCACACGCACTCCCACCACATTCCCTCCCACCACACTCCTTCTCCCACATGGCCTCCCACCACATTCCCTCACACCATATGCCCTCCAAACACACGTCCTCCCACCACACACACTTCAACACAATCCTTCTCCCAGACTCCTCCCCAACACCACACACCCTCGCACCATACACCCTCCCAACACACTCCCTTCACTACACTCCTTCTTCCACACTCCCTCGCATCACACATCCTCCCACCACACTCCCTTCATCACATTCCTTCTCCCACACTTCCTCGCCCCACTCGTCCTCCCACCACACATCACGTGTGATGCGCACGAGTTTGGGAGAAGGAGTGTAGTGAAGGGACTGTGGTGGGAAGCGTGTGGTGGGAGGGCATGTGGTGTGATGGAGTGTGGGACAAGGAATGCGGTGAAGGGAGTGTGGTGGGAGGGCGTGTGGTGTGAGGGAGTGTGTTAGAAGGTGGTGAAGGGAGTTTGGTGGGAGGGCATTGGGTGGGATGGCATGTGATGCAAGGAAGTATGAGAGAAGGCTTGTGGTGAAGGGAGTGTGGTGGGAGGGCGTGTGGTGCAAGTGTGGTGTAAGTTAGTGTGGGGAGGAGTGTTGGAGAAGGAGAAAGGAGAAGGTGTATGGTGGGACAGCGTGTGAATGGAGTGGGTGTGGTGCGAGGGAGTGTGGTGGGAGGGCATGTGGTGCAAGTGAGTGTGGGAGAAATAGTTTGGTGAAGGGCATGTGGTGGGAGGGGGTATGGTGCGAGGGACGGTGGGAGAAGGAGTGTGGGGAGGAGTGTGGGAGAAGCAGTGTGGTGAAGGGAGTGTTCTTGGAATGCTTGTGGTGGGATGGCGTGTGGGAGAAGGAGTGTGGTGAATGGAGTGTGATGGTAGGGAGTGTGTTGGGAGGACATTTGGTGCGATGGAGTGTTGGAGCAGGATTGTGGCGAAGGGAGTGTTGTGGGAGGGCATGTGGTAGGAAAGCGAATGGTGCGAGGGTATGTGGTTGGAGGACATGTGGGAGAACAAGTGTGGTGAATAGAGTATGGTGGGAGTGCTTCTGGTGCGAGGGCATGTGGGAGGAATGTGATGGGAGGGCGTGTGGTGGGAGGACGTGTGGTGCGAGGGAATGTGGGATAAGGAGTGTGGTCAAGGGAGTGTGGTGGGAGAGAGTGTAGTGTGAAGGCATGTGGTGGGAGGGTGTGTACTGCGAGGGAGTGTGGTGAAAGGTAGTGTGGGGTGGAGTGTCTGAGAAGTAGTGTGGTGTGATGGGAGGGTGAGTGGTGGGAGTGCATGTGGTGCAAGGGAGTGGGGTGGGAGTGCATGTGGTGGGAGGGCGTGTGGTGCGATGAGTCTGGGAGAAGGAGTGTGGTGAAGGGAGTGTCGTGAGAGGGCATGTGGTGCGAGTAAGTGTGGGAGAAGGAGTGTGGGGAGGAATGTGGGAGAAGGAGTGTGGTGGTGGGAGTGCGGTGGTGGGAGTGCATGTGCTGAGAGGGCGTGTGATGGGAAGGTGTATGGTGCAACGGAGTATTTTTTTAAAACTATTTATTCGTTCAAAATAACATATATAACAATAAAAAAGCATGTACGTAATATTGTATATATATAAAAAAGAAAGAAAAAGAAGGAAAGAAACCTCCCCCCCCCCTTTCAGCCAAAGGAGAGCCATAAAGGAAAGAGAAAAAAAATAAAGAAAAGTAAAGCATACATATTAAAGTCTAGTCAATATAAATCAAAATATTAATATTCTTAATATAACAACCACCTATTAATAAAAAAACTATAGTTATCCGTGAAGCATATGTAATTTTTTCCATTATTCAACAATATTTCATCTCATTATGCCATCTATTAATATCAATCATATTCATATCTTTCCACATACTAGCAATACATTTTTTCACTACAGATAGCGCTAAATACACAAAAGCAAATTGAAGTTTATCTAGTCCCAAACCACATGAAAAAAAATTCAAACAGCATTACCACATCTAAATCACAAATCTGATTCCTAAAGACCATATTTTTTCAATTTTTCAGGTGTTAAATATAATTGATGTAAAAAATTATAATTAATCATCACATAACGTGCATTTATCAGTCTAGTTACACTATCATAACAAATATCTGACCAATCATCCTCGGAAAAAATAAAACCAATATCAACTTCGCATTTACCTTTAGATTTATCCCAACCCTTTTTATCCATACCATCCTGTAATATTTGATCTCTTTTCTCTTTGGCTTGGCTTCGCGGACGAAGATTTATGGAGGGGGTAAAAAGTCCACGTCAGCTGCAGGCTCGTTTGTGGCTGACAAGTCCGATGTGGGACAGGCAGACACAATTGCAGCGGTTGCAGGGGAAAATTGGTTGGTTGGGGTTGGGTGTTGGGTTTTTCCTCCTTTGCCTTTTGTCAGTGAGGTAGGCTCTGCGGTCTTCTTCAAAGGAGGTTGCTGCCCGCCAAACTGTGAGGCGCCAAGATGCACGGTTTGAGGCGATATCAGCCCACTGGCGGTGGTCAATGTGGCAGGCACCAAGAGATTTGTTTAGGCAGTCCTTGTACCTTTTCTTTGGTGCACCTCTGTCACGGGGGCCAGTGGAGAGCTCGCCATATAACACGATCTTGGGAAGGCGATGGTCCTCCATTCTGGAGATGTGACCCATCCAGCGCAGCTGGATCTTCAGCAGCGTGGACTCGATGCTGTCGACCTCTGCCATCTCGAGTACTTCGACGTTAGGGATGTAAGCGCTCCAATGGATGTTGAGGATGTTGATACATAACTAAAATATAACCCTTCTCTGGTACCCTCATAAGAAATGTCTCAAATTTAATAATTTCAGGTAAAATCATATCTCTATCGAACACATGTTTTACCAAAGCTTGAACTTGATAAAAAATACACTTACGCTTAATCAGACTGTTTAAACCCCGAACATTAAAAGTAGCAAACTTCAACTTTGACATATCCACTAATATTACTAAAAACTAATAATATCAATATATAAAGACTCAGATCAACGTAAATAGGCCCTCTAATAGGAGAAAAAGAAATGTGGTGTAGGTTAGTGTGGGTAGGACTGTGGGAGGAGTGCATGATGGTTGTGTGGTGGGAGGGACTGTGGTGGGAGGGTGTGTGGTGCGAGGAAGTGTGGGAGAAGGAGTTAAGTGAAGGGAGTGTGGTGCAAGGACGTGTGGTGGGAGGGTGTGTGGTGCGAGGGACTGTGGTGAAAGTTAGTGTGGGGAGAACTGTGGGAGAAGGAGTGCATGAAGGGTGTGTGGTGGGAGGGACTGTGCTGAGAGCATGTGTGGTGTGAGGGCGTGTGGGAGAAGGAGTTTGGTGGAGGAAGTGTGGTGGAAGGGTGTGTCCTGCGAGGAAGTGTGATGCGAGGGAGTGTGGGTGAAGGAGTGTGGTGAATGGAGTGTGATGGGAGGGCGTGTGGTGGGAGGATGTGTGGTGTGATTTAATGTGGTGCGAGGGCATGTGGTGCGAGGGAGTGTCAGAGAAGAAGTGTGGTAAAGGGAATGTGGTGGGAGGGTGTGTGGTGCAAGGGATTGTGGTGTAAGTTAGTGTGGGGAGGAGTGTGGGAGAAGTACTGTGTGTGTGGTGCAAGGGAGTGTGGTGGGATGGCGTGTGGTGGGATGACGTGTGATGCCAGGAAGTGTGGGAGAAGGATTGTTGTGAAGGGAGTGTAGTGGGTGGGTGTGTAGTGCGAGGGACTGTGGTGGGTGTGCGTGTGGTATGAGGGAGTGTGGGAAAACGAGTGTAGTGAAGGGAGAGTGGTGTGAGGACGTGTGGTGGGAGTGCATGTGGTGCCAGTGTGTGTGGGAGAAGGAGTGTGGTGAAGGTTGTGTGATGGGAGGATGTGTGGTGCGAGGGTCTGTGATGAAAGATAGTGTGGTGAGGACTGGGAGAAGGAGCGTGTGAAGGGTATGTGTTGGGAGGGACTGTGGTGGGAGCACGTGTGGTGTGAGGGATTGTGGGAGATGGAGTTTGGTGGAGGAAGTGTGGTGGGAGGGAATGTTGTGTGAGGAAGTGTGGGAGAAGGAGTTTGGTGAAGGGCGTGAGGTGGGAGGGAATGTGGGAGAAGTAGTATGGTGAAGGGAGTGTGGTGGGAGGGGTGTGGTGGGGGGCTGTGTGTGGGAAGGAGTGTGGTGAAGGATGTGAGGTGGGAGGTAGTGTGGGAAAAGTAGTGTAGTGAAGGGAGTGTGGTGGGAGGGCGTGTGGTGTGAGTGTGTGTGGGAGAAGGAGTGTGGTGAAGGGCGTGTGATGGGCATGCTTGTGGCACAAGGGACTGTGGTGAAAGTGTGCAGAGGACTGTGGGAGAAGGAGTGTGTGTTGGGAGGGACTGTGGTGGGAGCGTGTGTGGTGTGAGGGAGTGTGGGAGATGGAGTTTGATGAAGGGTGGTGGGAGGACATGTGGTGGGAGGGTGTGTGGTGTGAGTGCATGTAGTGCGAGGGAGGCTGGGAGATGTGTGTGGTGAAGGGAGTGTGCTGCGAGGGCGTGTGATGGGAGGGGTTGTGGTGGGAGGCCGTGTGTGAGAAATAATGTGGTGAGAAATAGTGTGGTGAGAAATAGTGCGTGAGAAATAGTGTGGTGAGAAATAGTGTGGTGAGAAATAGTGCGTGAGAAATAGTGTGTGGTGGGAGGGCATGTGGTTTGAGTGAATGTTGGAGACAGAGTATGGTGAAGGGAGTATGGTGGGAGGGCGTGTGGTGGGAGGACGTGTCGTGCGGTTTAGTGTGATGGGCGGGTGTGTGTTGCTAGGGAGTGTGTGGAAATAGACATGTGTAAATAGAGGCTTGGAAATGGAGTTGTAGAAACAGAGGTGGTGAAACAGAGGTTGCGAAACAGAGATGTGGAAACGGGTGGAAACGGAGGTGCAGAAACCGAGGTAGGGGAACAGAGGTTTGGAAAGAGAGGGTTGGAAAAATAGGAATGGGAACAGATGGGTGGAAACTAAGGTGGAGAAACAGAGGTGTGCAATTAGACAGGTGGAAACAGAGGTGTAGAAACTGATGTAGGGAAACAGAGGTGAGGAAACAGAGATGTGGAAACAGAGACGTGGAAACAGAGGTATAGAAACGGAAGTGTAGAAACAGAGGTGTGGAAATAGTTGAGAAAATAGACATGTGGCAATTGTGGGGTGGAAACAGTGGTGTAGAAACAGGTGTGGAAACAGGTGTGGAAACAGAGGGGGAAACAGCGGTTGGGAAACAGAGGTGGGGAAACAGACAGGTGGAAACTAAGGTGGAGAATCAGAGGTGTGGAATTAGACAGGTGAAATCAGATGGGTGGAAACAGAGGGGTGGAAAGAGAGGGTTGGAAACCGAGGTGGAAAAGCAGAGGTGGGGAAATAGACATGTGGAAATAGACATGTGGAAACAGAGGTGTGGAAATAGAGGTGTGGAAACAGAGGTGTGGAAACAGAGGTGTAAAAACAGAGTTGTGGAAAGAGGAGTGGAATTAGACAGGTGAAATCAGATGGGTGGAAACAGAGGGGTGGAAAGAGAGGTGGAGAAGCAGAGGAGTGGAAATGGAAGGGTGGAAACAGAGGTGTGGGAACAGAAGGGTGGAACTTCAGGTGGGGGAAACGGAAGGGTGGAAACAGATTTGTGGAAACAGAGGAGAGGAAACAGATGGGTGGAAACAAATGTGGAGAAACAGAAGAGTTGGAACAGAGGGGTGGAAAAACAGGTGTGGAAACGGCGGTGTGGAAACAGAAAGGGAGAAACTTTGGTATTCAGAAAGAGCTCGGGAAACAGAGAAGGAAACAAGATTGGTAACTTAGGGGTGGAAACAGACGGGTCAAAACAGAGTGGTTGAAACAGAGGTGTGGAATAAGACAGGTGGTAAAAGAGGGGGCAAAACAGAGGGTTATAAACAGATGGTTGGAAACAGAGGTGTAGAAATCGAGGTAGGGAAATCGAGGTGTAGAAACAGAAGAGTGGAAAAAGAGCTATCGAAACGGAAGTGAAGAAACAGAGGTGGGGAAATAGAGGTGGGGAAACAGATGTGTGGAAATAGAGGTGTGGAAACAGAGGTGTGGAATTAGACAGGTGGAATCATACGGGTTTATATAACATATATAATATATAACATCTTTGGCTTGGCTTCGCGGACAAAGATTTATGGAGGGGGTAAAAGTCCACGTCAGCTGCAGGCTCGTTTGTGGCTGACAAGTCCGATGCGGGACAGGCAGACATGGTTGCAGTGGCTGCAGGGGAAAATTGGTTGGTTGGGGTTGGGTGTTGGGTTTTTCCTCCTTTGCCTTTTGTCGGTGAGGTGGGCTCTGCAATCTTCTTCAAAGGAGGTTGCTGCCCGCCAAACTGTGAGGCGCCAAGATGCACGGTTTGAGGTGATATCAGCCCACTGGCGGTGGTCAATGTGGCAGGCACCAAGAGATTTGTTTAGGCAGTCCTTGTACCTTTTCTTTGGTGCACCTCTGTCATGGTGGCCAGTGGAGAGCTCGCCATATAACACGATCTTGGGAAGGCGATGGTCCTTCATTCTGGAGACGTCACCCACCCAGCGCAGCTGGATCTTCAGCAGCGTGGACTCGATGCTGTTGACCTCTGCCATCTCAAGTACTTCGATGTTAGGGATGAAAGCGCTCCAATGGATGTTGAGGATGGAGCGGAGACAACGCTGGTGGAAGCGTTCTAGGAGCCGTAGGTGATGCTGGTAGAGGACCCATGATTCGGAGCTGAACAGGAGTGTGGGTATGACAACGGCTCTGTATACGCTTATCTTTGTGAGGTTTTTCAGTTGGTTGTTTTTCCAGACTCTTTTGTGTAGTCTTCCAAAGGCGCTATTTGCTTTGGCGAGTCTGTTGTCTATCTCATTGTCAATCCTTGAATCTGATGAAATGGTGCAGCCGAGATAGGTAAACTGGTTGACCGTTTTGAGTTTTGTGTGCCCGATGGAGATGTGGGGGGGCTGGTAGTCATGGTGGGGAGCTGGCTGATGGAGGACCTCCGTTTTCTTCAGGGTGACTTCCAGGCCAAACACTTTGGCAGTTTCCGCAAAGCAGGACGTCAAGCGCTGAAAAGCTGGCTCTGAATGGGCAACTAAAGCGGCATCGTCTGCAAAGAGTAGTTCACGGACAAGTTTCTCTTGTGTCTTGGTGTGAGCTTGCACGCGCCTCAGATTGAAGAGACTGCCATCCGTGCGGTACCGGATGTAAACAGCGTCTTCATTGTTGGGGTCTTTCATGGCTTGGTTTAGCATCATGCTGAAGAAGATTGAAAAGAGGGTTCTCGCACCAATATATAACATATAACATGGTTTTATGGTTAGATGTGTGGAAACAGAAGGGTGGAAACAAATGTGGAGAAACAGAAGCGTTGGATCAGAGGGGTGGAAAACAGAAAACGAGGGGGGAAAACATTGATGTTGCAAAAGAGCTCGGGAAACAGATGTGGGTAAACAGAGATGTCTAAACCGAGATAGGGAAACAGAGGGGTTCAAGCAGGTGAGTGGAAACTGATGGATGGCAACAGAAGTGGAGAAACAGAGAATTGGAACAGATGGGTGGAAAGAGATTGGTAGAAATAGAGATTGAGAAGCAGAGGTGTGGAATTAGACAGGTAGAAACAGAGGGGTGGAAACAGAGATTTATAAATGGAGGTGAAAAAGCAGAGGTGGGGAAACAGAGGTGGGGTAACAGAGGTGTGGAAATAGAGGTGTGGAAACAGAGATGTGCAATTAGACAGGTGGAATCAGAGGGGTGGAAAGAGAGGTGGCGAAACAGAGGAGTGGAAATGGAAGGGTGGAAACAGAGGTGTGGGAACAGAGGGTGGAAACAGAGGAGTGGAAAGAGATGGGTGGAAACAAAGGTGGAGAAATAGAGGTGTTGAAATGAAAAAGAGCTCGGCAAACAGAGGTGGGGAAACAGAGATGGGGAAAAATAGGTGTGGAAACAGAGGTGTGGAATTAGACAGGTGGAATTAGATGAGTGGAAACAGAGGGTGGAAAGCGAGGTGGTGATGCAGAGGAGTGGAAACGGAAGGGTGGAAACAAAGATGGAGAAACAGAAGTGTTGGAACAGAGTGGTGGAAATAGTGGTGTTGAAAAAGAGCTCGTTAAACAGAGGTGGGGAAACAGAGTTTGGGAAACAGAAATGGGGAAACAGAGGTGGAGAAATAGATGTGTGGAAATAGACATGTGGAAATTGAGGGGTCGAAACGGAGGTGTATAAACAGAGGTGGGGAAACAGAGGTTGTGAAACAGAGGTGTGGAAGAGGAAGAGATGTGTGGAAACAGAAGGGTGGAAACTCAGGCGGGAAAAAAGAGGAGTGGAAATGGAAGTGTGGAAACAGATTTGTGGGAACAGAGGGGTGGAAACAGATGGGTGGAAACAAATGTGGAGAAACAGAAGAGTTGGAACAGAGGGGTGGAAAAACAGGTGTGGAAACGGCGGTGTGGAAATAGAGGGGGCGAAACATTGGTGTTGAAAAAGAGTTCGGGAAACATGTGGGGAAACAGAGGTGGAGAAAGAGATGTGGGGAAACAGAGGTTGTGAAACAGAGGTGGGGAAGAGATATGTGGAAGCAGAAGGGTGGAAACTCAGGTGGGGAAACAGAGGAGTGGAAATGGAAGGGTGGAAACAGATTTGTGGGAACAAAGGGGTGGAAAGAGAGGAGTGGAAACAGAGTGTGGAAAGAGAGGTGGCGAAGCAGAGGAGTGGAACCAGAAGGGTGGAAACAGAGGTGTGGGAACAGAGGGGGTAAACGTCGGTGTTGAAAAAGAGCTCGGGAAACAGATGTGGGTAAACAGAGATGTAGAAACTGAGGTAGGGAAACAGAAGGATTAAAACAGGTGAGTGGAAACTGATGGATGGCAACAGAGGTGGAGAAACAGAGGTTTGGAACAGATGGGTGGAAACAGAATGGTGGAAATAGAGATGGAGAAACAGAGGTGAGGAATTACACAGCTGGAAACAGACAGGTGTAAACAGAGGGGTGGAAAAAAAAGGTGGCGAAACAGAGGGTTGTAAAGAGGGGGTTTGAAACAGTGGTGTAGAATCCGAGGTGGCGATACCGAGGTGTGAAAACGAGATGGGGAAACAGAGGCTGGGACATTGAGGGGTGGAAACAGAGGGGTGAAAACAGAGGGGTGGAAACAAAAGTAGGGAAGCAGAGGTAGGGAAAAAGGGGAGTAGTGTCAGAGGGGTGGAAACAGAGCTCTAGAAACAGATGTAGGGAGAGAGATGTTTGGTAACAGGGGAGAAAACAGGTGAAAACAGCGGTGATGGAAAGAGGGTTGGAAACAGAGGGGTGGAAAGAGAGGTGGAGAAACAGAAGTGTTGGAACAGAGTGGTGGAAACACAGGTGTGGAAACAGAGGTGGAGAAAGAGTGGTGGGGAAACAGTGGTGTTGAAACGGCTGTGTGGAAACAGAGGGTAGAAACAGTGGTGTTGAAAAAGAGCTCAGGAAACAGAGGTGTGGAAACGGACGGTTGGAAACAGTGTGGGAAACAGATGGGTTGAAACAGAGTGGTGGAAACAGAGGTGTAGAAACAGAAGTGGGGAAACAGGTGGGGAAACAGAGGTTGTGAAACAGAGGTGGGGAAGAGATGTTTGGAAACAGAAGGGTGGAAACTCAGGTGGGGAAAAAGAGGAGTGGAAACGGAAGTGTGGAAACAGATTTGTGGGAACAGAAGGGTGGAAACAGATGGGTGGAAACAAATGTGGAGAAACAGAAGAGTTGGAACAGAGGGGTGGAAAAACAGGTGTGGAAACGGTGGTGTGGAAACAGAGGGGGCGAAATGTTGGTGTTGAAAAAGAGCTCGGGAAACATGTGGGGAAACAGAGGTGGAGAAAGAGATGTGTGGAAATAGACATGTGGAGATTGAGGGATGGAAACGGAGGTGTAGAAACAGAGGTGGGAAAACAGAGGTTGTGAAACAGGTGGGGAAGAGATATGTGGAAGCAGAAGGGTGGAAACTCAGGTGGGGAAACAGAAGAGTTGGAACTGAGGGGTGGAAAATCAGGTGTGGAAACGGCGGTGTGGAAACAGAGGGGAAAAACGTTGGTGTTGAAAAAGAGCTTGGGAAACAGATGTGGGGAAACCGAGGTAGGGAAACAGAGGGATTGAAGCAGGTGAGTGGAAACTGATGGATAGCAACAGAGGTGGAGAAACAGAAGTTTGGAACAGATGGGTGGAAACAGAATGGTGGAAATAGAGATGGAGAAACAGAGGTGAGAAATTACACAGCTGGAAACAGACAGGTGTAAACAGAGGGGTGGAAAAAGAGGTGGAGAAACAGAGGGTTGTAAACAGAGGGTTTAAAACAGTGGTGTAGAATCCGAGGTGGTGATACCGAGGTGTGGAAATTGAGATGGGGAAACAGAGGCTGGGACACTGAGGGGTAGAAATAGAGGGGTGGAAACAGAGGGGTGGAAACTGAGGGGTGGAAACTGAGGAGTGGAAACAGAGGGGTGGAAACAGAGGTATAGAAAGGAAGTGGAGAAACAGAGGTGGGGAAACAGAGGTGTGGAAACAGAGGTAGGGAAGCAGAGGTAGGGAAAAAGGGGAGTAGTGTCAGAGGGGTGGAAACAGAGCTCTAGAAACAGATGTAGGGAGAGAGATGTTTGGTAACAGGGGAGAAAACAGGTGAAAACAGCGGTGATGGAACAGAGGAGTGAAAATAGAGGGGTGGAAAGAGAGGTGGAGAAACAGAAGTTTTGGAACAGAGTGGTGGAAACACAGGTGTGGAAAAAGAGGTGGATAAACAGAGGTGGGTAAACAGCAGTGTGGAAACAAAGGGGTGGACACAGAGAGGTTGAAAACAGTGGTTTTGAAAAACAGGTTGGGAAACAGGTGGAAACAGGATTGGTAACTTAGAGGTGGAAACAGACGTGTTGAAACAGAGTAGTTGAAACAGAGGTGTGAAATTAGACAGGTGGAATTAGACAGGTGGAAATAGACATGTGGAAAAGTGGTGGGGAAATAGAGGTGGGGAAACAGAGGAGTGGAAAGAGATGGGTGGATACAAAGGCGGAGAAACAGAGGTGTTGGAACAGAGTGGTGTAAACAGAGAGGTGGAAAGAGGTGGATAAACAGAGGTGGGGAAACAGAGGTGGGAAAACAGAGATGGAGAAACAGCGGTGGGGTAACAGATGAGGGGAAACAGAGGTGTGGAAATAGACATGTGGAAATAGACATGTGGGAAAAAGAGGTGGAGAAACAGAGGTAGGTAAACCCAGGTGTAGGGACTGAGATGTGAAAACAGACGTATAGAAAAGGAAGTGGAAAAACAGAGGTGGGGAAAAAGGGGTGTAGTGTCAGAGGGGTGGAAACAGAGATGTAGAAACAGATGTGGGGAGAGAGATGTGTGGTAACAGAGGGGATGGAACAGAAGGGTGGAACCAGCAGTGATGGAACAGAGGTGTGGAAAGACAGGTGGAGAAACAGAAATGTTGGAACAGAGTGGTGGAAACACAGGTGAGGAAAAAGAGGTGAAGAAACAGAGGTGTGGACACAAAGTGGTGGAAACAGTGGTGTTGAAAAAGAGGTTGGGATACAAAGGTGGAAACAGGATTGGTAACTTAAGGGTAGAAACAGACGGGTCGATACAGAGTGGTTGAAACAGTGGTGTGGAATTAGACAGGTGGAATTAAACAGGTGGTAACAGAGGGGTGGAAACAAAGGTGCGGAAACAGAGATGCCGGAACCAAGGTGCCAAAAAAGAGGTGCCGAAACAGAAGTGCTAAAACACATGTGCGAAAACAGAAGTGCAGAAACAGAGGGGAGGAAACAGAGAGGTGGATACAGACAGTGGATACAGATGGATCGAAACAAAGTGCTTGAAACACAGGATTAGAAACAGAGCAGAGGAAACAGAGTTGGGGAAACCAAGATAGGGAATCAGAGCGGTGGAAACAGAGTGGTGGATACTGAGGTGTGGAAACAAAGGAGAGCAAACAGAGCAGAGGAATCAGAGGTGATGAAATCAAGGTAGGGAAGCAGAGCGGTGGTAAATGAGTAGTGGAAACAGACAGGTGGCAATAGAGTGGTGGAAACAGAGTGGTGGAAACAGAGTGGTAGAAACAGAGGTGGGGAAACAGAGGTGGGGAAACAGTGGTGGAAACACAGGTGTGGAACAAGAGGTGGATAAACAGAGGTGGGTAAACAGCAGTGTGGAAACAGAGGGGTCGAAACAGAGTGGTTGAAACAGAGGTGTGAATTAGACAGGTGGAAACAGAGGGGTGGAAACTGAGGTGGCAAAACAGAGTGTTTTAAACAGATGTTTGGAAAGAGAGGTGTAGAAACCAAGGTAGGGAAACCGAGGTGTAGAAACTGAGGTGCATAAACAGAGCAGAGGAAACAGACAGAGGAATCAGAGGTGGTGAAACCAAGGTAGGGAAACAAAGCGGTGGTAAATGAGTAGTGGAAACAGTCAGGTGGAAATAGAGTGGTGGAAACAGAGTGGTGGAAACAGAGGTGGAGAAACAGAGGTGGGGAAACAGATGTGTTGAAACAGAGTGGTTGAAACTGAGGTGAGAAAACAGAGTTATGGAAACAGAAGTGGAGCAACCGAGGGGGAGAAACAGAGGTGTGGAAACAGAAGTGGGGAAACCGAGGTGTGCAAACAGAGGACTGGAATCAGAGGTGGGTAAACAGAGGAGTGGAAACAGATTGGTGGAATCAGAGGAGAGGAATCAGTGCAGAGGAAGTAGAGGTGGGGAAACAAAGGTAGGGAAACAGGGTGGTGGAAAAAGAGTAGTAGAAACAGACAGGTGGAAACAGAGTGGTGGAAACAGATGGGTCGAAACAGAGTGGTTGAAACTGAAGTGAGGAAACAGAGGTGTGGAAACAGAGGAGAGGAAACAGATGTGGGGAAACAGAGGGGTAGAACAAAGGTGGAGAAACCGAGGTGGAGAAACAGAGGTGTAGAAACGTAGGTGGAACCAGAGTGGTGGAAACAGAGTGGTAGAACCAGACGATTGGAAACAAAGGGTTGGAAACAGAGGGTAGGCAACAGAGGTGTAGAATCCGAGGTAGGGAGTCAGAGGTGTGGAAACAGACGTAGAGAAGCAGAAGTGTGGAAATAGACATGTGGAAGTTGAGGGGTGGAAAAATAGGTGTGGAAACAGAGGGTTGGAATCATAGGTGTGGAAACAGACGGGTCGAAACAGAGTGGTTGAAACTGAGGTGTGGAAACAGAGGAGTGGAATCAGAGATGTGAAAACAGAGAGCTGGTAGGAGATGGGTGGAAGCAGAGGTGTAGAAACAGAGGTAGGGAAACAGGGCTGTAGAAACAGAGGGGTGGAAAGAGAGGTAGAGAAACTGAAGTGTTGGAACAGAGGGGTGGAAACACAGGTGTGGAAACAGAGTTGGAGAAACACAGGTGGGTAAACAGCAGTGTGGAAACAGAGGAGTGGACACAGAGGTTTGGAAACAGTGGTGTTGAAAAAGTGGTTGAGAAACAGAGGTGTGGAAACAGAGGATTGGAAACAGTGGTTGAAACAGGTGTGGAAACAGAGGTGTGGAATCAGAGATGAGAAAACTGAGGGCTGGTAAGAGATGGGTGGAAGCAGAGGTGCAGAAACAGATGTGGGGAAACAGGGTTGAAGAATCAGAGTGGTGGAGACAGAGGTGTAGAAACAGAGGTGTGGAAACACAGGTGGGGAAACAGAGGAATGGAAATGGAAGGGTGGAATCAGATGTGATGGAACAGTGCGGTGGAAACAGAGAGGTGGAGAAACAAGTGTTGGAACAGAGTGCAGGAAACACAGGTGTGGAAACAGAGATGGGTAAACAGCAGTGTGGAAACAGATGGGTCGAAACAGATGGGTCGAAACTGATGGGTCGAAACAGAGTGATTGTAACTGAGGGTAGAAAACAGGAAACAGATGTGGGGAAACAGAGGTGTAGAAACAGAGGTGGAACCCTAGTGGTGGAAACAGAGTGGTAGAACCAGACAGTTGGAAACAAAGGGTTAGAAACAGAGGTTTGGGTACAGAGGGTAGGCAACAGAGGTGTATAAACCGAGGTAGGGAGTCAGAGATGTGGAAACAGATGTAGAGAAGCAGAAGTGGAGAAACAGAAGTGTGGAAATAGACATGTGTAAATTGAGGGGTGGAAACAGAGATGGGGAAACAGAGGTTGGCAAACAGAGGTGGGAAATCAAAGGTAGGGAAACAGAGCAGTGGAAAAAGAAAAGTGGAAAAAGACATGTGGAATCAGAGAGGTGGAAACAGAGGTGGAGAAACAGGGGGTTGGAAACAGAGGTGTAGATACTGAGGTAGGGAAACGGAGGTGTAGAAACAGAGGTATGGAAGCAGAGGTGTGGAAACAGAGGCATGGAAACATAGGGGAGGAAAGAGATGGGTCGAAACAGCGTGGTTGAATCTGAGGTTTGCAAACAGAGGAGTGTAATCAAAGGTGGGTAAACAGAGGGGTGGAAACAGAGTGGCATAAAAAGAGGTGTGGAAACAGAGGTGTAGAATCAGAGGTGTGGAAACGGAGCTGTAGAAACAGAGATGGGGAAAGAGATGTGTGGAAACAGAGGAGTGGAAAGAGATGGTAGAAACAAAGGTGGCAAAACAGAAGGTTGGAAACAGATGTGTAGAAACAGAGGTAGGGAAACAGAGGTGAGAATCAGAGGTGTGGAAACGGAGCTGTAGAAACAGAGGTGTGGAAAGAGATGTGTGGAAACAGAGGAGTGGAAAGAGATGGGTGGAAACAAAGGTGGAGAAACAGAGGTATTGGAACAGAGTGGTGGAAAGAGGTGGAGAAACTAAAGAGTTGGAATAGATGGGTGGAAACACAGGTGTTGAAAAAGAACTCGGGAAACTGAGGTGTGGAAACAGACGGTGGAAAACATAGTGTTGGAAACAGATGGGTCGAAACAGTGTGGTTGAAACTGAGGTGTGGAAACACAGGAATGAAAGCAGAGGTGGGGCAACAGAGGGGTGGAAACAGAGGTGCAGAAACCGAGGTAGGGAAACAGAGGTTTGGAAAGAGAGGGGTGGAAAAAGAAGGAAGGGACACAGTTCCGGGGTGGAAGAGGTGCTGTGCCAGGGTGGGGGAGTGAAGGAGTGCAGTTCGGGGGAGGGGTGCTGTCCTGGATAGGAGGAAGGAGTGCAGTTCGGGGGGAGTGAAGGGGCACTGTCATGGAGGGGGGTAAAGAGTGTAGTTCGGGGAGGGAGTTAGGAGTGCTCTCCCGAGATGGAAGGAGTACAGTTCAGGGGGAGCGGTGCTGTCCTGGGGGGGTGTAGTTCAGGGGGGGAAGGGAAACAGTCCCGGGGGAGAAGGAACACAGTCCTGGGGGGAAGGCATTGTGTTGGGGGTAAGGGGCACTGTCCCTGGGGGGAAACAATGCAGTTGGGGGGTGAAAGTGTGCTTTCCAGGGGATGGGGTTCGAGAGGGAAGGGGCACTGTATCGGGGTAGGGGTGAGGGCGTGTTCTTCACCAGGGGCAGGGGGCTGTCCCAGTTTGAAAGTGGTATTGGGATGTGGGAGAAAACGAATGCAGTTTGGGGTGGAGAATGAAGAGGCACTGTCCTGGGAGGGGTGGGGAAAAGGAGTGTACTTCTGGGGGGGGGGGAAGAGGTGCAGTTGGGGGTGGTGGAAG
Organism: Narcine bancroftii; assembly: GCF_036971445.1. NCBI lineage: Eukaryota > Metazoa > Chordata > Chondrichthyes > Torpediniformes > Narcinidae > Narcine > Narcine bancroftii. Next base: position 209,126,450 of record NC_091472.1, on the reverse strand, counting down.
AAGTGTATTTCAGGAGGAAAGGGCGATGACCTGGAGGGGGAAATGGAGTGCAGTTTGGGTGGGCACGGGGTGCAGTCCCGTGGGGTGGAAATAGATGCAATGCTGGGGTTATGGTGTGTTGTCAAGGTGGGGGAGGGAGTGTAGTACGGGGGTGAAGGGAGCACTGTACCAGGATGGGGGTGAAGGAGTGTCATTCGGTGGGGAGGGTTGCTGTCCTGGGTCGGAGGAAGGAGTGCAATTCGTGGTGAGGGAAGGGGCACTGTCATGTAGGGGGGAATTAGTGTAGTTCGGGGGGGTTAGGGGTGGTGTCCCGGGGGAAGGAATGCAGTTCGGGGGGAAGGGGTGCTGTCCTGGGATGGAGTGAAGTTCGGGGGGCAGGAATGGACTCTGTTTCGGGGGAGAAGGGGCGCTGTGCCGGGGGGGAGTGAAGGAGTGCAGTTCGGGGGGAGGGGCGCTGTGCTGGGTTGGTGGAAGTAGTGCAGTTCGGGGGAGGGAAGAGGCACTCTCATGGAGGAGGGAAAGAGTGTAGTTCGGGGAGGGAGTTAGGAGTGCTGTGCCGGGATGGAAGGAGTGTAGTTCAGGGGGGCTGAAGGGTCACTGAACTCGATGGGAGGGGGAGTGAAGGAGTGCATTTCGTGGGGAATGAAGGGGCACTGTGATGTTGGCGGGTAATGAGTGTAATTCGGGGATGGGGTTAGGGGTGCTGTCCTGGGGTGGAAGGAGTGCAGTTCAGGATGGAATGGGCGCTGTCCCGGTATGTGGGGAAGGGTGCTGTCCTGGGGGTGGGGAGGAGTGAAGATCGGGGGGGGAAAAGGTCACTGTACCGGGGTGGGAGAAATGAGTGTTGTTTGGGAAGGAGGGTCGCTGTCCTGGGGAGTGGGAAGGAGTGCATTTCGTGGAGAAGGAAGGGGCACTGTCATGTGTGGGTGAATGTGTAGTTCGGGGAGGGGGTTAGGGGCGCTGTTTCGGGGTGGAAGGAGTGCAGATCGGGGGGGAAAGGGCGCTGTCCCGGGATGGGGGAAGGAGGAGTGTAAATCAGGGTGGAAGGGGCGCTGTCCCATTTATGCGGGGAAGGGGTGCTGTCCTGGGGGTGGGGTGTAGTGTAGTTCAGGGGAGGAAGGTGTGAAGTCCTGGGGGTAGTGTTCTGGGGAGGAAGGGACACTGTTCTGGGAGGAAGGGGCACTGTGCCGGGGGGAGTGAAGGAGTGCAGTTCGGGGGGAGGGGCTCTGTCCTGGGTATGTGGAAGTCGTGCAGTTCGGGGGGAGTGAAGGGGCACTATCATGAAGGGGGGAGGTAAAGAGTGTAGTTCGGGGAGGGAGTTAGAAGCGCTGTCCCGGGATGGAAGGAGTGCAGTTCAGGGGGGAAGCGGTGCTGTCCTGGGTGGGGAGTGTAGTTCAGTGGGGTAAGGGACACAGTCCCGGGGTGTGGAAAGGACACAGTCGCTGTGTTGGGGGGTATGGTGCGCTGAACCGGGGGGAAGGAGTGCAGTTCAGGGGGAAGGGGTGCTATCCTGGGGGGGAGGTAGTTCAGGGGAAAGGGACACAGACCCGGGGGAAGGGGTGCTGTACCGGTGTGGGGTTGATGGAGTGTCGTTCGGGGGAGAGGTTCGCTTGTCTGTTGAGGGGTAAGGAGTGCAATTCGTGGGGAGGGAAAGGGAACTGTCATGTAGGGGGGAATGAGTGTAGTTAGGGGGTGGGGTGTTAGGGCTGCTATCCCGGGGGGGAAGGAGTGCAGTTCAGAGGGGAAGGAGTGCTGTCCTGGGGGGAGGTAGTTCAGGGGGGGAAGAGACACAGTCCCGGTGGGGAAGGGGCACTGTGCCGAGGGAAGGGGCATTGTGCCGGGGGAGTGATGAAGTAGTGTAGTACGGAGGGGGGGACGGACGCTGTCCTGGGTTGGTGGAAGTAGTGTAGTTCGGGGAGAGGAAAGGGACACTGTCATGGTGGTGGGGGTGGGGAAGTGAGTGTAGTTTGGGGGGAGTGTCGCTGTCTTGGGGAGGGGGAGGGAGTGCAGTTCGTGGGGAGGGAAGGGGCACTGTCATGTGGGGGGAAGGAGTGTGGTTCGGGGAGGGTGTTAGGAGCGCTGTCCCTGAGTGGCAGAAGTGCATTTCAGGGTGAAAGAGCGCTGTCCTGCAGGGGGGGTGATGGAGTTCAGTTTGGGTGGGCACGGGGCACTGTCCCGTGTTGCGGGAATGGATGCAATGCTGGGGTTGAGGGGAGTTGTCAAGATGGGGAAGGGAGTATAGTATGGGGGGAAGGGGGCACTGTACCGGGGTGGGGGTGAAGGAGTGTCGTTCGGTGGGGAGGGTCGCTGTCCTGGGGAGGGGGAAGGAGTGCAATTCGTGGCGAGGGAAGGGGCACTGTTATATAGGGGGGAATGAGTATAGTTCGGGGGGGGGGGGGTTAGGGGCGCTGTCCTGGGGGGGTCGTGTAGTACGGGGGGAAGGGGTGCTGTGCCGGGGGAGTGCACTTTGGGGGGAGTGGCGCTGTCCTGGGTAGTGGAAGTAATGCAGTTCGGGGGGAGTGAAGGGGCACTATCATGGAGGTGGGGTGTAAAGAGTGTAGTTCGGGAAGGGAGTTAGGAGCGCTGTCCCGAGATGGAAAGAGTGCAGTTCAGGGGGGAAGCGGTGCTGTCCTGGGGGGGAGTGTAGTCTAGTTCATGGGGGAAAGGTACACAGTCCCGGGGGAAAAGGACACAGTCCCGGGGGGGGGGAAGGTGCTGTGTCGGGGGGTAAGAGGCGCTGTGCCGGGGGAAGGAGCGCTATGCTGGGGGGGGGGGGGGGAACAATGCAGTTGTTGTGTAGAAGGTGTGCTTTCCAGGGGTTGGGGTGGGGTAGGGGTGCAGTTGAGGGGGGGAAGACTCGGGGGAAGAATTGCAGGTCAATGGGGAGGGCTGCTGAACTGGTGGGGGAAGGGAGTAGTTCGTTGGGGAAGGGGCGCTGTATCGGGTAGGGGTGAAGGAGTGCACCGCTGGGGGAAGGGGGACGGTCCCGGTTTGAAAGTGGTACTGGGATGGGGGGACACCAATGCAGTTCTGGATGGAGAGTGAAGAGGAACTGTCCCGGGGTGGGGGGGAAAGGAGTGTATTTAAGGGGGGAAGAAGTGCAGTCGGGGGGGGGTTTGGAAGAAGTGTAGTTCAGGGGGAAAAGGCGTTGTCCTGGAAGGGGGGATTGGAGTGCAGTTTGGGTGGGCACGGGGCGCTGTCCCGTTGGGGGGGAAATGGATGCAATGCTGGGGTTGAGGGGTGCTTTCAAGGTGGGGGGAGAGAGTGTAGTATGGGGGAAGGCAGCTCTGTACCAGGGTGGGGGTGAAGGAGTGTCATTCGGTGGGGAGGGTCGCTGACCTGGGGAGGGGGAAGGAGTAAAATTCGTCAGGAGGGAAGGGGCACTGTCATGTAGAGGGGATGAGTGTAGTTCGGTGGGGGGATAAGGGGCGCTGTTCCGGGGGGAAGGAATGCAGTTCAGGGGGGTAGAGGTGCTGTCCTGGAGGGGAAGGGGCGCTGTGCCGGGGGGAAGGGGCGTTGTTCCAGGGGGAGGGGCGTTGTGCCGGGGGGGTTGGTGAAGTAGTGTAGTCCGGAGTGGGGGAGGGACACTGTCCTATGTAGGTGGAAGTAGTGCAGTTCGGGGAGAGGGAAGGGGCACTGTCATGGTGGTGGGGGTGTGGGGTGAAGAAGTGTAATTTGGGGGGAGTGTCGCTGTCTTGGGGAGGGGGAGGGAGTGCAGTTCGTGGGGAGGGAAGGGGCACTGTCATGTTGGGGGGGAATGGAGTGTAGTTCGTGGAGAGTGTTTGGGGCGCTGTCCCGGGGTGGAAGGAATGCAGTTCAGGGGGAAAGTGCGCTGTCCTGGAGGGGGGGGTTGATGGAGGGCAGTTTGGGTGGGGACGGTGCTCTGTCCCGTGGGGGGAGAATGGATGCAATGCTGAGGTTGATTGGCGTTGTCAAGGTGGGGGTGGGAGTGTAGTTCGGGGTGTAAGGGGGCACTGTACCGGGGTGGGGTGAAGGAGTGTCGTTCGATGGGGAGGGTCGCTGTCCTGTGAATGAGGAAGGAGTGCAATTCGTGGGGAGGGAAGGGGCACTGTCATGTAGGAGGGGAATGAGTTTAGTTCGGGAGGGGTGAGGGGCGCTGTCCCGGGGGGTAAGGAGTGTAGTTCAGGGGGGAAGGGGTGCTGTCCTGGGGGGGAGCAGTGTAGTTCATGGGGGAAGGGACACGGTCCCGGGGGGAAGGGGCGTTTTTCCGGGGGGGAAGGGGCGTTGTGCCGGGGGTGTGTGGTGAAGTAGTGTAGTTCGGAGGGGGGAGAGGCGCTTTCCTGGGTAGGTGGAAGTAGTGCAGTTCGGGGAGAGGGAAGGGGCACTGTCATGGTGGTGGGGGTGTGGGGTGAAGAAGTGTAATTTGGGGGGAGTGTCGCTGTCTTGGGGAGGGGGAGGGAGTGCAGTTCGTGGGGAGGGAAGGGGCACTGTCATGTTGGGGGGGAATGGAGTGTAGTTCGTGGAGAGTGTTTGGGGCGCTGTCCCGGGGTGGAAGGAATGCAGTTCAGGGGGAAAGTGCGCTGTCCTGGAGGGGGGGGTTGATGGAGGGCAGTTTGGGTGGGGACGGTGCTCTGTCCCGTGGGGGGAGAATGGATGCAATGCTGAGGTTGATTGGCGTTGTCAAGGTGGGGGTGGGAGTGTAGTTCGGGGTGTAAGGGGGCACTGTACCGGGGTGGGGTGAAGGAGTGTCGTTCAGGGGGGGGTAGGGTGGCTGTTCTGGGGAGGGGGAAGGAGTGCAATTCGTGGAGAGGGAAGGGGCACTGTCATGTAGTGGGGGGGAATGTCTGTAGTTCGGGGGGGGGGGTTAGTGGCGCTGTCCCGGTGGTGAAGGAGTGCAGTTCAGGGGGGAAGGCGTGCTGTCGTGGGGGGTGGTAGTTCAGGGGGGAAGGGACACAGTCCCGGGGGGGAAGTGGCGCTGTGCCGGGGGTGACCGTGCATTGTGCCGGTGGGGGGGAATAGATACAAAGCTGCGGTTGAGGGGTGCTGTCAAGGTGGGAGAGGGAGTGTAGTTCGGGGGTGAGGTGGCACTGTGCCGGGTTGGGGGTGAAGGAGTGTCGTTTGGGGGGAGGGTCGCTGTCCTGGGGAGGGAGAAGGAGTGTAATTAGTGGGGATGGAAGGGGCACTGTCATGTAGGGGGGAATGAGTGTAGATGGGGGGGGTGGTTAGGGGCGCTGTCCCGGGGTGGATGGAGTGCAGTTCAGGGGGAAATGGGCGCTGTCCCGGGTAAGGGTGGGGGAGAAAGGAGTTTGTTCAGTGGGAAGGGGCGCTCTCCATATATGCGGTGTAGTGGTACGGTCCTGGGGGTGGGGAGGAGTGTAGTCCAAGGGGGGAAGGGTCACTGTACCTGGTTGGGGGTGAAGAGGTGCAGTTTTGGGGGGGAAGGTGTGCTGTCCTAGGGGAGAAGTGTAGTTGGGGAGGGGAAGTGTCACAGTTCCGGGGGAAGGGGCTCTGTGCCGGGGGAGTGTGAGTGAAGGAGTGCAGTTCGGGGGGAGTGTCGCTGTCTTGGGGACGGGGAGGGAGTGCAGTTCGTGGGGAGGGAAGGGGCACTGTCATGTGCTGGGGATGAAGGAGTGTCGTTCGGAGAGGGTGTTAGGGACGCGATCCCGGAGTGGAAGGAGTGCAATTTAGGGTGAAAGGGCGCTGTTCCGGGGTGAGGGGGAGGAGTTTAGTTCAGGGGGGTAGGGGCGTTGTCCCAGTATGCTGGGAAGGGGTGCTGTCCTGGGGGTGGGGAGCAGTGTAGTTAAGGGGGGGTGTAGTTGGAGGGGGGAAGTGACAGAGTTCCGAGGGGAAGGGGTGCTGTGCTGGGTGCGGGGCGTGTAGTTCAGGGGCGAAAGGGACAAAGTCCTGGGGTGGAAGGGACACAGTCCTTGAGGGGAAGGCGCTGTGTCGTGGGGTAAGGGGCGCTGTCCAGGTGAGGGGGGGTTGCTGAACCGGTCGGGAAAGGGTGTGTAGTTCGGGGGGAAGGGGCACTGTATTGGGGTAGGGGTGAAGGAGTGTACTTCGCCGCGAGGAGGGGGGCTGTCCCGCTTTGAAAGTGGTACTGGGATGGGGGAGGGAACGAATGCAGTTCGGGTGGGGGGGGTGAAGGGGCACTGTCCCGGGGGGGGAGAAGTTCGGTTGGGGTGGAGTGTCATTGTCTTGGGGAGGGGAAGGGAGTGCAGTGCGTTGGGAGGGAAGGGGCACTGTCACGTGGGGGGTTGAATGGAGTGTAGTTTGGGGAGTGTGTTGGGGGCTTAGTCCCGGATTAGAAGGAGTGCAGTTCAGGGGGAAAATGCGCTGTCCTGCAGGGGGGTGGGGTTGGAGAGCAGTTTGGTGGCGACGGCGCTCTGTCCCGTAGGAGGGAATGGATGCAATGCTGGGGTTGAGGGGTGCTGTGAAGGTGGTGGAGGGACTGTAGTTCAAGATTTAAGGGGGCACTGTACCGGGGTGTGGGTAAAGGAGTGTCGTTCGGGGGGGACGGTCGCTGTCCTGGGGAGGGGGATGGAGTGCAATTTGTGGAGAGGGAAGGGACACTGTCATATAGGGGGGTAATGAGTGTAGTTCGAGGGGATTTCCCGTTGGGGACGGATTGCAGTTCAGGGTGAAGGGTTGCTGTCCTGGGGGGAGGTAGTTCAGGGAGGAAGGGACACAGTCCCAGGGGGGAAGTGGCACTGTGCCAGGGGGATGGGGCGTTATGCTGGGGGTGTGTGTTGAAGTAGTGTAGTTCACCGGAAGGGGGAGGGGCACTGTCCTGGGTAGATGGAAGTAGTGCACTTCGGGGAGACGGAAGAGGCATTATCATGGTGGTGGGGAGTGGGGGGGAAGGAGTGTAGTTTGGGGAGGGGGGATATGGTCACTGTCCCCGGATGAAAAGAGTGCAGTTCAGAGTGGGGGAGAACGTGGCGCTGACCCAGGAGGGGAAGTTCAGTGGCGTGAAGGGGCACTGCCCGGAGGTGGTGGGAAGGAGTGTAGTTCCGGGAGGAGGAAGGGGCGCTGTCTCGTGGGGAAGAGCAGTGTAGTTCAGGGGGGAAAGGGGCGCTGTCCCGGAGTGGAAGCAGTGCAGTTCAGGGGGAATGGACGCTGTCCCGGTGCGGAGGGGGTGGAGTGTAGATCAGGGGTGAAGGGGCGCTGTATCATTATGCGGGGAAGGGGTGCTGTCCTTGGGGTGGGGAGCAGTGCATTTCAGGGAGGGATGGTGTGCTGTCCTGGGGGGTCGTGTAGTTCGGGGGGGAAGGGGCGCTGTGCTGGGTGGGGAGTGCACTTTGGGGGGGAGTGGCGCTGTCCTGGGTAGTGGAAGTAATGCAGTTCGGGGGGAGTGAAGGGGCACTATCATGGAGGTGGGGTGTAAAGAGTGTAGTTCCGGGAGGGAGTTAGGAGCGCTGTCCTGGGATGGAAGGAGTGCAGTTCAGAGGGAAGCGGTGCTGTCCTGGGGTGGGGAGTGTTTTGTCGTTCAGGGCGGGGAAGGGACACAGTTCCAGGGGGAAGGCGCTGTGTCTGGGGGTAAGGGGCGCTGCGCCGTGGGGGAAGGAGCGCTGTGACGGGGGGGGAAGGAGCGCTGTCTTGGGGAGGAAGCAATGCAGTTGGGGTGGGGGGAGGAGAAAGAGTGCTTTCCAGGGGTTGGGTGGGGAAAGGTTACAGTTGAGGTGGGAAAGCGTGCTGTCCAGTCGGGGAAATGATTGCAGGTCAGGGGGGAGGGGTGCTGAACCGGTGGGGGAAGGGAGTGTTGTTCGGGGGGGAAGGGGCACTGTATCGGGGTAGGGGTCAAGTAGTGTCGTTCGGTGTAGAGGGTCCCTGTCCTGGGGAGGAGGAAGGAGTGCAATTCGTGGGGAGGGAAAGGGCACTGTCATCTAGGAGGGGAATGAGTGTAATTCGGGGGGGGGTAGGGGCGCTGTCCCGGGGGGAGGAGTGCAGTTCAGGGGGGAGGGGTGCTGTCCTGGTGTGGTGGAGGTAGTTCAGGGAGCGGAAGGGACACAGTCCCAGGGAGGAAGGGGCGCTTTGCTGGAGGGGAAGGAGCGTTGTGCCGGGGGGTGTGTTGACGTAGTCTAGTTCGGAGGGGGGGAGGGGTGCTGTTTCGTGGGGAAGAGCAGTATAGTTCATGGTGGAAAGGGGCGCTGTCCCGGGCTGGAAGGAGTGCAGTTCAGGGAGAAAGGTTACTGTCCCGCGGTAGGGGGGGAAAGGAGTTTGTTCAGGGGGGAAGGGGCGCTGTCCCAGTATGCGGGGAAGGGGTGCTGTCCTGGGTGGAGTGTAGTTCGTTGGGGGGGGGAAGGGCACTGTACCAGGGTGGAGTGAAGGAGTGCAGTTTGGGCGGGAGGATCACCGTCCTGGGGCGTGGGATGGAGTGCATTTCGTGGGGAAGTAAGTGGCACTGTCATGTAGGCGGGTAGTTCGGGAAGGGGGTGAGGGCGCTGTCCCGAGGTGGAAGAAGTGCAGCAGGGGGAAAGGGCGCTCTCCTGGGGTAGGGGACAGAAGGAGTTCGTTAAGGGGGAAGGGGCTCTGTCCCATTATGCTGGAAAGGGGTGCTGTCCTGGGGGTGTGGAGGAGTGTAGTTCGGGGGGGAAAGGGTCACTCTCCTGGGGAGTGCGAAGGAATGCATTTCGTGGGGAAGGAAGGGGCGCTGTCATGTGGCGGTGAATGAGTGTAGTTCGGGGAGGGGGTTAGGGGCGCTGTCCCGGGGTTGGAGTGCAGTTCAGGGGAAAGGGCGCTGTCCCGGGGTGGTGTGGAGGAGTGTTGTTCACGGGGGAAGGGGCGCTCTCCTGGGGGTGGGGAGCAGTGTAGTTCAGGGGGAAGGTGTGCTGTCCTCGTTGGGAGAGTGTAGTTTGCGGGGGGAGGGGTAAGTGACACAGTTCCAGGAGGAAGGGGTGTTGTGCTGGGTGGGGGCGTGTAGTTCAGGGGGAAAGGGATACAGTCCCGAGGGGGAGGGACACAGTCCTGGAGGTGAAGGCGCTGTTTCGGGGGGTAAGGGGCGCTGTCCTGGTGTGGGGTGTAATTCGGGGGGGAAGGGGCATTGTAACGGGGTCGGGGTGAAGGAGTGTACTTCTTTGAAAGTGGTACTGGGATGGGGGAGGGAATGAATGCAGTTTGGGTGGGGGGTGAAGGCCCACTGTCTGGGGGGGAGAATAAGGAGTCTATTTCTGGGGGGAAGAAGTGCAGTTTGGGGGTGCAAGTGTCGTTCATGTGGGGGTTGGGGTGCTATCCCGTGGGGAGGGGAGGTAGTGCATTTCCTGGGGAGGGAAGGCGCACTGTCATGTGGGGGAGGGGAAAGGAGTGCAGTTCGGGGAGAGTGTTAGGGGCGCTGTTCCGGGGTGGAAGGAGTGCAGTTCAGGGGGAAAGGGCGATGTCCTGGAGGGGTGGTGGTTGGAGTGCAGTTTGGGTGGCGACGGGGCGCTGTCCTGTGGGGGAGGGTGTGTAGTACGGGGGAAGGCAGCACTGTACCGGGGTGGGGGTGAAGGAGTGTCATTCGGTGGGGAGGGTCGCTGTCCTGGGGAGGGGGAAGGAGTGCAATGCGTGGATAGGGAAGGGGCACTGTCATGTAGGGGGGAATGAATGTAGTTCGGGTGGGGGGTTGTGGCACTGTCCCGGGGAGAAGGAGTGCAGTTCAGGGGGGACGGGGTGCTGTCCTTGGGGGTAGGAGTTCAGGTGGGGGAAGGGACACAGTCCCGGTGGGGAAAGGGCGCTGTGCCGGGGGGGGGGGGGGAATGGGTGTTGTGCCAGGTGGAGAATGGATGCAAAGCTGGGGTTGAGAGGTGCTGTCAAGGTGGGAGAGGGAGTGTAGTTCAGGGGGGAGGGGACACTGTGCCGGGTTTTGGGTGAAGGAGTGTCGTTCGGAGGGGAGGGTCGCTGTACTGGGGAGGGGGAAGACGTGCAATTCCTGAGGAGGGAAGGGGCATTGTCCTGTAGGAGGGGAATGAATGGAGATCGGGGGGGAAGTATTGCAGTTCAGGGGTAAAGGGGTGCTGTCCTGGGGCGGGAAGGGGTGCTGTCCTGGGGGGGTAGTTCAGGGGGGAAGGGATATAGTCCCGGTGGATGAGTGGCGCTGTGCCGGAGGGTACGTGGCGTTGTGCCGGGGGGAGAATGGATGCAAATCTGGGGTTAAGAGGTGCTGTCAAGGTGGGAGAGGGAGTGTAGTTCAGGAGGGAGGGGACACTGTGCCGGGTTGGGGGTGAAGGAGTGTCGTTCGGAGAGAGGGGGTCGCTGTACAGGGGAGGGGGAAGGAGTACAATTCCTGGGGAGGGAAGGGGTCCTGTCATGTAGAAGGGAAATGAATGGAGATCGGCGTGGGGGGGAAGGATTGCAGTTCAGGGGGAAGGGGTGCTGTCGTGGGGGGAAGGGGTGCTGTGCTATGGGGTGATGGTGAAGTAGTGTAGTTCGGAGGGGGGGGTGGGGCGCTGTCCTGGATAGGTGGAAGTACTGCAGTTCGGCACAGGGAAGGAGCACTGTCATGATGGTGGGGAGTGGGGGAAAGGAGTATAGTTTGGGGATAGGGGTATGGTCACTGTCCCGGGGTGAAGGGAGTGCAGTTCAGCGTGTGGGAGAACGTGGCGCTGTCCCGGGAGGGGAAGGAATGCAGTTCAATGGAGTGAAGGGGCACTGTCACGGGGGGAGGGGGTGAGTGGGAAGAAGTGTAGTTCCGGGAGGGGGAAGGGGCGCTGTCTCGGCGGGAAGAGCAGTGTAGTTCAGGGGGAAAAGAGGCGTTGTCCTGGGGGGCGAAGCAGTGCAGTTGGAGTGGGGGAGGGAAGCGTGCTATCCAGTAGGGGGATAAATCCAGGTCGGGGGAGAGGGGTGCTGAACCGGTGTGGGAGAGATTGTACTTCGGGGGGAAGGGGCACTCTATCGGGGTTGGGGTGAAGGAGTGTACTTCGGCGTGAGGAGGGGGATGTCCCGGTTTGGAAGGGGTACTGGGGTGACGGAGGGGGTAATGAATGCAGTTCTGGTTGGGGGTTGAAGGGGCACTGTCCCTGGGGGGAGGTAGAAGGAGTGTATTTCTGGGGGAAAGAAGTGCAGTACGGAGGAATGGACGAAGTGTAGTTCAGGGGGAAAGGGCGCTGCCCCGGGTGGGGGGGGGGGGAAGGAGTTTGTTCAGGGGGTAAAGGGCGCTGTCCCAGTATGCGGGGAAGTGGTGCTGTCCTGGGGTGATGTGGAGTGTAGTTCGGTGGGTAAAGTGCACTGTACCAGGGTGGGGGTGAAGGAGTGTAGTTTGGGCGGGAGGCTCATTGTCCTGGGGCGTGGGAGGACTGCATTTCGTGGGAAAGGAAGGGGCACTGTCATGTAGGCAGGTAATCAGTGTAGTTCGGGAAGGGGGTTAGGGGCGCTGTCCCGGGGTGGAAGGAGTGCAGTTCAGGGGGAAAGGGCGCTGTCCCGGGTTAGGGGTAAAGGATTTCTTCAGGGGGGAAGGGGCGCTGTCCCAGTATGCGGGGAAGGGGTGCAGTCCTGGGTGTGGGGAGGAGTGTAGTTCGGGGGGGGGGTAAGGGTCACTCTCCTGGGGAGTGCGAAGGAATGCATTTTGTGGGGAAGGAAGCGGCACTGTCATGTGGGGGTGAACGAGTGTAGTTCGGGGAGGGGGTTAGGGGCGCTGTCCCGGGATGGAAGGAGTGCAGTTCAGGGGGAAAGGGCGCTGTCCCGGGGTGGGGGGGGGAGGATTGTTGTTCATGGGTGAAGGGGCGCTGGCCTAGTATGCGGGGAAGGGCTGCTCTCTTGGGGGTGTGGAGCAGTGTAGTTCAGACGAGAAGGTGTGGTGTCCTAGTGTACTTCGGCGCGGGGGGGGGGTGGGGGGGTTGTCCCGCTTTGAAAGTGGTACTGGGATGGGGGAGGGAACGAATGCAGTTTGGGTGGGGGGTGAAGGTGCACTGTGCCGGGGGGAAGGAGTGTATTTCTGGGGGGAAGAAGTGCAGTTGGGGGGGGTGGAAGAAGTGTAGTTCTGGTGCAGTATGGGGTGCTGTCCCGTGGGGGGACTGAATGCAATGCGGGGGGTGGAGGAGTGTTGTCAAGGTCGGGGTGAAGGAGTGTAGTTCGGGGGGGCGGAGTGTCGCTGTCTTGGGGAGGGGAGGGAGTGCATTTCCTGGGGAGGGAATAGGGACTGTAATGTGGGAGGGTGGAAGGAGTGTAGTTCGCGGAGAGTGTTAGAGGCGTTGTTCCGGGTTTGAAGGAATGCAGTTCAGGGGGAAAGGGCGCTCTCCCGGGGTAGGCTGGAGGAGTGTAGTTCACGGGGGAAGCGGCGCTGTCCCAGTATAGGGGGAATGGGAGCTCTCCTGGGGGTGGGGAGTGCAGTTTAGAGTGAAAGGGCGCTGTCCTGGAGAGGGGGGATGGGGTGCAGTTTGGGTGGGGACGGGGCGCTGTCCCATGGGGGGAATGAATGCAATGCTGGGGTTGAGGGGTGCTGTCAAGTTGGGGGAGGGAGTGTAGTTCGGGGAGGTAAGGGGGCACTGTACCAGGGTGGGAGTAAAGGAATGTCGTTCGGGGGGTGGGAGGGTCGCTATCCTGGGGAGGGGCAAGGAGTGCAATTCGTGGGGAGGGAAGGGGCACTGTCATGTAAGGGGGGAATGAGTGTATTTCGGGCGAGTTTGTGGCGCTGTCCCGGTGGGAAGGAGTGCAGTTCATGGGGGAAGGGCTGCTGTCCTGGGGGTGGAGGTAGTTCAGCAGGAAGGGACATAGTTCCGGGCGAGAAGTGGCGCTCTGCCGGTGGAACGGGACGTTGTGCCGGGGGTGGGGGGGATGGATGAAAAGCTAGGGTTGAGGTGTGCTGTCAAGGTGGGAGAGGAAGTGTAGTTCGGGGGGAGGGGGCACTGTGCCGGGTTGGGGGCGAAAGAGTGTCGTTCGGGGGAGAGGGTCGCTGTCCTGGGGAGGGGGAAGGAGTGCAATTCGAGTGGACGGAAGGGGAACTGTCATGTGGGGGGGATGAAATGAGATCGGGGGGGTAGGGTGCTGCTCCGGGGGCGAATGAGAGCAGTTCAGAGGGAAAGGGGTGTTGTCCTGGGGGAAGGAGCGCTGTGCTGTGGGGTGATGGTGAAGTAGTGTAGTTCGTAGAGGGGAGGGGCGTTGCCCTGGCTAGGTGGAGTAGTGCAGTTCAGGGAGAGGGAAGTGGCACTGTCATGGTGGTGGGGAGTTGGGGGTAGGAGTGTAGTTTGGGGAGAGGGGTATGGTCACTGTCCCGGGGTGAAGCGAATGCAGTTCAGAATGGGGGAGAACGTGGGGCTGACCCGGGAGGGGAAGGAGTGCAGTTCAGTGGAGTAAAGGGGCACTGTCCGGGGGGCGGGGGGTAAGAAGGAGTGCAGTTCAGGGGTAAAGTGCGCTGTCCTGGAGTGGGGGCATGGAGTGCTGTTTGGGTGCTCACGGGGCGCTGTCCCGTGGGGGGGCGAATAGTTGCATTGCTGGGGTTGAGGGATGCTGTCAAGGTGGGGAAGTGAGTGTAGTACAGTGGGAAGGGGGCACTGTACCGGGGTGGGGGTGAAGGATTGTCATTCGGTGGGGAGGGTCACTGTCCTGGGGAGGGGGAAGGAGTGCAATTTGTGCAGATGGAAGGGGCACTATCATGTGGAGTGGAGGGGGGGTGGAATTAGTGTAGTTCGTGGTGGGGTTGAGGGGCGCTGTCCCGGGGGGGGAAGGAGAGCAGTTCAGGGAGGAAGGGGTGCTGTCTTGTGGGGGGGTGGGGGGGGAGGTCGTTCAGAGGGGGGAGGGGTAAGGGAGACAGTCCCAGTGGGGAAGGGGCGCTGTGCCGGGGTTCAGATTCGTTGTGCCAGGCGGAGTGGTGAAGTAGTGTAGTCCGGAGGCGGGGAGGGACGCTGTCCTATGTAGGTGGAAGTAGTGCAGTTCGGAGAGAGGGAAGGGGCACTGTTATGGTGGTTGGGGGTGTGGGGTGAAAAAGTGAAGTTTTGGGTGGGAGTGTCACTGTCTTTTGGGAGGGGGAGAGAGTGCATTTAGTGGGGAGGGAAGGGGCAATGTCATGTAGGAGTGGAATGAGTTTAGTTCGGGGGGTAAAGGGCACTGTACCAGGGTGGGGGTGAAGGAGTGTAGTTTGGGCGGGAGGGTTAGTGTCCTGGGGGTGGGGAGTGTAGTGTAGTTCAGGGAGGAAAGGGACACTGTCCCGGGGGGAAGGGGCGCTTTGGTGGAGGGGAAGGGGCGTTGTGCCGGGGGTGTGTGGTGAAGAAGTGTAGTTCGGAGGGGGGAAGGGGCCCTTTGCTGGGTTGATGGAAGTAGTGCAGGTCGGGGAGAGGGAAGGGGCACTGTCATTGTGGTGAGGGGTGGGGGAAGGAATGTAGTTTGGGGAGGGGGCTATGGTCACTGTCCCGGGATGAAAGGAGTGCATTTCAGAGTGGGGTAGAACATGGCGCTGAGCCAGGAGGGGAAGGAGTGCAGTTCAGTAGCGTGAAGGGGCACTGTCCGGGGGTGGGGGGAAGGAGTGTAGTTCCCGGAGGGGGAAGGGACGCTGTCTCGTGGGGAAAAGCAGTGTAGTTCAGGGGGAAAGGGGCGCTCTCCCGGGGTGGAAGGAGTGCAGTTCAGGGGGAAAGGGGCGCTCTCCCGGGGTGCAAGGAGTGCAGTTCAGGGGGAAAGGGTGTTGTCCATGGGTAGGTGAAAAAGGAGATTGTTCAGGGGGGAAGGGGCGCTGTCCCAGTATGCGGGGAAGGGGTGCTGTCATGGGGTGGTGTGTAGTGTAATTCGGGGGTGGGGGGGTAAAGGGCACTGGACCAGGGTGGGGGTGAAGGAGTGTAGTTTGGGCGGGAGGGTCACTGTCCTGGGGATGGGGAGTGCAGTGTCGTTCAGGGGGGAAAGGGGCACAGTCCCGGGGGGAAGGGACACAGTGTCGGGGGGGAAGGCGCTGTGTCGGGGGAGTGGTGAAGTAGTTTAGTCCAGATGGGAGGAGGGACGCTGTCCTGTGTAGGTGGAAGTAGTGCAGTTCGGAGAGAGGGAAGCGGCACTGTCATGGTGGTTGCGGCTATGGGGTGAAGGAGTGTAGTTTGGGGGGGGGGGGAGTGTCGCTGTCTTGGGGAGGGGAGGAAGTGCAGTTCGTGGGGAGGGAAGGGGCACTGTCATGTGGTGGGGGGGAAGGAGTGTAGTTCCGGGAGGGTGTTAGGGGCGCTGTCCCGGAGTGCAAGGAGTGCAGTTCAGGGGGAAAGGGCGCTGTCCTGGAGTGGGGGCATGGAGTCCAGTTTGGGTGCGCATGGGGCGCTGTCCCATGGGGGGCGAATAGATGCAATGCTGGTGTTGAGGGGTGTTGTCAAGATGGAGGAGGGAGTGTAGTATAAGGGGGAAGGGGGCACTGTACCGGAGTGAGGGTGAAGGAGTGTCATTCGATGGGGAGGGTCGCTGTCCTGTGAATGAGGAAGGAGTGCATTTGTGGGGAGGGAAGGGGCACTGTCATGTAGGAGAGGAATGAGTTTAGTTCGGGAGGGGTGAGGGGCGCTGTCCCGGGGGGTAAGGAGTGTAGTTCAGGGGGGAAGGGGTGCTGTCCTGGGGAGGGAGCAGTGTAGTTCATGGGGGAAGGGACACGGTCCCGGGGGGAAGGGGCGTTGTGCCGGGGGTGTGTGGTGAAGTAGTGTAGTTCGGAGGGGGGAGAGGCGCTTTCCTGGGTAGGTGGAAGTAGTGCAGTTCGGGGAGAGGAAAGGGGCACTGTCCGGGGGTGTTGTGCTGTAAGTGGTTATATGGTTATATGGATGTAATTCCGGAAGGGGGAAGGGGCGCTGTCTCGTGGGGGAGAGCAGTGTAGTTCAGGGGGGAAAGGGGCGCTGTCCCGTGGTGGAAGGAGTGCAGTTCAGGGTGAATGGTCGCTGTCCCGGGGTGGGGGGGGGGGTAGTGTAGATCAGGGGGGAATGGGCGCTGTGTCATCATGTGGTGAAGGGGTGCTGTCCTGGGGATGGGGAGCAGTGTATTTCAGGGAGGGATGTTGTGCTGTTGTGGGGGGGGGGGTGTCGTGTAGTTTGGGGGGGAATGGGTGCAGTGCCAGTGGGGCAGTGAAGGAGTGCAGTTTGGGGGAGTGGCGCTGTCCTGGGTAGGTGGAAGTAGTGCAGTTCGGGGGGGGGGGGTAGTGAAGGGGCACTGTCATGGTGGGGTGGTAAAGATTGTAGTTCGGGGAGGGAGTTAGGAGCGCTGTTGAGGAATGGAAGGAGTGCAGTTCAGAGGGAAGCGTGCTATCCTGGAGTGTAGTGTAGTTCAGGGGGGAAAGGGACACAGTCCCGGGGTGGGAGGGACACAGTGCCGGGGTGGAAGGCGCTGTGTCGGGGGGGGGGAATTGGGCGTTGAGGGGGGGGGTGAAGCGTGCTGTCCAGTCGGGGGAATGATTGCAGGTCAGGGGGGAGGGGTGCATAACTGGTGGGGGAATGGAGTGTAGTTCGGTGGGGGGGGGTGGGAGAGGCACTGTATCGGGGTAGGGGCGAAGGAGTGTTCTTCGCCGGGGGACGGCGGTATGTCCCGGTTTGAATGTGTGGTACTGGGATGTGGGGGGGGGGGGGTGGACGAATGCAGTTCGGGCTGGAGAGTGAAGAGGCACTGTTCCGGTGGGGGAGGAAGGAGTGTATTTCTGGGGGTAAGAAGTGCAGTTGGGGGGGTGGTTGGAAGAAGTGTAGTTCGGGGGAAAATGGCGCTGTCCTGTAAGGAGTGCAGTTTGGGTGGCCACAGAGCGCTGTCCCGTGGGGGGGGAGGGTGGGGGAATGGATGCAATGCTGGGGTTGAGGGGTGCTGTCAAGGTGGGGGAAGTGAGTGTAGTACGGGGGAAAGGGGGCACTGTACCGGGGTGGGGGTGAAGGAGTGTCATTCGGTGAGGAGAGTCGCTGTCCTGGGGAGGGTGAAGGAGTGCAATTCGTGGGGAGGGAAGGGACACTGTCATGTAGGGGGGGAATGAGTGTAGTTCGGGGGTGGTGAGGGGCACTGTCCCGGTGGGGAGTGTAGTTCAAGGGGGAAGGGACACAATCTCGGGGGGAAGGGGCGCTTTGCCGGAGGCGAAGGGGCGTTGTGCCGGGGGTGTGTGGTGAAGTAGTGTAGTTCGGGGGGGGGAAGAGGCGCTGTGCCGGGTGGGGAGTGCACTTTGGGGGGAGTGGCGCTGTCCTGGGTAGTGGAAGTAATGCAGTTCGGGGGGAGTGAAGGGGCACTATCATGGAGGTGGGGTGTAAAGAGTGTAGTTCCGGGAGGGAGTTAGGAGCGCTGTCCTGGGATGGAAGGAGTGCAGTTCAGAGGGAAGCGGTGCTGTCCTGGGGTGGGGAGTGTTTTGTCGTTCAGGGCGGGGAAGGGACACAGTTCCAGGGGGAAGGCGCTGTGTCTGGGGGTAAGGGGCGCTGCGCCGTGGGGGAAGGAGCGCTGTGACGGGGGGGGAAGGAGCGCTGTCTTGGGGAGGAAGCAATGCAGTTGGGGTGGGGGGAGGAGAAAGAGTGCTTTCCAGGGGTTGGGTGGGGAAAGGTTACAGTTGAGGTGGGAAAGCGTGCTGTCCAGTCGGGGAAATGATTGCAGGTCAGGGGGGAGGGGTGCTGAACCGGTGGGGGAAGGGAGTGTTGTTCGGGGGGGAAGGGGCACTGTATCGGGGTAGGGGTCAAGTAGTGTCGTTCGGTGTAGAGGGTCCCTGTCCTGGGGAGGAGGAAGGAGTGCAATTCGTGGGGATGGAAAGGGCACTGTCATGTAGGAGGGGAATGAGTGTAATTCGGGGGGGTAGGGGCGCTGTCCCGGGGGGAGGAGTGCAGTTCAGGGGGGGAGGGGTGCTGTCCTGGGGTGGTGGAGGTAGTTCAGGGAGCGGAAGGGACACAGTCCCAGGGAGGAAGGGGCGCTTTGCTGGAGGGGAAGGAGCGTTGTGCCGGGGGGTGTGTTGACGTAGTCTAGTTCGGAGTGGGGGAGGGGTGCTGTTTCGTGGGGAAGAGCAGTATAGTTCATGGTGGAAAGGGGCGCTGTCCCGGGCTGGAAGGAGTGCAGTTCAGGGAGAAAGGTTACTGTCCCGCGGTAGGGGGGGAAAGGAGTTTGTTCAGGGGGGAAGGGGCGCTGTCCCAGTATGCGGGGAAGGGGTGCTGTCCTGGGTGGAGTGTAGTTCGTTGGGGGGGGGAAGGGCACTGTACCAGGGTGGAGTGAAGGAGTGCAGTTTGGGCGGGAGGATCACCGCCCTGGGGCGTGGGATGGAGTGCATTTCGTGGGGAAGTAAGGGGCGCTGTCATGTGGCGGTGAATGAGTGTAGTTCGGGGAGGGGTTTAGGGACGCCGTCCCGGGGTTGGAGTGCAGTTCAGGGGAAAGGGCGCTGTCCCGGGGTGGTGTGGAGGAGTGTTGTTCACGGGGGAAGGGGCGCTCTCCTGGGGGTGGGGAGCAGTGTAGTTCAGGGGGAAGGTGTGCTGTCCTCGTTGGGGGAGTGTAGTTTGCGGGGGGAGGGGTAAGTGACACAGTTCCAGGAGGAAGGGGTGTTGTGCTGGGTGGGGGCGTGTAGTTCAGGGGGAAAGGGATACAGTCCCGAGGGGGAGGGACACAGTCCTGGAGGTGAAGGCGCTGTTTCGGGGGGTAAGGGGCGCTGTCCTGGTGGGGGGTGTAGTTCGGGGGGGAAGGGGCATTGTAACGGGGTCGGGGTGAAGGAGTGTACTTCTTTGAAAGTGGTACTGGGATGGGGGAGGGAATGAATGCAGTTTGGGTGGGGGGTGATGGGCTACTGTCTGGGGGGGAGGATAAGGAGTCTATTTCTGGGGGGAAGAAGTGCAGTTTTGGGGTGCAAGTGTAGTTCATGTGGGGGTTGGGGTGCTATCCCGTGGGGAGGGGAGGTAGTGCATTTCCTGGGGAGGGAAGGCGCACTGTCATGTGGGGGAGGGGAAAGGAGTGCAGTTCGGGGAGGGGGTTAGGGGCGCCGTCCCGGGGTTGGAGTGCAGTTCAGGGGAAAGGGCGCTGTCCCGGGGTGGTGTGGAGGAGTGTTGTTCACGGGGGAAGGGGCGCTCTCCTGGGGGTGGGGAGCAGTGTAGTTCAGGGGGAAGGTGTGCTGTCCTCGGTGGGGGAGTGTAGTTAACGGTGGGAGGGGTAAGTGACACAGTTCCAGGAGGAAGGGGTGTTGTGCTGGGTGGGGGCGTGTAGTTCAGGGGGAAAGGGATACAGTCCCGAGGGGGAGGGACACAGTCCTGGAGGTGAAGGCGCTGTTTCGGGGGGTAAGGGGCGCTGTCCTGGTGGGGGGTGTAGTTCGGGGGGGGAAGGGGCATTGTAACGGGGTCGGGGTGAAGGAGTGTACTTCTTTGAAAGTGGTACTGGGATGGTGGAGGGAATGAATGCAGTTTGGGTGGGGGGTGATGGGCTACTGTCTGGGGGGGAGGATAAGGAGTCTATTTCTGGGGGGAAGAAGTGCAGTTTTGGGGTGCAAGTGTAGTTCATGTGGGGGTTGGGGTGCTATCCCGTGGGGAGGGGAGGTAGTGCATTTCCTGGGGAGGGAAGGCGCACTGTCATGTGGGGGAGGGGAAAGGAGTGCAGTTCGGGGAGAGTGTTAGGGGCGCTGTTCCGGGGTGGAAGGAGTGCAGTTCAGGGGGAAAGGGCGATGTCCTGGAGGGGTGGTGGTTGGAGTGCAGTTTGGGTGGCGACGGGGCGCTGTCCCGTGGGGGAGGGTGTGTAGTACGGTGGAAGGCAGCACTGTACCGGGGTGGGGGTGAAGGAGTGTCATTCGGTGGGGAGGGTCGCTGTCCTGGGGAGGGGGAAGGAGTGCAATGCGTGGATAGGGAAGGGGCACTGTCATGTAGGGGGGAATGAATGTAGTTCGGGTGGGGGGGTTGTGGCACTGTCCCGGGGAGAAGGAGTGCAGTTCAGGGGGGACGGGGTGCTGTCCTTGGGGGTAGGAGTTCAGGTGGGGGAAGGGACACAGTCCCGGTGGGGAAAGGGCGCTGTGCCGGGGGGGGGGGGGAATGGGTGTTGTGCCAGGTGGAGAATGGATGCAAAGCTGGGGTTGAGAGGTGCTGTCAAGGTGGGAGAGGGAGTGTAGTTCAGGGGGGAGGGGACACTGTGCCGGGTTTTGGGTGAAGGAGTGTCGTTCGGAGGGGAGGGTCGCTGTACTGGGGAGGGGGAAGAAGTGCAATTCCTGAGGAGGGAAGGGGCATTGTCCTGTAGGAGGGGAATGAATGGAGATCGGGGGGGAAGTATTGCAGTTCAGGGGTAAAGGGGTGCTGACCTGGGGCAGGAAGGGGTGCTGTCCTGGGGGGGGGGTAGTTCAGGGGGGAAGGGATATAGTCCCGGTGGGTGAGTGGCGCTGTGCCGGAGGGTACGTGGCGTTGTGCCGGGGGGAGAATGGATGCAAATCTGGTGTTAAGAGGTGCTGTCAAGGTGGGAGAGGGAGTGTAGTTCAGGAGGGAGGGGACACTGTGCCAGGTTGGGGGTGAAGGAGTGTCGTTCGGAGAGAGGGGGTCGCTGTACAGGGGAGGGGGAAGGAGTACAATTCCTGGGGAGGGAAGGGGTCCTGTCATGTAGAAGGGAAATGAATGGAGATCGGCGTGGGGGGGAAGGATTGCAGTTCAGGGGGAAGGGGTGCTGTCGTGGGGGGAAGGGGTGCTGTGCTATGGGGTGATGGTGAAGTAGTGTAGTTCGGAGGGGGGGGTGGGGCGCTGTCCTGGATAGGTGGAAGTACTGCAGTTCGGCACAGGGAAGGAGCACTGTCATGATGGTGGGGAGTGGGGGAAAGGAGTATAGTTTGGGGATAGGGGTATGGTCACTGTCCCGGGGTGAAGGGAGTGCAGTTCAGCGTGTGGGAGAACGTGGCGCTGTCCCGGGAGGGGAAGGAATGCAGTTCAATGGAGTGAAGGGGCACTGTCACGGGGGGAGGGGGTGAGTGGGAAGAAGTGTAGTTCCGGGAGGGGGAAGGGGCGCTGTCTCGGCGGGAAGAGCAGTGTAGTTCAGGGGGAAAAGAGGCGTTGTCCTGGGGGGGCGAAGCAGTGCAGTTGGAGTGGGGGAGGGAAGCGTACTATCCAGTAGGGGGATAAATCCAGGTCGGGGGAGAGGGGTGCTGAACCGGTGTGGGAGAGATTGTACTTCGGGGGGAAGGGGCACTCTATCGGGGTTGGGGTTGTGAGAGATGGGAAAAGTGACCTAAAATTATGAACATGGAAGAAACTAAAGTTCATCAGTAAAATGGCTGAAACCAGTTCAAACAGGATAAGTTTGGGGCTTAGGATGCAGGAAAGCAGAGTCAGCACGATTAACATAAGAATCTTCTATCCTTTGTGACAAGACCATAGGACTAAGATAAGGAATGGTAAGGTACAATAGAATGTAGGAAGTTGAGGTAGTCTGGATCAGATAAGGGTCTCCTAGCCCTGGACAGAAGTACCAAGTCATACATTTCTAATTAGCTAACCATACACAGATTTATACATATGAAATTAGCCAACCCTAGATAGAATGAGTCAACTCTGCATATCAAGAGACTGTAGCCCCGAGAATCAGGAAGGTGTGAATAAGGACAATGACATGAAGGGACACCGACAGGATAACCCCCCCTGGTCCTCCAAGTATACTGAAGTTGCACGTAGGCAGGAAGAATTGCCTATGCCAAACCCATCCAGGGGGCAGAAGAATGTAAGGGGGGAGGGCATTCTGATGCTGAAATTGACTGTATAAAAGTTGGGTGAGCCCCAGTATGTGTGTGTATTCCCAGGGTAAGGGGAAGCACCCAACTTTGCATTGTTGTAGTAATAAATGTTCTTTGTTCTCAATTTTTGTCTCGAGCAATTTCTTTAAAGGTACTTTAATTCCTAACAAATGGGGGCTCGTCCGGGATCACACTCCCTCCACTGACAGAGTGCCCGACGACGAGAGTAGGTGCACCCCGGCTGATTCAGCTGGACTCACGGGCGACGGGTGGCTGGTCAGTGGAAGAAGCGAGTGATATCCGAGAAGAGGCATTGAGAACAAACGGCGGAAGGACGCGCGCTAGAGCAGTACTGCCAGAACTCGGTAAGAGTATTTTACTTGTTCCTAAGTATGGGAATAGCGGGCAGTAGAGATGAGAGTCCTGACACAGGACGTGACCACCAGATAGCTACGTACAGCCCGCTTGGGATGATGTTATCTGAGTGGGGCACAGGAAAGACCCGCGGTAAAGACAAACTAGCGGGCAGTAGAGATGAGAGTCCTGACACAGGACGTGACCACCAGATAGCTACGTACAGCCCGCTTGGGATGATGTTATCTGAGTGGGGCACAGGAAAGACCCGCGGTAAAGACAAACTGACGACGGTCAGGTATTGTTGTAATGAATGGGTGGGATACCCGGTTAAAGGGAGCTCCGTGTACTGGCCAAAATTCGGATCCGAGGATGAATGGATGTGTGAAGCTTTGAAGTTATGGCTCTATCAAAACCAGCCAGACAATGTTGAGAGCAGGGAATATGCAGCCTGCTGGCTCAAGGGATCCATTGAACAGCTGGTTTTGAATGAGAAAGAATTCAGGAATAAGAGAGAGGAGGAACCTCTTGTCCCTGAACCACAGGGTTGGGATGTGTTACATTCCCTCCCTCCACCTTATGTTCCTCCTATGCCGGCTCCTATCTTTCCTTCCCCTCCTATGACCTACCCTTCTGCACCTTCCCCACCTCCCCCACCACTAGAGAAGAGAGAAGAGAGCAGGAGTGGTATGATAACTTGCTCACAAAGCACTCGATTACCACCTCTGTTGGCAGGAGAGAGAGGTAACTTTAATTCAGAACAGCGTGAGACTCTTCAGGAAGAAAGGGCAGAACCCTTTGATTCATTTCCCAGGGAGCAGGAACCCAGACCTAATAAGCCAGAAACCAATTGGATGAGACCACTGCGGGAAGTTCCCATGAGAGAGGGTCTCGGTTTCGTAAATGTGCCCCTGACCAGTACTGAAGTGTGTAACTTTAAGAAAGAACTGACCTCCCTGATAGAAGATCCCCAGGGATGTGCCGAACAGTTAGACCAATTTTTGGGACCAAATATATATACAATATGGGGGTCTCGACATAGAATCCCCAGCAGGGGAACAATTGGTACTAACAGGTTTTGTTACCAACTCAGCCCCAGACATTAAGAGAAAATTACAAAAGACAGAAAATTGGCATGAGCAGGGAATAACCCAGCTTCTACAGATCACACAAAAAGCATTTGTCCAGACATCTGAGGATAAGCAGAAAGCAAAGGCTAACATTTTGATGCAAGCAGTTAAAGGAATAGTAGATGAGTAACATGAAAAAAGGCAGGGACTGTGTGCCAGCTCCTGAATGTTGGGAGAAGTGCAGGGAGTGGGAGAGTAGAGACCAGAGATAATTTCATAAATCATGACTTCCCACTTCAGTCACTGACCAATATTGATTAAAATTCATGCTAAAAATTAAATGTCATAAATGATCGTTTTTCAATACTGTAGAATTAGCGAATTTAACTACCAGTTAATTCCAATTTATGAAATAAATTGTATTTAAATGTGATTTTGCACAGGGAGTACCTGAGAGTTGAGTGATGTTATAACATTTGCAGGGAGAAATGTTTGCGCAAATAGGGTGAGTTCTATACATCTTAACTTTAAGTGTATGTGAGATAAAGAAAGGATCTGATGTGTAAAGTGGCTGGATCAGCCAGTTGAAGGGGGAGTGTGCATGTCCCTTTAAGTGCACTGTGGCACTTGAAATTGAGGCTTCAGGCTCTTGTCTTGCAGTTAGAGGTATGGAGCCCTATCAACACATTTAATACATTTCTTCTACACATTCAGCAGTCAAGGTCCGTGAGTTTAAAGATCACCCACCTCTGGAGAATAAAGATACCTCTGGGGATTCCTATGGGGATTCCTATAAGTTTAATCATTCATTTCTCTGGTGCATTTTCCTCTGGAGTGAAATTAATGCCTCAGCACAATTTCTCTGTATTGCCGCTGTTATTTAATTCATGATAACTTTCCCCCATTCATCAGGTTTATATTTAAATCCGGTAGTGCGGAAGTTACATTGTAAATAATCACGGAGGTAAATCCTGCGCAACTGGATTCAGCTTAATGGAGAAATAAACCTGCGAACTGGTCTATGGTGGGGTGTGAGTACTGCAATAGGTGGAATATGATTTAAATTGGTGGCATAGTTCAGAACAATTGGGTGCATAAGAATAATAATATCATTAAGAACTCACAGATCTTGTACCAGATGCTATTCAGTACATCTTGACTTAAGGACTGGAGAAATTGGCATGTTAGAATGAGATTGGCATGGTACCAATATTTCTTGATTCAATAATGACTCCACAAGCTCCAGGATTCATGCAGCAGAACTTTTAAGTGGAATATAATAGAAACTAGCCTGTACTTAAATTATTGTGTGTGCAATCCTCATAAGAACATCTTTTAACTTTTTTTGGTGCCTGTTTTACAGACTGTTTTAAATAAGGCCAGCTCCTGTGAGCTGTGGCACAAGGCATTTTACTTAAGGCAGAACTAAAGGTTGAATATGTTTCAAGTTCTCTTGCAGGGGCTCTTGTGCTGCAATGTCTGTTATGTACTCACTCTAACAAATTGGAGGGTTGTGCCCCATACAGACAAGCAGCTCCAACTGCATTTTAATAAGGTCTAACATATTCAAAACCCATGCAAATATGGTTTGTGTTTCATTTTACAATTTTTACACTAACACAAAGGAAAGTCAGATTGTTATTCATTTTATTAAAATCTAGTGATTGATTATATGTAAAAGCATGGCAAGAGGATCAACTAAAACCTGCCTGGGATGGTCCCTTCTGTGTACTTTTAATTACAGACACCGCAGTAAGAACAAGAGAGAAAGGCTGGACCCACATTCAAAGAATTAATGACAAAGTGCCATAATGTTACAATTTTATTCGTTTTTTTTAATGGTTTATTCAGTTTTGTGTATTTTATTGCTGTTTTCAATGAGCTTTACATTTATCGTGGTTTATTCAGTTTTGTGTATTTTATTGCAGTTTTCAATGAGCTTTACATTTATTGTGGTTTTATTCAGTTCTTCTTGCATTTTATTGCAGTTTTCAATGAGCTTTACATTTTTTGTGTTTTATTCAGTTCTTATTGTATTTTATTGCAGTTTCCAATGAGTTTGACATTTATTGTGGTTTTATTCAGTTCTTCTTGCATTTTATTGCAGTTTTCAATGAGCTTTACATTTTTTGTGTTTTATTCAGTTCTTATTGTATTTTAATGAGCTTACATGTATTCTTCATTGTTGTTTACTAATTTCTTTGGAATATTGTTCGTTAATGTTTTAAGCCCCCCTGGAATAGGGGCAGCAGAGGTTACAATTCAGCTCCTTTAGAATGTAGACAGGGCATAGATTTAATGTATAGTCATAATGGGATATAAGGGATCCCAATACGGACCAGGGGAATTAAACAGCTTTAGTGGAGAGTACTCTCGATGTTTTAAGTACTTCTGGAGAAGGGGTAGCAGAGGTTACAGATTGTACTGTTTTACAGGCTAGAGAGGGCATAGAGGCAAGGTATTTAGAATACGGATCAGGGAAACACAGTGGGGATAGGCAGTCACACAGTGAGGCACCTGTGTACACAGACTAACCGCAAAACAAACAATGTACATTTCACACAAAGGGGGAAACTAACAAGCTAACCGCAAAACAAACAGACACTTCACACAACCACGAGACACATAATCCCCCACCTGGCTCTCTCTCTCTGATCATCCCTGAAGGGGAACACCTGTTTTCAGGGAGCTGCTGCTCATCTGGTGGTTATATAACGTGGAAAGGAGCGAAGTCGAGTGCAGGGTGTCAAAATCCTCACAAAGGACATTGGATTGTACATGTAGCAGAGAGAGAGAGAGTTGACACATATGCTAATGTACACAGACAGGCTGCAACTCACAAGTTCAATGAATGTTAGCAGACAAGCTGCAACACACAGTTAAATCACAAGAAACAATCCCCCCCCAGCTTGGTCTCTTTTCATCACCCATGAAAGGGAGCACCAGTTTCCAACAACGTGAGCTGCTTGACACTTTAATATCAGGCTCCAAACAGCCTTCGGAGATCGGTGGCCCTAGGGTTCGGGGCTGAAGGGGACATCAGATACTAGCCACAATCAAACGGAACCGCCTGACTACTGCTACTCGTTCGCTGCTGAAGGCAGCGCTTCTCATAGACTGCGACTCGTTCGCTGCTGAAGGCAGCGCTTCTCATAGACTGCGACTCGTTCGCTGCTGAAGGCAGCGCTTCTCATAGACTGCGACTCGTTCGCTGCTGAAGGCAGCGCTTCTCATAGACTGCGACTCGTTCGCTGCTGAAGGCAGCGCTTCTCATAGACTGCGACTCGTTCGCTGCTGAAGGCAGCGCTTCTCATAGACTGCGACTCGTTCGCTGCTGAAGGCAGCGCTTCTCATAGACTGCGACTCGTTCGCTGCTGAAGGCAGCGCTTCTCATAGACTGCGACTCGTTCGCTGCTGAAGGCAGCGCTTCTCACAGACTTCGTCGGGACAACACTTACAAAGGTCGTGTGCTTCAAAGACACTGCTTCAATATTTCAACGTATGGGATGGACTAGACTTTTTACTGAGAACTGGAGCCTGATACTCCAAACCCTAATAAGCAGCTGGACTCACTCCCCTGACCTTCATGGTGCTCCCCTACCTAAAGACTTTACACAGACATTACAATTCGGTTATTGACAGCTGGGTAAAACTACACCTTACACTTGAAAGATCAGTATTACTGATCTAAAAGAAAAGTGAGGAGGGGGGGGGGGTGGGATCAGTCACACTGACACTAGTAACCAAAGATCAGTAACACTGATCATGGTGAAAGATCAGTATTACTGATCTAAAAGAAAAGTGAGGATTGTGAGAGATGGGAAAATTGACCTAAAATTATGAACATGGAAGAAACTAAAGTTCATCAGTAAAATGGCTGAAACCAGTTCAAACAGGATAAGTTTGGGGCTTAGGATGCAGGAAAGCAGAGTCAGCACGATTAACATAAGAATCTTCTATCCTTTGTGACAAGACCATAGGACTAAGATAAGGAATGGTAAGGTACAATAGAATGTAGGAAGTTGAGGTAGTCTGGATCAGATAAGGGTCTCCTAGCCCTGGACAGAAGTACCAAGTCATACATTTCTAATTAGCTAACCATACACAGATTTATACATATGAAATTAGCCAACCCTAGATAGAATGAGTCAACTCTGCATATCAAGAGACTGTAGCCCCGAGAATCAGGAAGGTGTGAATAAGGACAATGACATGAAGGGACACCGACAGGATAACCCCCCCTGGTCCTCCAAGTATACTGAAGTTGCACGTAGGCAGGAAGAATTGCCTATGCCAAACCCATCAGGGGGCAGAAGAATGTAAGGGGGGAGGGCATTCTGATGCTGAAATTGACTGTATAAAAGTTGGGTGAGCCCCAGTATGTGTGTGTATTCCCAGGGTAAGGGAAGCACCCAACTTTGCATTGTTGTAGTAATAAATGTTCTTTGTTCTCAATTTTGTCTCGAGCAATTTCTTTAAAGGTACTTTAATTCCTAACAGGGTGAAGGAGTGTACTTCGGCGTGAGGAGGGGGATGTCCCGGTTTGGAAGGGGTACTGGGGTGACGGAGGGGGTAATGAATGCAGTTCTGGTTGGGGGTTGAAGGGGCACTGTCCCTGGGGGGAGGTAGAAGGAGTGTATTTCTGGGGGGAAAGAAGTGCAGTACGGAGGAATGGACGAAGTGTAGTTCAGGGGGAAAGGGCGCTGCCCGGGTTGGGGGGGGGGGAAGGAGTTTGTTCAGGGGGTAAAGGGCGCTGTCCCAGTATGCGGGGAAGTGGTGCTGTCCTGGGGTGATGTGGAGTGTAGTTCGGTGGGTAAAGAGCACTGTACCAGGGTGGGGGTGAAGGAGTGTAGTTTGGGCGGGAGGCTCATTGTCCTGGGGCGTGGAGGACTGCATTTCGTGGAAAGGAAGGGGCACTGTCATGTAGGCAGGTAATCAGTGTAGTTCGGGAAGGGGGTTAGGGGCGCTGTCCCGGGGTGGAAGGAGTGCAGTTCAGGGGGAAAAGGGCGCTGTCCCGGGTTAGGGGTAAAGGATTTCTTCAGGGGGGAAGGGGCGCTGTCCCAGTATGCGGGGAAGGGGTGCAGTCCCAGTATGCGGGGAAGGGGTGCAGTCCTGGGTGTGGGGAGGAGTGTAGTTCGGGGGGGGGGGTAAGGGTCACTCTCCTGGGGAGTGCGAAGGAATGCATTTTGTGGGGAAGGAAGCGGCACTGTCATGTGGGGGTGAACGAGTGTAGTTCGGGGAGGGGGTTAGGGGCGCTGTCCCGGGATGGAAGGAGTGCAGTTCAGGGGGAAAGGGCGCTGTCCCGGGGTGGGGGGGGGAGGATTGTTGTTCATGGGTGAAGGGGCGCTGGCTAGTATGCGGGGAAGGGCTGCTCTCTTGGGGGTGTGGAGCAGTGTAGTTCAGACGAGAAGGTGTGGTGTCCTAGTGTACTTCGGCGCGGGGGGGGGGGGGTGGGGGGGTTGTCCCGCTTTGAAAGTGGTACTGGATGGGGGAGGGAACGAATGCAGTTTGGGTGGGGGGTGAAGGTGCACTGTGCCGGGGGGAAGGAGTGTATTTCTGGGGGGAAGAAGTGCAGTTGGGGGGGGGGTGGAAGAAGTGTAGTTCTGGTGCAGTATGGGGTGCTGTCCCGTGGGGGGGACTGAATGCAATGCGGGGGGTGGAGGAGTGTTGTCAAGGTCGGGGTGAAGGAGTGTAGTTCGGGGGGGCGGAGTGTCGCTGTCTTGGGGAGGGGAGGGAGTGCATTTCCTGGGGAGGAATAGGGACTGTAATGTGGGAGGGTGGAAGGAGTGTAGTTCGCGGAGAGTGTTAGAGGCGTTGTTCCGGGTTTGAAGGAGTGCAGTTCAGGGGGAAAGGGCGCTCTCCCGGGGTAGGCTGGAGGAGTGTAGTTCACGGGGGAAGCGGCGCTGTCCCAGTATAGGGGGAATGGGAGCTCTCCTGGGGGTGGGGAGTGCAGTTTTAGAGTGAAAGGGCGCTGTCCTGGAGAGGGGGGATGGGGTGCAGTTTGGGTGGGGACGGGGCGCTGTCCCATGGGGGAATGAATGCAATGCTGGGGTTGAGGGGTGCTGTCAAGTTGGGGGAGGGAGTGTAGTTCGGGGAGGTAAGGGGGCACTGTACCAGGGTGGGAGTAAAGGAATGTCGTTCGGGGGTGGGAGGGTCGCTATCCTGGGGAGGGGCAAGGAGTGCAATTCGTGGGGAGGGAAGGGGCACTGTCATGTAGGGGGGGAATGAGTGTATTTCGGGCGAGTTTGTGGCGCTGTCCCGGTGGGAAGGAGTGCAGTTCATGGGGGAAGGGCTGCTGTCCTGGGGGTGGAGGTAGTTCAGGAGGAAGGAACATAGTTCCGGGCGAGAAGTGGCGCTCTGCCGGTGGAACGGGACGTTGTGCCGGGGGTGGGGGGGATGGATGAAAAGCTAGGGTTGAGGTGTGCTGTCAAGGTGGGAGAGGAAGTGTAGTTCGGGGGGAGGGGGCACTGTGCCGGGTTGGGGCGAAAGAGTGTCGTTCGGGGGAGAGGGTCGCTGTCCTGGGGAGGGGGAAGGAGTGCAATTCGAGTGGACGGAAGGGGAACTGTCATGTGGGGGGGATGAAATGAGATCGGGGGGGTAGGGTGCTGCTCCGGGGGCGAATGAGAGCAGTTCAGAGGGAAAGGGGTGTTGTCCTGGGGGAAGGAGCGCTGTGCTGTGGGGTGATGGTGAAGTAGTGTAGTTCGTAGAGGGGAGGGGCGTTGCCCTGGCTAGGTGGAGTAGTGCAGTTCAGGGAGAGGGAAGTGGCACTGTCATGGTGGTGGGGAGTTGGGGGTAGGAGTGTAGTTTGGGGGAGAGGGGTATGGTCACTGTCCCGGGGTGAAGCGAATGCAGTTCAGAATGGGGGAGAACGTGGGGCTGACCCGGGAGGGGAAGGAGTGCAGTTCAGTGGAGTAAAGGGGCACTGTCCGGGGGGCGGGGGGTAAGAAGGAGTGCAGTTCAGGGGTAAAGTGCGCTGTCCTGGAGTGGGGGCATGGAGTGCTGTTTGGGTGCTCACGGGGGCACTGTCCCGTGGGGGGGCGAATAGTTGCATTGCTGGGGTTGAGGGATGCTGTCAAGGTGGGGAAGTGAGTGTAGTACAGTGGGGAAGGGGGCACTGTACCGGTGGTGGGGGTGAAGATTGTCATTCGGTGGGGAGGGTCACTGTCCTGGGGAGGGGGAAGGAGTGCAATTTGTGCAGATGGAAGGGGCACTATCATGTGGAGTGGAGGGGGGGTGGAATTAGTGTAGTTCGTGGTGGGTTGAGGGGCGCTGTCCCGGGGGGGGAAGGAGAGCAGTTCAGGGAGGAAGGGGTGCTGTCTTGTGGGGGGGGGGGGAGGTCGTTCAGAGGGGGGAGGGGTAAGGGAGACAGTCCCAGTGGGAAGGGGCGCTGTGCCGGGGTTCAGATTCGTTGTGCCAGGCGGAGTGGTGAAGTAGTGTAGTCCGGAGGCGGGGAGGGACGCTGTCCTATGTAGGTGGAAGTAGTGCAGTTCGGAGAGAGGGAAGGGGCACTGTTATGGTGGTTGGGGGTGTGGGGTGTAAAAGTGAAGTTTTGGGTGGGAGTGTCACTGTCTTTTGGGAGGGGGAGAGAGTGCATTTAGTGGGGAGGGAAGGGGCAATGTCATGTAGGAGTGGAATGAGTTTAGTTCGGGGGGTAAAGGGCACTGTACCAGGGTGGGGGTGAAGGAGTGTAGTTTGGGCGGGAGGGTTACTGTCCTGGGGGTGGGGAGTGTAGTGTAGTTCAGGGAGGAAAGGGACACTGTCCCGGGGGGAAGGGGCGCTTTGGTGGAGGGGAAGGGGCGTTGTGCCGGGGGTGTGTGGTGAAGAAGTGTAGTTCGGAGGGGGAAGGGGCCCTTTGCTGGGTTGATGGAAGTAGTGCAGGTCGGGGAGAGGGAAGGGGCACTGTCATTGTGGTGAGGGGTGGGGGAAGGAATGTAGTTTGGGGAGGGGGCTATGGTCACTGTCCCGGGATGAAAGGAGTGCATTTTCAGAGTGGGGTAGAACGTGGCGCTGAGCCAGGAGGGGAAGGAGTGCAGTTCAGTAGCGTGAAGGGGCACTGTCCCGGGGGTGGGGGGAAGGAGTGTAGTTCCCGGAGGGGGAAGGGACGCTGTCTCGTGGGGAAAAGCAGTGTAGTTCAGGGGGAAAGGGGCGCTCTCCCGGGGTGGAAGGAGTGCAGTTCAGGGGGAAAGGGGCGCTCTCCCGGGGTGCAAGGAGTGCAGTTCAGGGGGAAAGGGTGTTGTCCATGGGTAGGTGAAAAAGGAGATTGTTCAGGGGGAAGGGGCGCTGTCCCAGTATGCGGGGGAAGGGGTGCTGTCATGGGGTGGTGTGTAGTGTAATTCGGGGGTGGGGGGGTAAAGGGCACTGGACCAGGGTGGGGGTGAAGGAGTGTAGTTTGGGCGGGAGGGTCACTGTCCTGGGGATGGGGAGTGCAGTGTCGTTCAGGGGGGAAAAGGGGCACAGTCCGGGGGGAAGGGACACAGTGTCGGGGGGGAAGGCGCTGTGTCGGGGGAGTGGTGAAGTAGTTTAGTCCAGGTGGGAGGAGGGACGCTGTCCTGTGTAGGTGGAAGTAGTGCAGTTCGGAGAGAGGGAAGCGGCACTGTCATGGTGGTTGCGGCTATGGGGTGAAGGAGTGTAGTTTGGGGGGGGGGGAGTGTCGCTGTCTTGGGGAGGGGAGGAAGTGCAGTTCGTGGGAGGGAAGGGCACTGTCATGTGGTGGGGGGGAAGGAGTGTAGTTCCGGGAGGGTGTTAGGGGCGCTGTCCCGGAGTGCAAGGAGTGCAGTTCAGGGGGAAAGGGCGCTGTCCTGGAGTGGGGCATGGAGTCCAGTTTGGGTGCGCATGGGGCGCTGTCCTGTGGGGGGCGAATAGATGAAATGCTGGTGTTGAGGGGTGTTGTCAAGATGGAGGAGGGAGGTGTAGTATAAGGGGGGAAGGGGGGCACTGTACCGGAGTGAGGGTGAAGGTAGTGTCGTTCGATGGGGAGGGTCGCTGTCCTGTGAATGAGGAAGGAGTGCAATTCGTGGGGAGGGAAGGGGCACTGTCATGTAGGAGGGGAATGAGTTTAGTTCGGGAGGGGTGAGGGGCGCTGTCCCGGGGGGTAAGGAGTGTAGTTCAGGGGGGAAGGGGTGCTGTCCTGGGGGGGGAGCAGTGTAGTTCATGGGGGAAGGGACACGGTCCCGGGGGGAAGGGGCGTTTTTCCGGGGGGAAGGGGCGTTGTGCCGGGGGTGTGTGGTGGAAGTAGTGTAGTTCGGAGGGGGGAGAGGCGCTTTCCTGGGTAGGTGGAAGTAGTGCAGTTCGGGGAGAGGCAAGGGGCACTGTCCGGGGGTGTTGTGCTGTAAGTGGTTATATGGTTGTATGGATGTAATTCCGGAAGGGGGAGGGGCGCTGTCTCGTGGGGGAGAGCAGTGTAGTTCAGGGGGGAAAGGGGCGCTGTCCCGTGGTGGAAGGAGTGCAGTTCAGGGTGAATGGTCGCTGTCCCGGGTGGGTGGGGGGTAGTGTAGATCAGGGGGGAATGGGCGCTGTGTCATCATGTGGGGAATGGGTGCTGTCCTGGGGATGGGGAGCAGTGTATTTCAGGGAGGAAGGTGTGCTGTTGTGGGGGGGGGGGGGGGAGTCGTGTAGTTTGGGGGGGAATGGGTGCAGTGCCAGTGGGGCAGTGAAGGAGTGCAGTTTGGGGGAGTGGCGCTGTCCTGGGTAGGTGGAAGTAGTGCAGTTCGGGGGGGGGAGTGAAGGGGCACTGTCATGGTGGGGTGGTAAAGATTGTAGTTCGGGGAGGGAGTTAGGAGCGCTGTTTGAGGGATGGAAGGAGTGCAGTTCAGAGGGAAGCGTGCTATCCCTGGAGTGTAGTGTAGTTCAGGGGGGAAAGGGACACAGTCCTGGGGTGGGAGGGACACAGTGCCGGGGTGGAAGGCGCTGTGTCGGGGGGGGGGGAATTGGGCGTTGAGGGGGGGAAGCGTGCTGTCCAGTCGGGGGAATGATTGCAGGTCAGGGGGGGAGGGGTGCTTAACCGGTGGGGGAAGGGAGTGTAGTTCGGTGGGGGGGAGGGTGGGAGAGGCACTGTATCGGGGGTAGGGGCGAAGGAGTGTTCTTCGCCGGGGGACGGCGGTATGTCCGGTTTGAATGTGTGGTACTGGGATGTGGGGGGGGGGGGGGGGGATGGACGAATGCAGTTCGGGCTGGAGAGTGAAGAGGCACTGTCCCGGTGGGGGAGGAAGGAGGGGGTAAGAAGTGCAGTTGGGGGGGTGGTTGGAAGAAGTGTAGTTCAGGGGAAAATGGCGCTGTCCTGTAAGGAGTGCAGTTTGGTGTGGGCACAGAGCGCTGTCCCGTGGGGGGGGGAGGGTGGGGGAATGGATGCAATGCTGGGGTTGAGGGGTGCTGTCAAGGTGGGGGAAGTGAGTGTAGTACGGGGGAAAGGGGGCACTGTACCGGGGTGGGGGTGAAGGAGTGTCATTCGGTGAGGAGAGTCGCTGTCCTGGGGAGGGTGAAGGAGTGCAATTCGTTGTGAGGGAAGGGACACTGTCATGTAGGGGGGGGGAATGAGTGTAGTTCGGGGGTGGTGAGGGGCACTGTCCCGGTGGGGAGTGTAGTTCAAGGGGGAAGGGACACAATCTCGGGGGGAAGGGGCGCTTTGCCGGAGGCGAAGGGGCGTTGTGCCGGGGGTGTGTGGTGAAGTAGTGTAGTTCGGAGGGAGGGAGGGGCGCTGTCCAGTATGCGGGGTAGGGGTGCTGTCCTGGGGTGGGATGGAGTGTAGTTCGGGGGGGGGGGGAAGGGCACTGTACCAGGGTGGGGGTGAAGGAGTGTAGTTTGGGCGGGATGGTCACTGTCCTGGGGCGTGGGAAGAGTGCATTTCGTGGGAAAGGAAGGGGCACTGTCATGTGGGGGTGAATGAGTGTAGTTCGGGGGAGGGGGTTTGGGGCGCTGTCCCGGCGTGGAAGGAGTGCAATTCAGAGGGAAATGGCGCTATCCGGGGGAAGTGGGGGGAAGGAGTTTGTTCAGTGGGGAAGGGGCTCTGCCCCAGTATATGGGAAAGGGGTGCTGTCCTGGGGGTGGTGAGCAGTGTAGTTCGGGGGGGAAGGGTCACTCTACTGGGGAGTGGGAAAGAATGCATTTCGTGGGGAAGGAAGGGCACTGTCATGTGGGGGTGAACGAGTATAGTTCGGGGAGGGGGTTAGGGGCACTGTCCCGGGATGGATGGAGTGCAGTTCAGGGGGAAAGGGCGCTGTCCCGGGGTGGGGGGAGGAGTGTAGTTCAGGGGGGAAGGGGCGCTGTCCTAGTATGCGGGGAAGGGGTGCTCTCTTGGGGGTGGGGAGCAGTGTAGTTCAGGGGGGGAAGGTGTGCTATCCTAGGGGGGGAGTGTAGTTGGCGGGGGGGGGGGGGGATTGACACAGTTCCGGGGGTAAGGAGTGCTGTGCTGGGGGGAGCGTGTAGTTTGTGTCCCTTTCCTCCCCCTGAACTACACTGCTCCCCACCCCCAAGAGAGCACCATTTCCCCGCATACTAGGACAGCGCCCCTTCCCCCCGCCAACTACACTCCCCCCCTAGGATTCCCGGGGGGAAAGGGACACAGTCCCGGGGGGAAAGGGACACAGTTCTGGAGGGAATGCGCTGTGTCGGAGTTAAAGGGGCGCTGTCCTGGTGGGGGGGGGGGGTATAGTTCAGGGGGGAAAGGGCATTGTATCAGTGTCGGGGTGAAGGAGTGTATTTCGCCGGGGGGAGGGAGGCTGCCCCGCTTTGAAAGACGTACTGGATGGGGGAGGTAACGAATGCAGTTCGGGTGGGGGGTGCAGGGGCACCTTGCTGGGGGCGGGGGGGAAGGAGTGTATTTCTGGGGGGAAGAAGTGCACTTGGGGGGGTGGAGGAGTGCAGGATGGGGTGCTGTCCCATGGGGAGACTGAATGCAATGCGGGGGGTGGAGGAGTGCTGTCAAGGTAGGGGTGAAGGAGTGTAGTTCGGGGGTAGTGTCGCTGTCTTGGGGAGGGGAGGGAGTGCATTTCCTGGGGAGGGAAGGGGCACTGTCATATGGGGGGGGGTGGGAAGGAGTGTAGATCGGGGAGTGTGTTAGGGGCGCTGTCCCGTGGTGGAAGGAGTGCAATTTAGGTGGAAAGAGCGCTGTCCTGGAGAGGGCGATGTGGTGCAGTTTGGGTGGGGACGGAGCTCTGTCCCATGGGGGAATGGATGCAATGCTGGAGTTGAGGGGTGCTGTCAAGTTGGGGAGGGAGTGTTGTTCGGGGAGGTAATGGGGCACTGTACCAGGGTGGGGGTGAAGGAGTGTCGTTCGGGGGGGAGGGTCGCTATCCTGGGGAGGGGCAAGGATTGCAATTCGTGGGGAGGGAAGGGGCACTGTCATGTAGGGCGGGGGAATGAGTGTAGTTCGGGCGGGTTTGTGGAGCTGTCCCGGGGAAGGAGTGCAGTTCATGGGGGAAGGGCTGCTGTTCTGGGGGGGGGGGGAATTCAGTGGGGAAGGGACATGGTACCGGGGGAGAAGTGGCCCTCTGCCGGGGGAACGGGGCGTTGTGCCGGGGGTGGGGGGATGGATGAAAAGCTAGGGTTCAGGGGTGTTGACAAGGTGGGAGAGGAAGTGTAGTTCGGGGGGGGAGGGAGCACTGTGCCGGGTTGGGGGTGAAAGAGTGTCGTTCGGGAGGGAGGGTCGCTGTACTGGGGAGGGGGAAGGAGTGCATTTCGTTGGGAAGGAAGGGGCACTGTCATGTGGGGGTGAATGAGTGTAATTCGGGGAGGGGGTTCGGGCGCTGTCCTGGGGTGGAAGGAGTGCAGTTCAGGGGGAAAGGGTGCTGTCCCGGGGTGGGGGAGGAGTGTAGTTCAGGGGGGAAGGGGTGCTGTCCCAGTATGTGGGGAAGCGGTGCTGTCCTGGGAGTGGGGAGCAGTGTAGTTCAGGGAGGGAAGGTGTGCCCTCCTAGGGGGGGAGTGTAGTTGGGGGGGGGAAGTGACACAGTTCTGTGTGGAAGGGACGCTGTGCCGGAGGGATGGGAGTGAAGGAGTGCAGTTCGGGGGCAGGGGCGCTGTCCTGTTTAGGTGGAAGTAGTGCAGTTGGGGTGAGTGAAGGGGCACTGTCATGGAGGGTGGGGGTGGGGGAAGGAGTGTAGTTTGGGGAGAGGGGTATGTTCGGGGAGGGAGTTTGGAGCGCTGTCCCGGGATGCAAGGAGTGCAGTTCAGAGGTGACGGGGTGCTGTCCTGGGGGGTAAGGGGTGGGAGTGTAGTTCAGGGGGGGAAAGGGACACAGTCCTGGGGGGGATGGCGCTGTGTCGGGGGGTAAGGTGCGCTGTGCCGGGGAGGGTAACGAGCGCAGTTCCGGGGGGGAAGGTGCGCTGTCCTGGGGGGAAAGCAATGTAGTTGGGGGGAGGTGGAGAAAGTGTGCTTTCCAGGGGTTGGGGTGGGGAAGGTGTGTAGTTGAGGGGGGAGGGGGGGAAGCATGCTGTCCATTCGGGGGAATGATTGCAGGTCGGGGGGGAGGGGTGCTGAAACGGTGGGGGAAGGGACTGTAGTTCGAGGGGGGGAGGAGCACTGTATCGGGGTAGGGGTGAAGGAGTATACTTCGCCGGAGGGAGTGGGGCTGTCCCGCTTTGATAGTGGTACTGGGATGGGGGAGGGAACGAATGCAGTTCGGCTGGGTGGTGAAGGGGCACTGACCCGGGGGGGGGGGGGGAAAGGAGTTTATTTCTGGGGGCCAAGTGCAGTTTGGGGGGGGGGGTGGAAGAAATGTAGTTCAGTTGGGGGGAGGGGTGCTGTCCCGTGGTGGGAATGTATGCAATGCGGGGGGTGGAGGGGTGTTGTCAGGGTGGGGTGAAGGAGTGTAGTTCGGGGGGGGAGTGTCGCAGTCTTGGGGAGGGGGAGGGAGTGCAATTCGTGGGGAGGCAAGGGCACTGTCATTGGGGGGGGGGAAGGAGTGAAGTTCGAGGAGAGTGTTAGGGGCGCTGTCCCTGGGTGGAAGGAGTGTAGTTCAGAGGGTAAGGGCGCTGTCCTGGAGGGGTGGGGGGGGGGATGGAGTGCCGTTTGTGTGGGGGACGGGGCGCTGTCCCGTGGGGGAGAATGGATGCAATTCTGGGGTTGAGGTGTGCTGTCAAGGTGGGGGAGGGAGTGTAGTTCGGGGGGTTTAGTGGCACTTCTCCCGGGGGGAAGGAGTGCAGTCCAGGGGGGAAGGAGTGCTGTCCTGTGGGGGGGAGTAGTTCAGGGGGGAAGGGACAGAGTCCTGGGGGGGGAAGGGGCGCTGTGACGGGGGTGGGGGATGGGGCGTTGTGCCGGGGGAGGAGAATGGATGCAATGCTGGGGTTGAGGGGTGTTGTCAATGTGGGGGAGGGAGTGTAGTTTGGGGAGGGAGGGGGGCACTGTACCAGGGTGGGGGTGAAGGAGTGTCGTTCGGGGGGGAGGTTCGCTGTCCTGGGGAGGGGGTTAGGAGTGCAATTCTTGGGGAGGGAAGGGGCACTGTCATGTAAGGGGGGGGGGAATGAGTGTATTTCGGGGTGGGGGGTTAAGGGCGCTGTCCCCGGGGGTAAGACGTGCAGTTCAGGGGGGAAGGGGTGCTGTCCTGGGGTAGGTAGTCCCGGGGGAGAAGGGGCGCTGTGCTGTGGGGGTGGTGAAGTAGTGCAGTTTGGAGGGGGGGGTCGCTGTCCTGGGTAGGTGGAAGTGGTGCAGTTCGGGGAGAGGGAAGGGGCACTGTCATGGAGGTGGGGGGTGGGGGGAAGGAGTGTAGTTTGGGGAAAGGGGTATGGTCACTGTCCCGTGGTGAAAGGAGTGCAGTTCAGAGTGGGGGAGAACGTGGCGCTGACCCGGGAGGGGAAGGAGTGCAGTTCAATGGCGTGAAGGGGCACTGTCCTGAGTGGGGGAGGGGGGTAAGGTGTGTAGTTCCGGAAGGGGAAAGGGGGGAAGCTGTGCAGTTGGGGTGGGGGGGGGCGGGGGGTAAAGCGTGCTCTCCAGTAGGAGGAATGAATCCAGGTCGGGGTGTAGGGGTGCTGAACCGGTGTGGGGGAGAGAGTGTAGTTCAGGGGTGAAGGGGCACTGTATCGGGGTAGGGGTGAAATAGTGTACTTCAGCGGGGGTGAGGTGGCTGTCCCGGTTTGGAAGCGGTACTGGAGTGGGGATGGTGTAACGAATGCAGTTTGGGTTGGAGGGTGAAGGGGCACTGTCCCGGGGGGGGGGGGGGGAAGGAGTGTAGTTCG
Source organism: Narcine bancroftii (assembly GCF_036971445.1). Classification (NCBI taxonomy): domain Eukaryota; kingdom Metazoa; phylum Chordata; class Chondrichthyes; order Torpediniformes; family Narcinidae; genus Narcine; species Narcine bancroftii. The sequence continues at coordinate 209,088,363 of NC_091472.1, read as the reverse complement.
GAAGGGAAGCAGTGCAGTTCGGGGGGGGGGGTGTGGAAGAAGTGTCGTTCAGAGGGGGAAGGGGTGCTGTCCCGTGGGGGGAATGAATGCAATGCGGGGGGTGAGCGGTGCTGTCAAGGTGGGGGTGAAAGAGTGTAGTTCGGGGGGGAGTGTCGCTGTCTTGGGGAGGGGGAGGGATTGCAGTTCGTGGGGAGGGGAGTGTCGTGTCTTGGGGAGGAGGAGGGAGTGCAGTGCGTGAGGAGAAAAGGGGCACTGTCATGTAGGGTAGGAAGGAGTGTAGTTCGGGGAAGGTGTTATGGGCACTGTCCCGGGGTGGAAAGAGTGCAGTTCAGGGGGAAAGGGCGCTGTCCTGGGTGGGGGGGAGGGAAGGAGTGCAGTTTGGGTGGGGACGGGGTGCTGTCCCGTGGGGGGAAAGGATGCAATGCAGGGGTTGAGGGGTGCTGTCAAGGTCGGGGAGGGAGTGTAGTTCTGGTGGGAAGGGGGCACTGTAGCGGGTGGGGGTGAAGGAGTGTTGTTCGGGGGGGAGGGTCGCTGTCCTGGGGAGGAGGAAGGAGTGGAGTTCGTGCGGAGGGAAAAGGCACTGTCATATGGGGGGGGGGGAATGAGTGTAGTTCGGGGAGTTGATTAGGGGCGCTGTCCCGAGGTCGAAGGAGTGCAGTTCAGGAGGAAAGGGCGCTGTCCTGGGGGTGGGGGGACTGGGCGCTCTCTCGGGGGGAAGAGCAGTGTATTTCATGGGGGGGGGGGGGTAGGGGCGCTGTCGCGGGGTGGAAGGAGTGCAGTTCTGAGGGGAAGGACATGGCGCTGTCCCGGGAAGGGAAGTACTGCAGTTCAGGGGCGTGAATGGCACTGTCCCGGTGGGTGAGGAGAGTAGTTCTGGGAGGGGGTAAGGGGCGCTGTCCCAGTGTGGTGGGAAGGGGCACTGTCCCTCGGGGAAGTATTGCAGTTCTGGGGGGGAATGGGTGCTCTCCTTGGTGTTGGGGTTGGAAGGGGTATTGTGGGGGGGAGCGTGCTGTCCCGTAGGGGGAATGAATGCAGTTCGGGGCGGTGGGGGTGCTGTCCCGGTTAGGAGAGGGAGTGTAGTTCGGGGGGAAAGGGGCACTGTAGCGGGATGGGGGTGAAAGGGTGTAGTTCGGGGGGTGGAGGGGCGCTGTCCTGAGGATGGGGAAGGAGTGCAGTTCGTGGGGAGGGAAGGGGCACTGTCATGGAAGGGGGGGAAGGTGTAGTTCGGGGAGGGGGGAGGGGTGCTGTCCTGGGGTGGAAGGAGTGCAGTTCAGGGGGAAGGGGCGCTGTCCTGGGGGGGGGGAATGGGGCACTGTACCGGGTGGTGGGGGTGGGGGGAAGGTGTGCAGTTCGGGAGGAGTCAGGGCGCTGTCCCGGGGGGTGAGGAGTGAAGGTCTGGAAGGAGGAAGGTGCGTTGTCCCGCGGGTGGAAGAGTGTAGTTCAGGTGGGGAAGGGGTGCTGCCCTGGGGGGGAAATGTAGTTCGTGTGGTGAATGGACACAGTTCCGGGGGGTGAGGGGTGCTGTGCCGGGGGGGAGGCGGTAGAAGGTGTTGTTCGGGGGGTATGGGCTCTGTCCTGGGGAGGGGAAATGAGTGCGTTCGTGGGGTGGTCAGGGAAGGGGCAATGTCATGGAGAGGGGAAGGAGTGTATTTCGGGGCGGGTGTTAGGGGCGCTGTCCCGGGGTGGAAGGAGTGCAGTTCAGGGGGAAAGGGCGCTCTCCCGGGGGAGGGGGGGAAAGGAGTGTAGTTCGGGGAGGGGGGTATGGGTGGTGTTCCGGGTTGAAAGAAGTTCAGTTCGGGGCGAAAGGGCGCTGTACCAGGGTGAGGTTAAGGGGCGCTATCCCGGGGGCAGCAGTGCAGTTCGGGGGTGGGGGAGGAGGAGTGTAGTTCGGGGGGTGTAGTTCTGAGACTGACCTCGAGAGGTCGGATCTAGCTTCTATCCTGGAGGGTGTTTGGCAGCCGACCAGGAGGGGCTTGGTCCATTCAAGGTCAGCTGATTTACAGCCGGCCAGGTGTTGCCTTGTCCTCGAGTGCTCTTCCTGCAGGGTCACAGCTCGTCCCCTGCAGTCGTCCAGTGGTATATCACTATATTCACCCCTGGAAATGTCCCTGGAAATGTGGGGGAGGTTACATTCCATGTTCTACAAAGCCCCAAACATATGTACGTAATTTACAAGTTCAGGCGGTTCGGCGGAGGTACAGCGCTTACTTAAGAAAGGGGTTATTGAAGCCAGCAATAGCCAGCACAGGTAGTGGTAGTGCAGAAAAATAGGATGTTCATCGACAGCAGTCACACCATCAATAGATGCAGTCAATTGGACCCCCCCCCCCTTCCATGAATCGCCAACATGGTCAACCAAATTGCCCAGAGTCGTGTCTTCTCGACCATCAACTTAAATTTGGCATATCACCAGCCTCCCATCCATCCAGAGGACCACCAGTATACAGTGTTTGAGGCGGATGGCCACCTTTATCACTTCTTTGGTTCATGAATGGCATCTCAGTCTTCCAGCGGAAGATGGACCACATGGTGGATCAGTCCGAGTTGCAGGCCTCTTTCCCATATCTCCACAATGTCACCATCTGCGGCCACGACCTGCAGGACCATGATACCAATCTCCAGAGATTTCTCGAGACAGCCAAATTCCTTAATCTGACTCACTAGGCCAATCCTCAGCTGTGTCAGAGCTTCCCCTCCCACACAGCCTCAAGGCCCTGAAGAGATGCCTTGGGTTTTTCTCCTATTATGCTCAGTGGGTCCTTATTATGCGGACAAAGCCCACCCCTTAATCAAAGCTACCTCCTTCTCCCTTATCAAAGCTACCTCCTTCCCCCAGCGGAGGAGGCTCATACAACCTTCAACCATGTCTTCTGACATCGCCAAGGCCACGATGCATGGTGGATGAATCCACCCCGTTTCAGGTGGAAAACGACGAGTCAGGCTTCTCCCTTCCAACCACCCTTAATCAGGCTGGCAGGCCTATCGCATTTTTACACGCACCCTGAAGGGCCCCGAGATTTGACACTCCTCAGTCGACAAAGAGGCCCAAGCCATTGTCAAGGCACCATTACCTGCCCAGTAAGTGATTCACTTTGCTAACTGATCAATGCACTGTCGCGTCCATGTTCAAAAATCAGCAGTGGGGCACAATTAAAAATGATAAAATACTGCAGTGCTGAATAGAATTATCCACCAATAACTATGACATCCTCTACCAGCCAGGGAAACATAACAAGCCACCAGACGCCCTGTCCTGTGGGACTTGTGCCAGCGCCCAGATAGACCGACTGCAAAACCTCCATAATATCTGTCATCCCAGAGTCACCAGTTACTTTCACTTCGTCAAAGCACACAACCTGCTGTACTCCATCCACGAGATCAGGATCCTGACAAAGAACTGCCAGGTCTGTGCTGAATTAAAGATGCCACTCGCCCTGCCCTCCACTGACCATAACATATACTTCCTTAACATCATTGACGAATACTCCCGCTTTCCATTTGCCATCCCCAGCTCAGACATGACTGCAGCGACTGGGGACCTTCCTTTATGAGTGACGAGCTGAGCCAGCACCTATTGGCCAGAGGCATAGCCACGAGCAGAACCACCAGTTATAACTGGCAAATGGAGGGGGAGAACGCTGTGGTCTGAAAGCAGTCCTTTAGCCTTGCGGTCCAAGGGGCTCCCAATTTCCAACTGTCAGGAGGTTCTCCCATAGGGCCTCCACTCTACTCAAGTCCCTGCTGTGCACTGCCACGAACGCTACATCTCATGAACGTATATTTTCCTTCCCCAGGAAATCTGCGACAGGGACCACACTATCGACATGGCTGATGTTTCCAGGTGCCGTCCTGCTCTGGAGGCATGTGAGGAACCATAAGTCTGACTCATTGGTCGAAAAGGTCCACCTCCTCCATATCAACCCCAATATGCCTACGTGGCATATCCAGGTCGACACCAGGACACCGTTTCCATCAGGGACTTGGCTCCCTCAGGGGCCCTGGAGACCACTGATAATCACCCCACACCATCCTCACCGTTGAATGCACACGATACTCCCAAACTCTGGTACCCCTGACTCCACCCCAAGGATACACCAGGCACGGCGCCACTCACTAGCACAATACTGATGGATACGAACGGGCGTCCGAGACCATCCAGGACACCACTGCTTCTATAACCGTCCCAGTGAACGACCAGACTGCCTGATAGGCTGAACTTATAAATTGTAAATGTGTAACTTTGTAAGTTCCACTTCACCCTGCGGGACTCTTTTTAAAAACAAGGGGTGAATGTATAATTATCTGGTCAAGTACACCTATTGGCCAGTTGTACCTGTGGCCCTGCCCCGTAGGCTCCTGTATAAAGGTGACTTCCACAGACTCCTGCAACTCTGGGCAGGACAGCCGACCAGTAATGTTTTCAACTGAATTAAAGCCTATTAGTTTCTCCACAATATTCTCCTGAATGATTGATGGTGGATCAGCCTACTTCTGTTCTTTGATCTTGTGCTGAGGTACAACACAGATTTTTATACACTAGTCTTCACTGATGTAATCCTCTAGTCTTCCCTAAAGCAGCAGCTCCCCTGCCCGCCCTGAAGGCGATAAGGTCCCAAGCTGGATCGCTGAGCCTGGAATAGACCTCTGGAGCCACGTTTCTGTCATCACCAGAGCACAGCAGCGCTGCAGTTCCTTCTGGAGTAGCTGCAGCCTCAGCTCATCTCTTCCAGCAATCTTACATTTAACGTGGTTTAATTCTCAGTCTAACCCCCAATGCCTGCCCACCTGCCGCGCCACAGCCTTCTCCAACAGCGTTTCTGACAGCCACCCTCGTATCTCCAGCGATCCGCTAGTGGTTTGCAGCAGTCTGTGTTCTCGGTGATTCGATGGTTCATCCGGACAGGGCAGTAAATGTGAGAGGACCTGCCTCCACAACATTCTCAGGCAGTTCGTTCCAGATCGCAATTCCTCCCCCGCTCCCCCCCCCCCCCCCCCTTTTCTGGGTGGATCCGAAATCCTTGGTTCCCCTCAATCCTCCTCCTCCTCCGAACTGAGGGACTTTAATTGAACGTGGCTGTTATGGGGGAAACTTCCTCAATGCCCACCCTGACCGAGCCCCTCACAGACACATCCACCTCAGCCTCCTCCATTCCAAGGAAGACAAAGCCCCCCTTTCCAGTCTCCAACCATTACCTTCCTCTGCACACTGTCCTCTGCAGGCATGTCCTTCCTACAGCGGGGCCCAGGTCTTCCACACCCCTCCCTCCAGCTGGGTCCGACCCAACTTTGAACCAGGATGATCTCCCCCCGTGAGCGTAGCTTCCCCGCTCCCTTTCTGCATAATTTCCCCTTTAAAAACCCCAACATGAACTCTGCCCGTCTATTTGCCCCATTTCGGGCCAGTTTTACCCCCCCCTTCGCTGCTTTATTCCCCCCCAAGCTGCTTTATTCTCCCCACTTCGCTGCTTTATTCCCCCATCGCTGTTTTATTCCCCCCCTTCGCTGCTTTATTCTCCCCATTCGCTGCTTTATTCTCCCCCATTCGCTGCTTTATTCTCCCCCATTCGCTGCTTTATTCTCCCCCATTCGCTGCTTTATTCTTCCCCCATTCGCTGCTTTAATTCCCCCCCCCCCTTCGCTGCTTTACTCCCCCTTGTTCCCGGCCCCAATGAAATCCTTCGCTTCCCGGGGGACACATTCCAGCAGCAAGCGGCTCGGGGAAATCCCTGTGCGCATGCGCCGGACGGGGCCGCTCCTCTGATGGACATCTCCTTCCGCCCCACTCCCGGGCTGCGGCCACCCCATCACGTGACGGTTGGCCCAGGCCCAGATGTGTGTGCGCTGACGTCACAGGGCCCTTGAGCGTCCCTGAGCGCCGTTCCCTCAGCAACAGGGCGGTTCGTGAGGAGGCCGCGGACTGGCCCCGGTGTTGGTGGAGAGCGGCCGGGGTGTCCCGAGGGGTGGGGACGCGGGCCCGGCCCTTATTGGAGCCGCGCTGCCCTGAGGTGGAGCCGGTGCTGCCGGGGGGTGAGTGCAGCCTTGGGGAGGGGGGCGACCGGCACCAATGACCGGGTGGGGCCGGTTGGGAGGGGAAGGGGCGGGGATGGTGGATGGGGATGGGAGAAGGGGAAGTGATGGGGCAGGGATGGGGGAAGGGGCGGGGATGAGGGAAGGGGATGAGGAAAGGGTTTGGGGAAAGGGAAGGGGCGGGGATGGGGGAAAGGGTTTGGGGAAAGGGAAGGGGCGGGGATGGGGGAAAGGGTTTGGGGAAAGGGAAGGGGCGGGGATGGGGGAAAGGGTTTGGGGAAAGGGAAGGGGCGGGGATGGGGGAAAGGGTTTGGGGAAAGGGAAGGGGCGGGGATGGGGGAAAGGGAAGGGGCGGGGATGGGGGAAAGGGTTTGGGGAAAGGGAAGGGGCGGGGATGGGGGAAAGGGTTTGGGGAAAGGGAAGGGGCGGGGATGGGGGAAAGGGTTTGGGGAAAGGGAAGGGGCGGGGATGGGGGAAGGGGTTGGGGAAAGGGAAGGGGCGGGGATGGGGGAAGAGGTTGCGGAAGGGGTAGGGGCGGGGATGGGGGAAGGGACCGCGCCTCCTGTCTCATGTTAGGAGGGAGGAATCAGGGAGAAGAGTCCCTGACAATCCCTGAGTGTTGAAGCTTCCCCAGGATTTACATTTTAACCTTATTTGGGAGGTGTATAATTATAAACCTCATTGTAAAGGATTGCTTCCTGCCCTCACTGAACTCCTCTGAAGATTTAGGGATAATCCCCTGGGTGATATTAAGAAATTATTGGAACAAGACTTTCAACAGCCATTTGATGAAACAACTTGGGATTCTTTTTGAACTGTGTTCACTCATCTTCTCTTTGTGCTGGCCATTCCTTAATTCAATTTAAAATGGTTAATCAAGTGCACTTTTCCAAGGTTCTGTTAATTAAATTATATCCTAATATTGCCTCTAAATGTGAAAAAATGCATAACTGAGGAAAATATGTTGCATCATATGTTTTGGCTTTGTTCTTCTCTCTTTACTTTCTGTCCAGGGATATTTTGCACCTTGTTGTTAATGTTAACTGACTGTGAGCCTTTTCATTGCTATTTTATTAGTGAGTGGAGCCAATGGATTTAATTCTGACTGTTTCACAATCCCACATCGTGGCTTTTGCTTCCCTCACTGCTTGAGGGGCACTTTCGCGGAGATGAAAAGATGTTGTCCCTTTGCTCATACTCAATGATGTGTTGGATGTGATGGCAAGTCTATCTCTAGAAAAAACATTAGGTGTTCTACTACTTTCTTAACTTTCTTTCTCTTTGGGGGTCCTTCATTACTTTCAAAATTTGTAGATTAATTATCTCTGCTTTTTTTTTTTAAATGACCCCATAGTTATTATTGCAAGTGGACTCCTTAACTTGGCCAGCAGCCCTCATAGGGTGCGGTTTGATTCTTAGTTTATGGGGTTTTTTTTAACATTTTTCCATTTAATAACATGGGTTCATATGTACATTGTTATTTGATACTTGTAACTCGATATTAATTTACTTTATCATCATTACCATATATACTTCTGTATTTTGCATCTGTTAAAACCAATAGAAAAATCAAAAAAGATCAATGAAGGAGAAAGAACACTTCCAGGGTACAAAAGTGTAGTAAAGTGTAGTTGAAAGAGCAACAAAACAAAATGCCCTTCTCCTCATCGTGGACTCTGGTTTGGGACGGTGGCTTGGAGAGTCTCAGAGGGACTGGCATCAATTGTGATTCCGATGTGAGAAGTTGAAAGAACTTGCTCACTACTCACTTTTACCTAATCAAGGAGTTATGTGGTGTAACAGATTTGCGTTAACCTTTAATATTAAACTATATTTCTTTTATAAAAATGTCTTTGTAAAGTAAATTATAGAGTTAAAATATTGTACCTGTATTCTTAGTAAGTTAGCTGTGGGTTGGTGCAAGGGCACAAAGACAACACATAAGCATTTTGAACTCACAGGTCACAGCACATTTGCAGATACAGCATTGTACCCAGAAGTGTTCATTGTCTTGGACAGCCAGAGCTAATGGATTTCAAGTGGGTCTTAATTATTCAAGAACTGAAGGAAGCCATCTGTTTTTAATCAAAGCCCCTTGAACATGAGATGAGGTCAGAGGTTATTATGGTTATGAAATGGTTTTGAAAAAGGAAAAGAATTTTGGTAGAAATAAAACTGATGGTCAAGTGGTTTCCAAGAATTGGGACTCACCTTGGTGATGATATAATGGTTACATGATTTGGAGAAATATATTATCGAATTCAAACATATTGAGTTCAGTTTTGGAAGAGTTCAGTTTGGAGAGTACAGAAGTCAAACCTTGTGAAAGAAAGGTTGAGTTACAGTAACCAGAATTGGTGCTTGTTGTTGGGTGTTCCATCTGGGAAAAGGGAATACAGAATTAGTGGCTTTTGAAATAAGACCATTTCGCTGTTTCTTTAGAAAAGAGGGTCAGATTTCTATTGGGTCTGTTTTTGTTTTGTCACTTCATTTAATCCTTGTCTGATTGGTGACTTAATTGTGGAAGGCGATAACTACATTTGTTTAACCTTTGTCTAAGAAGGTGCAGTCTTTAGGTATAAATTTTGAGATAGTCAAATGGATTGAACATTGGCTGAAAGGGAGAGTCCAGAGAGTGGTAGTGGATAATTGTCTGTCAGGTTGGAGGCCGGTGACCAGTGGTGTGCCTCAAGGATCTGTATTGGGCCCATTTTTGTTCGTTATATACATTAATGATCTAGATGATGGGGTGGTAAATTGGATTAGTAAATATGCAGACGATATTAAGATAGGTGGAATAGTGGATAATGAAGAAGGTTTTCAAGGATTGCAGAGGGATTTGGGCTGCTTAGAAAAGTGGGCTGAAAAATGGCAGATGGAATTTAATGCTGATAAGTGTGAGGTGCTTCATTTTGGTAAGAAGAATCAGAACAGGACATACGTGGTAAATGGGAGAGCATTGATGAATACAGAAGAGCAGAAAGATTTAGGAGTAACGGTACATCGTTCCCTGAAGGTAGAAACTCACGTGAATAGGGTGGTGCGGCCTAATTTGGAGTTCTGTGTGCAGTTCTGGTCGCCTAATTATAGGATGGATATAAACAGAGTGGAGAGAGTGCAGAGAAGGTTTACCAGAATGTTACCTGGGTTTAAGCATCTAGAGTATAGGGAGAGATTGGACAGATTAGGTCTTTATTCTTTGGAGCATAGAAGGTTGAGAGGGGATTTGATAGAAGTATTTAAGATTATGAAAGGGATAGACAGAGTGGATGTGGATAGACTATTTCCGTTAAGAGGAGGAAAGATTAAAACAAGAGGACATGAGTTAAGAATTAAGGGGCAGAGGTTTAGAGGTAACATGAGGGGGAATTTCTTTACTCAGAGAGTGGTAGACGTGTGGAATGAGCTTCCAGGAGAAATAGTGGCGGCGGAGTCAATTGTATTATTTAAGAAAAGGTTGGACAGGTATATGGATGAGAAGAAGATGGAGGGTTATGGGCATTGTGCAGGGAGGTGGGACTAGAGAGGGGTGTTTGGTTCGGTGCGGACTAGAAGGGCCTAATGGCCTGTTTCCGTGCTGTAAATTGTTATGTTGTGAGTTTGTGAATTAATTGTGAAGAAACTAGCCTGAAAGGTAATATTTAAAAACGCTTTATGATTATTTCTGAACTGAGAATTTAAGACCTTCAGGCAAGACTAAAATGATGCTGAACCTATAAAGACTGACTTTATAGTGTGGGACTTTGAATTATATGCACACATTTACATTTGCATATAGTGGAGTTAAGTTTAGAGATAAGTAAGAAATGTTATGTTATTAGTAGTTTAATAAAAGGTATTATTTTGAATTTGCCATTGACTGGTGAATTTTTCATCGCTGTCCCTGTGTTAGTGCTAATAAAGTATCTTTAGTCCCAAAACTAATTAAAAGGGTTGTTAGTATGTAACAGTGGTATGTTCCTAATCTACACATTCTAGTTGGCCACAATTCTCTAAATCAATAAAAGACAGACCTTGCATTGTTCACAATTCATCTTATCACAATGCTTTATGTCCCATGTGCATGTTTCAAGGCCGAACGGATCCCATAAATCAGATCTTGTCTTATCTTCCAGTTAACATGTCTGCTCAGTTTGAGGACTGTGAGCAGACAACTCCATTTTAAATGAAAAGATGTGTCATTAACCTTCTCGTTACACAGGTTCAAATTTATTATCATCTGACTGATACAAAAAGCATGTCTGTGGACGAAATTATTTATTTAAATTTAAAAATAGACCTACAGCACAGTTACAGGCCCTTTTGGCCCATGAACCCATGCCACCCAATTAACCTACAGCTCCCAGTACGTTTTGGAGGGTGGGAGGAAGCCAGAGCCCCTGGGCAAAACCCACGCGGATACAGGAATAACGTGTAAACGCCTTACAGACAGCATGGTATTCGCACACCAGTTCTGATTGCTGGCGCTGTAACAGCATTGTAACACGTTAAATGTGCCACCCAGCTATGAATATTTATGTATAAATATTTTGGAATGATTTACTCTGTAATCTCAGATTCTGCAGGAAGAAGCTATTTCCCAGCCTGGCAGTCCTTATTTTGATGCTCTGATATCTTCTACGTCATGGAAGTGGGTCAAAGATGCTGAGATCTAGAGAAACTCAGCAGTTCAAGCATCATTAATGGGAGAAAAATAATTATGAGCGTTTCAGGCCAGAACCCCGCACTGAGACTCGATAAAGTGGTTCCAGCAGTCTCTCGTGTCTCAGGTTTTATTCAAGACAAATTTATTGTTATCTGATTATACAAGGACAACCCAACACAACACTGTTGTGTCCTCTAGTCAATGATACAAAATATGCAGACGTACAACCAGACATGGTACACATATAGAGAAATAATACATATGCAGGACAAGTATTTAATCTATACAAATGCAGGGTGGTTAGTGTGGGCAGTTCCTTTGATTGTTCAGCATTCTCACTGCTCCTGGAAAGAAACTGCTCCTGGAAAGAAGCTGTTCCTCAGCCTGGTGGTGCTGGCTCTGATACTCCTGTATCTCTTTACCAGTGGGAACTGCTGAAGGATGCTGTGTGCAGAGTGGAGGGGGTCCTCGATGATTTTCTGCATTCTCTTCAGACAATGATCCCAGTAGATCACGTAGATTGGGTGAAGGGAGACCCCATTGATCCTCTCTATCACTCTTACAGTCTGATGGGTTGACCTCTGATCCATTTCTCTGCATCAGCTGTGCCACACTGTGATGCAACCGGGCAGGAAGCTCTCGATAGAGCTCCTGTCGAAGGTTGACATGATGGTGGCTGGTAGGTTTGCCTGCTTAGTCTTCTCAGGAAGTGAAATTACAGTTGCAGTTCCTGACAAATGAGGAGATGTTCAGTATCCACGATAGGTCACTAGTTATGTGAACTCCAAGGAATTTGGTGCTCCACCCAATGGTAAGCACCTTCTTCACAACCCTGCCCACCTGAGTCACCACCTTTCAGGGTACCCTGTCCATACAAATTTCTCCAGCCCATGACCATTTTTACAGGAGCATCAAAATTTATAGATGCTGAAAAGGCCGGCTAAATTCCTTCAGCATTTCAGTTTGTTTTTCACTTTTATCAAAATCCAAACACCCAGGCTTGGAAATGGCTTCCTCAGAATGTGAGATTGGTGAATGGAATCCTGTAACCTTGATCTCACATTATTAAAAGGAGTGAATTAGATTTCATATTCAGATTTACTGTCAGTACATCATATAAAATCCTGAGATCCTTTTCCCTGCAGGTCAGGCTGAATTCCCAATTATAGATAATGCAAAAATAACTATATAATGTACAATTATTACAAAATATATTTTTTACTTCATGTATCTTTTTGTATTTCTTTGATTATTGGGTACTGTGTTTTGTGTGAGTATATGTGTGTGTTACGAGTCCAGTGGATCCAAAACCCAGCAGCAAAAGGAATTCACAAAGACAGATGGTTACTTATACAAAAGTTGCTTTCAATTTTCTTTAAATATAAAAACAGGATAATTACTTAACTCTTCTAATTCTAAGCGCACGTGTGTGTACTGTGTATACGTTCAGGAAAGTTCTTTGATTCGCAGTCTAATCTCACTTCTCCAAGTTCATTGGTATCAGGCAATTCTTATACTGTGCACAGAATTTAACATTTATGAATTTTCACCAGGTTCTAGTGAAAAGGTAAATGGTTACTGGTCAGGAAGGTTCTAGTTGGTTTTAGAGAGAGATTTGTTGTTTGTTGGACACACAAACTGATTTCCTCTGATCGGTACTTCAGTGTCTTGCCAAAGACATCATGGGTTTTCCAAATGATAACCTCTTCTTCCAGGTCACCACAGAGTTCTTCATGTTTCCCTTATTTCAGGAGGAACATTCTAGCCAGCCAGTTCCTCTTGTAAGGTTTTCAACAGGCTGAACTCAGAATTTCAACCCATTTTCAAAATGAGGTTTTCAACAAGCCTTAAAAGCTACTGCAGAACTCAGCTCTCTCCCTAAAAGAGAAATCTTGTTTTTTTTCTTTCCTCTCTCTCTCTCTCTCTCTCTCTCTCTCTGCTTGTAAAAACCAGAACTTCTTGTAGGTCTAATCCAATCCTTGAAAGATCTTATCAGCACTTTTGAGCCTGGGCTTCAATCCATTTCCACCTGCTTCTGAAGTTCCTTCCAAAGCAGTTCCATTACCTTTTGCAAAGCCATGGGTGGCTGCATGTCTAGCTTCAGCCAAGCTCTTGCATTTTAAATGAGATGTCTTTTGTGAAGTGTCACTCTCTATTTATGAAGTAACCTACACTAAACCCCCACAATCTATCTCTTTTAAAGATATATTAATATATAATATACCCCATAAATACCCTCCCCCTACAAAAGAATTTTATCTCTTGAGTTAAGATGCTGTTATAACTCTTTGGCTTGGCTTCGTGGATGAAGCTTTATGGAGGGGTAATGTCCACGTCAGCTGCAGGCTCGTTTGTGGCTGACAAGTCCGATGCGGGACAGGCAGACACGGTTGCAGCGGTTGCAAGGGAAAATTGGTTGGTTGGGGTTGGGTGTTGGATTTTTCCTCCTTTGTCTTTTGACAGTGAGGTGGGCTCTGTGGTCTTCTTCAAAGGAGTTTGCTGCCTGCCGAACTGTGAGGCGGCAAGATGCATGGTTTGAGGCGATATCAGCCCACTGGCAATGGTCAATGTGGCAGGCACCAAGAGCTTTCTTTAGGCAGTCCTTGTATCTCTTCTTTGGTGCACCTCTGTCTCGGTGGCTAGTGGAGAGGTCGCCATATAACACGATCTTGGGAAGGCGATGGTCCTCCATTCTGGAGAAACTGACTTTAAATGACTACTGTGATAACAATACACAATGTATCCCAATCTTGTGAGTTTATATTTGTTTATATGTTCAATTTTAACATCTTGACAATCTGCTATTATATTATTTGTACCTTTGATATAATTAATTTGCAAATTATATTCTTTCAGTATTAATTTCCAATTTAACAATCTTCTGTTTTTATTCTTCATTTTATTCAAAAACACCAGAGAATTGTGGTCAGTAAATATATCAACTGGTTCACGAGTGGTACCCAGATACACATCAAAATTCTGCAGAGCAACAGTTCCTTCTCAATAGTGGAATAGTTCCTTTGATGAACTTTGAATTTTGTTTTTGAAAAGTAGGCTACTGGATTGTCAGTTTCTTCATTTTTGTAACAAAACTGCACTGCACTGGCATCCACTGCTAAAGAAAATGGTCTGTCAAAATCAGGAGATTTTAAAACTGGGTAATGGCATAGCATCGCCTTTAAATTTTCTAAACCTGTCTGACAATCTAGTCCACACAAATTTCTCCCCTTTCTTTAAAAGAAGAGCAACCTCTGAAAAATTTCGTATAATACCCTGCCATTCCTAAAAACCTTACTGAATTAAGAAATTCAGAAATTGCATGCACTCTAGCTTGAATAAGTACAACTTAACCATGACCAATACATAACCTAAGTATGTCATAGTAGCATTTCCAAATTCACTTTTAGCTAAATTGACAGTTATGTTTGCTTTGTATAATCTTTCAAACAATTTGTCCAATTCCGTCAGATGTTCTTCCCATGTGTCACTTTTTGTGAACAAGTCATCAATATAACCAGTAACCCTTCAACAAATCCACTTTAGTAAGAAATTTAGCTTTCCTAATTTTATCAATACAATCATTAATTCTAGGAATAGGATAAGCATCAGTTTTAGTTACTGTTAATCTTCCTGTAATGTGTTCAGAACCTAATAGTACTGATTCCATCTTTTTTAGGTACCAGAACACAAGGAGAACTCCAATCTGAGTTTGAAGGTCTAATATATATTCCACCTCCTGATCCATGATTTTACTCTTCTGAATGTTTATTCTACATGGGTGTTGTTTTCGGGGACTTGCTTCTCCCACATCCACATCATAACAAATCACTCACGTCCTTTTGGCACATTAGACTCCCTTACTGCAAATAACTAATGAATACCTTTATCCCAATCTTTCCCATTCTCCAGACAATAAATCCTTATCATATTTTTAAGAGTAGAATAAAATATTTCCAAAGCTCCCTGAGCTTCAGGATGGTATGCAGATGAAGTGATCTGTTTAATTCCCAACTCATAAATCAACTGCTGAAACAACTAGGACATAAAGTTAGTTCTTTGATCACTCTGGATCTCTTTAGGTAACCCAAAAACTGTGGAAAAATTTTTTACAAAGCCTTCACCTCTGTTTTTGCTTTGATTTTCAATGGTATAGCTTCTGGAAATCTGGATGCCGTACACATAATTGTTAACAAGTACTGATTCTCATCTTTTGCTTTAGGCAGGGGACCCACACAATCCACAATAACCCTAGTGAAAGGTTCCCCAACAATAGGAATAGGTTGCAAGGGAGCTACTGGAGGACCCTGGTTAGGTTTCCCCACAACCTGTCAAAGGTGACATGTCCGGCACCAATTTACAACATCCCTCCTCAAACCAGGCCAGAAAACTTGTTTCAAAATTTTATTCATAGTTTACACCAAGATGACCACCCAAAGGTGTACTCTGGGCTAAATTTAAAATTTTATTCTGATAAATAATCACAGGCCATTTCCTTAATCTCTTTCTTAGTAACAGCTTTTTCCCTTAAGTCAACAAAATCAGAATCTATCTTTTGCTGCTCAATTAACTTACCTTGACAAAGACAAATTCAGACTCTCACATTTAACCTCCTCCTTCTGGACTATTTCAGAAGTACTGAGCAACTGTATCTTCCTCTGCTCTCATAATTTTCTTAAACAAAGACCTTGTTACAGCACATGCAGGATATATCTCACAGTCTTCAACCTCATCCTTACTAGGCTTATTTGTTAAGTTCAAAACTGACCCAACTTTATCCTCCACAAAATCATTCCCTGATGAGATTCCCTGCACAGGTTACTTTGAAATAATTCCTACTACAACTAGTCCTTTAACTAATTCTGAATTCAACATTATTTTGTGCAGAGATATTGACTTTATATCACCTCTAATCAAAGCTGCTTGTCCTGTGCCTGTTTTTTGATCAAGAGTTAAAACATTCTCGAACAACAGTGACTGGGCAGCCCCAGTATTTCTAAGAATTTTAACTTGAACCTGGGAATTCCCATCCTTTATGGAAACCAAGTGCTCTGACACAAAAGGTTTGAATACATCCATAACTTTTTTTTCTGGTATGGAGCATCTGTTCTCCTTAAATTCAACTGTCTGAATACATGCTTCTGGTAATGCATCCTTTTCTCGTCTCTTTCAACACTAAACAATTCACAAGAACATGGCCAGGTTTCTTACAAAAATGACGTACCAATTCAGAAATTCTGATCTTTCCCACCTTACCTTCGCTTTTTTCTTAATATTCTCCCCAGGCTTAATTTCAGGCTTACTAGTCTTCACATTAACCTTCTGAGCAGGCTTAATAATCTCCACTTTAATTCTCTGAAAAGACTTAATGTACTGAAATTTGCTTTTGTGAATTAGGGCATATTCATCTACTAACCTTGCCATTTTTGCCACGTCCCTATGTCTTTTTCATCCAGGTATAATTTAATCTCATTTGGAGCGCACCTTTTAATTCCCTTAATTAATATCAATTCTCCCAATCTGTCGAAATTCCTTTTGAGGTGCACCAACGGTCAAAACATACAGATTTTACCAGAGCAAAATCCATATAAGATTGGTTCCGTGTTTTCACCAAACTCCTAAACTTTTGTCCACATGCTTCTGGATCCAACTCCTAAGCTTTCATTACTACTTGTTTAACTCTATCATAATTTGCCACTTGCTCTGTAGACAAACTAAAATATGAAATTTGTAGGAGGCCATTTTTCTTTTGGCCATCTTGAGCTCTCATCAACCTTTTCAAAAAGCTGAAAATAGAGATAAGTATTCAAAGATGGCATAATGAATTGAAATCATATATATATTTAGAAAAAAATAACAGTTTACAGAATAATTATTCCTTTTTTACTAAAATGTTGGATTCATATTTAAAATGTATGGGTCTTAGTATATGTTAATCAATATATGTTAATTACTTTTTATATATGTTATGTTGAGGCACTTTTTGTAAAAGGCTCCATTATGTAGAAGTAGGGGTAGTTTAGGGTTTTTGGGGTTTTTTATGGGGGTAGAGGGGTGGGGGATGGGTTGTTTATTAATGTATTAATTTAAGATTTTGTATTCTACTAATGTATTTTTGTAACAAGTTTTTTATTGTATTTTTTAATTATAACAGTTTTCAAAAAAAAGCTGAAAATATATATCTATATCTCCCAATTGAAACTGTTTATCTTTCAATTTTTTTCCAAGTCATATTTTGTCTTTCATCATCCTCCCTCCATTTTCAGCTACCTCTAACTCCTATTTCCTCAGTTTTTCAGTTTCCTCTGCCTCATGTATCCTGTTTTTCATTGTGTTCTCTTTGTTTTTCGCCTTCCTCTCTTTGTTTTTAAGCTTCATTTGCCTCATTTTTTGTCTCTGCAATTCAAACTCCTGTTTCTCTCTTTCTTCTACCACCCTCCATTTCTTTCTTTCTTCCACCATCCTCAATTTCTCCAATTCCAATTACAAATTTTCCCTCACCTGTATAATATTTCACTATAATCCTCTGTATTTGTATTTTCCTCATCCAATGCTTGACTTCATCCAACTCTAATTCCTTAGCAATGACCATCAGTTCCTCTTCTTTTGCTCTGCAGCTGATGGTTGTAACAAAAATGTATTAACATCCATTGCTGCTGTTTTTCCACACCCACAAACTTAAATTAGCTTGGAAAAACCAATTAACTAATAAATAGCAAAAACTCCAAAAATTTAAGATCCCAAAACACCAAATATTTCAATCGGAAAAGACGATCCCCCAATTTGTTGCGAATTTGGAGGACCCCAAAACCCAACAGCAATTGAAATTCACCAAGACAAATTGTTACTTAAACCAAAGTTGCTTTTAATTTTCTTTAAATATACAAAATCGGATCAAGCTTTAACTTAACCCCCTTCTAAGCGCACATGTATGTAATGTGTATGTGTTCAGGAAAGTTCTTTGTTTCACATTTCAATATCACATCTCCAACCAAGTTCACTAGTATCAGGCAATTCTTATACTTTGCACAGAATTCAACATTTATGAATCTGGTGAAAAGGTAAATGGTTAGATACTACTCAGGAAGGTTCTAGTTGGTTTCAGAGAGAGAATTGTTGCTTGTTGGACACACGCAAACTGGTTTCCTCTGATCTTGCCGAAGACTTGCCCTTTCATGCCCCATCATAGGTTTTCCAAATTATATCCTCTTTTTCCAGGTCACCACAGAGTTCCTCTTGCATCCCTTATATCAGGAGAAACATTCTAGCCAGCCATTTCCTCTTGTAAGGACTACAAGGGTTTTCAACAGACTGAACTCAGAACTCACAACCCATTTTCAAAATGAGGTTTTCAACAAGCCTTAAAAGCTACTGCAGAACTCGGCTCTCTCCCTAAAAGAGAAATCCTGTTTTTTCTTTCCTCTTTCTCTGCTAGTAAAAACCAGAACTTCTTGCAGGTCTAACCCAATCCTTGAAAGATCTTATCAGCACTTTGAGCCTGGGCTTCGATCCATTTCCACCTGCTTCTGAAGTTCCTTCCAAAGCAGTTCCATTACCTTTTACAAAGCCATGGGTGCCTGCATGTCTAGCTTCAGCCAAGCTCTTGCATTTTAAATGAGATGTCTTTTGTGAAGGGCTACTGTCTGTTTGAAAGTGTCCTATACTAAACCCCCACAATCTATCTCTTTTAAAGACATACTGATATATAATATAAAATGTAATATACCTCGTAACTGTGTGCCTTGGTGTTTGTGTGCACACTGTGGTCTGAAAAAAAACACTCTTACTTCTGATTGTATATGAACAGACAGATGATAATGAATTGAACTTGAATTGATTGCAGTGGAAAGTGGAAAGTCTTGCTTCTGCCACTGTTTATAGCAGTCTACCACACAGCACTAATGGGGGTTATAGAAACCCTTGGAAGCACTCTGTGAAGCGTAAACTGAAGACAGTGCTGGGAACCTGTGGACATCCACGACCACCTGAACGAGACCAGGGCGCACACTCTGAAACCAGATATTGATACCGGAACGGTGCTGAAAGGCCTCCCCAGATGGTGGCAGATAGGAAGGCAGCACAGGGATACATCTGCTATCAGCGTGGAAACCGAAGCTGGTTTGACAGGCCCTCGGTACCACAGGATGGATGTGATGCTGCAGGCTGTTATACAGACCTTTCCCACCTCATGCTCCTCACCCATGTCCCCCAGGAATTTCTCCTAGTTTGTATCGTCAACCTTGCTGTGATGCCTTGCAAGTGACAGATATGCGCATTTCCATGGCATTGGCAGAGCGATACCTGTTGCTTGGGGTATCATTGTAACAAAGACAGCCATTGATCCCTCTGTATCCATCACTTTCTTTATCTATCGTTCAGCAGGCAGAGCCTGGGAAAGCGGACGGCAAACTGTGGCCATTTGGTTCTGCAGACCTTGCCAGGATCTAAACCCTGATAGGTAATGGCTACAGTTGGAACAGACACAAAGTACAAACAAGGAATATATAATAAAAGCAGAAAAAAATTCAGGCAGCGACTAAGGCAGTGGTTCTGAAGCTTTTTCTTTTCACTCATATGCCACTTGATGTAATCCCTCACTAATCCCTTACATAGAATGCGATATGTGCTCTGTGGTTCGTGATTTGTGAGTGGAAAAAGGGTTGAGACCCACTGATCTAAAGGTTCAGACCCCATATGTTGACAATTATTTTCCTCCCACTAAAGCCCCTCGAGCCGTTGACCTCCTCCAGCAGATTGGATTTTGCTTCAGATTCTAGTATTTGCCGTCTCTTGAACCTGAACCCGAATGTCTCCAGACTTCAGGTCCGGTCCTTTTTAGTTAATGGCAGAAGTAAAAAGTAAACTCTTTCCTGCTTTTGTTCTGATTTGATTTCCAGCATATGCAGTATTTTACTTTCGAAAAATAAGAAGTAAAATTTGACCCCAAAAGAACACTTAAGATTCACTTAAGATTCTTTCATTCTATCTGAAATAACTGCCCAAACAAACTTTTCTTCTGCCTTTCTCTCAAACAACTTCCTCTTTTCTGAAGTGAGCTACCAGCTTTTCCACATCAAACCAGGTAATGGAAGGACCTCATCCTGTGAATCATTCTGGGACAATTTCCCAATTCATCTTCAAAATATCCAAAGATATGCTTAAATGTTCCTGTGAAAGAAAGCCCCCCCCCCCCCTCCATCGGTGGCATAGTTAACAGCGAGTGCAATGCTATTATTTTTTTAAATTTAGACAGACAGCATGGTATTTTGGCCTATGGGTCTGTGCCACCCAATTTATACCCCATTAACCTACATCTCCAGTACATTTTGAATGGTGGGAGGAAACTGGAGACCCCAGAGAAAACTCGCGCAGACACGGGGAGAACGTACAAGCTCTTTAGACAGTGTGGGACTCAAACCCAGGTTCAGACCCGATTGCTGGTGCAGTAAAGACATTGCGTCAACTGTTCCGCCAGTATCTTGCCAACAAATCCAGCACCGTCTGTAAGGAGTTTGTACGTTCTCCCTGTGTCTGCGCGGGTTTCCTCTGGGTGCTCCAGTTTCCTCCTACCATTCAAAAATGTACAGGGTTTGTAGGTTAAAAAAAATTTTTTGACGTACAGGACAGTCACTGTCCCTATCGGCCCACAAGCCTTGTGCTACCCAATTAACCTACAACCTTTCGAATGGTGGGAGAAAACCAGAGACCCTGGAGGAAAAACCATGCAGACACAGGGAGAATGTACAAACTCTGATCTCGATCGTTGGCACTTATAACAGCATTGCGCTAATGACTATGCTAAACATGACACCCACTCAAATTCATCTACATCCCTCCTGAAACAAGGCAACCAGAACTGAAAGCAATACTCTTCACAACATAGTCCCTCCAGACTCTTTGGTATTGGCTGATCTTAACAAACTCCATGATCATTTCTTTCCCAATGCTGTTCACGTCAGGGGATAAGAGGGGAAAACTGTAAACTGAGAAATACATACACAAGAACTAACATACAAGTCTCTCTTTGAAGGGAGTTCTGTGAGAATCCCTCTTACTGTTTCCCCTCTGTGATCCTCTGCTTTCAACCAGCATCTGCAGACTTTCTTGTTGAACTCCATTCAGCTGCTCCACTGTGGACTCTTTGAGGAATACCCACCCTATAGAGATTTTCTTTTCAGGACAATACAAAGATGGGAGAAGCAGCAGGCAGTGTTGATTGCAGAAGGGCTTAGACATATTGGAAAATTGGGCAAGGAAATGGCAGATGGAATGCAGTGTAGAGAAGTGTATGATCATGGAAGGAATGGAAGATGTGGACTTTTCGAAATCAGAGTTGCAGAAAGACTTGGGAGTTCTCGTACAAGACTCCCTGTTACGCTCTATTAATAACTTCAAAGTCAGTGAGTGAGAAACGATAGGCTTTAATACACTTTAGATTGTAGCTGGCCCAATTCCATGTGCTTGAATGAAGGACAGGGGGAAGGAGGTCGACCTTTATGGCCGGGTCACAAGGGGAGGAGTTACTAGGGAGCCAGTCATCAGTGGGCGGGCCAGCTACCCATACTCAGTCATGCATACATATCACCACATTCACCCCCTTTTAAAACAAAACTCTGCCAGGTTAAAATTCTAGAGGCTCAGCCAGTTGGGTGGTGGTCTCTGCCTCTGTGACCTGCGCAGTTCTGTTGGTGGTGTACTGGTCAGTTCCATTGTGTGTCCTGAGGTTGGAGAGGGAGGCCAGTCTATGTAGGAAGTGGGGCTTGGTTGTATGTGTTGGTTGGAGCAGTTGGAAAGGGGTCCGGGGCATGTCGCTAACCTGCACCGAGTCCCTGAGGGGGGCAATGGGGGTGTAGGTAGGATCTAGGTTGAATGGGGTAGGAAGTGGGTAAGGGGTCTCAGGCACATGCCAGGTCCTGGACAGGAACTGTGTCCTCATGGCTTTCAGGTTACACCATGTTGGCATACTGAAGGTTGGCGTGCAGGAGCTGCACCTCTTCGTCCAACGGATTGGTCTTATGACCTCTTGTTTGTTTCTACAGCAAGAAGGGTCCCAGAGATCAGTGCCAGGGAGGCAGTGTGGTTCTGGTTGCCGACTTCCTATACCTTTTGATTTAAGGGCCAGGAGAATCGCCTTCCAAATGGTGGCATTTTCTCTCTCTACCTGGCTGTTCCCCCAAGGGTTGTAGCTTGTGGCCTGACTAGTGGAAATGCCTCAAGCCAACAGGCACTGTTGCAGCTCATCACTCATGAAAGAGGACCCCCAATCACTGTGGATATAGTTTGGGTACCCAAAGAGGGTGAATATGCTGCGGAGTGTCCTTATGACAGTGGTTGAGGTCATGTCGGGACGGGATGGCAAAAGGGAATCTGGAGTACTGATCGATGACATTGCGGAAATAGACATTCTTGTTGGACAAAGGCAGGGTCCCCTTGAAATCAATACTGAGTCGTGACTTTGATGAGGTGCAACTTGTCGGGCCGGAAGAACTGTGGTTTACATTCTGCACAAACCCGGTGTCTGGTCACCTAACACCTAACTAACCACAGTTACACACAATATTCAAGACACTCACAGCAAAGGTATAAAACATATATCAGGTTTTATGGGTGGCCAGTGCTCAGGCTGTTTTCTCTTGAGTTTTCTTGGTTGGGAATGAGATGGAACCCCCCACCCACTCCCCTCCCTCCGATTGAGGGATAGACGGAGTAGGTAGAGCGATAAGGCGCGATGGTCCACACTATAATCTTGCTCCTATGGAATTTAAGTATGGTTGCTGAATTTTCAAAAGAGTGTTATACTTTTTTTTTAAGTTGTAAGTAATTTTTTCCAGGGGAACACAGTTTTGCGTTTCTGTGTCCAGCCAGTATTGCTCAGGCACAAGTTGGATTTCCAGGTAACCACTATGCACTTGCTGCACTGGATTATTATGAACTGGATTTGTATTTGGACAGCTTCTTTTTAAGTCTTATGTCCATTATGTTTCCCAAAAGGAACAACTCTAGGTCCTGTCTGAATTCTTTACCAATGATTTTTTTCTAGGACTTGACCTAGTTCCACCCAGAAGGGTCTCGCCTTGGTACATATCCAGGTTGCGTGCACAAAGGTTCCTGTCTCAGTGCCACATCTGAAAACTGGTCTGTCAATTCTGGTTTAGATCTCTTCAATTTTTTGCTGCATCAAGTACAGCTGGAACAGAAGTTGTACTGCACCAGCCTGTACCGTGAGTTAATGATTGCAGTCATGCTGGTCTGACACAGGTCGCACTGTTCATCAGTCGTTATTCCCAAGTCCGACTCCCACCTCTGCCTTAATTTATGAAGACCTGGTTTAGGTCCTTCTGCTTGGAGCAAGAAATACATTGCTGAGATGAACTTCCATGTGTTCCCCCTTTGAATCAGGGTCTCTATGGCACTGCACGCTGGTAGTTGGACCTAATCTGTCCTGTAGAAAAGATCTTATCTGAAGGTAGCAGTGAAACTTCTAATTTGATAAATCATACTTATTCCTAAGTTGCTCAAATAACATTAGCCGCCCCTGCTTAACAGTCCACGGGCCATTACGATGCTGGGTGTCTAGGATCTTGTTAACCACCGTCAATGGTATTCATTTATTTGGAGTCGGGGGCATTTTTGGAGACAGCTCCACTTTGGTTCCTACATATTGGTTAATTTTATTCCAAATGAGGATTATTTATTTTAATATGGGGCTGCCTTTCTTTTCTGTTAGCAATTTAGCGTCTCATTTATAAATAAAGTCCTCTGCTACCTGTTCGCCTATCACGTGCAGGCCAATTTGTGCCCAGGGTGGTACACCTTCCCTCTCGAGGAGGGAGGCAATGTATCTTGACTGGGCTGCCCAATCGTATTTTTTTTAAAGTCTGGCATTCGCAATTTGTCCAGACTATAATCCCAGGTCAATTTTTCCATAGAGACCATGACTACCTTTTAATTCCATAGGAATCTCCTCACTTCCACAAGTAAAACTTTGAAGAATCCCTGGGGCAGTGGCACAGGCAGTGTCTGAAAGAGATACTAGACTCTTGGCAACACATTCATCTTAATACAGTTAACCTTGCCCACTAATGTAATGGGCAGGGACATCCATCTATTTAGATCCTCCTCAATTTTCCCAACCAAGGGGGGCTAATTTAACGTGTAAATTATTCAAGTAATTATCTATTCTAACTCCTAAAAGAAAAGGGGAAGAACAACAACAACAGTAACCCCTAGCATTATCACAATCCCCAACCCTTTGCCATATTCCCTTATCCTATCCCTCCTCCTTCTCCCCCTGGTGATCGCTTCTCTCCTGCCACCGCCATATCCCTCCATTACTTGACCCCTGTGATTTGCAACTCTTTCTCCCCTACCTGTACCCCAGAGTTCTCCCAGATCCCTTTTCCCATTCCTGTTTCACATTCATCATCTTTTTAACTTACGTTTGCATCCAGATATTTAACAATTTACAATAACTATTTACAATATCTTGATTAGTCCCCATGTTTGGTCTTGTTTTTTTTCTTTTTCTTTATCTCCCAAGTACAGGGAGTTATTTGGCGAACTTTGTGCCTTACTCTACTCTGATAAAAAAATTTCCTCCCCCACCCCGGTAATACAACTTTCAGGATGGCTGGGTACCTCAAAATGCATTTTAACTGGCTCAAACTCTTTTCTTCGCTTTAAAAGTTCTACACTAATATCAAGGTATAAGAAAATCTTGTCCCTTTCTATTTCCATTGGCCCCTCTCTTTTCCTCACTCTGCCATCTGCTGCCCCCTCAAATTTTCTCCCTATCCTGGTCGTGCACCAGTTTTATTAGAACCGAACAAGGTTTCTGTCCAGGGCCCAGCTTTGGAAGGGGTTGTTGACTTGCCTTCTCCACCTCTACCTTTTCCCCCAATATATCTTTCTCCAGTACTTCGGGGATCCAATTCTGGAAGAAATCCACAGGGTTTCTCCCCTCAACATCTTCCCTCAGCCCCACAACTTTAATATCATTCCTGTGACTTGAATTCTCCAGGCATCTAATTTTCCTCATACTCGTTCTCTCTCCCTTACCAGGGTATCTAACTCGCTCTCCACCCTGCCTTCATTTTGCCCCCACTCTATCTTCCACCTCCGTAGTTCTCCCCATTAAACTTGTGAAGGTCCCTTGCATTACATTTAATTTCTGAGTCCAAGTCTTGGGCTCTCTTTTCCACAGCCTGAAGTGGTCTGCTCTTCATATGTCCCAGGGCCTCCTGCACGTCCCTCAGGGAGGACTCCGAGTCCTCTTTACTAAGTCCCCTGGCCTTATGGCATCCGCCATTGCTGCCGCTGCCGTCGTCTCCCTCGCAATCTTCCTCCTCCTCGCTGCTATTGCTGCAGCTCTTCGCGTCCCTGGACCCGATGCTCGCTCACTTGGGGCTCACTGCCCTGCAGTTTGAGACCTCCCCTGCACTTACCAACCTCTTGCTAGTTATAGTGCTAGTGTAAGTGTCACATTCAGCGCGAGGGCTCCTGACTTGGCACTCTCACTGCAGGAGGGGGCTCCCGAGTCTCCCCTTCTCCCTTCGCCGTTTCACGGGGCTCCTTCAACCTGTTTGCCGGTCCAGAGTGGTATTGCCTCCCTGGTCTCAGCTCTCCTTCTGGGCAGGCTCCATTGATACTGTGGGCTGAATGATGTCTTCCTCCATGGGTCTTGAAGTGACGCCACATTTTCTTCTCCAGGAGGGACCTCAATACGGGCCCCTAACTTTGGGACTGAATCCTTGCTGTTTTTTTGCTGTCCCTGTTGTGTCCCTAAGAAGGCTTGTAAGTTTAACAGCTCGATTCTTTACTCACATTAGGTTACTGGTCATGTATTGATACAATGTTGCACTGAGCATGCTCACCACTCAAATGTGATGTGGCTCTTACCGTTTCGCAGTGTTCATGCTCCAGCATAAAATAGTCCCAAGTTTCCTCAGTATATAACAGTCCCTTTGTTTTTCTTTGTCATTTTCTTATTCCTAGCATCTTCCCACACCACTAGGAATCATTCTGGCACTTATTTCGTTGGGTTTTTTCGGCTTTTTTTTTGCTGTTTGATTTGGGAGCTCTGGGGTTCTGTTTCCTCTTACTCCCCTCGCATCACATGGTCCCCCGCTGACATGGTTTCTTCACTATGCCATTGGTGTGTTCGGTTCAGGAAAGATCCTCCAAGATGGTGACCCCCCCCCCCCCCAAAGAACCTAAATTTGCTCACCCTCTCCACCTGTGATCCCCCAATGATCACTAGATTGTACACCCTTTGGCTTTTCTTTCCTGAAGTTGACAAACATCTCCTTAGTTTTGGTGACATTAAGTGCACCATTCAGCCAAGTTTTTAATCTCCATCCTGTACGCTGACCCTTTCCTTTATACAACCCACTACCCTAGTATCATTAGCAAATCTGTAGATAGTGTTATTGTTGTACTGAGCTACACAGTCGTCGGTGGAAGGTGATCAGAGCAGGGGGCTAAGAACACATCCCTGTGGTGCTCTGGTATTGATGAATATTGTAGAAGATTTTACCAATCTTCACTGATTATGGTCTGGAGGTGAGGAAATCTGTGATCCATTAAGACTCGGGTGTTAATTCCAGGTCTTGTAGTTTGCTGATCAGTTTTGAGGGGATAATGTGTTAACTTCTGAACTGTAGTCAATAAAAAGCATCCTGATGTATGCAACTTTGGTGTATGCCGTACAGCTTGTCTCTTCTCCCTTCTCTTAACCACAGGACCAGACTCTGTGCCAGAGACCTGATCGCTGTGGCTTGTACCTGGTAGATCCATCCCCACCAACAGTGTCCAAAATGTTATACTTGTTATTTAGGGGAATGGTCTTGTACTGCCTTTTCCTCACCTGACTCACAAATCTACCCTCCTGCCTCCTTGGTGTGATTGTGTCCCTGTAACTCCTGTCCATCATCTCCTCTGCCTCCCAAATGATCCGGAGTTCATCCAACTCCAGCTCCAATTCCTTAACTAGGTTTGACAGGAGCTGCAGATAAAGTCATCAGGGATACTGCTGACTTCCCTGACAACCCACATTCTGCAAGAGGAGTATTCCCTTGCCTTGGCTGCCATTCCCACTGTTTATGACAAGAGGAAGAAAGTGTATGATGTCTAAAACTTGCACTTACCTGTGTCTACCTGCTCAATACTCATTGTTTCTTGAATAGGATGGCCCCTTTGACCAACTCCTACAATCCCTTGCTTCTTATCTGTTCTTGCCGAAGCC
Source organism: Narcine bancroftii (assembly GCF_036971445.1). Classification (NCBI taxonomy): domain Eukaryota; kingdom Metazoa; phylum Chordata; class Chondrichthyes; order Torpediniformes; family Narcinidae; genus Narcine; species Narcine bancroftii. The sequence continues at coordinate 209,061,451 of NC_091472.1, read as the reverse complement.
CCTTGAGCCAAAGTCTTACCACTCTCAGTCCACTCAGTCCATGACATAGTCCCTCATTTTTATAGGGATACTCAGCTTCTTCCTCCAATCAGCTTCTTTCTGCTGCCTCGCTCCTTTTTAATTCTAATCACTGCTCCTCAGGTCACCTGACCCCTCTTACTCCAATTAGCTTTTTTCTCCAATCAATGCAAATAGAATGCGAGTATTTATTTTGAGAGGGACAGAATATAATCCTCAATAAAATAAAATCCTGCCCCAATATTTGGATTGCATGGTTAGCGAAATGCTGTTAGCACCAGCAATTGGGAAGGAGGTTTGAATCCCACGCTGTCTGTAAGGAGTTTGTATATTTTCCCTGTGTTTCCACTAGATGCTCCAAAGCCCTGCTTGCACACTGGCATCACAGGGAAGCCCTGGGTGAAGTGCCTGCCACGATCGGGGGAGAGGGGGGTCGCTGCTGCGATCGGGGAAAGAGGAGACGCTGCTGCGGTGGGGAGAGAGGTCGCTGCCATGGGGGAAGGGGGAAAATTGGGGGGGGGGGGGGAGCTGTGAACTGCCGCTGCTGTGAGTGCCACTCCGGTTCACAGTGACAGCTCAACATTCGCAGCAGCGGGAGGTTGCTGAGGGGGGTGGGCACTCATTGACGGGCTGGGTATTGATTGACGGTGGGAGTGGTGACTGATGGGGGATGGGTGACTGTGGGGGTAGTGGGTGGTGACTAATGTGGGGGTGACTGATGGCTGGGGGGAGGTGGGTGGGGGTGCATGGAGGAGACTTACTGATAGTTCCTGTGAGTGCGTGACGCATCACTTAACGCATCATCGCGGGGTTGAGATCCCCTTTAAAAATGGGGTTGGCGATTTAATTGGTCGATTCCCCTGCAGTTTAAAAGTTGCTTCCAGCACCTTTGGCCCAGTAATTGCACCTGGGTCCCAGGAGGGCGACCCAGGTGCTGTAGTTTAAAAGAGCCTACTGAAACCCATGGAATACTGAAAGCCCTGGATATAATGAAGGTGGAGTCTGTGAACAGAGGACACAGCCTTGGAATACAAAACATTCCTTTAGAAGAGAGGTGGTGAGTATGTGGAATTTGTCGCCGTGAGCAGCTGTGGAGGCCAATTCATTGGACATATTGTTACGAGCCCAGCAGACCCCAAAACTCAGCAGCAATAGATATTCACCAAGGCAAATGGTTGCTTAAACAAAAGTTGCTTTTAATTATCTTTAAACATGAAAACAGGATCAAACTTTAACTTATTACAATTAACCTAACTTAATCCCCTTCTAATTCTAAGTGCACATGTATGTAATGTGTGTGTGTAGGTTCAGAAAAGTTGTTTGATTTACAGTCCAATCTCACTTCTCATTCCTCCAAGTTTACTGGTTGCAGGCAATTCTTATACTGTGCACAGAATTTAACATTTATGAAGTTCACCAGCCTTTGGTGCTTGAAGGGTAAATGGTTACTGCTCAGGAAGGTTATTGTCAGTTTTCAGAGAGAAATTTGTTGTTCCTAGACACAAACTGATCCCTTTTAATCAGTCACGTCAGTGTCTTGTTGAAGAAACTTGGCCTATCAGGGTTTTCCAGATGATAACCTCTTTCTTCCAGGTCACCACAGAGTTCCTTTCTGTTTCGCTTATACCAAGTGAAACATTAGGCAGCCAGTCCTCTCCTCTTGCATGAACCACAAGGGCTTTGACCAGGCTGATCTAAAAACTCATAACCCGTCTTCCAAATGGTGTTTTTCCACAAGTTTGCTGGCTTGTCCCAGCTGCTGCTGCTGACTGTCAAACTGCATACTACCCCTCTCTCCCTCTCTCTCTCTCTCAGAGAAAAGCCTGTTTGACCCCCTCTCTGCTTGAAAAAACCACATGACTCTCTTAGAACAGCAAACAGCACTCCCAGATAGCCTGCGGCTCCAACGAGTTCATTCATCTGCTGTCTTTTTGTAAACAATAATCCATTAGTGAAATCTCTTGGGCACTCTCCAAAGCTTTTGCAAAACTGTTGGCGCTGTCCTGTCTAGCATGAGGAGAGCTCCAGTATTTTAAATAAGATCTGTTTTAAAGTGTTTGTATGTGACCTACACTAAAAAACCTGCCCCAATTTATCTCCCAAAAACATAGCTATAATCTCTCATAATATTTAAGGTGGTGGGAGGAAGGGAATCAAGGGTTGGGGAGGGTGTTAAGGCAGGAGAATAGGGTTGAAAAGGATAGAAAGTCAACCAAGATGGAATGGCAGGGCAATTTCGATGGCATGAAGGTTCTAACCCACTTTTTTTTAAACTTTATTTATTCGTTCAAAATACAGATAATAAGTAACATATATAACAATAAACAAAACACGAACATTATATTTTATATATATATTTAAAAAAAAGAAAGGAAAAAAAAGGAAAGAAACACACCACCCCCCCCTTCAGCCAACTCTCCTAAGGAGAGCCAAAAAGAAAAAAAATAAAGAAAAGCAAAGCATACATATTAAAATCTAGTCAATATAAATCAAAATGTAAATATTCTGAATATAACAACCACCTATTAATAAAAAAAACAATAGTTATCCGCAAAACATATGTAATTTTTTCCGTTATTAAACAATATTTCATCTCATTATGCCAAAAGTCTCAAATTTAATCATTTCAGGTAAAATCATATCTCTACCGAACACGTTTTACCAAAGATCGAACTTGATAAAAATACGCTTATGCTTAATTGGACTGTTTAAACCCCGAACATTAAAAATAGCAAACTTCAACTTTGACATATCCACTAATATTACTAAAAAACTAATAATATCAATATATAAAGACTCAGATCAACGTAAATAGGCCCTCCAATAGGAGAAAAAGAAACCACAAATTAAAGTCTAAATAAAATGAAAATAAAAAAAAAGATAAAAAAGATGAAAAAACCCAAAAAAACTACCAAAAGGTAGTAATCCCTATACAAAAGTTGGGTGTGGGGTTGAGAGGGTATGACCAGTTAATAAATCATTCCAGTCCATCCCAAGGCGCACAGCATGTGTTCAGCCCAATGGAGACCCCTGGAGAGCTGGACAGTGGGTTAAATCAACAACGAGGCTGGGATCTGGTGAGGTGCCTGATGACTAGTAGAACATAGAGCAAATTTCTCCCTCCCCAGCCAAACAAAGAATAACAACAAGATATCATAATGACATAAAAAGAAAATAAAAATAAGTTCTTCTATTCATCCAAGAAATTCCAGACTCGGTGACCCCATTTCAAGGAAATGGACTCTTTCCATTCCCATTCCCATTTCTCCCATTTCTGCCGTTTCTTCCATTTCCAGAACAACCAAATTTTTCTTTAGGAGACAATGGTGGGCTACGTCTTTGTCCTCTTACATCTGGCAACGAGTCAGCAAAACTCATTGCTTCACACTCATTCTCAAAAAACAGAATTGAAAGTCTCCACAAAACACCTTCAACACTGCCGGATAGCGAAAAGAGGACTTATAACCTTTACGCCACAAAACTTCTTTAACTGGATTAAATCGACGCCGACGCTGAATAACCTCTCAACTCAAATCGGGATAGAAAAAAACTCTACTATTCTGAACCATTAACGGAGCTTGTCGTTGTCTCGCGTTTTGCACTGCTAAACAAAGTATCGTTTCTCTGTCCAAATAATTCAAACATCGAATTATCACAGGTCTCGGTGGTTGACCAGGCAAAAATGTCTTCTTCTTAAGGCTCTATGAGCTCTTTCCAATACCAGACCTCCAGAGAAAAATTCCTGCCCCAGTATTTGTGGAATCTATTCGGTAAAAAAACGAAGAGGATCTTGTTCTTCCATACCTTATGGCAAACCAACAATCTTCACATTATTCCTTCTACTTTGATTCTCCAAATAATCTACTTTCCTCTCTAACTCCCTCTCACGTTCTCGCAATTCTTTAACGGATTTTTCCACCTCCAATACTTTTTCTGTATTAGAAGCCACTTGTTGTTGACATTTCAAAAAATCAGCCTGAAATTGTTTAAAATCCTCACAAGATGCTTCCACACGTATTTTAACTGTATCCAATTCCAAACTGTGCCTCTGAGACATTTCATTCAGCATAGGCTGAATGATAAGGCTTAGCTGTTTACATTGTAATTTAGAAAAGCTCAGCCCTGCTTTCTCTTGCGTAGTGGCAGAACCAGGTAACTGCAGCTCCTGCTGCATCTCAACAACAGGCAGTTTAACAGTTTTACTCCGGGTCTGGACTCCCAGCGATGGCACTCCGACTTCCTCAGGGGGCTGACGCTGTTTTCCCCCCGCAACCCTTTATTGCTTCAAAAACTCACAAAAAAGACCAAAATATTTAGATTGGGGTATATCCTGGGGTATTTCAAGCAATGGAGTCGTCTTCTTGCGTGCCCCGTCCATTAAAGTCGGCAGGCTGCCAGAATCAGGATCCACATCAGGGGCACACGCACCTTCCTCCTGAGAACGGGTAATTCCACCGATGTCCTTCTCCTGGTAAGTAGTATTCATTTTTTCAGCTCCCACAACCAATCTCTGCGGTTTAGGCTTAAAAGAAAGCAAACTTTTTTTTTTTTATTTTTCACACCATAAACCACATTGACCATGATACATACATTTTCCTTTTCAAATATATACAGTGTCATTTTCTCCTCCCATCCCACCCTCCCTACCTCCCCCCCCATCCATTTAAAGTACAAAATCTAAGATACATTAAACCAGTCAAACAATGTTGTCATTCAATAAAAATAAACAAGAAATTCCACTGAGTCAATTCTTTTCATTTCCTTCTCCTTTCGTTAATTTAGGTAGTGAATGTCCCCGGTAGGTTTTCTCTATTGTTTCATGTATGGCTTCCATATTTGTTCAAATATTTCTATATTATTTCTTAAACTATATGTTATTTTTTCTAATGGAATACATTTATTCATTTCTATATACCATTGTTGTATTTTCAAATTATCTTCCAATTTCCAGGTTGACATAAAACATTTTTTTGCTACGGCTAGAGCTATCTTAACAAATCTTTTTTGTGCACCATCCAAATCAATTCCAAATTCTTTGTTTTTTATGTTACTTAGGAGGAAGATCTCTGGGTTTTTTGGTATATTGTTTTCTGTAATTTTATTTAATATCTGGTTTAGATCTTCCCAAAATTTTTCTACTTTCTCACATGTCCAGATTGCATGAATTGTTGTTCCCATTTCTTTTTTACAACGAAAACATCTGTCAGATACTGTTGGGTCCCATTTATTTAACTTTTGAGGTGTAATGTATAGCCTGTGTATCCAGTTATATTGTATCATACGTAACCTCATATTTATTGTATTTCTCATCGTTCCAGAACATAACTTCTCCCATGTTTCCTTTTTTATTTTTATATTTAAATCTTGTTCCCATTTGTGTTTAGTTTTACCATTTGTTTCCTCATTCTCCTTTTCTTGCAGTTTAATATACATATTTGTTATAAATCTTTTGATTATCATTGTATCTGTAATCACATATTCAAAGTTACTTCCCTCTGGTAACCTCAGACTGCTTCCTAATTTGTCTTTCAAGTAGGATCTCAATTGGTAATATGCCAGCACTGTATCTTGAGTTATATTGTATTTATCTTTCATTTGTTCAAAGGATAATAATCTATTTCCTGAAAAACAATTTTCTATTCTTTTGATCCCTTTTTTCTCCCATTCATTAAAGGAAAGGTTATCTATTGTAAAAGGGAGTAACTGATTTTGCGTCAATATTAGTTTTGGTAATTGGTAATTTGTTTTATTCCTTTCTACATGAATCTTCTTCCAAATATTGAGCAGATGATGTAATACTGGAGAACTCCTACGTTGTACCAATTTTTCATCCCATTTATATAATATGTGTTTAGGTATCTTTTCCCCTATTTTATCTAATTCTAATCTAGTCCAATCTTGCTTTTCCCTTGTTTGGTAAAAATCTGATAGGTATCTTAATTGTGCGGCTCTATAATAATTTTTAAAGTTTGGCAATTGTAAGCCTCCTTGTTTATACCATTCTGTTAATTTATCTAGTGCTATCCTCGGTTTCCCCCCTTTCCATAAAAATGTCCTTATTATTTTCTTTAACTCCTTGAAGAATTTCTCTGTCAAGTGTATTGGCAATGCCTGAAATAGGTATAATATCCTTGGGAAAAGTTCATTTTAATACAGTTTATCCTTCCTATTAGTGTTAATGGTAAATCTTTCCAATGCTCGAAATCGCCCTGTAATTTTTTCAGTAGTGGATAATAATTGAGTTTATATAATTGGCCGAGATTTTTATTTATTTGTATACCTAGGTATCTTATTGCTTGCATTTGCCATCTGAATGGTGATTCCTTCTTAAATTTTGAGAAATCTGCATTATTCATTGGCATTGCTTCACTTTTATTTACGTTAATCTTGTAACCCGACACTTCTCCATATTCCTTCAATTTCTTATATAATTCTTGTATTGATAGTTCTGGTTCTGTTAAGTATACTATTACATCATCCGCAAATAAACTGATTTTATATTCCTTGTCTTTTATTTTTATCCCTTTTATATTATTTTCTGTTCTTATCAATTCTGCTAGTGGTTCTATAGCTAACGCGAACAATAAGGGTGATAGTGGGCATCCCTGCCTTGTCGATCTGCTTAAGTTAAATTGCTTTGATATATATCCATTTACTGTCACTTTCACCAATGGCCCCTTATATAATGCTTTAATCCAATTAATATACTTCTCTGGTAAACTGAATTTTTGCAATACTTTGAATAAATAATTCCATTCTACTCTGTCAAAAGCCTTCTCTGCGTCTAAAGCAATTGCTACTGTTGGCGCTTTACTCCCTTCGACTGCATGAATTAAGTTAATAAATTTACAAATATTGTCTGTTGTGCGTCTTTTTTTAAAAAATGCAGTTTGGTCTAGATTTACCATTTTAGGTACATACTCTGCTAATCTGTTTGCTAATAGTTTAGCTATTATCTTATAATCTGTATTAAGTAATGATATTGGTCTATATGATGCTGGTGCAAGTGGATCTTTCCCTTGCTCTAGTATTACTGTAATTATTGCTGTTTTACATGAATCTGGTAAGCTTTGTGTTTTGTCAATCTGGTTGATTACTTCCAGGAGGGGAGGAATTAATAAAACAAAGCCATGAAAGACCCCAACAATGAAGACGCTGTTTACATCCGGTACCGCACGGATGGCAGTCTCTTCAATCTGAGGCGCCTGCAAGCTCACACCAAGACACAAGAGAAACTTGTCCGAGAACTACTCTTTGCAGATGATGCCGCTTTAGTTGCCCATTCAGAGCCAGCTCTTCAGCGCTTGACGTCCTGCTTTGCGGAAACTGCCAAAATGTTTGGCCTGGAAGTCAGCCTGAAGAAAACTGAGGTCCTCCATCAGCCAGCTCCCCACCATGACTACCAGCCCCCCCACATCTCCATCGGGCACACAAAACTCAAAACGGTCAACCAGTTTACCTATCTCGGCTGCACCATTTCATCAGATGCAAGGATCGACAATGAGATAGACAACAGACTCGCCAAGGCAAATAGTGCCTTTGGAAGACTACACAAAAGAGTCTGGAAAAACAACCAACTGAAAAACCTCACAAAGATAAGCGTATACAGAGCCGTTGTCATACCCACACTCCTGTTCGGCTCCGAATCATGGGTCCTCTACCGGCACCACCTACGGCTCCTAGAACGCTTCCACCAGCGTTGTCTCCGCTCCATCCTCAACATCCATTGGAGCGCTTTCATCCCTAACGTCGAAGTACTCGAGATGGCAGAGGTCGACAGCATCGAGTCCACGCTGCTGAAGATCCAGCTGCGCTGGATGGGTCACGTCTCCAGAATGGAGGACCATCGCCTTCCCAAGATCGTATTATATGGCGAGCTCTCCACTGGCCACCGTGACAGAGGTGCACCAAAGAAAAGGTACAAGGACTGCCTAAAGAAATCTCTTGGTGCCTGCCACATTGACCACCGCCAGTGGGCTGATAACGCCTCAAACCGTGCATCTTGGCGCCTCACAGTTTGGCGGGCAGCAACCTCCTTTGAAGAAGACCGCAGAGCCCACCTCACTGACAAAAGGCAAAGGAGGAAAAACCCAACACCCAACCCCAACCAACCAATTTTCCCTTGCAACCGCTGCAATCGTGTCTGCCTGTCCCGCATCGGACTTGTCAGCCACAAACGAGCCTGCAGCTGACGTGGACTTTTTACCCCCCTCCATAAATCTTCGTCCGCGAAGCCAAGCCAAAGAAGAAATGTTTTATAGAATTCTATTGGGAATCCATCCTCTCCTGGTGTTTTATTATTTGGTAATTTTTTTTATTATCTCTTGTATTTCTACTATTTCAAATGGTTCTGTTAATTTATTTTGTTCCTCTATTTGTAATTTTGGTAGTTAAATGTTAGTTAAAAATTCATCTATTTTGCCTTCTTTCCCTTTGTTTTCAGTTTGGTATAATTGTTCATAGAATTCTCTAAAGTTTTCATTGATCTCCATTGGATTATATGTGATTTGTTTGTCTTTTTTCCTTGATGCCAATACCATTTTCTTAGCTTGTTCTGTCTTAAGTTGCCATGCTAGAATTTTGTGCGTTTTTTCCCCTAGTTCATAATATTTCTGTTTTGTCTTCATTATCTTCTTCTCCACCTTATATGTTTGTAGTGTTTCATATTTTATATTTTTATCTGCCAATTCTCTTCTTTTAGTTGTATCTTCCTTCATTGCTAATTCTTTTTCTATATTTACTATTTCCCTTTCCAGCTGCTCTGTTTCCTGATTATAGTCCTTCTTCATCTTGGTTATGTTAGAAATAGATGTACCTTTAAAGAAATTGCTTCAGACAAAAATTGAGAACAAAGAACATTTATTACAGCAACAATGCAAAGTTGGGTGCTTCCCCATACCCTGGGAATACACACATACACTGGGGCTCACCCAACTTTTATACAGTAAATTTCAGCATCAGAATACCCTCTCCCTTACATTCTTCTGCCCCCTGGATGGGTTTGGCAGAGGCAATCTTACCTGCCTACATGCAGTTTCAGTATACTTGGAGGACCAGGGGGTATCCTGTCGGTGTCTTCTTATGCCACTATTCCCATTGTCCTTATTCACATCCTAGCCCTTGTCCCCATTCACACCTTCCCGACTCTCAGGGCTACAGTCCCTTCATCTGCAGGGTTCGTTAATCTTGTCTAGGGTTTACTAGTTAAATATGCATACTTGAAAAATCTGTTGTATGGCTTACTAATTATATATGTATAACTTGCTAATACTATCTAAGGTCTTCTAATTATTTATGCAAGCCTTGCTAATTCTATCTGGGGCTTGGCGACCCTTATCTCATTCAGACTAACTCTACTTCTATTCTCAATTGTCTGTCCTTCTCTCCTTCATTCAGTGAACTTGCTGGCGTAGGAGATTCTTATCTTACTCAGACAGTGTCAGCTTCCTGCCTTCTAATATCCATGTCTCATGTTGTTTGCACTGGCTTCATTCATTTACTTATGTATCAATTTTATTTTCTTCATTTCTTTATGTTCATATTGCAATGTCAGTTTCTCTCATCTCTCACAATTACATAACTTATTATTTGCCCTCTAATGAACGCTTTCATTGCATCGCATAGTATAAACTTATCTTTCACTGATTCCGTATTTATTTCAAAATACATTTTAATTTGTCTTTCAATGAATTCTCTAAAATCCTGCCTTTTAAGTAGCATGGAGTTTAATCTCCATCTTTACATTCTTGGAGGGATGTCCTCTAGCTCTATTGTCAATATCAAGGGTGAATGGTCCGATAATATTCTAGCTTTATATTCTGTTTTTCTTACTCTATCTTGCATACGAGCTGATAACAAAAATAGGTCTATTCTTGAGTATGTTTTATGTCTACCCGAATAATATGAATATTCCTTTTCCTTTGGGTGTTGTTTCCTCCATATATCCAAAAGTTGCATTTTTTCCATCGATTTAATTATAAATTTGGTTACTTTGTTCTTTCTGTTAATTTTTTTCCCAGTTTTGTCCATATTTGAATCCAAATTAAGGTTGAAATCCCTTCCTATTAATATGTTCCCTTGCGTATCTGCTATCTTCAAAAAAATATCTTGCATAAACTTTTGATCTTCTTCGTTAGATTAATATACAATGAGTAGATTCCAAAACTCCGAATATATCTGACATTTTATCATTACATACCTCCCTGCTGGATCTATTATTTCTTCTTCTATTTTAATTGGCACATTTTTACTAATTAATATACTACTCCTCTTGCTTTTGAATTATATGACGCTGCTGTTACGTCCTACCCAATCTCTCTTTAATTTCTTGTGCTCCAATTCAGATAAATGTGTTTCTTGCACAAATGCTATATCATTTTTTTCTTTTTTCAGTAAATTTAGCAGTTTCTTCCTTTTGATTTGGTTATGTATTCTGTTAATATTTAAAGTCATATAGTTCAGCGTAGCCATTTCATACTTTGTTTATCTTCCCTTTCCGTTTCTCCATCATCACCTTAACTTCTTATCCATTTCTGCTTTCTTGTTTTGAACACTTTATAAGACAACATTTCTAAAACATCAAACATTTTCCTTATTCTCCTATTTAAAACTTCTTTAACCCCATTCTTCCCTCCCCCTCCTGAGTTGCCCTTTATCCCTTGTCGGGCAACCACATCTCCCCTCTCCATTTGGATTTGCGAATTCACTCGCAAACGTCAACTGATTTTGCAGTGACCGTAACTCCTCCCCACCCAGCCCCCCCCCGGTAAAGATTTCAATTTTCATATGTAACAAAGGTCACTCTTTTAATTCCCTCCTTATTCCCTCTATTCCCTTTCCCTCCCTTATTAATTCTTATCTATACTATATATTTTCCTCTAAATACGGATACATTCATGTATACACACACATACATACACATCTATATATATATAATATATATATAAAATATAATATATATATTATATATATAATATATAATATATATATAAAATATATAATATATTATATATATATAAATATATATACACACACACACATATACCCATATACACACATACATATAGTTCGTGGTCATTTTTACTCTCATTACATGTCTTCATCTCTCTGCTTGTTTTGTAGTTGTTCTGCAAATTTTCGTGCTTCCTCTGGATCCGAGAATAGTCTGTTTTGCTGCCGTGGAATAACTATTTTAAGTACTGCTGGGTACTTTAACATAAATTTATATCCTTTTTTCCATAAGATCGTTTTTGCTATATTGAACTCCTTCCTCTTCTTCAGGAGTTCAAAACTTGTGTCTGGATAGAAAAAAAAATGTTGACCTTTATATTCCAGTGGCTTTTTGTCTTCTCTTATTTTCTTCATTGCTTTCTCCAATATATTTTCCCTTGTTGTATATCTTAAGAATTTTACTAAAATGGATCTTGGTTTTTGCTGCAGTTGTGGTTTCGGGGCTAATGTGCCCTCTCTATTTCCATTTCTTCCTGTAATTCTGGTCTTCCTAGGACCCTGGGGATCCAATCTTTTATAAATTCTCTCATATTCTTGCCTTCTTCATCTTCCTTAAGGCCCACTATCTTTATATTATTTCTATTATTATAGTTTTCCATTATATCTATCTTCTGAGCTAACAGCTCATGTGCCTCTTTAACTTTTTTATTAGATTCTTCTAATTTCTTTTTTAAGTCCTCTACTTCCATTTCTACAATTATTTCTCGTTCTTCCATATTTTCCACTCTTTTTCCTATCTCTGATATGACCATTTCTATTTTATTCATTTTTTCTTCTGCATTCTTAATTCTTTTTATCTCATTAAATTATTGTAATTGCCATTCTTTCACTGATTCCATATGTTAGAAATTAAAGTACCTTTAAAGAAATTGCTCGAGACAAAAATTGAGAACAAAGAACATTTATTACTACAACAATGCAAAGTTGGGTGCTTCCCCTTACCCTGGGAATACACACACACACTGGGGCTCACCCAACTTTTATACAGTCAATTTCAGTATCAGAGTGCCCTCCCCCTTACATTCTTCTGCCCCCTGGATGGGTTTGGCAGAGGCAATCCTTCCTGCCTACGTGCAGTTTCAGTACACTTGGAGGACCAGGGGGTATCCTGTGGGTGCCCCATCATGTCATTGTCCTTATTCACACCTTCCTGATTCTCTGGGCTACAGTCTCTTGATATGCAGAGTTGACTCATCCTATCTAGGGTTGGCTAATTTCATATGTATAAATCTGTGTATGGTTAGCTAATTAGAAATGTATGACTTGGTACTTCTGTCCAGGGCTAGGAGACCCTTATCTGATCCAGACTACCTCAACTTCCTACATTCTATTGTACCTTACCATTCCTTATCTTAGTCCTATGGTCTTGTCACAAAGACTAGAAGATTCTTATGTTAATCGTGCTGACTCTGCTTTCCTGCATCCTAAGCCCCAAGCTTATCCTGTTTGAACTGGTTACAGCCATTTTACTGATGAACTTTAGTTCCTTCCATGTTCATAATTTTAGATCAATTTTCCCATCTCTCACAATCCTCACTTTTCTTTTAGATCAGTAATACTGATCTTTCACCATGATCAGTGTTACTGATCTTTGGCTACTAGTGTCAGTGTGACTGATCCCCCCCCCCCCTCCTCACTTTTCTTTTAGATCAGTAATACTGATCTTTCAAGTGTAAGGTGTAGTTTTACCCAGCTGGTCAATAACCGACTTGTAATATCTGTGTAAAGTTTTTTTAGGTAGGGGAGCACCATGAAGGTCAGAGTAGCGAGTCCAGCTGCATATTAGGGTTGCGAGTATCAGGCTCCAGTTCTCAGTAAAGAGATTAGTCCATCCCACATCAGTCCGAAGTTGTCACGTCTGAACATGGGCATGGGCAGATTCACGTTGAAACATTGAAGCAGTGTCACACGACTTTTGTAAGCATTGTCCTGACGAAGTCTGTGAGAGACGCTGCCTTCAGCAGCAACAAGTAGCAGTCTGTGAGAAACGCTGCCTTCAGCAGCGAACGAGTAGCAGTCTGTGAGAAACGCTGCCTTCAGCAGCGAACGAGTAGCAGTAGTCAGGCGGTTCCGTTGAATTGTGGCTAGTATCTGATGTCCTCTTCAGCCCCGAACCCTAGGGCTACTGTTAGAAATTAAAGTACCTTTAAAGAAATTGCTCGAGACAAAAATTGAGAACAAAGAACATTTATTACTACAACAATGCAAAGTTGGGTGCTTCCCCTTACCCTGGGAATACACACACATACTGGGGCTCACCCAACTTTTATACAGTCAATTTCAGTATCAGAATGCCCTCCCCCTTACATTCTTCTGCCCCCTGAATGGGTTTGGCATAGGTAATCCTTCCTGCCTACGTGCAGTTTCAGTACACTTGGAGGACCAGGGGGTATCCTGTGGGTGCCCCATCATGTCATTGTCCTTATTCACACCTTCCTGATTCTCTGGGCTACAGTCTCTTGATATGCAGAGTTGACTCATTCTATCTAGGGTTGGCTAATTTCATATGTATAAATCTGTGTATGGTTAGCTAATTAGAAATGTATGACTTGGTACTTCTGTCCAGGGCTAGGAGACCCTTATCTGATCCAGACTACCTCAACTTCCTACATTCTATTGTACCTTACCATTCCTTATCTTAGTCCTATGGTCTTGTCACAAAGACTAGAAGATTCTTATGTTAATCGTGCTGACTCTGCTTTCCTGCATCCTAAGCCCCAAGCTTATCCTGTTTGAACTGGTTACAGCCATTTTACTGATGAACTTTAGTTTCTTCCATGTTCATAATTTTAGATCAATTTTCCCATCTCTCACAATCCTCACTTTTCTTTTAGATCAGTAATACTGATCTTTCACCATGATCAGTGTTACTGATCTTTGGTTACTAGTGTCAGTGTGACTGATCCCCCCCCCCCCCCTCCTCACTTTTCTTTTAGATCAGTAATACTGATCTTTCAAGTGTAAGGTGTAGTTTTACCCAGCTGGTCAATAACCGAAATGTAACACCTGTGTAAAGTCTTTAGGTAGGGGAGCACCATGAAGGTCAGAGTAGCGAGTCCAGCTGCTTATTAGGGTTGTGAGTATCAGGCTCCAGTTCTCAGTAAAGAGTCTAGTCCATCCCACATCAGTCCGAAGTTGTCACGTCTGAACATGGGCATGGGCAGATTCACGTTGAAACATTGAAGCAGTGTCTTTGAACCACCCGACTTTTGTAAGCATTGTCCTGACGAAGTCTGTGAGAGACGCTGCCTTCAGCAGCGAACGAGTAGCAGTCTGTGAGAAACGCTGCCTTCAGCAGCGAACGAGTAGCAGTCTGTGAGAAACGCTGCCTTCAGCAGCGAACGAGTAGCGAGAGTCAGGCGGTTCCGTTGAATTGTGGCTAGTATCTGATGTCCTCTTCAGCCCCGAACCCTAGGGCCACCGATCTCCGAAGGCTGTTTGGAGCCTGATATTAAAGTGTCAAGCAGCTCACGTTGTTGGAAACTGGTGCTCCCCTTCACGGGGTGATGAAAAGAGACCAAGCTGGGGGGGGGATTGTTTCTTGTGATTTAACTGTGTGTTGCAGCTTGTCTGCTAACATTAGCATATGTATCATTGAACTTGTGAGTTGCAGCCTGTCTGTGTACATTAGCATATGTATTAACTCTCTCTCTCTCTGTTACATGTACAATCCTGACTACCATTCTGTCTGTGTTTGTCCAACCATGCCCTTTGTGCTATCGCTTCAAAACTCCTGTCTTTAATACCTGTGTAGGCTAAGATACAAATTAGATGTACTCCACTAAAGCTGTTCAGTTCCCCTGGTCCGTATTGGAATCCCTTGTTAACCCATATCCCATTATGACTATACATTAAATCTATGCCCTGTCTACATTCTAAAGGAGCACAATTGTAACCTCTGCTGCCCCTATTCCAGGGGGACTTAAAACATTAACGAACAATATTCCAAAAAATGAGTAAACAACAATGAAAGTAAAACCCATTGAAAGCAGCAAAAACAACAATAACTGAATAAACCACCATAAATGTAAAGCTCATTGAAAACAGCAATAAAATACAACAATAACTGAATAAACCACCATAACTGTAAAGCTCATTGAAAACAGCAATAAAATACAACAATAACTGAATAAACCACCATAACTGTAAAGCTCATTGAAAACAGCAATAAAATACAACAATAACTGAATAAACCACCATAACTGTAAAGCTCATTGAAAACAGCAATAAAATACAACAATAACCGAATAAACCATTAAAAAAAACGAATAAAATTGTAACATTACGGCACTTTGTCACGGCGCAGTGTAAGTTTCAGGTCTGATGGATGAGGAACTGCACGCCAGGTTGAGGTTTGAATCTGTGTGTCGTGATGTTGTGGTTCAGAAGCTGGTTTAATTCTTTGAATGTGGGTCCAGCCTTTCTCTCTTGTTCTTACTGCGGTGTCTGTAATTAAAAGTACACAGAAGGGACCATCCCAGGCAGGTTTTAGTTGATCCTCTTGCCATGATTTTACATAAACACAATCGCCAGGTTTTAATAAAATGAATAACAATCTGACTTTCCTTTGTGTTAGTGTAAAAAATGTAAAATGAAACACAAACCATATTTGCATGGGTTTTGAATATGTTAGACCTTATTAAAATGCAGTTGGAGCTGCTTGTCTGTATGGGGCACAACCCTCCAATTTGTTAGAGTGAGTACATAACAAGAGCCCCTGCAAGAGAACTTGAAACATATTCAACCTTTAGTTCTGCCTTAAGTAAAATGCCTTGTGCCACAGCTCACAGGAGCTGGCCTTATTTAAAACAGTCTGTAAAACAGGCACCAAAAAAAGTTAAAAGATGTTCTTATGAAGATTGCACACACAATAATTTAAGTACAGGCTAGTTTCTATTATATTCCACTTAAAAGTTCTGCTGCATGAATCCTGGAGCTTGTGGAGTCATTATTGAATCAAGAAATATTGGTACCATGCCAATCTCATTCTAACATGCCAATTTCTCCAGTCCTTAAGTCAAGATGTACTGAATAGCATCTGGTACAAGATCTGTGAGTTCTTAATGATATTATTCTTATGCACCCAATTGTTCTGAACTATGCCACCAATTTAAATCATATTCCACCTATTGCAGTACTCACACACCACCATAGACCAGTTCGCAGGTTTATTTCTCCATTAAGCTGAATCCACTCGCGCAGGGTTTACCTCCGTGATCATTTACAATGTAACTTCCGCACTACCGGATTTAAATATAAACCTGATGAATGGGGGAAAGTTATCATGAATTAAATAACAGCGGCAATACAGAGAAATTGTGCTGAGGCATTAATTTCACTCCAGAGGAAAATGCACCAGAGAAATGAATGATTAAACTTATAGGAATCCCCATAGGAATCCCCAGAGGTATCTTTATTCTCCAGAGGTGGGTGATCTTTAAACTCACGGACCTTGACTGCTGAATGTGTAGAAGAAATACCTCTAACTGCAAGACAAGAGCCTGAAGCCTCAATTTCAAGTGCCACAGTGCACTTAAAGGGACATGCACACTCCCCCTTCAACTGGCTGATCCAGCCACTTTACACATCAGATCCTTTCTTTATCTCACATACACTTAAAGTTAAGATGTATAGAACTCACCCTATTTGCGCAAACATTTCTCCCTGCAAATGTTATAACATCACTCAACTCTCAGGTACTCCCTGTGCAAAATCACATTTGAATACAATTTATTTCATAAATTGGAATTAACTGGTAGTTAAATTCGCTAATTCTACAGTATTGAAAAACGATCATTTATGACATTTAATTTTTAGCATGAATTTTAATCAATATTGGTCAGTGACTGAAGTGGGAAGTCGTGATTTATGAAATTATCTCTGGTCTCTACTCTCCCACTCCCTGCACTTCTCCCAACATTCAGGAGCTGGCACACAGTCCCTGCCTTTTCCATGTTACTCATCTACTATTACTTTAACTGCTTGCATCAAAATGTTAGCCTTTGCTTTCTGCTTATCCTCAGATGTCTGGACAAATGCTTTTTTGTGCTATCTGTAGAAGCTGGGTTATTCCCTGCTCATGCCAATTTTCTGTCTTTTATAATTTTCTTCTAATGTCTGGGGCTGAGTTGGTAACAAAACCTGTTAGTACCAATTGTTCCCCTGCTGGGGATTCTATGTCGAGACCCCCATATTGTATATATATTTGGTCCCAAAAATTGGTCTAACTGTTCGGCACATCCCTGGGGATCTTCTATCAGGGAGGTCAGTTCTTTCTTAAAGTTACACACTTCAGTACTGGTCAGGAGCACATTTACGAAACCGAGACCCTCTACCATGGGAACTTCCCGCAGTGGTGTCATCCAATTGGTTTCTGGCTTATTAGGTCTGGGTTCCTGCTCCCTGGGAAATGAATCAAAGGGTTCTGCCCTTTCTTCCTGAAGAGTCTCACGCTGTTCTGAATTAAAGTTACCTCTCTCTCCTGCCAACAGAGGTGGTAATCGAGTGCTTTGTGAGCAAGTTATCATACCACTCCTGCTCTCTTCTCTCTTCTCTAGTGGTGGGGGAGGTGGGGAAGGTGCAGAAGGGTAGGTTATAAGAGGGGAAGGAAAGATAGGAGCCGGCATAGGAGGAACATAAGGTGGAGGGAGGGAATGTAACACATCCCAACCCTGTGATTCAGGGACAAAAGGTTCCTCCTCTCTCTTATCCCTGAATTCTTTCTCATTCAAAACCAGCTGTTCAATGGATCCCTTGAGCCAGCAGGCTGCATATTCCCTGCTCTCAACATTGTCTTTCTGGTTTTGATAGAGCCATAGGTTCAAAGCTTTACACATCCATTCATCCTCGGATCCGAATTTTGGCCAGTACACGGAGCTCCCTTTAACCGGGTATTTAACCCATTCATTACAACAATACCTGACCATCGTCAGTTTGTCTTTACCACGGGTCTTTCCTGTGCCCCACTCAGATAACATCAACCCAAGCGGGCTGTACGTAGCTATCTGGTGGTCACGTCCTGTGTCAGGACTCTCATCTTTACTGCCCGCTATTCCTATGCTTAGGAACAAGTAAAATACTCTTACCGAGTTCTAGCAGTACTGCTCTAGCGCGCGTCCTCCCGTTGTTTGTTCTCAATGCCTCTTCTCGGATATCACTCGCTTCTTCCACTGACCAGCCACCCGTCGCCCGTGAGTCCAGCTGAATCAGCCGGGGTGCACCTACTCTCGTCGTCGGGGTACTCTGTCAGTGGAGGGAGTGTGATCCCGGACGATCCCCCATTTGTTAGAAATTAAAGTACCTTTAAAGAAATTGCTCGAGACAAAAATTGAGAACAAAGAACATTTATTACTACAACAATGCAAAGTTGGGTGCTTCCCCTTACCCTGGGAATACACACACATACTGGGGCTCACCCAACTTTTATACAGTCAATTTCAGTATCAGAATGCCCTCCCCCTTACATTCTTCTGCTCCCTGGATGGGTTTGCCTACGTGCAGTTTCAGTACACTTGGAGGACCAGGGGGTATCCTGTGGGTGCCCCATCATGTCATTGTCCTTATTCACACCTTCCTGATTCTCTGGGCTACAGTCTCTTGATATGCAGAGTTGACTCATCCTATCTTGGGTTGGCTAATTTCATATGTATAAATCTGTGCATGGTTAGCTAATTAGAAATGTATAACTTGGTACTTCTGTCCAGGGCTAGGAGACCCTTATCTGATCCAGACTACCTCAACTTCCTACATTCTATTGTACCTTACCATTCCTTATCTTAGTCCTATGGTCTTGTCACAAAGACTAGAAGATTCTTATGTTAATCGTGCTGACTCTGCTTTCCTGCATCCTAAGCCCCAAGCTTATCCTGTTTGAACTGGTTACAGCCATTTTACTGATGAACTTTAGTTTCTTCCATGTTCATAATTTTAGATCAATTTTCCCATCTCTCACACTACCGATCTCCGAAGGCTGTTTGGAGCCTGATATTAAAGTGTCAAGCAGCTCACGTTGTTGGAGACTGGTGCTCCCCTTCACGGGGTGATGAAAAGTGACCAAGCTGGGGGGGGATTGTTTCTTGTGATTTTACTGTGTGTTGCAGCTTGTCTGCTAACATTAGCATATATATCATTGAACTTGTGAGTTGCAGCCTGTCTGTGTACATTAGCATATGTATTAACTCTCTCTCTCTCTGTTACATGTACAATCCTGACTACCATTCTGTCTGTCTTTGTCCCACCATGTCCTTTGTGCTATCGCTTCAAAACTCCTGTCTTTAATACCTGTGTAGGCTAAGATACAAATTAGATGTACTCCACTAAAGCTGTTCAGTTCCCCTGGTCCGTATTGGAATCCCTTGTTAACCCATATCCCACTATGACTATACATTAAATCTATGCCCTGTCTACATTCTAAAGGAGCACAATTGTAACCTCTGCTGCCCCTATTCCAGGGGGACTTAAAACATTAACGAACAATATTCCAAAAAATGAGTAAAACAACAATGAAAGTAAAACCCATTGAAAGCAGCAATAAAATATAACAATAACTGAATAAACAACAATAAATGTAAAGCTCATTGAAAACAGCAATAAAATACAACAATAGCTGAATAAACCACAATAAATGTAAAGCTCATTGAAAACAGCAATAAAATACAACAATAACTGAATAAACCATTAAAGAAACGTAAAAAAATGTAACATTACGGCACTTTGTCACGGCGCAGTGTAAGTTTCAGGTCTGATGGATGAGGAACTGCACGCCAGGTTGAGGTTTGAATCTGTGTGTCATGATGTTGTGGTTCAGAAGCTGGTTTAATTCTTTGAATGTGGGTCCAGCCTTTCTCTCTTGTTCTTACTGCGGTGTCTGTAATTAAAAGTACACAGAAGGGACCATCCCAGGCAGGTTTTAGTTGATCCTCTTGCCATGATTTTACATAAACACAATCGCCAGGTTTTAATAAAATGAATAACAATCTGACTTTCCTTTGTGTTAGTGTAAAAAATGTAAAATGAAACACAAACCATATTTGCATGGGTTTTGAATATGTTAGACCTTATTAAAATGCAGTTGGAGCTGCTTGTCTGTATGGGGCACAACCCTCCAATTTGTTAGAGTACATAACAGACATTGTAGCACAAGAGCTCCAATTTGTTAGAGTACATAACAGACATTGTAGCACAAGAGCCTCTGCAAGAGAACTTGAAACATATTCAACCTTTAGTTCTGCCTTAAGTAAAATGCCTTGTGCCACAGCTCACAGGAGCTTGCCTTATTTAAAACAGTCTGTAAAACAGGCACCAAAAAAAGTTAAAAGATGTTCTTATGAAGATTGCACACACAATAATTTAAGTACAGGCTAGTTTCTATTATATTCCACTTAAAAGTTCTGCTGCATGAATCCTGGAGCTTGTGGAGTCATTATTGAATCAAGAAATATTGGTGCCATGCCAATCTCATTCTAACATGCCAATTTCTCCAGTCCTTAAGTCAAGATGTACTGAATAGCATCTGGTACAAGATCTGTGAGTTCTTAATGATATTATTATTCTTATGCACCCAATTGTTCTGAACTATGCCACCAATTTAAATCATATTCCACCTATTGCAGTACTCACACAGCACCATAGACCAGTTCGCAGGTTTATTTCTCCATTAAGCTGAATCCAGTTGCGCAGGGTTTACCTCCGTGATTATTTACAATGTAACTTCCGCACTACCGGATTTAAATATAAACCTGATGAATGGGGAAAGTTATCATGAATTAAATAACAGCGGCAATACAGAGAAATTGTGCTGAGGCATTAATTTCACTCCAGAGGAAAATGCACCAGAGAAATGATTAAACTTATAGGAATCCCCATAGGAATCCCCAGAGGTATCTTTATTCTCCAGAGGTGGGTGATCTTTAAACTCACGGACCTTGACTGCTGAATGTGTAGAAGAAATACCTCTAACTGCAAGACAAGAGCCTGAAGCCTCAATTTCAAGTGCCACAGTGCACTTAAAGGGACATGCACACTCCCGCTTCAACTGGCTGAACCAGCCACTTTACACATCAGATCCTTTCTTTATCTTACATACACTTAAAATAAGACGTGTAGAACTCACCCTATTTGCGCAAACATTTCTCCCTGCAAATGTTATAACATCACTCAACTCTCAGGTACTCCCTGTGCAAAATCACATTTGAATACAATTTATTTCATAAATTGGAATTAACTGGTAGTTAAATTCGCTAATTCTACAGTATTGAAAAACGATCATTTATGACATTTAAATTTTAGCATGAATTTTAATCAATATTGGTCAGTGACTGAAGTGGGAAGTCGTGATTTATGAAATTATCTCTGGTCTCTACTCTCCCACTCCCTGCACTTCTCCCAACATTCAGGAGCTGACACACAGTCCCTGCCTTTTCCATGTTACTCATCTACTATTACTTTAACTGCTTGCATCAAAATGTTAGCCTTTGCTTTCTGCTTATCCTCAGATGTCTGGACAAATGCTTTTTGTGTGATCTGTAGAAGCTGGGTTATTCCCTGCTCATGCCAATTTTCTGTCTTTTGTAATTTTCTCCTAATGTCTGGGGCTGAGTTGGTAACAAAACCAGTTAGTACCAATTGTTCCCCTGCTGGGGATTCTATGTCGAGACCCCCATATTGTATATATATTTGGTCCCAAAAATTGGTCTAACTGTTCGGCACATCCCTGGGAATCTTCTATCAGGGAGGTCAGTTCTTTCTTAAAGTTACGCACTTCAGTACTGGTCAGGGGCATATTTACGAAACCGAGACCCTCTCCCATGGGAACTTCCCACAGTGGTCTCATCCAGTTGGTTTCTTAGCTTATTAGGTCTGGGTTCCTGCTCCCTGGGAAATGAATCAAAGGGTTCTGCCCTTTCTTCCTGAAGAGTCTCACGCTGTTCTGAATTAAAGTTACCTCCCTCTCCTGTCAACAGAGGTGGTAATCGAGTGCTTTGTGAGCAAGTTATCATACCACTCCTGCTCTCTTCTCTCTTCTCTAGTGGTGGGGGAGGTGGGGAAGGTGCAGAAGGGTAGGTTATAGGAGGGGAAGGAAAGATAGGAGCCAGCATAGGAGGAACATAAGGTGGAGGGAGGGAATGTAACACATCCCAACCCTGTGATTCAGGGACAAAAGGTTCCTCCTCTCTCTTATCCCTGAATTCTTTCTCATTCAAAACCAGCTGTTCAATGGATCCCTTGAGCCAGCAGGCTGCATATTCCCTGCTCTCAACATTGTCTTTCTGGTTTTGATAGAGCCATAGGTTCAAAGCTTTACACATCCATTCATCCTCGGATCCGAATTTTGGCCAGTACACGGAGCTCCCTTTAACCGGGTATTTAACCCATTCAATACAACAATACCTGACCATTGTCAGTTTCTCTTTACCACGGGTCTTTCCTGTGCCCCACTCAGATAACATCAACCCAAGCGGGCTGTACGTAGCTATCTGGTGGTCACGTCCTGTGTCAGGACTCTCTTCTTTACTGCCCATTATTCCCATGCTTAGAAACAAGTAAAATACCTGACCATCGTCAGTTTCTCTTTACCACGGGTCTTTCCTGTGCCCCACTCAGATAACATCAACCCAAGCGGGCTGTACGTAGCTATCTGGTGGTCACGTCCTGTGTCAGGACTCTCCTCTTTACTGCCCGTTATTCCCATGCTTAGAAACAAGTAAAATACTCTTACCGAGTTCTAGTAGTACTGCTCTAGCGCGCTTCCTTCCGCCGTTTGTTCTCAATGCCTCTTCTCGGATATCACTCGCTTCTTCCACTGACCAGCCACCCGTCGCCCGTGAGTCCAGCTGAATCAGCCGGGGTGCACCTACTCTCGTCGTCGGGGTACTCTGTCAGTGGAGGGAGTGTGATCCCGGACGAGCCCCCATTTGTTAGAAATTAAAGTACCTTTAAAGAAATTGCTCGAGACAAAAATTGAGAACAAAGAACATTTATTACTACAACAATGCAAAGTTGGGTGCTTCCCCTTACCCTGGGAATACACACACACACTGGGGCTCACCCAACTTTTATACAGTCAATTTCAGTATCAGAGTGCCCTCCCCCTTACATTCTTCTGCCCCCTGGATGGGTTTGGCAGAGGCAATCCTTCCTGCCTACGTGCAGTTTCAGTACACTTGGAGGACCAGGGGGTATCCTGTGGGTGCCCCATCATGTCATTGTCCTTATTCACACCTTCCTGATTCTCTGGGCTACAGTCTCTTGATATGCAGAGTTGACTCATCCTATCTAGGGTTGGCTAATTTCATATGTATAAATCTGTGTATGGTTAGCTAATTAGAAATGTATGACTTGGTACTTCTGTCCAGGGCTAGGAGACCCTTATCTGATCCAGACTACCTCAACTTCCTACATTCTATTGTACCTTACCATTCCTTATCTTAGTCCTATGGTCTTGTCACAAAGACCAGAGGATTCTTATGTTAATCGTGCTGACTCTGCTTTCCTGCATCCTAAGCCCCAAGCTTATCCTGTTTGAACTGGTTACAGCCATTTTACTGATGAACTTTAGTTTCTTCCATGTTCATAATTTTAGATCAATTTTCCCATCTCTCACACATATATTCTTTAAAAAAAGATATATCCATTGTCTTGCCTTTCTCTTCTTCTTCCATTTCTTTCTGTTCTTCTTTCTTGTTGTCGTTATTTTCTGTGTTCTGCACCTGCTGCTGTGTTGCAGGTGTCTCTCAGCTGTGGAGATCGACTCCGCAGCTGTTCCCCCCTCCCGTCAGTGTGTTTTTTTTTCATGCGCATCTGCGCATTTTTACTCGGCTCTGTGAGCCATTTTTGTAGTCCCGAGCCCGGGACTTCCACTAACCTGAGGGAGCGGGCTTCTCTCTCCACGGCGGGCCTCCTCGGACAGGTAAGGCCTTCACCTTCTTCCGACGACTTTCTTCTTCTCTTCTTCCCGTTGTTTTCGACTTTTCTCTCTTAGCTGCCATTTTCTTCTCACCTTTATTTTTACTTTGTTGTACATTTTAATCTTGTACCTTTGTGTTTTGTGCGTTTTTTTTAACTTTTCGGGAGAGGGCTGGAATTCCCTGACCGGCCATTACTCCATCACGTGACTCCTAAAAGAAAGCAAACCTGAAGTTGTAGCACACTGTTTATGCTCTAAATCTTCAACACTCCAAAAATGTAGTTTCTTCTGTACTTGAGGTTTAATCTTTTTACCATTAATAGCCATAACAATTCCTTGATACTTTAAACTAAGTTTTTAAAAATTTAAACCTGAAAACAGAGTTAAAAACAGGTTCTTAAAAGTCTGGCCAGAGGTCGAGATTACATGTCTAGACTCTACGCCATCTTGCCACGCCCCCTTCTAACCCATTTATGATCTTCTATTACAGTCAACAACAGACATCGTATCCGTGAACTTAACAGGATCGAATCGCCGGATCAATAGAGCCCTCTCTGACTACAATTCCCTGTGTTCGACAAAGGGCTCAACAGCCAGTGTTCTGAGTTCCGCTCATGGGCCTTCCAGGGGAGTTGGCAATGCATCATGGATAAGGTGCTTGTTGGGCATTGAAGGCGATTCAGCGCCAGGAGCAGAACTCAATACCAGGTCTTGGATCGAAGGGCTTCCGTGGATCCGAGGTTTCCAACACCAAACTGGAGGACACCTCACCAGATCCCAGCCTCGTTGTTGATTTAACCCACTGTCCAGCTCTCCAGGAGTCTCCATTGGGCTGAACACATGCTGTGCGCCTTGGGATGGACTGAAATGATTTATCAACTGGTCATACCCTCAACCCCACAGCAATGAACCCATTTCAGGCCTCTATCTCCGGGAAGAACTTTAATGGCTTGAGTAAGTTAACTAAACACCGGCAGGTCCACACCAGAGAGAGGCCCTTTACCTGCACCAAGTGCGGCAAGAGTTTCACCCAGATCTCCCACCTGCTTAGACACCAGAGGTTCCACACTGGGGAGAGGCCATTCGTCTGCCCCGAGTGCGGGAAGGGCTTCACTGAGTCGTCCCACCTCCTGACCCACCAGCGGATCCACACTGGAGAGAGGCCATTCACCTGCCCTGAGTGCGGCAAGGGCTTCACCCAGACCTCCGACCTGAGGAGGCACCAGCGGGGCCACACCGGAGAGAGGCCGTTCATCTGCCCTGAGTGCAAAAAGGCCTTCATTAATAGGTCCAACCTTAAGATACACTGGCGGATGCACACCGGTGAAAAGCCCTTCACCTGCCCCGAGTGCGGCAAGGGATTCACCCAGACCTCCAACCTGCTGACCCACCAACGGAGCCACACCGGGGAAAAGCCGTTCGTCTGCCCTGAGTGCAAGAAGGCCTTCACCAGGTTGTCCAGCCTTGAGAAACATGGGCGGGTCCACACCGGGGAGAGACCCTTCACCTGCTCTGATTGCGGCAAGGGCTTCACGCAGACCTCCAACTTGCTGAGGCACCAGCGGGGTCACTCCGGGGCAAAGCCATTTGTCTGCCCCGAATGTGAGGAGG
The DNA here is from genome assembly GCF_036971445.1 of Narcine bancroftii. Lineage (NCBI taxonomy): Eukaryota > Metazoa > Chordata > Chondrichthyes > Torpediniformes > Narcinidae > Narcine > Narcine bancroftii. Next base: position 209,035,908 of record NC_091472.1, on the reverse strand, counting down.
CCTTCACCAACAGGTCCAACCTTCAGATACACCGATGCACACCAGCGAGAGACCCTTCACCTGCCCCAAGTGCAACGAGGGATTCACCCAGACCTCCAACCTGCTGACCGATAAGCAGGTTCATACCAGGGAGTGGCCGTTCATCTGTTCCTAGTGACAAAAGTAGTTCGTCCATTCCTGCCACCTGCTGACCCACCAGTGAGAGCACACTGGGGATGGGCTGTTCAACTGCACTGAGTGCAGGAAGGGCTTCACGCAGTCCTCCTACCTGCTGGCCCACCAACGAGAACACATCAGGGAGAGGCCATTCATCTGCCCCGAGTGCAGGAAGGAGTTCACCTGGTTCTCCCACCTGGTGACCCATCAGCAGTTCCACAACGGGAAGAGGTTGTTCACCTGCTCTGAGTATGGGAAGAGCTTCACCCAGTTGTCCTGCCTGCTGATCCACCAGCGGGTCCACTCTGGGGAGATGTCATTCACCTGCTCCAAATGTGGGAAGAGGTTCACCCAGACCTCCCACCTGCTGATCACCAGGGAGAACATACCAGCGAGAGGCCATTAATCTGCTCTGAGTGCGGGAAGGGCTTCATCTAGACCTCAAAACTCCTGCCCCACCAGTGGTTCCACATTGGGGAGCTTCCATTTACCTGCTCCGAGTGTGAGAAGGGGTTCACCCAGTCGATCAGCCTGGTGAAACACCAGCAAGTTCATACATAAAGTTTGCAGAGAGTGGAAACATTTAAACATCACTCACTCAAACACCAGGAGGGACTGGAGTCTTGTGGTTATTGAGGCAACAAATTAAAACAGGTTTTAGTGTTGACAATTTGCAGTTTATTTCAGGTTCGTTTATTTTCACATGTACAAAGGTGCAGTGAGGAAGTTTGTTTTGGAGCAGTCCAGCTAGACATCCCGTACATAGTCCAGCAAATAAGTCACAGTGCAGAAGTGTAGTTACAGGGACAGATCCGTTGGTAAAGGTAAAAGCAGCAGGTACGAGGATCATTCAGGAGTCTGATAACGGGGGAAGGAACTGTCCTTGAATCTGGTGGAGGGTGATCCACACTGGGAATTTTCTCCATGGGGAGGAGGGTAGAGGGATTGTGACTGGGGAGGGGTGGGTCTTTTAATATGTTGGTTGCTTTCCCAAGATTCTCTCCGTCAATGTTAGTGACTCCGATTATATATTTTTAAACGTTAACAATGCAACACAGTTGAAGGTTCTCCAGCACATGAACCCCATGCTCCCCAATTAAATCCCCAATCATGGGTGATCGTGCAGACTCTACAGTCAGGACTGGATTCGATCCTGGGTTGTTGGTGCTATAATAATGTTTCACTAACTGTGCCACCCAATTACAGGAATTGAATTTCATATCCTGGATCTGGACCAAATAAAGCAGCTGTTTGAAAACTGTGTCTCATCCCCTTTTATCTCTGTAATACACTCAATGTAGATACAAAGCCAAGGTCATTCAGTCCAGCTGGGGCATCCTGGTATCTCCTGTCTTGTTCGTGTTTCTGCTCCATACCAGCCCCCAAACCCCTCACCCTGCTGGAATAATTTTCATTTTTTTTCTCCTCTCTGTGTTCACTGAGCTTCCACTTCTAGACAGCTGCACTGTTCACCTCAAGGCAAGAAACAAGAGCAGAAGTCGGCCATCCGGCCTGTCGAGGCTGTTTTGCCAGTCAATAAGATCATGGCTGTGGGCTCAGCTCCACTTACCTGCCCATTCCCTACAACCCTTAATTCCCCTAAACTGTTGAAAATATTTAAGACACAGATGAACAGACATTTAAAAAGGCAATCTACACTGCTCCATTTTAGGGAGAATTCTGAAGAAAATGATCCAATCTTCATTGTGGGCTCTGTAGTGGAGAGGGTCAAGAACTGGAAGGGGACTGATATCCTGGCAGGAGGGTTGCTAGAGCTGTTGGAGAGGGTTGAAACTAGTTTGGCAGGGGGAGGGAATTCAAAATGAGAGTGCAGAGAAGGGAGACAGGGAATTACAACAGGGAGAGAAATAAATAGTGAAGAGTTACATAATAACAGAAAGAAAGCGCAGGTGAGCAGGAAGGAGATAGCTTTTCAAAAAGAATAAGGAACAAACAATATTGGGATCGGATTTAAGGGCACAATATTTAAATGCACATAGCATTAGAAAGAAAGTAAATGACCTGGTTGCTCAGATTCAACTGAAAAAGTATGACATTGTGGCTACTACTGAAACGTGGCTCAATGAGGGGTGTGATTGGGAGCTCAATATCCATGGTTACACAGTCTATAGGAAAGATAGGCAGGTGGGTAGAGGAGGAGGGGTGGCTCTGATGATCAAAACTGGCATTAAATCAATAGAAAGGAGGGACATAGGGTTAAAAGAGAGAGAATCATTTTGGGTTGAATTAAGGATCTGGATAAGGATAAAAAGACCATATTAGCAGTTATATACAGGCCCCCAAACAATAGTTGGGAAGTGGATAATGAGATACAGGAGGAAATACAGAGGGCATGTCACAAGGATAATATCAAAATAATTATGGGGGATTTTTAACATGGCAGGGGATTGGGAAAGATGGGAAAATTCTGGAAGCCAGGAGAGAGAGTTTGTAGAAAACCTAAGAGAGAGGTTTTTTTGAACAGCTTGTTGAGAAGCCCACCAGGGGATCTGTCATTCTGGATTGGGTCATATGCTATGAACCCAAGGTCATTAGGGAGTTAGTCATAGAACCTTTTGGAGGCAACGATCATAACATGGTTGAATTTAATTTAAAATTTGAAAAAGAAAAAAAATTATCAGATGTATCAATTTTTCAGTGGAATAAAGGAAATTCCAGTGGCATGAGAAAGGAACTGTCTCAAGTAAACTGGGAAAGCAAATTAATTGGACTAAGCAGGACTGAAAGATATTTATGCAAGTAATAAAAGGCATGCAGGATAGATATATTCCAAGGAAAAATAAATTTGTCCAAGGAAAGATGGTACCATTGTGGCTAACAAAAGAGGTGAAGGCTATGGTAAAAGCAAAGGAGAGCTAAAATTAGTGGGAAATTAGAGGACTGGGATTCCTTTCAACAATTACAGAAAGAGACAATGAAATTTATTCAAAAAGAAAAGATGAGCTATGAAAGGAGATTAGCTAACAATATTAAAAATGATACTAAGAGCTTTTTCAAATATATAAGGAATGAAAGAGACATGTGTTGACATAGGACCGATAGGAAACAATGCTGGCGAAATTGTAATGGGTTATAAAGAGATGGCAGAGGAATTTAATCAATATTTTATGTCTATCTTCACTGTGGAAGACATTAGTAATATCCTGGACAGTCAGAGGCTTCAAGGAGTAGAGTTAAATTCAGTTAGAGTTGCTTGAGAAATTGTGCTTGGCAAACTAAATGGATTAAAGATTGATAAATCTCCCAGGCCAGATGAGGTACATACATGGGTTTTAAAAGAGGTGGCTTTGGGGATTCATTGTCCATTGGCGATGATCTTCCAGAAATCGATAGACTCTGGAGAGATTCCAGAGGATTGGAAGGTCGCAAATGTGATTGTGCTGTTTAAGAAAGGTGGGCAAAATGATGGCAGATGAGATTTCACATAGAGAAATGTACAGTTGCACATTTTGGCAGTGGAAATAAACAGGCAGAATACTATCTGAATGGGGTGAATATTCAGACCTTGGATGTGCAAAGGGACATGGGTGTCCTCGTGCAGGGAAACCTAAAAGTTAATGACCAGGTGAAATTGGTAGTGGAGAAAGTGAATGATACATTGATCTCCTCTCATTCTTCTGAACTCGAGCAAATACAATCCTAGATGATTTAATCTTTCATCATAAGTCAACCCTTTCATCCCAGGGATCAACCTAGTAAACCTCCTCTGGACCGTCTCTAAAGCCAGTATATCCTTCCTCAAATATGGAGACCAGAACTGGACACAGTACTCCAGGTGCAGTCTCACCAGTACCTTTGTACAGTTGCAACATTACCTCCCTACTCCTGAATTCAATTCCTCTAGCGATGAAGGCCAACATTCCATTTGCCTTCTTAATAACCTGCTGCATCTCCAACCTAACTTTTTGCAATTCATGCACAAGCACTCCCAAGTACCTCTGCACATCAGCATGCTGTAGTTTTTCACCCTTTAAATAATATTCAGCTCTTTTATTTTTCTTGCCAAAGTGGATAACCTCACACTTACTAACATTGTACTCCATCTGCCAGACCTTTGCCCACTCATCCAGCTTTACTATATCCCTCTGCAGACTCTCCACATCCTCATTACAATTTGCTCTTCCACCCAATTTAGTGTCATCCGCAAACTTGACTACACCACATTTTGTCCCCTCCTCCAAGTCATCAATGTAAATGATGAACAGTGGTGGGCCTAACACCGACCCCTGCGGCACCCCACTTACCACTCTCTGCCAACATGAAAAACTCCTACTTATCCTGACTCTCTGCCTCCTGTCAGACAACCAATTTTCAATCCAGGCCAATATACTTCCCCGGACTCCACTTTACTGTAACTTACTGATAAGTCTCTTGTGCAGCACCTTATCAAACGCTTTCTGGAAATCCAAATATACAACATCAACCTGTTCCCCTCTATCCACCGCACCCATTATATCCTCAAAGAATCCTAACAAGTTTGTCAAACAAGATCTTCCCTTTCTAAAACCATGCTGCATCTGCCTGATTGAACCCTTACGTTCCAAAAGTTTCACTATTTCATCTTTAATGACGGCTTCAAGCATTTTGCCAACTACAGACGTCAAGCTAATTGGTAACTAGTGGTGTTTTGCAGGGGTCGGTATTGGGGCCGGTGTTGTTTACTATTTATATTAATGATTTGGATTGAGGTATGAATAGCTTTGTGTCCAAATTTGTGGATGACATCAAGATGGGTGGCGGAGTAGGAAGTGTAGAAATGGTAAAGTTGCAGGATATAGACAAATTAGGAGACTGGGCAAAATGATGGCAGATGAGATTTAACATAGAGAAATGTACAGTTGTACAATTTGGCAGTGGAAATAAACAGGCAGAATACTATTTGGATGGGGTGATAATTCAGACCTCGGATGTGCAAAGGGACCTGGGTGTCCTTGTGTAGGGAAACCTAAAAGTTAATGACCAGGTGAAATTGGTCGTGGAAAAAGTGAATGCTATGTTGGCATTCATTTCAAGGGGAATAGTGTATAAGAGTAAAGAGGTGTTGATGAGGCTCTATGGGGCACTGGTGAGACCTCATTTGGAGGACTGTGTGCAGTTTTGGGCTCCCTATCTTAGAAAGGATGTGATGTTGATGGTGCACAGGAGATTTACTAGGATGATTCCTGGAATGCAAGGGCTGATGTACGAGGAGCATTGAGCATTGGTCGTATTCATTGGAGTATAGGAGAATGCGAGGAGATCTTATAGAGGCATTTTGTATTTTGAAAGGTTTAGATAGGGTGGATGAGGACAAGGGGTCATAGTCTGAAAATTAGAGGTTATTCATATAAACCAGAGATTAGGAAGAACTTCTTTTACCAGAGGGTCGTGAATCTGTGGAACTTGCTACCGCATACAGCAGTGGAAACCAGATCACTGGGAATATTTAAACAAGAAATAGACAAGTATCTCATTAGTGAGGGTATCAAGGGATATGGGGAAAAGGCCGGAAATTGGACTAGTGTAGAGTAGCTTAGTGCAGATTTATGGAACAGACTCGATGGGCATAGTGGCCTGCTTTTGTTCCTTTGTCTTGTGAACTTCAAATTCCTGGGCATCAAAATCTCTGAGAATCTGAATGAAGCAGCTCCACTTGGTGAGGTGTTTGAGGAGATTCGGTATGTCACGGAAGACTCAAAATTGTACTGTGGAGAATATTCTGGCTGGTTGCATCCAATGCTCAGGACAGGAAAAAAAGCTCCAGAGGGTTGTTAACTTGGCCTGCAACATCATGGGCATCAGACTTCACTCTATCAAGGTAATCTACAAGAGCAGGTGGTTTAAGAAAGCAGCCTCTATCCTCAAGAACCCCCACCACCCAGGTCTTGTCTCCTACTATTGGGAAAAAGGTACAGGAGCCTGAAGACCAGCACTCAGCAGCACAGGGACAGTTTTTTCCCCTCTGCCATCAGATTCCTGAATAATCAATGAACTAAAGACACTGTCTTACTTTTCGTGCCTTATTTCTATTTATTATAAGGTGTTTTATATGAATGTTTGCACTGTGATGCTGCCGCAAAACACCGAATTTCATGACTTATTAGTGACAATAAATTCTGATTCTGCTGAATTGGGCAGAGAATTCCACAGATTCTCCACTCTGTGAGACGCCAATTTCCACTTCCACCCAGATGGTGAGACACAAACGTGCTGGAGAAACTCAGCAGGTCAACAAGCATCGGAGAAAGTAAAGGATAACAATGCCTCAATAGTCCTTTACTTCCTACGGAAGCTGTGTGGCCTGCTGAGTTTCTCCACCACGTTTTTGTATTGAAATTGACCCCAGAATCTGCAGATGTTCTTGTTTAATTCCAGGCAGATAGCGTCAATATCGACCTCCAATTTTCAGTAACCCCCTGGTTTCTCTCTTTCCCCCATCCCTCTGACTTCCTCCAGGTCCCTCCCCATTCCTTTCCCCTATCAGAGAGCATCTTTTTCTTTCCCTGACCCCCCCCCCCCCCATCACCACACCTCCTTCTTCCATTTGTTTCCATTTGCTGATCTGTGCTCCTTCCCTCCCCCCACCCCAACCCCACATTATTACAACCAGAACAAGCAGTGTTTCACTGGACCAAATTAATTATTTAATTTTAGACATACAGCACGGTAACAGGCCATTTCGGCCCACGAGCCTGTACCGCCCAATTAACCTACAGCCCCCTGTACTGGTGGAAGGAAACCGGACTCCCAGGGAAAACCCATGCAAACACGAGGAGAACGGACAAACTTCTTATAGACAGCACGGGATTCAAATCTCAGTCCCAATTGCTAGCCCTGTAACAATTGTGCTAACTGCTGTTAACCGTGCAACCCCAATCTCTTCACCCACTCCAATTCATCTTCATCCCTCCTTAACAAGGCCACCAGAACTGAAAGCAAATATTCTTCACAATGTAGACCCTCCAGAATCTTTGGCGTTGGCCAATCTTAACAAACCCCGTGACCAATTCTTTCCCATTGCTGTTCACGTCAAAGGATAAGAGGGGAAAACTGTCGACCGAGAATACAGTTCTGTGAGAGTCCCTCTTACTGTTTCCCCTCTGTAATCTTCTGCTCTCAACCAGTATCTGCAGACCATTTTTTGGAATATTTTATTTAAAGTATTAAAACCATGATACATTACAATCAGAAAAACAAATAATGCATATCATCAATACCCCCTCCTCTGCGAGACAGGTGATCAGTGCGTGGAGATGGACCTTGTGCTCGTCGTGATCTCGACTGGCGATGAGGATGTAGTCAAGATAGATGAACACAAAGTCTAAGTCTCTGCCCACTGTGTCCATCAGGCACTGGAAAGTTTGGACCACATTCTTTAACCCGAAGGGCATCTACAAGAATTCGAAAAGGCCAAACGGGGTGACGATTGCGATCTTGCTGATGTCATCAGGGTGGACTGGGATTTGATGGTAGCCCCATACCAGGTCAACCTTTGAGAACACTTGGTCGCAATGCAAGTTCGCCGAGAAGTCCTGAATATGCGGGATGGGATATCGATACGGCGTGGTCGTGTTAAGGCGACGGTAGTCCCCGCAAGGGTGCCAACCCCCTGAAGTCTTGGGGACCATGTGGAGGGGTGGAGGCTGTTGGATCTAAGGACGATTCCCAGTTCCTGCAGTCGGGAGAATTCTTTGGCCAGTTTTTCTGGGGGTAATTGCTTGTCATCGAGGATACTCGTGTATTCATCCTTGGGGGCGCTGTTGGCACCTATCCCTGGGTTGCATGCGTCTGTGACATCCAGGTGGAATGATTGAAAGGTGCGGGTGCCCGTGACGTCCATTAATAGGCTGTGCCCCCAGAGGAAGTTGGCCCCCAACAGCGCCGTGCCCACCGAGGCCAGTATGAACCTGTCTTTTCCGATCTGGATCTGCCCTCTGCGAGTTCCAAAGGTCCTGATGGAGTATCTGTTGGCTGCCCGAAGGGTAGGGCCCCATGCTCTGGTGCGGGTTTTGAGGGCTGTCAGAGGGAGCACGCTCCGCTCCGGCATAGACTAAGAACTGTCGGCCAGTGGACTTGTCGATCACGTGCAGGAGACTGTTCGTGTGGCCAGCTTCCGCAGCCATTCACGGCAGCTGGCCGAGTTGTTTCCCTGAAAGGTACAGGGCTGTCTGCACTTGCGGGCTTGAGCCCCCCAGAGTTGATGATTGGAACACCAGGTGGGGTGGTGCTCCTCTGGCTTGTGTTTGGGGGACACCTGCAGCCAGCTGGTCCCTGGGTGGGTGACCTGGCTGAGGGCGGTTTCGTTCTCCTGCTTGGTCCGCCAGAGGACGTTCGCACGGGCCGCAACTTGCCGTGGGTTGGAGAAGTCGTTGTCTGCCAGCAGGAGCTGTATGTCCTCGGGCATCTGCTTGAGGAAGATTTACTAGAACAGAAAACATGGTTTGTGGTCCTCTGCTAACGCCAGCATCTCATCCATCAGGGCAGACGGGGCTCTGTCTCCCAACCCATCCAGGTGAAGGAGCCTGGAGACATGCCGCTGCGGGGCGAGGCTGAAGGTTCCAAGGAGGAGGCTCTTGAGGGCGGGATATTTACCGACCTCTGGCGGTTTGTGGATGAGATCGTCCACCCTGGCCGTGGTCTCTTCATTGAGTACGCTCATGACGTGATAAAAACATCGTGGCGTCTGATGAAATGTTTCTGAGGCGAAACTGCGCTTCCGCCTGCGATGTGTCCAGAAGGGGGGTAATTTCATCGCAACTGCTTTGATCTCCGAGGGATCCACAGTGAGAGGCCAGAAAAACATCTGGACTAGTAGGGGCCACCAAGGTAGCGGTAGCTATGAGGAAAGAGACTCTTCACCACCACATTGGGAGTTTCAACGCCGATTTAAAATCCGCGCGTGCCCTTTAAGGGCAGTGTGAGCTTCGCCCCCGTGCGGGTGGTGACGTCATCACGCTGCCTGGAGCGCGCACTCAATTCAAGCAATGAGGCAAGGAGGTCCCCCGATGACACCATGGAGTGGTGGCGGTACAAGCCGGGCTGGTTCGCTACGAGTAAGTGCGCCGCCACAAGAGTATGAAAAAATAGTTTTATTTGGTATATTGTATTTCTCTTTCATTTGTTCAAAAGTCAAGAAAAAAAGAACCAGAGAAACAATCTTTTATCCTCTTTATCCCGTTATTGTGCCAGATATCAAAAAAGGGATTATTTAAAGTAAAAGGAATAAATGGATTCTGCTTTAACATCATCTTAGCTATTTTGGTAGTTCTTAATTTCTCTTTCTATATGAATTCCATTCCATATCTTGAATATTTTTTTTTAATTGGTACTCCTTTCAAACATTCCTCATTCCATTTATACAAAAAATGTTCTAGATTAGTTTCTCCTATGTTGTTCATTTCAATATGTACCCACATTGTCTTCTCCCCAATTTGATAACAGGTTAGAAATCTCAATTGAACTGCTTTACAATCATTTTTAAAATTTGACAACCGTAATCCTCCCTGATCAAATTTCCGTTAGTTTTTCCAAAGCTATCCTTGGAATTTTATCTTGCCAAATAAATTTGCTTTCACCTTTATTTAATTCTTGAAAAAACTTCATTGGTATCTGAATGGGTAATGACTGGAATAGACTTCACAGACTTTCTTGTTTAACTCCATTCATCTGACATCACAATATTCGAACAAATATGGGAACCATACATGAAATACAATAGAGAAATCCTACCGTGGACCTCCACCACCTAAAATGACAGAAGGAGAAGACAACGAAATGAACTGACTCAGTATATAAAAGTAAAAGACTAAATTTTCTTGTTTATTTTTATTAAGTGACGACATTGTTTAATGGGTTTAATGTATCTTATCGATTGAACTTTGAATAAATGGGAAGGGGGAGAGGGAGGGAGGGAAGGGAGGGGGGAAAAGGGGAGAAAATGACACTATGTATTCAAGAGAAAAATGTCTGTATGTATTTTGGTCAGCATGGTTTATAGTGTGAAAAATTTTAAAAATTTTTAAAAAAAAGGAACGCCCACGCTGAAGAGGTTTTCTTTGTGGACGATAGAAAGATGGGTGGAGGGGCAGGTAGTTAAAAACATTGAAATGCTGGAGGAACTCAGCTGATCTTTTCAGCGTCTGTATGAGACAAAGATATATCGCCGACATTTCAGGCCTGAGCCCTTCTTCAAGGGATAATTAGAATAAACTAGAAGCAAGAAGTTTCAGAATTCAAAGGGGAAGAATCCAGACCAACAAAAGGAGTTAATTGGATACGATAAGGGACAAGGTAAGAATTTTTCATGTTTGTGTGAAAGGAGACAGGAAAAGGGATTTAACAAAAGCCAGAGAAGTCAATATTAATGCCATCCGGATGAAGGGCACCCAATGGGTAGATGAGATGTTGTTCCTCCAATTTGCAGGTGGTCTTACACTGGCAATTCATGAGACCATGGACAGAGATGTCAGCAAGGGAATGGGTTGGAGAATTGAAATGAGTGCCTGCTGGGAGATCCATGCTATTGTAGTGGACAGAGCCAAGGTGCTGAACAAAGTGATGTCTCAGTCTATGTAATCTCTCCAATTTAAAGGAGATACAATATTAAAGATAGAAAGCTTCAATTTGTAAAGATGTGGACCCATTCATAGATTGGAAGATTTAAGAATTCTGAATGTACCAGAGATCCTTTAACCAATGTCTAGACATCACCATCAGATCCACAATTTATTTTAAAGGTTACCTTGTTTAGAGGGAAGGGGTAGATTAGTTTTAGTTTTTAAGTTTTTTGTTTGTTTTGTTTTTTTATCAATTTTTTAAATTAATTTGACAAACAGCAAACATGATTTTCAACATGGCTATCATATAATTTGTTTCTCATGTAAATTAAGGAACTGTCTAATATAGTTCCTTTTTTGTGCTTGTATGTATATGAGATGCTGTGTTTTCCTTAAAATTTTTCATTTAAACTCAATAAAAATATTTTTAAAATAAAAGAAATATTGCTTCACATGGAAGGATTGTTTGGAGCCCTGAATGATGTTGAGGGAGGAGGCTTGGACAAAGGTGGAGCATGTCTTGCAGTCACAGGGGTAGGTTCCAAGGGGGTGATTGGTGGGGAGGGAGGAGTGGACAATGGAGCGGTCCCTGTAGAAGGGGGTGAGGGAGGAGAGGGGAATATGTGTCTAGTGGTGGGATCATGAGGGGCAGGTAGTATTGAAGTCTGCAGAAGGCCTTAGGTTGGAAGATTGGGCAAGGAAATGGCAGAGTGTAGTGTAGAGAAGTGTATGATCATGCACTTTGGGGGAAGGAGTAAAGAGGTCGACTTTTAGAAATCAGAGGCACAAAGGGACCTGGGAGTTCTCGTGCAAGACACCCTGAAGGTAGAGTCAGTGGTAAGAAAGGCAAATGGAATGCTGGTGTTCATTTCCGGAGGGATCGAATATGAAAAAGGGATGTAATGAGGCTTTATGAAGCATTGGTGAGAGCACTACTTTGGGCTCCATATCAAAGGAAGGGTGTGTTCCATTGGAGAGGGGCTCAGAGGAGGTTTCCAAGGATGATTCTTGGAGTGACGGATTTTCATATAAGGAGAATTCGAAGGCTCTGGGATTGTACTTGTTGGGGTTTAGAAGAATGAGGGCAGGGGTCAATTGAAACCCATGGAATACTTAAAGGCCTGGATATACTGGACGTGAAGAGGATGCTTCCTTTGGTGGGGGAGTTTGTGACCAGATGGCACAGCCTTGGAATACAAAACATCCCTTTGGAACACAGGGGAGGAATTTCTTTACAAAGATGTGGTGAATTTATGGAATTCGTTGCCATGAGTGGATGTGGAAGCCAATTCATTGGGGATATTTAAGATGATGGTAGATGTGTGTATCTGAAGAGTCCACAGTGGGTATTAATGGTTAGCAATTGCTTGGATTCATCATCAAGCTCCACCTGTAGCTAAACCTCTGCTAAGTTGATCTTCGCAAAGCATTTATCACCATCCAGCTTCGCGAAGAGGTCATCAAGCAATTGCCATGGGTATTGATGGGTGTCCAATTCTGCATACAGATCAATTTAGAAATCAGCACACAGATGTATGGAACAATTTGATGTTTTTTTTATCACCACCATAGGTGTAGCCCATGATGAGTTGTTGACCTGTTCATTTACCCTTTCATGTTGCAGCCATCCCAATTCTTGCTCCACTTCTTGCAGTGCTGCATATGGGACTGGTCGTTTTGGCTTGAAAGTCAGTTTTACATTTGGCAGAAGACAGAGTTTTGCCTTTTATGGGGTATTTGCCACTTGTAGGGTATGTACCACTTGCAACTTGTGACAAATATTGTTGAGTGGCAAGTCCAGAAGGTTCAACCTTTTGATTCAATCGAGGCCCATGAGATTGAGGTTAGGACATTTTACCAGATAACACATTCCATTTTCTTCTGGATCGTTTAAGCTGATGGAACAGTCACCTGAACAACTCCAGGATCCCCCTGGAAGTGTTCTGTGCCATGTACTCAGTTGGAGTCACCTCTGGCTGACCAATCAGTTTCCAACTTTTCTTTGATATTGGTGTAATATCAACTTGAAGACTCACTGGGATGCTGTTAATGTGCACTTTCACATATTTCCTGCATTTGGCGTTAGCCACCTTGAAAGTCACTATGATAGGTTTCTCTTTTGAGGGTGAAGCGAACTTATCAAGTTTTTACTGTCTTCCAGCTCTATAGCATTCTGGTTTATGCTCCAGATGCTTGCATTTACTGCAGCGTTGATTTCTGTATGGGCAGTCACCAGCGTAATGCCATTCACTACAGTTTTAACAGGCTCTGGACAGTTTGACTGGGTGGGTCACACTTTTGTCCAGTGAGGTCTGCTGACTTGACTGGACACAACCATTTGAAGATGGGTGTTGCCGCTTACATCATTTTGCTGTCACATTTCAGATTAATTAAGAGTTGGCATTTGGCTGTCAATCTTTGAAGAGTCATATCTGACTCCTGCTCAATCATTGCTAGCAAACACGTTCTGAGATCAGCATCTAGGTGCGACTGCATTCCCATTACAAAGACTAGAACTGGTCTTCAGTCAGTGTAGGGAGTTTAAAACACTCATACTGTCAATTCACCATACGCGTGTATGTCACGAAATCTTCAGTCATTTTGAGGCACTGATACCGAATGTTGAACAGTGATGTTTGGTCACCGACCATCTCGGCCAACACATTGTGTTTTCCTGAAGCTGAGCTCAAGGGGAAGTTTTGGCAGAATGAAGTTTGTGTAGCGCTTGTGTTCTCGAGCACCTAACTTTTGCAACAACTACCTAATTTTCCACACATCATTGAATTTGGCAAAGTTGACTGCAAATAAATCTTCATACTTTTTAAACCACATTTCAAATGTGCTTGACTCTGGGTCAGATGAGAATTCATTGATAGAGCTCATTAAATCATCTGCAGAATTTGGATCAACTGCAGGCTCACCTCCTACAACGGCTGGAGTCCCAGCAGACATTTTCACTGCCACCTGGTCAATTATCCTTGCTTGGATTTCTTCAAAGTTTTTCTGCTGCTACTTGAGGACAGCCTGGAGCTGTGCCATTGTGACTGACATTTTCACCTTGCAGTGAACTGAGATTCACTGGCGGTATGTTGTACTGATGGCTGGCTCCACCCCCATCTACCCATTTATTACCCTGGTTTCCCATCTAAACCCTAAGCCCCTCTGAAGACCCTATCCTCAGTTATAAGCTAATAAAAGTGTATGTTCTCCCTCCAGTAGTGAGATCTTTTATTCATGCTACACACCTCATCGGCAAAATGTTGTAAATGTGCCGAATGTTTCTATAACTTCTCTTTTTTAATATTTTATTTAACGTCAACACATATAACAATGAATAAAAATCAAATATCACATTATTTTAAACTGAATACATGTTAATTTATATAAAAGAAAAAAACTACTGCAGAGCTGGCCACAGCCAAGAAAGACACAGCCACCACATTGAAGGTTGTTAACAACTGCTTTATTCAAATTCAGCGTGCACCTGTTTAAGGGCAGCATGAGCTCAGTCACTGCATGTGTGGTGACATCATAATCGCTGCCACAGGCATGCGCTAGGCAGGAGACTTGAGGCAGGGAGAAAACCTGACAGCGCTATCTTCCCAAGGCTGCCCCGCCACGTGGCGTTATATGCGGGGCCGGGTTGCCATGAGAGAGTATGCTGCCACACAACCCCACCCCCAGAACCGGCTACGCATCCCGCTGCTTGGATGGGCAGCACTGGCATTTGGGCATGGCCATCTGCACCAGCCGTGATAGGTCTAAGTGCACTACCTTCAAACGGTCCTCGATGAAAAGTTCATCTTTACCCCCTATGTCCAAAGTGAAAGTCCTGCCGGACCACTGGAGGACCTTGTATGGACCCTCATACGGACATTGCAAAGGTGCCATATGTGGAGTTTACCAAACAAATATGAATTCTGCCAAGTCCAGCTCTTTGAGATGATGTGTTGGCCAGACGCCGTGATGCAAGGGAGGCAGGCGAGGGGGGGTGGCTAGTGAGGATAGCTTCTTACGGAGATCCACCAAAAGGTTCGCGTATTTGGACATGACAGCGGACTCCGGGCCGAAGAACTCACCAGGCAGTGAGACCGGTGCGCCATAGACCAGTTCCGCAGAAGATGCCTGTAGGTCCTCTTTGGATGCTGATCTGATGCTGAGTCTGGGAGTTGGGGCATGACACCTGGTTCATGGCAGATTCATTTTCATGTTTCATGTGCCACAGGATATCTGCTCTGGCCGCAACCTTGCATGGGTCTGAAAAATCCTCGTCTGCAAACAGCAGCTGTATATCATCCGGCATCTGCTCCAGGAAATCCTGCTCAAACCTGTGGACTTGTGACAGCACGAGCATTTTGTCCATGAGGGTGGATGGTGCTCTGTCTCCCAGGCCATCTAGGCACCTGAACAGGCTGAAGGTACTTAAGAGGAGCTTCTCGAGAGCTGGGTATTTATCTTCTGGGGGCTCGTGAATCAGGCATTCCACTCTGGCTGCAGTCTCTTTGTTGAGGGCGCTGACGATGTGGTAGAACATTGTCGAGTCGGAGGTGATCTGCCGGAGGTGGAATTGTGCTTCTGCTTGCCCAAGCCAAGTGCATGGGCAAAGTGTCCCGGTAGTTTCATAGCCACCGTGATAACTGCTGTAGTGTCCATGGTATAGAGTCCAGAAGTGTCTGGACTCGTCGAGGTCACCAATTGTAGTGGTAGCTGTGAGGGAGAAACAAGAACAGAGACTACACACTGGAGTCAGTTTCATTTCCAACAGTTTATTCGAAAAAGCCTGTACTGCGCCTTATGAGGAGGCCGTCAAGTCCCGCCCCTGCATTAATAGTGATGCAATGACGCAGCCAAGTGCACATGTATGGTCTCTCTGACCATGAGGGGAACAAAACCCAACAGCACCATCATGATACGGCTGCTCCGCTGCCTTAGCTGTGACAAACATGGATCTGGTTTGTCTGCGCTGTGATGTGCTGCCACATTCCTACCTTTCTCTTGACTTAAATGAACAATTTAGGTTTTTTTTTTCTTGTAAAATCATATATGCTATTGAAATAATTTTTTTTTAGCCATTCCATCAACAATTAACTGTTCAAAATCTGTAGGATCTTTTAAAACCATATCTGGTCCCAATTTCTCTCTTAAATAAGCTCTTAATTGAAAATAACAAAAAAGTGTATTATTGTGCCGGCGCACTCTCTCATGGCGAACCGGTCCCACGTGTAATGCCATATGGCGGAGTAGCCATGGGAAGATGGCGCTGTCAGGGTTTCTCCCTGCCTCAAGTCTCCTGCACTGTGTGCACCTGGGGCAGCGATTATGACATCACAATGCACAAGATGACTGAGCTCACGGTGCCCTTAAAAGGGTGTGTACAGAATTTGAATAAAAACAGTCATTAATGACATTCAGTGTGGTGGCTGAGTCTTTCTTGGCTGTGTCCAGCACTACATTATGTAGAATATCATATTTAATTTTTAACTGATCAAATGACATCAATCTACCATTTTCATAATAATCCCCTATTTTCTAAATATTTTAAAAAAGGATTGAGGATTAATTAATGAAATTTTTAACAACAAAAGATTTCCATCATTTTCTAACTTAACTTTAGTCCAAACATCAATCAAATGTTTCAGTAATGAAGCATCTCTGTCAGTGATCATTAACCTTGGTTCCCATTTATAAATAAATTCCTCAGCTATAATTTCTCCAATCTTATTTAATTCAATGTTCACCCATGATGATTTAATTTTTCCCAAATAAAGAAACAAAAAACCTTAATTGTGCTGCTTTATAATAACTCTTAAAATTAGGAAGTTGTAATCCACCAAATTCATATTTCCATGTTAATTTTTATAGTGATATTCTTGCAATCCTACCTTTCCAAGGAAATGTTCTAACATGTTTATTTCAATCCTGGAAACATTTTTTTATGTATAGAAATTGGTAAAGTCTGAAACAAATATTAATTCTTGGAAAAATATTCATTTTAATACAATTAACCCTTCCAATTAGGCAAATTTGTCCACTTTTAAAAATCTTCATTTATTTTATTAAATAATGGAATATAATTTAAATTATGTAAATTTTTCAAATTATTGTCTGTATGTACACCTAAATATTTGATCTCAGTATCAGTCCACTTAAAATAAATGTGTTTTTGACATTGTGAATAATCACCTGTACTAATTCCATTATCTCACTTTTATTCCAATTTATTTTATATCCTGAAACTCTTCCATAATCTATCAATTGTTTATAAAATCTAGGTAATGATGATTGTGGTTGAGTTAAATATATCAACACATCATCTGCAAATAGACTGATCTTGTGCTCAATTTGATTTACCACAAACCCTTTCAATTGCTGATCCATACTAATCATTTGTGCAAGTGGTTCTATAGCCAAAGCAAACAGAGCTAGAGATAAAAGACATCCCTGCCTACTTGATCTAGTCAACTTAAATTATTGTGGTATCTGTTGTTAGTTATTACCTTAGCTTTTGGATTTTTATAAAGAGCTCTAATCCAATTTACAAAATTAGATCCAAAACCAAACTTACTTACAACCTTAAATTAAAAAATTCCATTCTAACCTATTAAAAGCTTTTACTGCATCCAATGCTACTGCTAAACTTCTTTTTCTTTTGTGCTAAATGATTTATACTTAATAAAGGTCCATCGCCTTCCCAAGATCGTGTTATATGGCGAGCTCTCCACTGGCCACCGAGACAGAAGTGCATCAAAGAAGAGGTACAAGGACTGCCTAAAGAAATCTCTTGGTGCCTGCCACATTGACCACCGCCAGTGGGCTGATATCGCCTCAAACCGTGCATCTTGGCGCCTCACAGTTCGGCGGGCAGCAACCTCCTTTGAAGAAGACCGCAGAGCCCACCTCACTGACAAAAGACAAAGGAGGAAAAACCCAACACCCAACCCCAACCAACCAATTTTCCCCTGCAACCGCTGCAACCGTGTCTACCTGTCCCGCATCGGACTTGTCAGCCACAAACGAGCCTGCAGCTGACGTGGACATTACCCCTCCATAAATCTTCATCCATGAAGCCAAGCCAAAGAAGAAGAATCTTTCTATATTTTCAGAAATTTGTCTATTTTGACAAAACCTGTTTGATCCATATTTATTAATTCAGGAAAACAATCATTAATTCTATTTGTTAATACCTTTGCTACAATTTTATAATCAACATTTAACAATGAAGTAGGTCTATATTAGGCTGGTTTTAATGGATCTCTATCTTTTTTAGGAATAACCATAATTATTGCTGTGGAAAAAGTTTCTGGAAAAATATGCAATCTAAAAGATTGTTCTATTACCTGCATAAATAAAGGAATTATTACGTCTTTAAATTCTTTATAAAATTCAACTGGAAATCCATCTTCTCCAGGAGACTTGTTATTTTGTAGACAATTAAGTGCTTCATAAACTTCTTGCTCAGTAAAAGGTCCATCCAAATCATCTTTATCTATCTCAGTTAATCTAGGTAATATTGTTTGTGACAAATAATTATCTGATAGTTTCATCCTGTAATGATTCTGATGTATATAATTTTTCATAAAATTCCCTAAAAGTTTCATTTATTTCTTGTGGTTTAAATGTCATTTTATTATTATCTCATTGTATTGTATTAATCATTCTCAAAGTCTGTTCTGCTTTTAATTGCCAAGCTAAAGCTTTGAGATTTTTCTCCTAATTCATAATATTTCTGTTTAGATTTTAGTATCATTTTCTCTGTTCTATAGGTCAACATTGTATTATAATGTAATTTCTTATTATTTAAACAATACTGTTATTTCTTTTTCTAATTTATCTATATCTTTCATATGTCATTTTTAATTTTTGAAGTAAAACCTCACAAATAAGCTTTTAACGCATCCCAAATAATAAAGGTATCTTCTATTGAATGTAAAATTGTATCACAAAATAATTCAATATGATGTCTTATAAAAGCACAAAAATCTTCACTTTTTAATAACAATTAATGTAATGTCCATCTATATACAGACTGCTGTTTTTTGGTAAATGCCAATTCCACCAATAATGGAGAATGATCTGATATTATTGCTTTATAATTAATGTTCAAAACTCTCGATTGATTTTGAGCCAAAAGTTTTAAAAAAATCAATTCTAGAGTATGCATCAAATCTATTAGAATAAAAACAATAATCTCCATCTCTGCCATTCCATCATGGCTGATTTATTATCCTTTGCAATCCCATTCACCTGTCATCTGCCCCCAACCCTTTATTCCCTTCCTACTTTGGCTTTAAATATCCCCAATGAATTGGTCTGCACATCTACTCATGGCAACGAATTCCACAAATTCACCACCGTCTGCGTGAAGAAATTCCTTCTCTCTCTCTCTTCTAAAGAGACATTTTGTATTCTGAGGCTGTGCCCTCTGGTTGCTGACTCCCCCACCACCAGTTCTCCATGACCCCCTCCCTCATTCTTCTAAACCACAGTAAGTACAATCCCAAAGTCTCAAATTCTCCTTATATGAAAATTCATACTCCAGGCCCCTCTCCAATGCCAACACACCTTTCCTTTGATGTGGAGTCCAAAGCAGAGCGCTCATCAATGCATCGTAAAGCGTCATTCTATCCCTCTGGAAATGAATGCCAGCATTCCATTTGCCTTTCTGACTCTACGTGTAAGTTCACCTTCAGGGAGGCTTGCATGAGCCCTCTGCACCTCTGACTTCTAAAGATGTGGTGCCCTATTGTTCAGAAAGCAGACACAAGATTTAAAGACTGATTCATAGGCTCCAGGTGTTGTCTTGTCCTCAGGTCGCCCCCTGCAGTCAGCCAGTGGTATATCACCACAAAAAGTCCACGTCTTTATTCCTTCCCCCAAAGTGCATGATCATACACTTCCCCAAACTGCACTCCATCTGCCATTTCCTTGCCCAATCTTCCAACCTGTCTTAGACCTTCTGCAGACTTCCTCAACATCTTTGTATTGTCCACAAAGGAAAACCTCTTCAGGGTGGGCATTCCTCGAAGAGACTCCACCGTGGACCAGCTGTAATATGAACCAAGATCTATATTGATAAATGCTTTTATTATCAAGATAGAGAGAAAATATTAGCACGAGCAGCACAGGGAGCTGGAGGCGGGGAAAGGTCGATTGGAATCACAAGATCTTCTTCTATCCTGATATAAGTGTGGAGTGGCTGAAGAGAAGAAAATAATTCAACACAAGGAAGCATGCCTTATGGCAAAAGGTTACAGATTTGTCCTGCATCAACTGCCACTTTGAAAATCTTTTGCAAGGAGAACAAGATCTTCACAAACTATGTCTGGGCAGAGAAATGTGTGGACACACTGCCAGTTATTCATCAGGCAGGAACATAAAAATGCTTTGATTAATGAAGAGTGGGTTTTCAGTGTTTTTTCTTTTTGAAATGAAGGATGGATATATATGGTAATCATCCGGGATGGTTAAAGCTGATATGGATGAACTACTATCGAGTCTCGTGAATGTTTATGGTAAATACCGCAACCCGTAAAATGGAGGGGGTAATGTTGCGTATTATTTAAGCAATATTAAAAGGGTTTTTTTTTGTTATTTCTACTTACCCGTTTTTTAAAATATTATAACTGTTATGATTGTAAATTGATTATGTATAACTTTTTCTTCTTTATCTTACCTGAATTGCCGAGGAGGTCATCCCTTAACATGGTAGATGACAAATATTTGAATTGTCGAGAAGCTGCGCGGAGAGAAGTGAAGGGGAAGCATTGGGAGACATGGATTAAATTAAATGTCAATGAGTACCATACTGAGTTTTCTAAGTTTTAATGTTAACAGGAGAAACAGATTGGTGAAGAGAAAAAGAATACTGACACATTCATGAGAGTAGATAGTTTTTTTTTGCATCAGAAATCAAAAAGAGACTGGGGAATAAAGCAACGAAAGAGGGGGAATAAAGCAACGAAGGGCTGAAGCAAGGGGAGTGCCAAATTTGATAAAGACCCTTCCGGTCAAATTACAGAATGTAGCAATTGTAAGGGATACTGGATACTGGATAAGGGATACTGGAATGTGAGGAGTCAAGCAAGTGCTAATTAAGGATGAAGTATTATGGGTTAACTTAAGGTGAAGGGATACTGGAATGTGAGGAGTCAAGCAAGTGCTAATTAAGGATGAAGTATTATGGGTTAACTTAAGGTGAAGGGATACTGGAATGTGAGGAGTCAAGCAAGTGCTAATTAAGGATGAAGTATTATGGGTTAACTTAAGGATAAGGGATACTGGAATGTGAGGAGTCAAGCAAGTGCTCATTAGAAATGAAGTATTATGGGTTAAATCAGGGTGAAGGGATGCTGGAATGGGAGGAAGGGTTATAAAAGTATAACAAAATAAGGATCTTCAAAACAGGATAGCAAGTAAATAGCTTTAGCAAGTCTTGGGCATTGATTAATGAGTAAAGAACAAAGACATGATATTTCCTAGCTAACAAGTTTGCAGGAAGGCACATAAACTGATAAGAAGTTAGAATCCACGTGGGCGGAATTACCTAATGCTAAACCAATCCAGGAGGCAGAAGAATGTTAGGGGTAAGGTATCTCTGTACTGAAATGAAATGTATAAAAGTTGGGTCTGCCTCAGTATCTGTGTGTATTCCCAGGGTAAGGGGAAGCACCCAACTTTGCATTGTTACAATAGTATAATAAAGTTCTTTGTTCTCAATTTTTGTCTCGAGCAAATTCTGTGAAGATACTTCTGCTTCTCACACAATTGACCCTACTGGGAGGAATGTTATTGCAAATTGTCAGATTTGTTTTGGCGTTCTGGACCCTTATGCACCAAATTTGGATGATGAAAAATTTAACTAAGAAATATTACTTAACTTGGCAGAAGCACATGAAAATATATTAATAGGTGGGGATTTTAACTTTTGTTTAGACCCAGTCTTCGACAGATCAACTAGAATCAAAAGAAGGGCAAAGTCAGCATAAACAACTTTGACGTTAATGAAAGATTTGAATTTAATAGATGCTTGGAGAAGATTCGACACTCCACCCCCACCCTTCGTGGCTTTATTCCCCCTTTTTCATTGTTTTAGTTCCCCCTTCCCTGCATTTCTCCACTCCTTCCCTGCATTCCCCCCCTTCCCTGCATTTCCCCCCCCCTTCCCTGCATTTCCCCCCCCTTCCCTGCATTTCCCCCCCCCTTCCCTGCATTTCCCCCCCCCCCCCTTCCTTGTATTTCCCCGTCCCTGCATTTCCCCCCACTTCCCTCCATTTTTCCCCCTTGTTTCCGGCCCCAATAAAACACTTCGCTTCCGCGGGGACACATTCCACCTGAAAACGGCTGAGGAAGCCCCTGTGCCCTTGCACCGGTTCGCTCCTCTGATGGTCCTCTCCGCCCATCACGTGATGATGGCTCCGGTTGAGGCGTGTGCGCGATTACGTCACAGAATCGGACCATGAACGTCTCTGAGCGCCGTTTCCTCAGCAACCGGCCGGTCAACTGAAGAGGCCGCGGCCTGGACCCGCGGGTGGAAGTGAGACTTTCCCCGGATCCCGAGTGGTCGGTTGGAGCCGCGCTGCCCTGAGGTGAAGCCGGTGCTGCCGGGGGGTGAGTGTGGCCTTGGGGAGGGGTCGAGCGGTACCGAGGTCCGGCCGGGGTCTTGTACCCCGACAGTAGGGCCGATGGGGTAAGGGAAGTGGGGAGGGGGGTGAGGCAGGGACCGCGCCTCCTGTCACACGGGAGGTGGGTGGGTGGTTGGAATCAGGGATAAGGGTACCTGACAACGCCTTGGGCAGCGAGTGGGTCCTGGCCGCACGGATGGGTGGGGCAGCAGTAGGACCCCCAGTGGGGAGGGTGTGTGGGTGATGGGGTGGGTGGGGGGGGGGGAGAGGGGGTTGGGGGAAGGGGGAGTGAGGAGTGAGGGGGGAGGGGATCCCTCTCAGACCTTGTAAGCAGACCTTGCCAGGATCCAAAGCCTGGTAGGTAATGGCTACAGTCGGGACTGAAGCAAAACACAAATAAATACATAGGTACAATAGGTCCATCTTTAGGATACACCAGCATGTCCACACCGGTGAGACGCACTTCACCTGTCCTGAGTGCCGCGAAGGCTTCACCCGCACCTCCAACTTGCTTACCCACCAGGAAGAGGCCATTCGTTTGCCCCCTTGTGGGAAGGGCTTCTTCCAGATCTCTGACCAGAGGCACCAGCTGATCCACACCAGGAAAAGCCATTCACCTTCGTCGTGTACTACGCAGCCTTCACCAACAGGTTCAGCCTTGAGATACTCTGGCTGGTCTACATCGGTGAGAGACCCTCTACCTGCCCCGAGTGAGGCAAGGGCTTCAGAGAGGACCAAACTTGCTGACCCATCAAAGGATTCACAAAGGCCTTTCGTCTGCCCCGAGTGCGGGAAGAGCTTCACCCAGTTGACCCTCCAGCAGGTCTACTCTGGAGAGAGAGGCCATTTGTCTGCCCCCCAGTGCGAAAAGGGGTTCGCCTGATCATCCACCCTTTTGACCCAGGAGCAGGTCCACTCTGCGGTGAAGCCATTCATCTGCTCCGAGTGCATGAAAGGGTTCAGCCAGTCGAACAGCCTGCTGAAACACCAATGAGTTTACACGTAAAGTTTGCAGAATGTGGAATATTTAAACATCACTCACTCAAACACCAGGAGGGACTGAAGTTTTGTGGTCATTGAGGCAACAAATCCAAACAGGTCTTGTCAATTTGCAATTTGTGATCAGGTTCAAGTTTATTTTCACATGTACAAACTTGCAGTGAGGAAGTTTGTTTTGGAGCAGTCTAGCTAGACATCCTGTACATAGTCCAGCAAATAAGTCACAGGGCAAGAGTGCATTTGCAGGGACATCAATTGGTACAAGGTAAAAACAACATGTACGAGGATCATTCAGGAGTCTGATAACAGAGGGAAGGAACTGTCCTTGAATCTGGTGAAATGTGTCTGGGGAGTGGTGACTCTTTTAATATGTTGGTTGGTTGGTAGAATGGATGCTCTCCCTCAATGTTAGTAATGCTGATTAAATTGAAAATAAAATTAACATTACAGCACAGTTGACACCTGTGCTGCCCAATTAACCTCCCAATCACAGGGGGATCGTGCAGACTCCTTACAGACAGGACTGGATTCGATCTTGGGTCGTTGGTGATTAATAACTTTTCACTAACCATGCCACCCAATTACAGGAAATGAATCTCATGTCCTGGATCTGGACCAAATAAAACAGCTTTGTTTGAAAACTGTGTCTCTATAAAATACACTCAATGTAGATACAAAGACAAGGCCATTCAGTCCAGCTGGGGCCACACTGGGAGCATCCTTGTGTCTCACATCCTGTCTGTGTTTCTGCTCCATACCAGCCCCCAACCACCTCACCCTGCTGGAATGCTCTTCTGTTTTTCTCTTCTCCCCCCCCCCCCCAACCCCCACCTTATTTGCATTTTTGCCTGATTTTTGACATATTTAAGAAGGGCTCAGGCCCAGAATGTAAATTAGCAATCGCTTACTGTGGATGTTTTGTGACCTGCTGAGTTTCTCCAGCACTTCTCTGCATTGTGCTCATTATCTGTGTATCTTGAGGCCCTGTCCCCAGTTCTGGCGTCAGCTGCCAGTGGAAACAAGTACCTGCTCTTATCTTACACATTCCTTTAATGAAAATATTTTTGCAGAACAACACCTTCAACCACAAGGCCATCAGAGAGTGGTCAACATGGAACATTCTGCAGATTCTGAGAGATAAGGACTTGATAGATCATGTGGGATGGTTCCCTGAGCCAACTGTCCAGGACATCTGATGGAATGTCTCATCACCAGGGCTCACAAACAAGCACCAGGATTTGACCTGGCTGACAGTAAGAGGAGCCCTGCCAGTCAGATCCTTCTTGTAGAACTGGAACTTCACCCTCCATGTACATTGTCCTTGGGACGGCTGCGGTCAATTGAAGACAGTCGTCCACCTTTTTGATGAATGCAGGTTCGCTAAGAGTGTGTGGAGAAGGATGCAAGGGTACTTGTCAGGATTCATCGCCAGCAGCAGCGTGATCTATGGGCAGTTCCTGGGGACACATGGGGTCCGACACCCAGTGCTGCTAGAGATCATCAACTCAGTGTGCGGCACTCTTTGACTTCCCAAAACCTTTTGGTCTTTCAGCACACAGCCATCGGTGAGGGAACGCTGCAGACTGGCTCATTCCAGGCAGCAGGAGTACATGCACACAGAGCTGTCGCTGAGGGAACGCTGCCGACTGGTTCATTCCAGGCAGCAGGAGTACATGCTGAGGGATGTTTTGACACGGTGCTGCCAACGGGAGGGCACTGTGAGGAAGGACCAGAGTCTAGTGTCCTCCACTTAACAGGCACTGTGGGGAAGCCCCTCAACCAGCAGAGGTTGAGGGACGGTAAAGGGGCGGGGAGAGAAGGAAGTGTACGATGATGAGAATGTATCAATATAATTGGCACTATGAATGTAAAAGATCTGGAAGAGTTTTATTATATTGTAAATAATTTATTGTGAATAAAATATATTTTTTGAAAAAAAAATCCGATCCTATCGTCCCCATAAGACCCCTCCTCATCCATAAAACCCGAGAACACTACCAGCACAGAAAACAGGCCATTTGGCCCATCCAGACTGTGATGAAACAATTCCACCCGTCCAACTGACCTGCACCCTTTCCATAACCTTCCAGACCTCTCCCATCCTTGTATCTTCAAATTATTCTTAAAACTTAAGCGTGAGCCCGCATTTACCGCATCTGATGGCAGCTTGTTCCACACTCCCACCACTCTCTGAGTGAAAATGTTCCCCTAATGTGCCCCTTAAACCTTTCCCACTAAAGCCATATCCTCTTGGATTTGTCTCACCAAATCTTAGAGGAAGGAGCCTATTTCACATTTACTCTGTCTATACCCCTCTTAATTTTGTAAACCTCTATCAAATCTCTGCTCATTCTCCTACGCTCCAAGGAATAAAGTCCTAACCTGTTCTATCATTCCCTGTAACTCAACTCCTGAAGACCCAGAAATATCCTAGTAAATCTCTGCACTCTTTCAATCTTACCGAAATCCTTCCTGTAGTTCAGTGACCAGAACCACAGACAATACTCCAAGTTTGGCCTCACCAATGTCTTAAACAACCTCACCATAACATGCCAACTCCTGTATTCAGAACTTTGATTTACTAAAGGCCAAGATGCCAAAAGCTTTCTTTACAAACCTCTTTCAGGGAATGATGTATCTGTATTCCTAGATCCCTTTGTTCCTCTGTACTCCTCAGTGCCCAACCATTTACTGTGCATGTCCTACCTTGGTTTGTCCTTCCAAAATGCAAGAATTAAATTCCATCTGCCATTTTCTGGCCCATTTTTCCAGTTGGCGCATATCCCTCTGGAATCTTAGTGTCATCAGTAAATTTGCTTTTACCACATTATCACCCAGACACTCTAATCAATACAGACTGAGGCTACTCAATCAACTCTTCCCATCCCTCCCCCCTCCCTTCTCACTGTAATCATCCTGGTTCACCTTCTAGGTACTGTCTCCAAAGCCAGAATAGCCACTCTCTGTGAGTGTGGACTTCATATTGTCACTGCTCTCTGAGGGAAGAATTCTCTTGTGAATTGCCCATTGGATTAAGCGACAGGGTTAGTGCAACCCTGTTAAGTGCCAGCAATCGGGATCTATGCTAAAAGATTCCTGTGAAAGATACCACCCCCTATGGCAGCACTGTTGGCTTAGCACCTGGTGGGGCCAACAAAGTGTACAAATCCAGCACTGTCAGTAAGGAGTTTATATGTTCTCCCCGTGTCTGCATCTGTTTCCTCTGGGTGGTGAGGTTTCCTCCTACCTTTCAAAAATGTACAGAACTTGTTGCTTACAATTTAGTTTAGACATTCAGCACGGAAACAGGCCCTTTCAGCCCATGATTCAATCCCACCCAATTGACCTACAAACCCCAGTATACTTAGAAAAGTGGGAGGAATCCAGAGCCCACGCAGACACAGGGAGAATGTACAAACACCTTACAGACAGTGCAGGATTTGAACCCCCGTCCCGATTGCTGGTGCTGTAACTGCATTGCACTAGCCAGTATGCTAACTGTGCCCCCCAGACAGGAATATGTATAAATATTTTGAAATTTACTTGATAACAGGGTAGTGTTCATCTGCATTAACCTGCAGGAAGAAGCCTGCCAGCCCTGATTTTGATGCTCTGATACCTTCTACCTGATGGAAGTGGGTCAAAGATCCTGGGAGCTGGAGAAGCTCAGCAGTTCAGGCATCATCAGTGGGAGAAAAATAATTGTGTGCGTTTCAGGCCTGAACCCCACATTGAGACTTGATAAAGTGGTTTGGCTGAAAACATTGACCATTCAGCAGATGGAGTTTAGCTCCAGACTCCCAGCTGTGTCTAGTGTCTCGGATTTTTTTAGTCAAGTTTATTGTCATCTGGTTGTACAAGGACAACCTGACGAGACAGCGTTCTCCGATCCTTGGTGCAAAACACGCAGGCACACGGTCAGACATAACATACGAAAAATAATGCATGTGCAGGACAAAAATTTCATTTAAACAAATAAACAAATATTGTTTTGTATGTATGAGAGTAAAGGTAATGGTTTCATTATTGTCATGTAATCCTATGTTTTAGAATGTAACATACATGAAATTCTTTAACTTTTGTCTACCATAAGGCAGAGAGTTGCCACTTTTGTCTAACACCTCTCACTGAAACCTACAGCACCTGGTGTTCCTCATTGGCCTCCCCTTCAAGTACTGACCAGGCCTGAGCCTGCTTAGCTTCTGAGTCTCAGATGGTTCGTGTAAGCAGTTCCTTTAGTCCAGTGATTCTCAACCTTTCTCTTTTCATTCACATTCCACTTTAAGAATTCCCTATATCATAGATGCTCTGTGATTAGTAAGGGATTGTTTAAGATGGTATGAGTGGAAAGAGAATTTAAATCGTCCCTCATTGACTCGTTATGTGCATGGTTTCAGAACTCTAAAGTAAATGGGCCAATGACAATTTTTTATCAAGCAAAATATTTCAGTAACAGTGGTTCTCAACCTTCTCTTCCTACTCACATCCCACCTTAAGCAATCCTTTACTAGTGGGGCGTGGCCATCCTGACTGGCTGAGCAGATGCGTTTTTCTAAGCTCCCCAAGAGAAGTGTTAAAAGATGACCCATAGATGTTTTAAGCTAGAATTTTTGCTTGAAAAAAGTGTGTATTTAACATTTGAAGTAGATGATTGGAAGATCGCAAGTAAAAAAAATCAACATCAATGATAAAAGAAGCTGCAGCTTCACCAACTACTTCAACAGATTGTGCGGGAGAAACTGCCTCTACTTCTTTGCCAACGCGAGAGATGGAAACGCTTTTCAAGAATTCGAAGGACTGGGTCAACGATTCATGGGTGTTGAAAATGCCAAGAAAGCTCACTAATTCAGTAAAGGAAATGGGCGAGACAATAACTGACTTATCTGAAAGGATGGTTGGCACTGAGAGAGATCTCGGTAAACCTGATGAACAGATTGAAAACCTGAAAAAAAAACAAGCCCAACAATGGGTGAAAGAGAAGCAATTACTCTTAGACAAAATCGATCATGTGGAAGACTTCAGTCAGAGAAACAATGTGAGAATAGTCAGCCTGAGAGAAGGTGTCAAAGGCAGAGATACTGTGAAGTTCTTTGAAACTTGGATTCCTCATGTCCTTTGCCCTGATGAACTCGGTAACCATGTCCACATTAAATGTGCTCACTGAGCGCTTGGACCGAGGAAAATGGGTGAAGCCCACCCTCGACCCATTCTGGTAAGGCTGTTAAGTTTCAAAGACAGAGTTGCATTTGAACATTCACAAAATACCCACTGTCCAATAAAGTGGGACAATACAGAGATCATTTTTTTTCAGGACTTCAGCAATGAGGAGAGAGTTTGACACGGTCATGCGGCAGCTCCGTGAAAAGAACGTCAAAGATGCGATGTCATACCCAGCCACTTTGAAAGTGGAAATCTCAGAAGGCAAATAGAAATTTTAAAATAAAGGAAGAGTTTCATTCAACAATTATGATGAAGAGGAAGAGGAGAAAAAGCAGACACAAGAAATGTTGACTGTGTAAAGAAAAACTGATGTAAATAAGATAATTTAAGGAGCTAGTACAGTTTTTTTGTGAAGGTCATCTTAATTATATTAAGAAATGTCAAAGTTCCATCCTATCTACAGCTCTCAGAGGGCTCGGAAAATGAAAAGAAGGTATTGAAGGTTCAAACTCTGGCTTAAGTGGAGTAATGATGTCCGTAGGGGAGTTTAGTTTTAAAGATGGCACTTTAGGGTAGGGTTCTTCTTCATTCTTGGAGGTTTCCGCGGGCTTTTTTCCACAAGCCTCAGGGACTTCCTGTCCACGTCACCGCCAGAGTGGAGGCTGCATTATTTTTAATGAGAGGGTACAGATCATGAAACTGTTTACATCTTTATTTATTTGCATGGAATTTACAAAATCCTGCTATGGATAAGACATTGAAATTTATAAGTTATAATGTTAATGGTTTGAATGGGTCGAGCAAGAGGATGTGAATACTTACATATTTAAAAAAGTTGAAAGCTGATATGGTATTTCTCCAGGAAACACATCTTATGAAAGAAAGCAGAACATGATAAATTAAAACAGCTATGGGTGGGGCAGGTCTTTTCTTCATCATTTATTTCAAAAGCAGCAGGAATGGCAAATTTAATCAATAAGAATGTTCCAATTCTTATAGAGAATGTTTCAAAAGATCAAGCGGGCAGATATGTAATGGTAAACTGCAAAATTTAATCAGCGGCAGAGGGAAGGCAAAATATATTGATTGGAGGGGACTTTAATTTCTGTCTAGATCCAATACTTGATTAAGTCAGCAAGAACAGAAACAAGAGCCAAAGTGGCTACGTTAACTCTCTCATATATGAAAGACATAAATTTGATGGATTTATGGAGGCAATCTAATCCCACAGGAAGAGACAAGGTGTTTTATTCAAAAACCCATGATTCACGTACAAGAATAGACTTGTTTTTGTTATTGTTGAGTTTATAAGATAGTAGAAATAAAGGAATACTTACCTAGACTACATTCGGATCATCCACCACTAACATTAAAAGTACAAACACCAGAGAAACAAGGTGGCGATTGAACATAATGTTTAAAGGGGGGGGGGGGGGGGGGGTGATTTAAAAAAAAAAAAAAAAAAAATTTTTAAGACAACAGATTGAAATTTTTGTTAAACGAACTTAGGATCAACATAGGTTTCTGATTATGGGATACAGGTCATTTCATTTACAAAAAAAGATCAAAAGGGAGTTTAATGCTGAAGTGAATAAATTGGAGAAAAAATAGGAGAATTCGAAAAAAAAACAAAGAATGGGGGAGCAAGACATTCTTGAAAAACAAGAACATTCAGTATAACACTTTACAAACATACAGAGCAGGAAAGATCATATCAAACACAAAGCAAATTCTATGAAGTAGGAGAGAATATTGGCATGGCAACTGAAGGCTGAAGAATCAGCAAGAGCAATAAATGCTCTACAGAAGAAAAATAATGTAATCATTTATAACCAGAAAGAAAGAAATGAAACATTTAGACAGTATTATAAGGAATTATACAGATCCGATTCACCGGGAGACAAGACGGAAATAGAGGAATTAAAAATTCCTGTGGGAGCTCCCATAACTGTATGATAATGATAGACAGGAACTGGAGTTATATTTCACTAGGGGAGAAATTGAGAAAGCATTAAGAACTCTTCAAGTTAATAAAGCTGGGCGAAGATGGGTTTCCACTCCATGTCTATGAAGAATTTAAGGATTTGTTAATGCTGCTATTCGTGGATGTAATAAAACGGGCAGCGAAAACACAGACATTACCGGACTCTTTTTTTAATGCCAGTAATTACTATGTTGCTGAAAAAGAACAGATCCACTCCAAACAACTTCTTATTGACCAATATCTCGATTAAACATTGATTATAAAATAAATGCAATAAATTAGTACATGCAGATCAAATGAGATTCCTTAAAGGTAGACAAGCATCAAATAATTTAGCAAGGTTGTTTAATATAATACACTTAGCCCAATCAAGACAGGGTCCTAACATAGGAATATCATTAGACACAGAAAAGGCATTCAGCAGACTCGAATGGCCATTTCTGTTCAAAACGCTGGAAAAGTTGGGCATAGTTGGATCAAGACATTGTATCAAAAACCACAAGCAAAAATAATAACCAATAATCAAATTTCAGGGTTGTTCCCATTAAGCCAATCAAGCAGACGAGGTTGCCTGCTCTCTCCGGCTTTATTTGTTATGGCCATAGAACCATTAGCAGAAATAATTATAAGCGATCCTGAAATTAAAGGCTTCAAGGTCGGTCAAGATCAACACAAAATGAGTTTGTTTACTGATGATATATTAATGTGCACTTCTGAACCCAGGAGATCGTTGGAGAAACTACAGGAAATTTTAACAAAGTATGGAAGAGTAGCAGGGTATGCAGAAAATATGAATAAAAGTGAAATTCTACTGTTAACAAATCACAACTATGAACGATATAAAACAAGTAGCAGGCTGAAATAGAAAAATAAAGGGATTAAATATGTGGGAATTATGCTTGATAACAATTTGAATAATTTGTATAAGTTGAATTACTTCTCTCCGCCCCCCCCCCCCCCCCCCCCAAGCTGTGAAAATAGAATAAGATTTACAAAAATGGAAGGACTGGCCCCGAACGTTAATATATTAAAATGAAGATAATGCTGAAAATTCAATATCTATTTCAGCCGATACCAAAGCATCTACCAAAAAAAGTTTTTATGGCAATAAATAATTTAGTTAGACAATTCCTGTAGAATAATAAAGTACCAAGAATAGCTTTGGAGGGGAGAGGTCACATGATGCCATAGGGAATGCAGCGCTCCCTTATGACTCCCATGGACTTTAAAAAGTGTAAATTAATAAAGTTTTTATTATCAACATTATTTTAAAGTCTTTCCACTGAAAAGAAAAAAAACTCCAAACACTACTCTGAAAGAAAAACAAGGAAAGAAAAAGAACCTGGGCCTACCTCTTCAATGAAACCAGGTGCTGGAGTTCTTCCTGGTCCCATTGGAGAAAGACTTGGAGAGGGACCATCCCATGGAGCTATCCCTGTGGCTCTCCTCAAAGATGGTGTCATCCTGAAAGTTACTTCCACACTGCACATCTGTGAGAAGTCATGCATGCACACTGTGGATGAAAAAATTAAAGGGAAAAAGTCTTCACCCCTCTTAAAGGACCAATCCAGTGCTCCAGCTCTACAGGAAGAAGAGGACTTACCTGGTATGGAAGATGATCCTAGTAATTTTATGTGAAGAGGAAGATACAAACACAAAAGAACAAGAAGAATTCAAAGGCAAGACAAACTTTTTAAAGAAAAAAAATGGATAAAAATGAGGCTAAAATTGATAAGCGCGAATGGAGAAATACAAAAAGTTGAAATTGATCTAACCAAATCAATAAATGTTTTACAAAAGGTTGATAAATTAGAAGAAAGAGTTCAAGACGACCATGAAGAATTCCAACGCATTGCAGAAAGAAATGTTACTGGTTTTTATGAATGAAAAATTGTTGGAGAAGGTCAATATCTTGGAAAATTATAGTAGAAGGAATAATCTTAAAATTGTTGGAATATCTGAAGATAAGATGTAATTCATTTTATTTGAAGATTGGATACCACAAATATTTGGACGAGACAACGTTGAAGAGAAAATTTTGATCGAGGGAGCCCATAGAGCACTTCGACTAAATCCGGCACTGATTTGATCAGTCTACATTGATCAGATTTTTAAATTATCAAGATAGAGAGAAGATACTTGGTTTGGCAATGAGAAGGGCTAAAGAACATGGATCTTTGAATTACGAGGTTGAAAATACAGCATAAAATTAGTTTATTTGCTGATGATGTATTACTTTATTTACTCAACCACAAATATCATTACCAAGACTTTATAGTCATTTGTTAGATTATGGGAAAATTTCAGGATAAAAGATAAATTGGGATAAAAATTAAGTAATGGAACTCATCTTTCTCTTCTTTTCTTCTTCTTTGGCTTGGCTTCGCGGACGAAGATTTATGGAGAGGGTAAATGTCCACATCAGCTGCAGGCTCGATTGTGGCTGACAAGTCCGATGCGGGACAGGCAGACACGGTTTCAGCGGTTGCAGGGGAAAATTGGTTGGTTGGGGTTGGGTGTTGGGTTTTTCCTCCTTTGTCTTTTGTCAGTGAGGTGGGCTCTGCGGTCTTCTTCAAAGGAGGTTGCTGCCGCCGAACTGTGAGTCACCAAGATGCACGGTTTGAGGCGATATCAGCCCACTGGCGGTGGTCAATGTGGCAGGCACCAAGAGATTTCTTTAGGCAGTCCTTGTACCTCTTCTTTGGTGCACCTCTGTCACGGTGGCCAGTGGAGAGCTCGCCATATAACACGATCTTGGGAAGGCGATGGTCCTTCATTCTGGAGACGTGACCCACCCAGCGCAGCTGGATCTTCAGCAGTGTGGACTCGATGCTGTCGGCCTCTGCCATCTCGAGTACTTCGATGTTAGGGATGAAAGCGCTCCAATGAATGTTGAGGATGGAGCGGAGACAACGCTGGTGGAAGCATTCTAGGAGCCGTAGGTGATGCTGGTAGAGGACCCATGATTCGGAGCCGAACAGGAGTGTGGGTATGACAACGGCTCTGTATACCCTTATCTTTGTTAGGTTTTTCAGTTGGTTGTTTTTCCAGACTCTTTTGTGTAGTCTTCCAAAGGCACTATTTGCCTTGGCGAGTCTGTTGTCTATCTCGTTGTCGATCCTTGCATCTGATGAAATGGTGCAGCCGAGATAGGTAAACTGGTTGACCGTTTTGAGTTTTGTGTGCCCGATGGAGATGTGGGGGGGGCTGGTAGTCATGCTGGGGAGCTGGCTGATGGAGGACCTCAGTTTTCTTCAGGCTGACTTCCAGGCCAAACATTTTGGCAGTTTCCGCAAAACAGGACGTCAAGCGCTGAAGAGCTGGCTCTGAATGGGCAACTAAAGCGGCATCGTCTGCAAAGAGTAGTTCACGGACAAGTTTCTCTTGTGTCTTGGTGTGAGCTTGCTGGTGCCTCAGATTGAAGAGACTGCCATCCGTGCGGTACCGGATGTAAACAGCGTCTTCATTGTTGAGGTCTTTCATGGCTTGGTTCAGCATCATGCTGAAGAAGATTGAAAAGAGGGTTGGTGCGAGAACACAGCCTTGCTTCACGCCATTGTTAATGGAGAAGGGTTCAGAGAGCTCATTGCTGTATCTGACCCGACCTTGTTGGTTTTCATGCAGTTGGATAACCATGTTGAGGAACTTTGGGGGGCATCCGATGCGCTCTAGTATTTGCCAAAGCCCTTTCCTGCTCACGGTGTCGAAGGCTTTGGTGACGTCAACAAAGGTGATGTAGAGTCCTTTGTTTTGTTCTCTGCACTTTTCTTGGAGCTGTCTGAGGGCAAAGACCATGTCAGTAGTTCCTCTGTTTGCGCAAAAGCCGCACTGTGATTCTGGGAGAATATTCTCGGCGACACTAGGTATTATTCTATTTAGGAGAATCCTAGCGAAGATTTTGCCTGCAATGGATTCCCCTGTAGTTTGAGCAGTCTGATTTCTCGCCTTTGTTTTTGTACAGGGTGATGATGATGGCATCACGAAGGTCCTGAGGCAGTTTTCCTTGGTCCCAACAAAGCTTGAAAAACTCATGCAGTTTGACATGCAGAGTTTTGCCGCCAGCCTTCCAGACCTCTGGGGGGATTCCATCCATACCTGCTGCTTTGCCACTTTTCAGTTGTTCAGTTGCCTCATATGTCTCATCCTGGGTGAGGACCTCATCCAGCTCTAGCCTTAGGGACTGTTGAGGGAGCTGGAGCAGGGCGGAATCTTGGACTGAGCGGTTGGCACTGAAAAGAGATTGGAAGTGTTCTGACCATCGGTTGAGGATGGAGATCTTGTCGCTGAGGAGGACTTTGCCGTCTGAGCTGCGCAGCGGGCTTTGGACTTGGGGTGAGGGGCCGTACACAGCCTTTAGGGCCTCGTAGAAACCCCTGAAGTCGCCAATGTCCGCGCTGAGCTGGGTTTGCTTGGCGAGGCTAGTCCACCACTCATTTTGAATCTCCCGGAGTTTGCGCTGAAGATGGCTGCATGAGCGACGGAAGGCTTGTTTCTTCTCTGGACAGGACGGCTTTGTAAGGTGAGCCTGGTGGGCAGCTCGCTTCTTTGCCAGCAGCTCCTGGATTTCCTGGCTGTTGTCGTCAAACCAGTCCTCGTTTTTCTTGGAGGAGAAGCCCAGTACCTCTTCAGTGGATTGCAGTATATGCAGACAACCAGTTTGTTTTAAATGGACAGATAGGATTAAATATTGAGGTATACTTATTGATACTAAATTGAAAAATTTATAGAAATTCAATTATATTCCAATACTTAAAAGATTTAAAGAAATGGGTAAATTTACGAATTACGTTAATTAGGAGAGTTAATTGAATTAAGATTAATATTTTTCCACAACTTCAATATTTATTTCAAACTTTACCTAATATCTTTGGAAAGGAAAGATGGTAAGAAATTCATTAGAAAATTAACAAGGAAATATGAACAAGGAGGATTACAACTTCCCAATTTTAAAATTATTACAGAGTAGCACAATTAAGATTTTTAGTTTTTATGTTCATTAAAATTAGACCATCCTGGGTGGATATTGAATTAAGTAAGATAGAAGAAGTTAAATCAGACAAGTTTAATTATAAATGGGATTGTAAATCTAATGTAATAGACAAGGAAGCTCTGATATTAAAACATTTGTTGAATATCTGAAATAAAGTTAAATTAGAAACTGATGGATATATTCTTTCATTAAAAACACCACGAATTAATCCCTTATTTTTTTCAAAAGATAATCCTTTTTTAAACATATGCTATCACAAGGGAATCTCTAATTTGGGGGATTGTTATGATAATAATAGATTATCTTTTGATCAATTAATGATCAAATATGGTCTACATTATAATACATTATTTTGTTATTTTCAACTGAGGGCTTATTTGAGAGAGAAACTAGGACCGGAAATTATTTTAAAAGTTCTTTCAAATTTGGAACAAATTATGATTGATGGAATGATTAAAAAATTTATTTCAATTGCATATTGAAGAACAGACACATAAAGTAGGTTTGTTTAATTCAAAAGAAAGATGGGAATGAGATTTGGACATGATAATAGATCAACAAAACTGGCAAAATTTTGGTAAAGAGGTTATGACAAATGTAGATTACTTCATTATAAATTTTTACATAATTTGTATATTACTCCTCAGAAATCGAATAGATGGGGATCAGATTTATCGGATTTTTGTTTTAGATGTTGAACAGAAATTGGAACTTTCCTTCACTCTGTCTTGCTCAAAGGTCAACCCTTTTTGGGTTACTATCAGTAAATTTCTACAATGGATAACGGGAGTGAATTTTACTTTAAATCCTGAATACTTTTGTTAGGAAATTTTGAAAATGTTACTGTTAAATTATTGTTATCAGATTCCCAATTAAAGTTTGTTAAGATGGTTTTAGTAATAGCAAGGAAATGTGTCTCTGTAACATGGAAATCTGATGTTTCATTAACATTAGATAGATGGCACGCTGAGATTCAAACTGTATTCCTTTAGAAAAAATTACATATAATTTAA
Organism: Narcine bancroftii; assembly: GCF_036971445.1. Lineage (NCBI taxonomy): Eukaryota > Metazoa > Chordata > Chondrichthyes > Torpediniformes > Narcinidae > Narcine > Narcine bancroftii. The sequence continues at coordinate 208,999,429 of NC_091472.1, read as the reverse complement.
TAGATAAATATTCTTTATTTTTGCAAATTTGGAGTGCATATGCTAAAATAATAAATTAAAATTATAATTTTATTAATTTATTTTATTTATCAGTGAAGTTTTCCATAAAAGAATAATAACCTTATGATGTTTTTGAGGGTCAACTGACGCAATCTGAATTAATTATTTGTAATTGTCCAACAATGAAATATTCTATATTTTAGTTTTGGGATTAGATTTGTTTAGTGGGGAGGGTGGGTCAATAGGGGGGTTAGTTTTTTTTTAATACTTTTTAGATTTTAGTATTTATATAGTTTCAGCATATATTTATTAACATTTTATTATGTACTTATGGTATAATATTCTTAATTCTTGACATATACATTGAATAACTAAAATATTTAAAAAATATATCATTGGAAAAGTTGACATGGGACCATAAACTAGGGGGACTGCGACTCCCAGATTTAAAAAAATATTACTTGGGTGCACAGTTAAGATTTTTGGGATCTTTCTTCGATACAAACCCACCAAAATGGGCACATATGTGATTACGAGAAATGGATGAAACAGTGATTAAAGATTTTTATTTATAAATGGAACTTGAAATGAATCAGGAAAAAGACTTCAAACCCCATATTGATTCATTTGGTAAAACTTTGGCACGATATCAATGATAACATAGGAAAGAAAACTGACATTTCATTAAGATCGCCATTATGCAATAACCCGATGTTACCTATGATAGTGGGGAATAGATGGTTACAAAAGGGGATTGGTCATATTGTGGACTGCTATAAAGATGGCATCTTAATGTCTTTTCAGCAAATGAAGCAACTCTATGGAATCCTGAATGGCACTTTCCTTTGCTATTTGCAACTAAGGGCTTTTCTGAGAGAAATGTGGGGAAATTATATGACCCCCTCACCCCCAAGAGCAAGTGAATTGGAACACACATTGTGGAGGGGCATTATACCCAAATTTATACCTGAATATATTGTGCCCTACAAATGGAAGGGAAAAGCCAGCATTACATAGATCAAGAGAAAGATGGGAAGCAGAATTGGAAGTAAATATTAGCAGAAAGTTCTTGGTCTGAATGGTGTAAAGATGGGATAAGCTCGGTTATTAATGTCCGGCATAGTCTTGGGAATATAACTTTTTGCATCAATTATATCTGACCCCACAAATATTACATAAATCAAAGCCAGAAATATCAGATAGATTTTTCCGATGTGAAATAGATGAAGGAACATTTCTTCATTCTGTGTGGTCATGTATGAAAGTTCATTCTTCCTGACAAACAATATCAGAGGTCTTAACAAGAATTACTGGAATTAGCCTTCCATGGAACCCGGAACTTTATTTGTTGGGGAAATTTATAGATATTAGTAATAAACAGAGCATTTCAAATATCTTTCACCAAGATTGCTCTGGAGGTGACCAAGAAATGTGTAGCAGTCACATGGAAATCAAGCACACCGATTACCTTGGCATGATGGATATCTGAAATGAATAGTTGTATACCTATGGGGGAAAAAAAATCACATATAACATAAGAAACAAATATGATACATTCCTCAAGATCTGGCAACCCTACTTGAATTATGTTGGTGCACAAGTACAATAATATTCCTGTAAATTCATGACCTTCCCTCTATGTTAGATCTTCTAACAAGAAGTTAGATTGTAAGCTCCGGCAGTGGGTGGAAAGACAAAGTATTTGTTTATATTTTGTGTTAAAGGGAGGGGAGTGATGGGGGGGAGGTGAAAGAAGGTTTATTGTTGAAAATTTTGTTTTATCTGATGAGTTTGGTTTAGCCAATATGTTTAAATAATATTTGTTATATTTTTGTATATTTCATATTTATGAAAAATTTGTATTTTTTAAAGAAAACATTTTATGTATAAGCTGTAAGGAGATTACTTTATTCTATTTATGTACGATACATAATTGATATGTTGGAAAACCAAAAATAAAATATTCAAAATAAATCAATCCCTCACTAATCACAGAGCACTTATGGCATAGGGATTACTTAAAGTGGGATGTGAATAGAAAGAAAAGGGTTGAGAACCACTGCTTTGGTCATTCAGCATTCTCAGTGCCTGTGGGAAGAAGCTGTTCCTCAGCTTGGTGGTACTAGCTCTGATCCTCATCTATCTCTTCCCCGACTCGAGCAGTCCTCAGTGATTTTGCACGTCCCCTTCAGGCAATGATCCCGGTAATCGCATCAATGGAGAGAAGGGAGACTCCAGTGGTCCTCTCTGTCGCTCTTATAGATCTCCAATCCATTTCTCTGCAGTAACTGTACCACACTGTGACACCAGAAATCTCTCATTAGAGGTGCTGTAGAAGGTTGACATAATGGTGGCCGGTAGCTTTTCCTGCTTCAGTCTTCTCAGGAAGTGCAGTCACTGTTGGACCTTCCTGACAAGTGAGGAGATGTTGAGTGTCCATGATAAGTCACTCGGTAAGTGTGGGTATTGTTAGGTCTGCTTTGTTCATGAATGAGTGAGTCAGACACCAGACTGAGTCGAAATCAAGGTTCTTTGTTCTTTATTACCGGATTGTAACACTTGCAACTAACAGTGTTAGTTGGAGAAGGCGCATTCTGCCGTTATCAGCAAGTGGTGTTTTTTTTATACCTCAGGATACGTACTTAGTAAATTATCATACCATTACATTGTCCAATGAATAAACTGTTGCTATCCTTCTCTGTTAGTCTGCTGCACATCATTCTTGTTAGTGCAAAGCTTATCTTGAGTGTACAAGGTCACATCTGCATTCTGTTACTCCTTAGTACTGGGTGACTCCTTCTCCGGTCCCATCTCATGATGTTTTTACCTTACAGTATATATGTCTGTTGTGCATGTGCACGTGCATTGTGGTCTGGAGAAATGCTGTTACATCTGGTTGTACCTGTACAGACGTGATAATGAATTGCATTGGGACTGTTTATCGCATTCTACCACACAATGAAACCCTTAGACATGCTCCGTGAAGCCTACACCTCGAACAGCGCTGGGACCCTGCAGATGCTCAGTAGCTCCTGAAGGAGACCAGGGCACATGCTCTGAGACCAGATGCAGACACTGGAAGGCAGTTCACATGCATGGGTAGTATGAGCCTCCCTGACAATTGGCAAGGAGGAAGGAAGCGCAGGGGAACAGCTTCCTTCAGCACGGAGACTGAGTCAACAAGCCCTCAGTGCTGCAGGGTGGATGCAATGCTGTGGGTTGCTGCGAGAACCCTTCCTGTCCCATGGTCGTCATACATGAGCTCTGGGGACTTCTCCTGCTTTGTACCATCAACCTTGCAGTGATATCCCTGGCACTGGCAGAGCGGTTCCAGCTGTGTGGGGGATTATGGGTAACAAAGCAATCCCTTACTAATCCCTCTGTAACCATCGCTTTTTTTTGCTATTCAGCAGACGGAGTCCGGGAAGGCGGACGGCGAACTGTGGCTATTCAGTTCTGCAGACCTTGCTGGGATCCAAACCATGGTAGGTAACGGCTACAGTTGGAACTGATACAAAGTACAAATAAGGAATATATAAAAGAAGCAAGAAACACTGGAACATTCAGGCAGAGTCTAAGGCAGTGGTTCCCAACCTTTTTCTTTTCACTCACGTCCCACTTTAAGTATCCCTTACATTGGATGCCATGGGTGCTCTGTGGTTAGTAACGGATTACTTTTAGTGGTTTGTGAGTGGGAGAAAGAAGGTTGAGACCCACTAGTCTCAGGGCTCGGACTCCATATATTGACAATTCTTCTCTTCCCACTAAAGCCCCTTGAGCCGTCAACTTCCTCCAGCAGATTGGATTTTGCTTCAGATTCTTGGAGTCTAAATCCAGGCATCCCTCAATGTTGCCACACAGGTTGATAGGATAGTTGAGAAGGTCGATGGGATGCTGGGCTCCATTAACAGCGAGGTTAAGTTGAAGAGTGGAGGGGTCCTGTTGCAACTCTACAAATCTCCTGTGAGACCACGATGAGAGTGTTGTGTCCATTTCTGGTTACCTCATTATCGGAAGGACGTGGAAGCTATGGAGAGGGTGCAGAGATTTACCAGGATGTGGCCTGGATTGGAATATTAATCTTATGGGGCAAGGTTAACAGCGGGATTGTAGAAGGATGGAGGGAAAAGTTAAAAGACGTCTACAAGATAAGAGACATAGATGGGGTGGACAGCCAGTGCCTGTTTTCCAGGGCAGGAATAACAAACACCAGAGAACATTTGTACAGAGTGAAGGGAGGGAAGTTTAGGGGAGACATAAGGGGACATTTTTTTTCCACAGTGGGTGCCTGGAATACCTTGCCGGGGTGATGGTGGAGGCTGAAACATCAGGGGCATTGAAGAGACTCTTGGAGAGGTACATGAATGGAAGAAAAATAAAGACTTATGGGATAGGGAGGGTTAATCCTTTTTTAGGAAGGAATCTATGGTTGGCATAACAGTGAGGGCCAAAGGGCCTGTACTGTGCTGTAGTGTTCTATGTTCCACAGGTCACTGAATGTCCATGGAATCACTCCAGCTTCCTCCTACCTTTCGAAAATGTCTGGGTCTTGTAGGTTGATTTTTTTTGCAGACAAACAGTACGGTAACAGCCCATTTCGGCCCATGAACCCGTGCCACCCAATTACACCCAATCTGGTACATTTCGAACAGTGGGAGGAAACCCCAGCCCTCGGGGAAACCTACGCAGACATGGGGAGCACAAACAAACTCCTTACAGACAGGGCCGATGCAAACCCAGGTCCCGACTACTGGTGCTGTAACAGCGTTACACTAACTGCGCCACGCCCAGGTGATATATTTGGGTGTTTGGGTGACACGGGCCTGTGGGCCGGAAAGGCTTGTTACCATGTTGTGTCTCTTAATTGAAAATTGAACAGTGAATCTCTCAGCAACCCATCGGGACTTGAAGTTTTCACTAGCAGGTTTGCAGAAGGACAAAGTTCTGACCAAGAGCACAGCTCAACATCAGGATTAAAATGTACCTTCTCAGGTTGAAGGATGAGGGGAGGGTGTTTGATTGAGGTGGATAAGATGATGTGGTGTTTAGATGGAGTAAATGGAAGCAGACCTTTTCCACTGAGATAAGTTAGACAAGATCCAGAGGGCATGGGTTAATAAGGGTGAAAGGTGAAATGTTTAGGGGGATAATTAGGGGACCTTCACTCAGTGAGTGGTGAGAATGTGGAACGGGCTGCCAGAGGAAGTGGTGAATGTGCACTCGGTTTTGACATTTCAGAGAAATTTGGACAGATAAGTGGATAGGAAGGATGTGGGGATGGGGGGTGGCGATGGTCCAGGTGCAGGTCAGTGGGACCAGGCAGAATAATAGTTTGGCACAGACAAGCTTGGCTGATGGGCTTGTTTCTGTGCTGTCGTGTTCTGTGGTCTTGTATCTGTACATGACCTATTTAAAATATGCTTTACAGGGAGCGGATTTATATATGGAAATCTCAAACCCAGCATCAGGTCAGACACTGGATGATGGATCCCACCTGAAACAGCGACCACTCTTCTTCTCCCGCTAATATCTCTCTTCCTGCTGAGTTCCTCCATCAGATTGTCTTCACCTCAGATTCGGGCCAGCATATGCAGTCTCCCATGCAATTCCCGACGCATTGGCGTTAGTCAATTCTTCAGCACCAGAGTAAACACTCACCCCTGACCATGGAATGGGAGCTGACCGTCTGCTTCACATTTGGGAAGAGGCTACAAACTCTAGATTGACGGGTAGGGGCAGCAAGATGCACACAACCCACGTCACAGTATCAGCCTGATCCAGTTCCACAGTTAAAAGTGACGTTTTCAGTCTGGCTTATTTGGGAAATAAATAATTTGCTGTGTGTTCCAACCTAATGAGACAGAAGCAAAATCGCACTGCTGCAGAGAGGCCATTTTTCACTCCCTCTGTGAGAAGGGATTCACCTGTCATCCAGTCTGATGAGACACCAGGAGGCTCAGACCATGGAGTCGCTGTTTACCTGCTCCCAATGTGGGAGGGGGTTCACCCGTTCTTCCAGCCTGATGAGGCACCAGCAGGTCCACACCGGGGAGAGGCCCTTCACTTGCTCCGAATGTGGGAGAGGGTTCACTCGCTCCTCCTCCCTGATGAGGCACCGTCAGGTCCACACAGGGGAGAGGCCCTTCACCTGCACCGAGTGCGGGAGAGGGTTCACTCGATCCTCCAGCCTGATGAGGCACCGTCAGGTCCACACAGAGGAAGGGCCATTCATCTGCACCGACTGCGGGAAGGGGTTCACCCAGTCGGCCAACCTGCTGACCCACCAACGGATCCACAGCAGGGAGAAACTGTTTGTCTGCACCGAGTGCGGAAAGGGCTTCACCCAGTCCTCCAACCTCCTGACCCACCAGCACATCCACACCGGCGAGAGGCCCTTCTCCTGCTCTGAGTGCGGGAAGGGCTTCACCCGCTCTTCAGACCTGATAATACACCAGCGGATCCACACTGGGGAGCGGCCGTTCACCTGCATTGAATGCGGGAAGGGCTTCACCCAGTCCTCCAACCTGCTCAGACACCAACGGGTGCACACAGGCGAGAGACCTTTCACCTGCCCTGATTGTGGGAAGGGCTTCACCTACTCTTCGGACCTGATAATACACAAGCGGATCCACACCGGGGAGAGGCCGTTCACCTGCATCGAGTGCGGAAAGGGTTTTACCCAGTCCTCCAACCTGCTCAGACACCAACGGGGGCACACGGGCAAAAGGCCCTTCACCTGCCCCTATGGAAAATATATGGAAACATTTATTTTGTATTCTTAAACATTTACTTTAATATTTACTTTGTATTATTCTATACTTTCAAATGATTACTTGTTACTTACTATGTACCCATATGTTTCCAATTAGTAAACTATGATGTCTTGGAAAATAAGAGGGGGAAAGCTGAGACAAACACAAGACGAGACTCTGATAGAGGAGTAAAAGATAATAGATGAAGCACGTGGTGCAAGTCACCATAAGAAATAAATAAGAAACAATGGTGGCAGGTTCAGAATTGGTGTGCAGCTGAGATAAGGGACATGATGGATTGAGCAAGCAAGGTCAAGGTTCTAACATAAAAAGAGGATATTCGCTGTGTTTGTCGGGTGATCAGTGACTTGTTCTCTGACGGCCTCAGCCTTTATTGCAAATAAAAGTTTAACTTTTCAGGAATTCTCTGTGTTGCCTGACCCGATTTTGGACATCAAAAACCCACGACACCCCAAGTGCGGGAGGGAATTCACTCAGTCATCCCACCTGCTGAGACACCAGCGGGTTCACACTGAGGAGAAAGTTTAAATGTGCTGTGGGTTGAATCTTTAACCATAGCAGTGGCCGGGTCAAAGGCAGGTTCACCAGGGGCTGCCAGGTGTCGGGTTCTGCAGTCACTGTTGCTGCCCATGGTGCCCAGGACTGAATCCTGGTCACTGGGCATGGCTGATGTAGGCAATCCCTGTGATTGGGCTAGAGTTTACTGCTTTGAATCTATGACAAATAAAACATTTCCATTTGAAACCCGGAGTCTGCAGCCTTTGACTGATAAAGAATGAGCATATTCAGGCCATAGGTGGTCTGTCGGTATTGGCGCCATTGCCACTGCCTCCTCCCATCTTACCCTCAGCCCACAAATACATCCCACACTTGCCTCACTGAGGCGATGGCTTCCATATCCCTGCCCTGTGTTATGGAGTCACACAACATGAAACAGACCGCCACTCTTCAACCAGCCCAGGCCCGAAACCTTGGTTCCCCTTCCTACAGGTGCTATATGACCTGCTGAGTTTCTCCAGGACTGGTGTGTCTTGGACTCAATACCAGAATCTCAATTTAAAGTTATTTTTTTAAAATTAAGCATACAGCATGGTAACAGTTCATTTCGGCCCAGGAGTCTGTGTCACCCAATTTACACCTCATTAACCTACATCTCTAGTACATTGTGAATGGTGGGACCAAACTGGAGCCCCAGGGAAAACCCACACAGACACAGGGAGAACATACAAACTCCTTACAGATAGAAGTAAAATGGCTCTGTGTTTATACAGGTGCTTCTGAAACAACACCTGTTGGGTTCAATATCTCAAAAACCGCATATTCGCTCCTTCCTGGCAGAGCATCCGAGTTCACTCTGCTGCAGGAATCATTCAATGTAGTGGAGGCGAAGTAAAATGGAACAAGCCATCTTTGGGGAGCCAACGAATGATTTCCTAATGCCGCGGACATGTAGCTTTCATTGTAAATCCACCCCCCTGTTATCCACGAGAAGTGCCTGTGCGATTGTACAATTAAATGTGTGAATTTGGGCAGCGCTGGATGGGTGAGCCACTTATTAAACGCCATTCGTCAGAACGAGCAATTCTCAATGAGCTTCCAGACACATCCTCGAAAAGGAAGGAAAGCAAACTTGAGTTGTGTGGATGATCATTAGTCACGTGATGTGCCACATACATTTCAGATGCCACAAGATCCCCAGTTGACTTCAGATGGAAGAAAAAGCGGGAACAGGAATTGGAGGAAATGGGTTGTTGGTCCTGGTGAACAGTTTGTTGATCAGCTGGAGGAGAAGGACTTGTCTATCGGCCTGATCTCCACTTGGCAGGGACCGCAGGGAATAGGCCCACACTCATGGTCATTGTGGGATGCCAGCCCCAACCCAGGGGGCCTCAAAATGTCCATAAATTCTGGGGGGAGGAGTGTTGATGACCCAACACCAAGGGGCAGGGCCAGGATTAGCCAGCGGGTGAAGGGGGGTGTCCACAGGAAATCACGCCAACTTCTCATGAGAGCTCGGCTTGGGGGGGGCACCATCATGTTTTTGGCTTTGGCCTCCACAAGGGGAGAGCGAATGGGAGGGGCAGTGAGGGGGTGTGTTTGTTATGGGAGGGGGTCGTGGTCAAGCACCCCCCCAGGACAGCTACCTGTTTATCCTCCCCCGACAGCACCCATCCCCCTGGACAATGCCACCCCCCTCCCCCCCGGGAACAGGACCCGGTCCACTGGAGAGCTTCCCCCGGATAGCACCCTGCACCCCACTGGACAGCGCCACGCATTCCCTCGGACAACACACTGCACCCCTCAGACAGCACCCTGCATCCTGCTGGACAGCGTCCCGCACCCCTCGGACAACACCCCACCCCCCTGGACAGCATCTGCCATCCCCTAACAATGCCCCGCACACCCCGGACAGGGCCCTGCACCCCCCTGGACAGTGTCCCCCACCCCCTGGACAACACCCCCCGGACAGCATCCCGCATCACTCAGACAATGCCCCGCACCCTCCAGACAGCGCCCTGCATCCTGTTGGACAGCGTCCCGCACACCCTGGACAACAGCCCGCCCCCCCTGGACAGTGTTCCCATCCCCAGACAGCGTCCCGCACCCCCCAGACAAAGCCCCGACCCCCGGACAACATCCCCATCCCCAGACATTGCCCTGCACCCCCCAGACAGCGTCCCCTACTCCCTGGACAACTGCTGGACAGCACCCTGCACCCCTTGGACAGTGTCCCTCACCCCCTGGACAACGCACCCAGGACAGCATCCCCCACCGCCGGACAGCATCCCACATCACTCGGACAATGCCCTGCACCCTCCAGACAGCATTCCCCACTCCACGGACAGTGTCCCCCAACCCCGGACAGTGTCCCCCACCCCACTGACAGCAGCCCACACCCCCCAGACAATGCTCCACACCCTGCTGGACAGTGCCCCGCACCCCCTGGACAGCCTCAACCCCACCCCCCCAGACAGTGTCCTGCATCCGTTGGACAACGCCCTGCACCCTCCGGACAACGCCTGCACCCTCCAGACAGCGTCCCCCACCCCCGAGACTGTCCCCCACCAACCCGGACAATGCCCCGCACCCTGCTAGACAGCACCCCACACAACACCCAGCACCCTCCAGACAGCATCCCCATCCCCCGGACAGTGCCCTGCACTCCACTGGACAACGCTCTGCACCCTGCTGGACAGCGTCCTTTATCCTCCCCCGACAACATCCCGCATGCCCCCCCCAGACAGCACCCCACACAGCATCCCCCATTCCCTGGACAGCACCCCGCATCTGTGGACAATGCCCCACACCCTGCTGGACGGTGTCCCCGCATCCCACAGGGCACCCCATACAGGGCCCCCGACCACCTTGGACAGGGGCACCCCACCTCCGGACACCGCCCCCCACCCCCTGGACAGTGCACCCCAACCCTTGGACAGTGCCCACTCCCTCGGTCTGGTCCCCCCACCCCATGGACAGCACCCCCATCTTCTGGACAGCTCTCCCCACCCTCTGGACAATGCCACCCCAAGCCCCCGGTCACCGCCCACCCCACATTTCACCTTTTTCATGTGCTCTCGCTCCTCCAATTTCAAATCCTGGCTTCACTGCTGATCTGTTCCTAGGAGTCGCTGGGAAATAATCCTGGAATATTCATTCCTCATTCAACATTTTAAAAAAACCATCATTATCGTCATCATTGATGGGATCTTTCTGTGCATTGATGGGTGGTCGTGCTTCATCCATCATAGCAATCGCACCCTGGAAGATTGATTTAGGAGACATGGGCCGGGAACAGCTTTATTTAAAGACAGTTGCTCAATGCCTTTCATGGTGATGGCTGTTACCCAGAAACCCCTTCGGCCAAGAAAGTGCTCCATCAACGAGTGAAAGAAGGGAATGTGCATGTTTTCGGGAAGTGGTATCACGTGTATGTGAGCTTCCCTAAAGCTCCCGGTGCTTCACAGGGACTGAAGGCAATTGAGCAGCAGGTGCTGGGAGCAGGGAGCAGAGCGCAGCACTGGGTCCTGGAACGGAGGACTCCTGTAGTTCCGAGACTTGCAACACCCAACTAGAGGACACTTCTTCCCAGGACCTGGCCCTAGTTCCTGCCTTGGTGTTGATTTAACATGCTGCCCAGCTCTCTGGGAGCCTTCATCAGGCTGAGCACGCGCTGTGCACCCTGGGGCAGGACTGTATTAGTTTATCCCCTGGTTACATCCTCTCATCCCCACAGCCATGAATCCATTTCGGTGCTCCGACTGTGTTAAGACCTTTAAAAGGTTGAGTCAGTTAATGACACACCAGCAGGTCCACACCTGGGTGAGTCCCTTTACCTGCCCCAAGTGCGAGAAGGGCTTCACTGTGTCCTCCCACCTGGTGAAGCACCAGTGGGTCCACACCGGGGAGAAGCCATTCACCTGCCCTGAATCCAGAAAGATGTTTACCCAGCACTCCAACCTGCTGGCCCACCAGTGGGTCCACAATGGGGAGAGGTCATTCGTCTGCAACAAAATGCGGTAAGGGCTTCACCGGATCATCCTCACTGCTGACCACTAGCGGGTCTACACCAGGGAGAGCCCATTCATCTGCAATGAATGTGGGAAGGACTTCACTGTGTCCTTCCACCTGGTGAATCACCAGCGGGTTCACACCGGGGAGAAGCCGTTCATCTGCAACGAATGAGGGAAAGACTTCATCGTGTCCTTCAGCCTGCTGACCCACCAGCAGGTACACACCAGGGAGAGGCCTTTCTCCTTCCCCGAATGCGGGATGGGGTTCACCAAGAGGTCCAATCTTGTGGAATACTCTGGTACAGGCCCTTCATCTGCTATGAATGTAGGAAGGGCTTTACCTAGTCCTCCAGCTTGCTGAAGCACCAGTGTGTCTACACTGGGGAGAGGCCCATCAACTGCACCAAGTGTGGGAAGGGCTTCACCAAGTCTTCTAACCTGCTGACCCACCAGCGGATCCACATCTGCCCTGTGTGCGGAAAGGGGTTCACCAGCTGATCAAACTTGCAAAGTCATCAGAAGATTCACAGCAGTGACAACCATTCATCTGCTCCAAGTGCAGTAAAAGCTTCACACAGTCCTCCCACCTGCTGACCCACCAGCGGGTTGTGACAGAGTATATAGATAAGTTTTTGGGAGATAAATTGGGAAAGCTTTGTTAGAGTAGGTTACATATGAACACTTTAAAATAGATCTTATTTGAAATACTGGAACTCTGCTCATGCTAGACATATCAGGACCAACAGCCTTTCCAAGAGTTTTGGAGAGTGCCCAAGCGACTTCACTAATGGATTGTTGTTTACAAAAAGGCAACAGATGAAAGAGCATGTTGGAGCTGCAGACAGTCTGGTGGGGAACTGTGGTTTTGCAAGCAGAAGGAGTCAAACAGGCTTTCTTTCAAAGAGAGAGACACACACAGAAATAAGTTCTATAGTGTTACAGCCAGCAACAGCAGCTCGGTCTGCAACAGGACAAGCTGGCAAGGTTGTGGAAAACCCCATTTGGAAGACGGATTGTGAGTTCTTAGTTCAGCCTTTTCAAAGCCCTTGTAGTTCATACAAGAGGAGAGGACTGGCTGTCTAATGTTTCACTTGAAATAAGCGAAACAGCAAGGAACTCTGTGGTGACCTGAAAGAAAGAGGTTCTCATCTGGAGAACCCTGAGGGGGCAAGTTTTGTCAGCAAGACACTGAAGTGGCTGATGGAAGTAAATCAGTTGTGGATGTCCTGGAACAACAATGACCTGACTATGGTCATGCGAGCACCTGATGTGCTACTTCTGTGGCCAGCAGTAGCACCCCGGGAAGCGCTGCCCGGCGAAGGACGCAGCCTGTTTTGGCTGCAGGACGAAGGGACACTATGCGAAGGGATGCAAATCCAAACCACCTTCTAACCCAAGGGGTGCCGCGTGTGGGCAGTGGGGGCTGCTGCCATCTTGGATGATGTTGAGTACCAGGTGCCCCTGAATTACTGTTGACAATCAGCAGATGCAGAATTCCACCTGTCAATTCATGGCATGGCTTGAAATATCCTCCATTACAGAGTGTCTCAGATCACATACTAATGTGTTCCCATTACAGTCAGAGAAAGAGATGCAAAAGAAGGTCCCCTCAGAACCACTGAAGATTCTGGATTCACTTCTTAGGCTCCCACAACCTCGACAGACCAGACCCCAGTTCAGTTCACATCATTGGCAAGCCAAGCCTAGAGGCAAACCTCTGACACGATGCAGAGTGCAGGGCCCTTCGGGGAGCCCTCGCTGCCCTCAGCATCCTCTCAAACCCAGTTTCAAGACCTGGTTCTCATGCTCCAATTGCCAGCAGTTTGTAGCTGGTTGTGAATCACAAGATCATAAGAGAAAGGAACAGCAGCAGGCCATTTGGCCCATCGAGTCTGCTCCGTGAAACCTCCATGAGCTGAACTGTTCTCGCATCTAGTTCCAAGATCTGGCCTTGTCTCCATATCCCATGATACCCTAACTAATTAGATACCTATTAAATTTCCCCAATGATCGGGCCTCCACAGCTGTACGTGGTAACAAATTCCATAAATCCATGACCCTCTAGCTAAAGAAATGTCTCCTCATCTGTGTTCTAAGACTGTGCCCCCCTTGTCCTGGAATCACCCAACAAGGGAAACATCTTATTTTCAGCCACTCTGTCCAATCCATTCATTATTTGAAATGTTTCTATGAGATCCCCTCTCATTCTTCTATATTCAAATTAATAGAGTCCTAGAGTCACTAATTGTTCCTCATATGTTATCATTCTCATCCCTGGAATCATTCTGGTAAGCCTTTTCTGTCCCCTCTCCAACCTTGCTGTAACCTTTTTAAGATATGGGGCCCAAAACTGCACACAGTTCTCCAAATGAGGTCTCACCAGTGCCCCATAGAGTCTCATCAACACCTCTTTACTCTTATACATAATCCCCTTTGAAATAAATGTCAACATAGCATTCACCTTCTTTACTGCCGATCCAACCTGGCGGTCAACTTTCAGGTTATCCTGCACAAGGACCCCCAAGTCCCTTTGTACATATAACCAAATAACAATCATAGCACGGAAACAGGCCACCTCAGCCCTTCTAGTCCGCACCGAACCAAGTCCTTTCCTCTAGTTCCAGCGACCTGCACGCTGCCTATAATCCTCCATTCCCCTCACATCCATATACCTGTCCAATTTTTTCTGAAATGACAAAGTCGACCCTGCCGCCACTACTTCTCCCGGAAACTCATTCCACATGGCCACCACTCTCTATGTGAAGAAGTTCCCCCTCTTGTTACTTCTAAACTTTTGCCTCTTAACTCATGACCTCTTTTTTCAATCTCTCCTACCCTCAAGGGAAAAAGCCTACAAAAATCAACTCTATCTATCCCCTCATAATCTTAAATACCTCTATCAAATCTCCCCTCAACCTTCTACAGTCCAAGGAATAAAGACCTAATTTGCTCAATCTTTCATTGTAACCTAGATTCTGAAACCCAGGTTACATTTTTGAAAATCTTCTCTGCACCCTCTCTACCTTGTTGATATCCTTCCTATAATTTGGTGACCAGAACTGCACCCAGTATTCCAAATTTGGCCTCCCCAATGCCTTGAATAGTTTTAGCATCGCCTCCAAACTTTAATTTATAAAGGCCAGCAGACTAAAAGCCTTCTTCACAACAATATCCACATGAGATTCTACCTTCAGGGAACGATAACCATTATTCCTAGATCTTCCCACTCCACTGTATTCCTCAGTGCCCTCCCCTTTACTACGCACGTCCTGTTTTGATTATTCCTTCTAAAATGAAGCACTTCACACATCGATATTAAACTCCATCTGCCACCTTTCAGCCCACTCTTCTAATCAGTCCAAATCCCTCTGCAATCTTTGAAAACCACCTTAATTATCCACATTTCCACCTATTTTAGTATCATCTGCATATTTACTAATCCAATTTACCACCACATCATCCAGATCATTAATGTAAATGACAAACAACAAGGGACCCAACACCAATCCCTGAGGCACACCACTTGTCACTAGCCTCCAACCTGACAAAGGGTTATCCACTACGACTCTCTGGCATCTCTCTTCCAGCCACTGTTGAATCCATTTGACCATCTCGAAGTTAATACCTAGAGCTTGAACCTTCCTAACCAACCTTCCATGTGGAAACTTATCGAAGGCCTTACTGGTCCATATAAAAACATCCACTGCTCTACCCTCAACTTCCTAGTCACCTCGTCAAAAACTTCAACAAGATTGGTAAAACATGACCTTCCACGCACAAACCCATGTTGAGAATTCTTCATCAAACCCTGTCTCTCCAGATACTTATATATATATTATCTCTCTAAGAATGCTTTCCATTAACTTTCCTACCACAGACATAAAACTTACAGGCCTTTAATTGCTAGGCTTGCTCCTCAAACCTTTTTTAAACAAAGGAACCACATTAGCAATAAGCCAATCCTCTGGCACTATACCCATCTCTATTGACATTTGAAAAATCACTCTGCTTTTTCCTCACTGACATCTCTCAAGATCCTGGGAAAAATCCCGTCAGGAAATGGAGACTAATCAAAAGCTCCAGTACTTCGTCTTTCTTAATCACTACAGTTTCCATAATTACTCTCTTTTCTTCCTTTACCCTGCACAATTCAATATCCTTCTCCTTAGTGAATAACAGAGAAAAGAACTCCCCCATCTTATTTGACTCCACACACATTCATCCACTCTGATTCTCTAAGGGCCCAATTTTATCCTTCACTCTCCTTTTGCTATTATCATATTTATGGAAACCATTTGGATTTATTTTCACCCTGTTTGCTAAAACCATCTCGAACCTTCTTTTAGCTTTTCTTATTTCTTTCTTAAGATTCTTTTGACATTCAATGTATTCTCCAAACATCTCCTTTATTCCTTGTTTCTCATATTTATTGTAGGTCTCCCTCTTTTTTTGAAGCAAGTTTCCAATATCCCTTGAAATCCATGGCTTTCTCAAACTTTTGACTCTGCTTTATATCCTGACAGGAACATAAAGATTCTGCACCCTCAAAATCTCACCTTTAAAAGACCTCCTATTCTCCTCTACCTCCTTCCCATAAAACAAATTGTCCCAATCCACTGCTTGCAAATCCTTTCTCATCTCCTCAAATCTAGCTTTACCCCATTCAAAAACCTCAATCTTAGGCCCTGACCTATTCCTTTCCATAATTACATTGAAACTAATGGCACGATTATCACTGGACCTGAAGTGCTCCCCACAAATCCCTCTGTCACCTGACCTATCTCATTCCCCAACAGTAGATCCAACACTGCTCCTTCTCTAGTCGGTACCTCGACGTATTGGTGTAAAAAACTATCCTGCACACATTTTACAAATTCCAATCCATCCAGCCCCTTCACAGAATGGGTTTCCCAATCTGTATTTGGAAAATTATAATATCCTACTATCACAACCTTGTGCCCATTACAGATATCTGCTATCTCCCTACAAATTTGCTCCTCTAGTTCTCGCTCCCCATTAGGTGGTCTATAATACATCAATTATACTTAACACCTGAAAAGCTAAAAAAATATGGTTTTCATGAATCAGATTTGTGTTTTAGATGTGGTAACGCTGTTGGAATTTTTTTTCATTCAGTTTGGTCATGTATACATATATATATATACAATCTTTTTGGAAGCAAGTACAATTGTTTCTGGAATACCTGTATAAGATTAAAATACCTTTAGATCCGACAGTATTTTTATTGGGTAGTTTGCAACCTCTGAAAGGTCTGGAATTAGATAAATTGCAACTTGCTTTTGTATATTTAGCATTATCTGTAGCAAAAAAATGTATTGCTAGTATGTGGAAAGATACGAATATGATTGATATTAGTAGATGGCATAATGAGATGAAATATTGTTTAATAATGGAAAAAATCACATATGTTTCACGTGATAACTATAGTTTTTTTATTAATGTGGTTGTTATATTCAGAATATTTACATTTTGATTTACATTGATTAGATCTTAATATGTATGCTTAATTTTTCTTTATTTTTTTTCTCTTTATGGCTCTCCTTAGGAGAGTTGGCTGAAAGGGGGGGGGGTTCTCTTTTTTTTCTCTTTTTCTTTTTTTTCTTTTTTATCTTTCTTTTTTCTTTTATATATATAAAATATATCGTTCCTGTTTAGTTGTTATATATGTTACTTATTATCTGTATTTTGAACAAATAAAGTTTTTTTAAAAAAAGGTGGTTTATAATAAACCCCTATAAGTGTGACTACCCCTTTCCCATTCCTCAATTCCACCCTTACAGCCTCCCTGGACGAGCCCTCCAATCTATTCTGCTTAAGCACCACTGTAATATTTTCCCTGACAAACAATGCTACCCCCACTGCCCCTCCAATTCTATCACACCTAAAGCATTGAAATCCCGGAATAGTTAGCTGTCAGTCACAACCCTCCTTCTACCCCGTCTCACTAATCACCACCATGTCATACTGCCACACTTTCGGGTCATCCACCTTCCTTACAATGCTCCTAGCATTAAAGTATATGCATTTCAGAGATTTCCCACTACTTAGTCTTTGTTTGTCCCTATCCTTACAACTTTTTTTCTATCATCTCCCTTCCATCTTTGTACAGAGCATCTTCCTTCTCTATCACCTGCCTATCCACCCCCAAACTCTGTCTACAAACTTTCTCTGTTTGCAGTCTAACCTTCTCCTTGCTGTTCTTCTTCGCTTGGTTCCCTCCCACCAACCTTTCTAGTTTAAAGTTTTCTGAGTAGCCTTAACAAATGTCCCTGAGGTTTGAATTTTCTCCCCATTCGAATAATAATCAGACCATTGAGTCCCTCGACCAAAATGCACAACTGAATATTTCTCAATATTATATCTCATCTGCCATTTCTTCGCCCACTCTCCTAACTTTTGATTTCTTCTACACTTCCTACCCCACCACCTATCTTGGTGACATCTGCAAACTTTGCCACAAAACCATTCAATCCATAATCTAAATCATCGATATATGTTGTAAAAAGAAGCGGCCCCAGTTCTGCTTCTGTCCCTGCAGAACACCACGAGTAATCGGCAACCAACCAGAACAGGATCCCTTTATTCCCACCCTTTGCTTCCTGCCCTTTCCTATTTAGAAGCCTCTTATTCACCATATCGAAGGCTTTTGGAAAATCCAAAAACACAACATCCACAGCCTCTCCCTTGCCCATCCTACTTGAGGTTTCCTCAAAAAATCCCATTAGGTTCGTCAGGTGGGATCTTCCCTTCATGAAACCATGATGGCTTGGACCTATCATGTCATGCACCTTGAGGTATTTCATGACCTTATCCTTGAGGATCAACTCCAATAACGTTCCAACTACCGACATCAGATTAATAGGCCTATAATTTCCTTTCTTCTGCCTCCCTCCTTTCTTAAATAGCGGAACCACATTTGCGACTTCCAATCCTCAGGAACCAAACCTGAGAAAAATCAATTCCAATGCCACCACAATCTCCAAGGCCACCTCTTTCAGAACCCGTGGGTGCACCTCATCCGGTCCCGGAGATATATCTTCTTTTAGACCATTCATCTTACTATGCACTCTCTCTCTAGTAATCCTGACTGTACTAAATTCTATTCCCGGAGAACTCTATCACTCTGGTGATACACCACTAGCTAACTGCAGGGGGTGATCTCTGTACCTGCAGGAAGATCACCGGAGGACAGACCATACCTGGCCAGCTGTCAATCAGCCGACCTGAATAGACCTAACTCCACCCGGCCGGCTTTCAATCAGCCACCCGGGATATAATCCTGAGCCAGCCCCTCCCAAGCAGTCACTCCATAGTCACTAGTGCACTGTAGCAGAGTCTTTTAACTGAATAAAGCCCGTTGTACCGTCTTTCTCAAGTTTTGTGTCTGCCTACTGCTGCAGCCGTGCATCACAATTTATTCAGTTAAAAATTGAGACCTGCTATGGAAAAGCTCTTAACTGTCGGGAGCCTAGAGATTGACCCTCGCCACCCGGAAGCCCAAGCACACTGCACACTTTGAAATTTGGAGGCATGCAGTCGAGGCAGTCATCCAGGCCCATTCCAATGTGGTGAAATCGGATCAGAAGAAACTCATGGTGCTCCACACGAAGTTGGGTGCCCGTGCTTTCCAGGACATCAAAGACTGTACAGAGTACCCAGAAGCGATCGCTACCCTGCAGGCCATGTACAAACCCCCAATGAATGTGGTCTACGCCAGATACCTCCTGAGTATTTGGGCCCAGCAGCCAGGTGAGACAGCCGAAGCTTACCTGAGAGCCCTGCCTGAGCTAGCTCGTTCGTGCCTGGCTGAGCCCGGGTTGAGCGAAAAGGAAGTCGAGAGATTGGTCAGGGACGCCTGCATTCAAGGTCTGCGCTCGAGAGACACCCGCCAGAAGTTACTAGAAGATAATATCTACTCCTTGTCCCGAACTATAGAGGTAGTCCGCTCCTTGGGGTCTGCAGCCCTCCATGCCGAAGCCTTCGACTCGCGACTTCCCTAAGCTTCCGCATTGACAGCTCAGACTTGTCGTGACTCAGGGACCGCTGGTAGATGAACGCACCACAGCCGCAGGAGCCCCGCGCCCGTGTAAGTACTGTGGGTCCCGGTGTGGGTCAGATCGATGATCATGCCAAAACTGCCTGGCAAGAAAGGCCACTACGCAAAAATATGCCTCTCGAGGCCGGCAGCTCAGCAGCCCTCTACGATCACCTCGCTATCCCCCCGGGACGCTGCCACCTAAGAGGGTCGCGTGCCACCATTACTCGCCCAGCAACTTCCATCCTCCTCACTAGCCCCACTTCCGGCCCTGACGGGTATTACTGCCGCATTCTCGCCACAAGCGTCGCCCTTCCCAAAGCCTTGCCAGCTAAAGCAAGTGAAGACATCACTTCCGGTGCCACAGAAAATGTCACATCCGCCAACGCAGAGTGCGATGACATCACCTACCCCCAAGCAGGCAGCAGCGTACAATCCTACCTACCACCCAGAACAGGATGACAATGATGACGTGGTCAACATGGGTGCTGACCAGACTGCCCTCCCAACGCACCCCAAACCTGTGGATGCCAGCGACCAGCACTCATCTCAATCAACGCATCCCACGGCTGCAAAGGAC
Organism: Narcine bancroftii; assembly: GCF_036971445.1. Classification (NCBI taxonomy): domain Eukaryota; kingdom Metazoa; phylum Chordata; class Chondrichthyes; order Torpediniformes; family Narcinidae; genus Narcine; species Narcine bancroftii. The sequence goes on along the minus strand of NC_091472.1, from coordinate 208,979,509 downwards.
GCCACCGGCCGCCACTCGCCTCAACCATCGGGGAGCAGCGACTCAGACCCTGAGATGGTCCTAGCAGCCACTACACTAAAGAGGGACATCCCATACGGCCTCTGGCGCTCCATGATGGATATTGCTATTAACGGGTCAGGTAACAAAATGCCTATTCAACAGTGGCAGCACCGAGAGCTTCATATACCTGAACGTGGCCCGAACTTTGAGACTTAAAGTCTACCCTACAAGCTTTGCTATCACTTTTGCTGCCCAGGACCGCTCCATAAAACCCTTGGGCGCTGCTCCATTGACCTGACTATGGGGGTGGGGGGAGACATACAATGGGTTCAGGCTCCTGGTCATGCCCAAACTCTGTGCCCTGGTCCTCCTAGGCTTTGATTTCCAGTGCCACCTACAGAGCATCACCTTCGCCTTCGGGGGGCTCCTACCACTGCTCACGCTTCACAGCGCACCGTCCAATCAGCCCTAGCCCACCTGCAGTCTCTCCACTGTGCATCACCCCTCCTGCCCTCTTCTCCTATCTCAAGCCAGACTGCAAACCGACAGCGGCCAGAAGCAGGTGCTATTGCACAGCCGATAGGGAATTCATTAAAGCAGAGGTAAAGTGGCTCCTGGCAGAGGGCGTCATAGAACCCAGCACCAGCCCATGGAGAGCCCAAGTCCTGGTAGTCAAAAGGGGCAACAAACTGAGAATGGTCATAGACTATAGTCAGACCATTAAACGGTACACCCAGCTGGACGCCTACCCTTTACCCAGGATAGCCAACATTGTCAATGAGATGGCTCGCTACAGTGTCTTCTCCACAATCAACCTGAAGTCGGCCTATCATCAGTTCCCGATCCACACACGGGACAAGCCCTACTCGCCTTTGAGGCAGACAGGCCAGTTCCACCAAGTTCCATTCGGGGTCACAAATGGGATCTTTGTCTTCCAGTGTGAAATGGACTGCATGGTAGACCAGCACAAATTGAGAGCGATCTTCTCATTTCTGGACAATGTCACCGTCTGCAGCCACGACCAGCAGGACCATGATGCCAACCTGGAGAGATATCTCCGGACGGCCGAAGAGTTGAACCTCACTTATAACAAGGAGCAGTGTGTGTCCAGCTCCACCCACCTTGCCATCCTGGGGTACGTTGTGGCACATGGTGTTATTGGCTCCGATCCAGAGCACATGCACCCATTAATGGAGCTCCTCCTCCCCCACACACTCAAGGCCCTCCGCAGGTGCCTCAGCCTCTTTTCTTACTACTCCCAGTGGGTTTCCCGCTTCTCGGACAGGATCTGCCCACTGGCCCAGGCCACCACCTTTCCCCTCCCACCCAAAGTGCAGGCAGCATTTACCCGCATAAGGCAGGAGATCGTATGCAGTGGATGAGGACTCCCCATTCGAGGTGGAGTGCGATGCCTCAGATGTGGCCCTTGCCGCCACCCTCAACAAGGAAGGGTGACCCGTTGCCTTCTTCTCAAGAACCCTCCATGGTTCTGAACTCGGGCTCTCTCCCATTGAATAGGAGGCCCTAGCGATCATGGAAGCAGTTTGCCACTGGTGTCACTACCTGGCAGGCAGGAGATTCACCTTCCTCACCGACCAGCGTGCAGTGGCGTTCATGGTCAGCACCACCCACAAAGGCAAGATCAAAAACAACAAGATCTTGCACTGGAGAGTCCTGGACCTGCACGTCGGCCCAGGCCAACCAACTGCAGGCACTCCATGAATCCCTCTGCCACCTGGGCGTCACACGTCTCTACCATTTCCTCAAGTCCTGGAACCTCCCATACACCGTCCAGGAAGTCCAGACCATGACTGAGTCATGCCAGGTCCATGCGGAATGCAAGCCCTGCTTCTTCCGCCCACCCCAGGCCTACGTCGTGAAAGCCACCCTGCCCTTTGAATGCCTCAGTATTGACTTTAAGGGCCCCCTGCCTTCCATAATCCAGAACGTCTACTTTCTTGCAGTGATAGACTCCCATTTTCCCTTCGCCATCCCGTGCCCAGACACCTTCACAGCCACCATCATCAGGGCACTGGCACAAAGCTTCATTCTGTTCGGCTACCCCTTGTTCATCCACAGCGACCGGGGGGTCCAGCTTCATGAGTGAGGAGCTCCGCCAGTACCTGACAGCAAGGGACATTGCAACTAGTCGCACGACTAGCTACAACCCAAGGGGCAATGGGCAGCTCCCAAGAACACCTGTTTTCATTCCCCAGAAAATCGGCGACCGGAATCTCCCTCCCAGCATGGCTCATGTTTCCGGGACTGGTGCTCCTGCGTAGACATGTGCGGGCCCCCTGGTTGAGCAGGTGTTCCTCCTACACAGCAATCACAACTATGCCTACCTCAGGTACCCCAGTGTCTCAACTAGGGATTGGCCTCAGCGGGAGCACCCATCTCAACTCAGCAGCCTCCACCGCCCTAGGATCGCGTCGGCCCGAAGCGTCCCCCCTGCATCTCAGACAATCACGCTGCGGGGGATGACCTTTCGCCCCTGCCCTTCCAACACCTCACAGGCTTGCCGATCCAGGCCGCCATGGCCACCCCACCACGCTGCACTACACCAACCACTCCAGCACCCGCTCTAGCCAACCCGTCTAGCCCTCCCAGCACACCCTCGCCAACCTTTGACCAGGAGCTAACCCTGCGACAGTCACAGAGTCTCCGATGGCCGTCAGACCATCTTAACCTGTAATACACATATACCACCTAAGAATGTTGCTACCCCCCCACCACCACAAACCAGAACAATTTTAAAGAAGGGGGTGAATGTGGTGATACACCACTAACCTACTGCAGAGGGTGATCTCTGTACATGCAGGAAGATCACCTGAGGACAGACCACACCTGGCTGGTTGCCAATCAACCACTCGGGATATAATCCTGAGCTGGCCCCTCCCGAGCTAGTCACTCAGGAGTTACTAGTACAGTTACCACTGCAGCAGAGACTTTTAACTGAATAAAGCCTGTTGTACAGTCTTTCTCGAGTTTTGTGTCTGCTTCCTGCTGCAGCTGTGCATCACAATAACATATATTGCTGTGGTCTTCTTAGTGAAGACTGACACAAAATATCCACTTAGTTCCACCCCTTGGTCACAGGCTGTCAGACACGAGACTTGACAAGCATAAGAGTACAAAAAGAGCGTAAAAGAGAAATCAAAACTACAATAATCACAAAAACAAGCAATAAAGGGAGCAACCAACGGAGAATAGTGTGGCCCAACCCCCCAAATGTACCAGCTAACCATGAAAAAGGATTCCAACCAAGGCTCAAACTATCATTGAGGGCCACAATACCCAGACACTGGAGCTCACGAACAGAATTCGAAACATGCTGAATAATAACAGAAACATATAAGCTGCACTTGAGGCGGGTGACCGAGGACTTCCTTGATGTAATGCATCGGACCATGTCTCCCACGGGCAACTTCCTCGGAACGTCCTCGTTATTACAAATCCAATTGTTGGCACCAAAGCAGCTGTTAAGCCAGATCACCAGGAGCGTAAAACGGAGTACCTAGAACAAAGAAGCATGACACATGTCACTCACGATTCCGTAAGCGTTCAGTGTTTAAACAGATTAAATCATCCTGTCCCTCAATAGCTACCCACTGAGTGTTACCCTGGGCAGGTGTCACTATTTCTCCTTTTATAGGAGGGCCAATACCTGGTGGTGCCACCCATACCTTTTGTCTGGCATTCTCTAGTTCAGGAATTGGGGGCAATGATTGTTTTTCCTCTGGAGTAGGCTGTAGTTCAGAAGCGTGAAGAAGTCTGTGGAAAGGTGTACCTCCTTTTAAAGGGCGATGATTCAAATTGTCGACTGCCTGCTGCAGCACATGACATCACCCCTTCAGGGTTCCCAGTGGTGTTAACAAACGAATTTGTTCCTTCAGTAAGCCGTTCATTCGTTCAATTAACCCAGCAGCCTGCGGGTATTAAGGAATATGGTGAACCCATAAGATACTGTTGTCATTTGCCCAATCACAGATTGCCTTCCTGGAGAAGTGCGAGCCATTATCGGGTTCAATCTCCTCTGGAACATCATAACGAGAAATTAAATGGTTTAGTCCTTGGATAGTGCTAGCTTGGTCAGCCGTCTTGGTGGGAAAAGCAAAAACCAGGCCTGAAAAGGTGTCAACCATTACTAGGATGTAATGTTTACCCATACAGTCTGGGATAGGGCCTATGTAATCAATTTGCCAAACCACAGCTGGGCGAGCACCCCGTTTTATTCAGCCATGCGGACCAGGAGGAACGATATGGGACTTCACAAGTTGACATTCTGGGCATGTACGCACGACCATGCGGACATCGTCCTGATGGACGGGTAAAGCATGTGTTCAGGCCCACATAGCTGATCTCTTCTCCTCCACTCTGTTCATGTGCCCATCGAGCCAGGGGGACGGTATCGGCGCAGCTGATAGTGGCAAGCTGATCTGCTACTGCATTATGTTGTGTCATGTTAGTCGCCACATTGGTATGGGCATCAACATGATACACAGTTATCTCACGGTGGTGGGAAGCATCTCACAACAGCTGCCACAACTCTTTGCCCCACACTGGGCAGTCATGTATCATCCAGTCATTCTTTTGCCAATCAGGCATCCATACCACAAGTCCATTAGCCACAGCCCAGGAATCAGTAGACAGGCAAAGAGGATGATCATGGGGATCTAGTAGTAAAGTGACTGCCTTCAATTCAGCATACTGACTGGAGCCACCATCCCCCTCCTCTGATAAGTGAGTTCCTAACTTGGGATGGTAAGCCACTGCCTTCCACTTTTGCTTTCCTTGCACCCACCGGCTGCTACCATCAGTAAACCAGGCATCCTCTTGTTCTGCTGGAGTGAGCAAATCATATGGTTTACCCCACTGAACTGGTGAAGGGGGTAAAGGAGGGGGAAAGGCAGGTTCAACGTCCTCATGATGAGACGGAAGATCAGCCACCTGTTCGTGTATGCAGCCCACCCCTTCAGGCCCTCTGGTTGCACAACTCTGAATATACCACTTCCATTTAACAATAGAAGACTGCTGAGCTCGCCCGATCTTTAGATTAGCATCATTAGCCAGAACCCAATTCATTATTGGAAGTGCAGGTCGCTATTGAACATCTGCATCACCTGTCATCCTTTCAGTCTCCAGCAGGGCCCAATAACAGGCTAGTAACTGTTGTTCAAAAGCAGAATAACGAGTGGCAGCCTCAGGCATGGTACATGACCAGAATCCCAGCGGGACTTGACGACCCTCTTGTTTCTGCCAGAGGCTCCAGCAGGCCACATCATCAGTAACGGAGACCTGTAGTTCGTAGGGGGTATCTGGGATGCGGGGAGCAATGGGCAGGGCCTGAAGAATAGCCTATTTGGTGGACTGGAACGCCCTTTCCTGATCGTTACCCCATACAAAGTCTGTTTTCTTTCGGGTAACCTTATACAGAGGACGTAAAAGCAATGCCAAGTGTGGAATATGGCATCGCCAGTATCCCAATAACCCCAAGAAACGTTGGGTCTCTTTTTTGTTAGTAGGAGTGGCCAAGTCTGTGATTTTATTGCGAACTTTATCGGGAACCACTTGTTCTCCAGCATGCCACTGAATTCCAAGGAAAATAACTGTCTGGGACGGGCCCTGTACCTTGGTGGGGTTAATGGCCCACCCTCTTTGCATCAGGGTATCTTGGACACTCTCCAAACCTTCCTGTACCATCTCTTCTGTGGCCCCTTGGATCATCACATCATCAATATAATGGTGAATCGAGGGGGAAGGCGATACTGGCACAGTCTCCAGATCACGGGCAATTAGGCTGTGGCAAATAGTGGGAGAGTGTACATAACCCTGAGGGAGGCGAGCAAAGGTATACTGGCGCCCCTTCCAGGTAAAGGCAAACTGATCCTGTGAGACCTCAGCTATAAGAATACTGAAGAAGGCGTTAGCGAGATCAATGACAGCATACCATGTTCCTGAGTTCCCAGTAGCAATGTTTTCAATAAGGGTAACAATGTCCGGAACTGCTGAAGCAAGTGGTGGGGCATGTTTGTTCAAAAAGCGATAATCAACTGTCATTCTCCAGGAGCTGTCCGGCTTCGAGACCGGCCAAACAGGGCTATTAAAGGGCGACGTGACGGGCCTCACTACCCCTTCTTCTTGCAAAGCATCGATGGTGGCAGTAATCTCTTCTTGCCCTCCAGGGAGGCGATATTGTGGAATGCACACTGGTTTCATGGGGGTGGCACCATCACAGGATCCCACTTAGCCTGACCCACTACTAGTTTTTTTGTAATAGTCCGAATTCCAAATGCAAATCCCCCTTGGCTAGTATTAAGGGCCGTACCAGCCAACATATTGATACCCAGGATACACTCATCAGTAGCAGCCACCAGGGCATGTAACCAGACAGGGGAAGGGCTATCACCCACCGTGGCATGGACTTTTATTTCCTTTGCCAGGGTAACCACTCCTCCCATCCCCTCTATTCGAAAGGTCGGTCCAGTCCAGAGGTCGGCGTTACCCGGTATCACCGAGTGCTCCGCACCGGTATCGACCAAGGCCAAATATTGGCGGTCATTACACCCCATCCCAATGGATTGTTAACGGTATGGAGGGCCGTGGGTCCCCATGTATCTGCCGTATCTCAATGGTGTAGACACGGGAGCCCTGCCCACACCTTCATGCTTTAGTAGGGTTCGGGGGCTTCCAGGCCCACATGCCACTATTATCCATAAGAGCCTTGTTAATTATTTGTTATACCTCATCACGGATAACTGGAGCAAGAGAAGCTGGCTCGATAGGAGCAGCAGGGGGAGCAGAGGGCACAGCTGGGCCAGGAGGATTCAATGGCTGGGGAAGATGTTCCCCTGCCTTCCTCTTATAAAGGGCATAAAGGACTGCAGTTGGTTTCCCATCAATATCACTTTTAGGTATGCCTAACTTTAACAAGGTTAGAAAAAGGTCCTTTCTTGTCGGTCCGTTATTAGCAGCAGCCCCTCTCTTTTCATCCTGCTTGTCTGATTTAACCTGGGTTGTACGTGAGTGGATTTTACCTCCCAATTCTAATTCTTGAAGCCCAGATAAGGCGTGCATCGCCTCAGACACAGGGTGCCCAATTAGCGGACTAGTTACGGACAGAACCAGTCCCCATACAGTGGGTTGGGTGGAACGAACCAATCGGGTATGCATTCCGGCTGTGAATATCTCTTCATCAGGGCTCCCCCCATGTACCCACAGCCTCAAACACCCTGCATACAAGGCAGAGGCCAGGGCCTGCTGACGAATTACTGCTATACCCTCCTCTGGGGTTCTCGAATTGTTCTGCAAATGTAAATCCCAATCTACTGGTGATGGGTATACTCGTAGCAGGGCATCCCCTAGAGTAGTAAGTAAGTAATCCATCTCTCTCTCTCTACCCCGCAGCTCAGCAGTGACCCTGATATCAGTAGATAATGTTCCTAATCCCAACAATTCCTCAGGGGTTAAAAATACATTACCCCCCCCCCCCCGCCCTTGTTCCCAGACACACAGGAGCCAGGCTGCCAGAGTTTCTCCTGCCTTTTGCCTAAATCGATCTCCAATGGCAGCCAGCTCTTTTACAGAGAAGTCACGGATCATTGACTGCTCTTGACTTCTGCTCCCACTTTGGCCCACAGGGTCCTTTACCCAGTTTAGGGGAGGAGGTCAAGGCCATCCCATAGAGGGAGTAGGCCATAGAGCATAAGCAGGGGTTTGGGCATTTTCCCCTGGATCCACTTGGGAGACCGGGGTATCTATCCCTTCAATCTCTACCCTTACATCATCCCGCCTTCTGTCTGTTTGGGAAGTCAGCTGCCTAACGGGGCGGGCGTAAACAGCGGGTGGAGAGGGTAGTATGTTAGGCAGATGCTGAGGAGTATCTGCATTATTACCATTGTCATTCCAGATATTCCCATCCCAAACCTCAATTACATCAGGATCATCACCATTCATTATCATGGCACAAATACGATATGGATCGGGTTCTACTCCTTGCCTTTCCTTATCTGCACAGAGCTGCTGCCGGAGTTTAATATTACGGCAGATCGTTTGGACATGCTTACTTATCTTCCCATTGTTTGGCTCTGTCCTGACTGGTGCAAAGAATCTCGCTCATCATGGAACAGCGTTGTCGCATGGCTTCTAGCTCCTCTTCTAATTGCTTTCTCTTGCGCTGAGATTCTACTTTTCGCTGAACTGATTCTGTGTCACGCTGAATGGAGTGGCATAAGGCTGTGGCCAGCAACCAAAAACCATCCGTCAGCATCCCCTTTTTATCAGGAAATTTTCTTTCTCGAAGGAGAGTGGCAACCCGCTCTCCCAGAGGTGCACTTGATGGGTCTAACTTCTCAGCCCAACTAATGGGTGGTCCCAACAAAGACAGGGTATTGGCCAACATGCCAAACCCATCATATTTGGAAGTCCATCCAGGAATCAAGAACTGCTCAGGGCTCACCTCTTTTGGCGAAACATCTTGAGACCAACCCTGCTCGCAGCGCCAATTGTCTTGGGTTAACTTATACCTCTCACTTTGTTCATTTTAGATTGGTCACAGTGTTTGAGCTACCGAAAGAAAATAGACACACACACACACACCGAGAGCAGTTCAGTTTATACAAATGTTTATTACAAATTCAAAAGTTGATTTCACACTACAATATGCAAGCCCTTCCCAACTATACTTATCAATGCTTGGACTGGTCCCAACTGCCGAAGCGAGGCAACGACTGCACACTTGTAGTTGGTTGTCAGGGTGCCAGCAGCAGCTCCTCCACCTCCCCTGACCGGGACGTTGGCTGGACTCTAGAAGTTCTTCTTCTTGCTGAGAGATGTTGCCACCTCTCAGAGAGTCTCTCTCTTCAGCAGCGGGCTTATATTACCCAAAAACTGCTTACCCAAGCACCTATTCCCAGCACAGCAAGAAAGATAAGCAAGCAAGCTAGCATGCTAGGCTATTAACGAATAACATAATTTTCAGCTTATCACTTTGAATACAATGATTTATTTTGCATCAAGGCTAGGCCTCTGACAGTCTGTGATCAAAACAAGCAGGAAGATTAAATGTTCTTGGTATACAGATGTCCTTTCTTCAGATAACAGCATCTCTGGCCCCTCGGTGGAATTTAGCTTATGTCTGCTGATTCCAAAACACAAGCAGGTTCTCAGCCTTGCAAAACCAAGAGCAGCAAATTAAAAAAACAGGTTAGAATCTTCCATTACACTCTGCCATCTCCTTCTCACCCATTATAATTTCTCCAGCTTCATTTTTGTAAGAGATCAGTAACACTGATCATTGTGAGAGATCAGTATCACTGATCTAAAAGAAAAGTGAGGATTGTGAGAGATGAGCACAACTGATATAAAAATATGAAGATGAGGAAACTAATATAGATATATGGGTAAATGAATAAAGCCAGTATGAACAGGATAAGAAATGGATATTAGAATGTAGAAAGTAGAGTTAGTCTGAATAAGATAAAGGTCTTCTAGCCCTAGATAGAATTAGCAGGTTTTGCATATGTAGTAAGCCCTAGACAGTATTAGCAAGTTCTGCATGTAAGAGGTTATAGCCCTGAGAGTTGGGAAGGTGTAAATTAGAACAAAGACAGGTTTGTGAATACAATGAGGATAATGACATGATGGGACACCGACAGGATACCCCCTGGTCCTCCAGTTCACAGAAACAGCACATAGGCAGGCAGGATTGCCTTATGCCAAACCTATCCAGGAGGCAGAAGAATGTAAGGGGGAGGGTATTCCTATACTGAAATCAACTGTATAAAAGTTGGGTGAGCCCCAATGTATGTGTGTATTCCCAGGGTCAGGGGAAGCACCCAACTTTGCATTGTTGTATAATAAATGTTCTTTGTTCTCAATTTTTGTCTCGAGCAATTTCTGTGAAGGTACTTCTGTTTCTAACAAATGGGGACTCGTCCGGGATCCCACTCCCTCCACTGACAGAGTGCCCGACAACGGGGGTAGGTGCACCCCAGTTGATTCAGCTGGACTCACGGACGAAGGGTGACTGGTCAGTGGATGAAGCGAGTGATATCCAAGAAGAGGCATTGACAACAAACAACGAGAGGACGTTAAGGAAGCGTGCTAGAACTAGCTACTGGATCTCGGAAAGAGAAAGTTTACTTACCTGTTAGTATGGGAGGTGTGAGCAGTAAGGAAGAGAGACCTAGTGAAGGATGAGAGGATCAGATAACCAAGCAAAGTCCGTTAGGATTAATGTTATCTGATTGGGGTGCGGGGAGAACCCGTGGGAAGGACAAACAGACCATGGTCAGGTATTCCTGTTTGGAATGGGTTAAAAGTCCGATTAAAGGGAGTTCAGTATATTAGCCAAAGCTCGGATCCGAGGATGACTGGATGTGTCAAGCATTGAACATCTGTCCCTATCAAAATCAAAGAGATAATATTGAGAGCAGAGAATATACAGCCTGCTGGTTCAGTGGATCGGTTGATCAACTGGTTTTGAATGAAAAGGAATGTAAGGACAAGAAGGATGAGGAACCTTTTGTCCCTGAAACACAAGGATGGGATGTGTTACATTCCCTTCCTCCACCTTATGCTCATCCTATGCCGGCTCCTATCTTTCCCCTCTCTCCTATGCTCTACCCTTTCTTCACCTTCCCCTCCTCCCCCACAGCTAAAGAAAGGAGAAGAAAGTAGGGGTGGTATCATGACCCTTCACAAAGTACTCGATTACCACCTCTATTGACAAGGGAGAGAGGCGACTTTAATTAATTCAGTACTATGTAACAATTTAATATTTACCTCATGGAGAAGGGAAAGAGTAATGTAAGTCAGGGGCAGCAACAGTATGTAGAAAAGTTGGCTGATTACAGTAGGTTTAGAATTGCCTGCTCCCAAAATACAAAAGAGAGGATATGTATGAAACAATTTATGAAGGCAAAAGGAGGTGTTGATTAGCACAAACAAAAAGAATCCTGACAGAGACTGTCAGAAACAAAAGAGAATGGAATCAGTAAGAAGCTAAGACAGAAGGAGGTGTTTAGTAGAACAGAAGAATAAGGCCAGATGAGAACAAAGAAATAATTAGAAATATCTGGGGTATGAATTGATTTCTGATCAACACAACAGGATATTCTGACCGTGAGGATTAAAAAAAAAGATGGGAGCTCTACACCCCAGATAATTGCAGAGCAAGAAATCTAGCAAAGGAAGCCAACTTTTGTTCTGTATGATAAGGTTGAGCTATATAAACTGTAGAGACTGGACAGTAGAGGTCAGTCTTGGGGAATAGCTCACTGTGCAGGTGACTGTGAGAGATGGGAAAATTGATCTAAAATTATGAACATGGAAGAAACTAAAATTCATCAGTTAATGGCTGTAACCAGTACAAACAGGATGAGCTTGGGGATTAGGATGCAGGAAAGCAGAGTCAGCACGATAAACATAAGAATCTTAGTCATAAGACTAAGATAAGGAATGGTAAGGTACAATAGAATGTAGGAAGTTGAGGTAGTCTGGATCAGATAAGGGTCTCCTAGCCCTAGATAGAAGTACCAAGTCCTACATATCTAATTAGCTAACCTTACACAGATTTATACATATTAAATTAGCCAATCCTAGATAGGATGAGTCAACTCTGCATACCAAGAGACTATAGCCCCGAGAATCAGGAAGGTGTGAATAAGGACAATAACATGAAGGGACACCGACAGGATACCCCCTGGTCCTCCAAGTGTACTGAAACTGCACTTAGGCAGGAAGGATTGCCTATGCCAAACCCATCCGGGGACAGAAGAATGTAAGGGGGAAGGTATTCCTATACTGAAATCAACTGTATAAAAGTTGGGTGAGCCCCAGTGTATGTGTGTATTTCCAGGGTCAGGGGAAGCACCCAACTTTGCATTGTTGTAAAATAAATGTTCTTTGTTCTCAATTTTTGTCTCGAGCTATTTCTTTAAAGGTAAATTCTGTTTCTATCAAATGGGGACTCGTCCGGGATCACACTCCCTCCACTGACAGAGTACCCCGACGACGAGAGTAGGTGCACCCCGGCTGATTCAGCTGGACTCACGGGCGACGGGTGGCTGGTCAGTGGAAGAAGCGAGTGATATCCGAGAAGAGGCATTGAGAACAAACAACGGGAGGAAGCGCGCTAGAGCATTGCTACTGGAACTCGGTAAGAGGAATTTTACTTGCCTATAAGTATGGAAATTATGAGTAGCAAGGAAGAGAGGCCTGGTTCAGGATGTGAACACCAGATAGCTACATACAGCCCGCTTGGGTTGATGTTATCTGAGTGGGGCACGGGAAGGACCCGTGGGAAAGACAAACTGACAATGGTCAGGTATTGTTGTATTGAATGGGTTAAACGCCCAGTTAAAGGGAGCTCTGTGTACTGGCCAAAGTTCGGATCCAAGGATGAATGGATGTGTCAAGCTTTGAACATCTGGCTCTATCAAAACCAGAGAGACAATGTTGAGAGCAGGGAATATGCAGCCTGCTGGCTCAAGGGACCCATTGAACAACTGGTTTTGAATGAGAAAGAACTCAGGGATAAGAGAGAGGAGGAACCTTTTATCCCTGAATCACAGGGGTGGGATGTGCTACATTCCCTCCCACCATCTTATGTTCCTCCTATGCCGGCTCCTATCTTTCCTCCCCCTCCTATGCCCTACCCTTCTGCACCTTCCCCTCCTCCCCCACAGCTAAAGAAAGGAGAAGAAAGTAGGGGTGGTATGATGACCCTTCACAAAGTACTCGATTACCACCTCTATTGACAAGTGAGAGAGGCGACTTTAATTAATTCAGTACTATGTAACAATTTAATATTTACCTAATGGTGAAGGGAAAGAGTAATGTAAGTAAGGGGCAGCCACAGTAAGTAGCAAAGTTGGCTGATTACAGTAGGTTTAGAATTGCCTGCTCCCAAAATACAAAAGAGAGGATATGTATGAAACAATTTATGAAGGCAAAAGGAGGTGTTGATTAGCACAAACAAAAAGAATCCTGACAGAGACTGTCAGAAACAAAAGAGAATGGAATCAGTAAGAAGCTAAGACAGAAGGAGGTGTTTAGTAGAACAGAAGAATAAGGCCAGATGAGAACAAAGAAATAATTAGAAATATCTGGGGTATGAATTGATTTCTGATCAAAACAACAGGATATTCTGACCGTGAGGATTAAAAAAAAAGATGGGAGCTCTACACCCCAGATAATTGCAGAGCAAGAAATCTAGCAAAGGAAGCCAACTTTTGTTCTGTATGATAAGGTTGAGCTATATAAACTGTAGAGACTGGACAGTAGAGGTCAGTCTTGGGGAATAGCTCACTGTGCAGGTGACCTATGAACTAATGACTGAACCAGAGCTCTGTTAAGCTTTATTCTTATGCTGTGTAATAAACTGATTCTCCTATCACTTCATTTAACGAACACGCTGGATTCAGACGACGCATAGACTAAATTAAGGGTAGGGTAAAGCCAGAGACCGACAGATGGAAGCAGATTATGAATAGGGGGGGTCACGGTTCTCAGTCAATACACACCCGTGGGGCTGCACGGAGAACCATTGGTAAATTTAAGCATAGGACCCCACAGTGACAAGATGATCTTTTTAGTAGATTCTGGGGCAGCCCGGTCTAGTACCTTACAACCACCCGAGGGTGTTAAGATAGAGGGGACCGTGATGATTTCGGGAGTAGGAGGAAGAGACTTTACAGTCCCTGGATTAAGAGATGTAAGAATACAAATGGGAGAAAAGGTAATAACAGAGGATATTTTACTAGTTCCCCAAGCTGGAGTTTGTTTGTTAGGACGAGATTTACAGGACCAATTAGCTATCAGTACCAGAACACAGGAATCAGGTATCGAGGTTCAATTGTATGTATTAAGCGAGAAGATCGAGAACTAATAAATCCTGGAGTATGGGCAGAAAGATGCAATAGAGGAGTGTTAGATATTCCTCCCCTGCAAGTTACTTTAAAAATCCTGAGCAAGTAATTAGACGAAAACAGTATCCAATTCCTATGGCTGGCCGAAAGGGGTTGCAGCCAGTAATTGACCAGTTGGTGAAAGATGGTATACTCGAACCTTGTATGTCACCTTTTAATACCCCAATTTTACCTGTCCAAAAACCAGACGGTACCTATCGATTAGTGCAGGACTTGAGGGAGCTGAACAAAATTATTCTCACCCGTCACCCAGTTGTACCTAATCCCTATACAATAATGGGTAAAATCGATCCCCATAGTAAATGGTTTAGTGTGATTGACCTCGAAGATGCTTTCTGGACCTGTCCGTTAGCAACAGAGAGCAGAGACATGTTTGCCTTTGAATGGTAAAATCCTTTTACTAGACGCAAGAATCAATACCGGTGGACGGTCCTTCCCCACGGCTTTACAGAATCACCAAATTTATTCGGACAGGTCTTAGAACAAATACTAGATGAGGCTCCTCGGAGAGAGAATTGTCAGTTGATACAATATGTTGATGATTTGTTAATTACGAGAAAAACTTATGAATTAGTTAAACAGTATACTGTTGAACTTTTGAATTTTCTGGAGAATAAGTGTCTCAGGGTGAGCGAATCCAAATTACAATTTGTTCAATCAGAAGTTAAATACTTAGGTCATCTGGTAAGTCAGGGAACTAGGAAAATAAGTCCAGAGAGGATACGTGGTATTCTACAGATCCCACCTCTCAAGAACTTAGGAAATTCCTTGGTTTAGTGGGATACTGTAGAATCTGGATTGAAAGTTATTCTAGCCTGGTCAGATTTCTCTATGATAAACTCACGATTCTAGAAGCTGTTGTCTGGAGAGAGGAAGAGATTAAAGATTTTAACTTGGTGAAACAATGCCTTATTAGTGCCCCACTGTTGGCTTTACCCAACCTAAAGAAGCCATTTGACCTATATACCAATGCGAAAGGAGGTGTAGCCACTGGAGTACTAACACAAGAGAGGGCTGGCTGCAGATAGCCAGTTGCTTTTCTGTCAAAAGTTTTAGACCCTGTTTGTCGTGGTTGGCCAGAGTGTGTGCAAGCCATCGCAGCCACTGCTATTTTAGTTCAGGAAGGACGAAAGATTATGTTTGGTGCCCCGATGATAGTTCACACCCCTCACACAGTCAGCAATATTCTCTTACAACATGCTGGAAGGTGACTTACAGACTCTAGAATTTTAAAATATGAAGCGATCCTAATGGATAGGGATGATTTGACCCTGATTACGAATAAAGATCACAATCCAGCAGCTTTCTTGGTTTCTCCAAATTCTGACAATACCATAAATGAATTAGAGCATATATGTTTAAAGGTAATAGATTTACAGACCAAAATTAGAGAGGATTTAAGTGATGAGCCTTTACAGGAGGGTGAAAGGTGGTTTATTGATGGATCTTCTCGATGCATTGATGGCACTTGCTATAGCGGGTATAGTGTAGTAGATGGGAAAGAAGGAGTAGTGATTGAAGCCGGTCACCTTCCCCGTCATTGGTCAGCACAACCTTGTGAATTGTATGCCCTCTGTAGAGCTCTCCAGGGTCTAGAGAACAAGGTGGGCATGATCTACACAGACTTAGAGTATGCTTTTGGTGTAGTGCACACCTTTGGGAAGATCTGGAAAGAGCGGGGAATGATAACTGGAAAAGGACAAAAGTTGATCCATGAAAACTTAATTGTCCAATCTCGAGATGCTCTTACATTACCTGAGGAAATAGCTGTAGTGCATGTACGGAGACATCAAAGTGGTGACAGACCTGAAGCACAGGGGAACAGACAGGCAGATGCAGCTGCCAAACAGGCTGCGCTCACGGAGAAAATAGACATGCAGCTGTTACTGCCCACCCCTGGAGTATCCTATTCATTCTATTAAACCTGGTGATTGGGTATATGTAAAAGCATGGCAAGATCACCAACTAAAACCTGTCTGGGATGGCCCCTATTGTGTACTTTTGATTACAGACACTGCCGTGCGAATGAAAGAAAAGGGATGGAGCCACATCCAACAAATTAAACGAGCTGCTGAACCACAGACTAAAGACATTGATAATCTACATTCCACCGGGCGTGCTGTCCTTCAACCTTCTGATCTGAAAGTTACACTACGCCGGGAAAAAGTGCTGTAATGTTGTATTTACCATTTACTATATTGTTTACTTGTTGGTTCCCCGTTTTTGGGACATCCCTAAATTACTCACGATGCATTAAGTCCTCCTGAAATAGGGGCAGCAGAGGTGACAATTATTTCACAGATATAAAGTATAGTCATAGTGGGGTATGGGTTAATATAGGATCCCAACATGGACCAGGGGAACAGAACGGCTCTAGAGGAGTAGATTTGATTTGTATTTTGGCCTCTACAGGTATTAAAGAGAGGAGTTTTAAAGGGATAGCACAAAGGAGATGGTGGGACAAAGACAGACAGAATGGTAGTCAGGATTGTACATGTGGCAGAGATAGAGTTAATACATATGCTAATGTTCACAGACAGGCTGCAACTCACAGGCTCAGTGATACTTATGCTAATGTTCGCAGACAAGCTGCAACTCACAGGTTAAGTGACAAGAAACACCCCTCCCCAACTTGGTCTCCTGTAAAGCATCCTTTGGGTCACACAGACATTCGGAATGTTAAAAAAACCACCACTGTAAGGGGAGTTCCAGCTGTAAACGAAGTAAGCTGCTCCAGAATACTAAAGCTGCTTGGCATTTAAATCGTTTAATCAGACTCCAGGCAGCCTTGGAGATCATCACCGAACAGATAGCAATGACCCTGAATTTAGGGGCTGAAGAAAAATGACAGATACGAGCCACAGTTTAAAAAAACCGCCTGGCTCTCGAAGGCAGTGTTTGTGAAAGACTGGTTAAGGACAATGCTCACAATAGTCAGGCAGTTAAAGACACTTCTTCAGGAGTTCAAAAATCTTCCCATACCCAGGTTCAGACTTGGCAACCTTGGTCCGGTGTGGGATGGACTAGACTTTTTATTGGTAACTGGAGTCTGATACCCTGTCGGACTCTGGCTTTACCTTACTCTTAATTTAGTCTATGTGTAGTCTGAGTGATAGGAGAAGGTATTCGATTCAACAGTCAATTTATTACACAGCACAAGAATAAAACTTAACAGAGCTCTGGGTCACTCATTAGTTCATAGGTCACCTGCACAGTGAGCTACTCCCCAAGACTGACCCCTATTGTCCAGTTGGCTCAGTTTATATAGATCAACTTTATCATACAGAACAAAAGTTGGCTTCCTTTGCTAGATTTCATTATCATACAGAACAAAAGTTGTCTTCCTTTGCTAGATCTTTTTGCATAAGGGTTATCACAAGTCATCTCCTGTTTTGCAGATTTCTGGGGTGTAGCACTCCCATCTTAATCCTCCAGGCCAGACTATCCTGTTGTGTTGATCAGAAATTAATTCATCCCCAGATATTTCTAATCACCATTCTGCTCCTGTCTGGCCAATTTCTGCTGTTCTCTTTAACACCTCCTCCTGCCTTAATCTTCCTCCTAGACTGGTTTTCCATTCCCTTTGTTTCTTGCAGGCCATTCTTTGTTCTGGTCTGGCCTGTGTCTCCTGTGCTACTCACCACCTCCTTCAGTTTGAGCATTCCTCCTAAATCGTTTTATGCATTTCCTCTCCCTGTATTTGGGAGCAGACAATTTTGCTCTGCCAACTTTGCTCCATGCTGTGATTGCCACTTAATCACATTCCTCTTTTTCCCTGAACCATGCAGTAAATATAAACTTATTAATTAATCATTTCTTTCATAATGTTTTAAACCCTAGATTCCAACAGTCCAGCTTTTGGTCTCATGAAAATGAGACCAACCATGAGACCAACCACCAGTTAACTTATGGGACCAAGACCTCAGGAGTTTTTGCAAGGACCAGCATCTCCGACCCCTTGTTAAACTTAACCTCACAAACTTAGCCATTATGAACACACTTCAGTCCAGTGGGGGCCCCCAACACAGTGTTCAGAAACGTCAGTCCAATCCGCAAAGTACTCTTTCAGTTCGTTGTGGGCCTCCCAGGCTGACCACAAACCCTTTGTACAGTTGTTTCCTTCTCCAGATGCTTCAAGGGCTAGGAACAACATCACCCATAGTCTCCACATAGTATTCATCCCAGTTCCCTTCATTGTTTTGATGCCAATAAATGGATTATACCATCAACCGCTGATACACAGTCACTGTAGTCCAATAGTCTTTTTAAAAAGGGACGTTAAGTGTTCTTAGTCCGTGGTTTCTTCACAGAGTCCCAGTCATCTCCGTTCGAATCTGTTCCAGTGTCCATGTCGGTGGGTCCGTTGCTGTTCAGACTCCAATGATACCACGTCTCGCTTTTTCCCTGTAGTCGAACCGCGTGGGACGTTCTCTCCACCACTCTGTAGGGTCCTGTCCACCTGGGCTCCGACCACTTTCTTTTGATGAACTTTAGCAGAACCCACTCCGCGACTGAAAGTATCGGTGTTTCCCCTTCTCTGTTGGGACTTGTGACCTGTTGTGAAAAATCTGACACCAGAGCCGTTAGTTTTTCATAATAAAGTTTGCATCCCATTGAACTTACCTCATTCTTCGTAGTCTGAATTCCGGCTCCTGGTCCTGGAAACTGGTGCCCTGTTTGTAGTTCATATGGAGTAAATCCTGTCACAGAACTTACCGAACTCCTTATTGACATTAATGCCAGGGGCAACGCATCCACCCAATTTAGTTTGGTCCGTGCCTGTACTTTCCCGATCTTACCTTTTATTGTTTGGTTCATCCTCACCACTTTCCCTTGGGATTGTGGATGGTACACCATTCCAAAGGCATGTTTCAGTCCCAACCTTGCTTCTACCTCCTGTAGATCTTTATTCTTAAAATGACTTCCATTATCGGACCTAATTTTTCTAGGAAATCCGTGTCTCGGAATATACTGGTTGATCAGGAATTTACTTACCGTCCTTGCATCTTCTCTTTTGGCAGAGATTGCCTCCGGCCACCCTGTGAACACATCTACTGCTACTAAGAGGTATCGATAGCCACTTACCCTCTCAATCATGTCTGTATAATCAAGTACAATTTCCTGCCCTGGTAACTTAGGTAACGGGAACTGTCCTTCATGTGGCTTAACAGTCGCCTTGACATTGAAAGTTATACATATCTCACACTCTCTAATATGGTTCTCCACCATCGCCGGCAGGAAGGGGTGCCACCAATGTATCAAGTACTTTATCATCTGCTTCTTTCCACAGTGTGTTAGCCCATGCGCCTCCTCGAGGAGGGGTTTCATGAGTCCAGATGGTAAAACTGGCCTCCCGTCTATCGATCTCCATAGTCCTTGATCCTCGGTTGCCCCCCTTTCCTCCCATACCATCCTTTCCTGAGCTGATGCCTTTGCTTGTTCCTGTACTATTACTTCTACCCTACACGGTGGTAATAAGTCATGTGCTGTTCTGTCTGCCTGTATCATAATAAACTGAGGGCCGTATCCTGCTGCCCTTTTAGCGGCCATGTCCGCTTCCTGATTTCCCCGAGCCATCATCGTATCTGTTCTATCATGTCCTTTACATTTAAGAACTGCTAATGCCCTTGGTTTCAGGAGGGCCTCAGCCAGTTTCCTAACATCCTTCTCGTGTTTAATTGGGGTCATTGCTGCTGTTAAAAACCCACTTCTAATCCATTGACTAAGTTCAACCTGTATTGTCCCTACCACATATGCCGAGTCTGTATATATATTGACCTCCTTCCCTTCTGCCCATTCTAATGCTGCTATCATTCCCTGTAGTTCTGCGAGTTGTGCTGACTCCTTTCCTCTCACTGTCCCTGTAATGATTTCTTCAAATCCTCCTGTAGTTTTTCGTACCACCGCATAGGCAGCTTTCAATCCATCTGTGGGGTGTCTGTAACAGCACCCATCTGTAAACAAGGTTTCATCTGGTTCTCTTAAGGGTGTAGCCTGTAAGTCAGGTCTTATTTTAATATCCTTCACTACCCTCTTCTCACAACAGTGTGGTTCTCCCTCTCCCATATTGTCTGCCATGTTAATGCCTTCATGGGTAAATGTAACATTTGGAGCATTCAGGATCTTTTCTAGTCTCGTCTGCCTTAGTGAAGTCATTGTAAATGCTGTCGAGCTCACAAATGCTATAATGCTATGTGTTGTTAATACCGTCAGGCCATGTCCCATTACTATGTGTGCCACCTTTTGTAAAATCTTTGCTACTCCCGCTGCATGTCTCGTACATGGTGGGTGTCTGTCTTCCGTTGGGTCTAGTGTGATACTCACATACATGAGCACACATCTTCCACCCCCTTTTTTCTGAAAAAGAACACCATCAATTGTGTGTGCTTTTTCAGAAACATCCAAAAAGAAAGGTAGTTTATAATTTGGAATCGCCAAATCTATAGCTGTTGTAAGAGCTTGCTTCAATAGAATAAAACTCATCTCAGCCTGTGCCGTCCAATCAAGTGTAGCTCCCAGATTCCTCATCCCCTGCTCATTCACCAAAGTTCGCAGTGGATGTGTCAACTCACCATACGATGGGATAAACTGCCTACTATAACCTGACAAACCCAAAAATGAAAGCATTTCCTTAACTATCTTTGGTTTTGGATGATGTAGTATCGCTGTTCGATGTGCAGGGGAAATCCTTGTGCCTTTCGCTGAGACCATTCTACCTAAAAAGGTGACCACCTGTCTGCAGCATTGCAGCTTTGAGTGAGAGACTTTAAAGCCTGCCTTGAACAGCTGCACTAGCAGGAGACAGGTGGCCTCCAAACAGGAAGTATGATCAGGTGCTGCTAATAGGATGTCATCTACATACTGGATCAGAACTACCCCACCTGGCAGTGCTAGCCCCCCCAGCTGTTCTTTCAACACCTGATTGAAAATCCCTGGAGATAAGATAAAGCCCTGCGGAAGCCTAGTATACCGCAACTTTCTACCTCTATACGTGAACGAAAACACATCTCTTAATGGTTCTGCCAGCGGCAAGCAAAAGAAAGCATCCGCTAAATCTATGCAAGAGAACCACTTGTAGTTGGGGGTTAAAGCAGTCATGGCAGTATATGGGTTTGGTGCTGGAACTGTGGGTGTTCTCACAATACCATTGATGCGCCTTAAGTCATGGGCCATCCGATATTTGTCCGTGTCTTGTTTAGGAACAGGTAAAATGGGTGTATTCCAACTAGAACGCGAATGTTCCAACACCCCTGAATACATAAGGCCATCAATTGTCTCTGCCAAACCTTCCTCAACTTCAGGTTTGTGGGGATACTGCATCTGCCAAATAGGGGTGTAATCTGACAGTTCGAAGGTTATGGGATCAACCTGCTGACAAAAACCCACATCTGCTGGTCCCACTGACCACAGGTTCTCAGGGAGAGAATCTAGCATAGGGGCCAAGTCGGGGTGATCCATCTTCTCTCTACAATGAAAGCGTTCAATCTGTCTATGCTCAAGGAGGACTTGATCATATGTCGGAGACAAAATTCTGTATGCCTGACCAGATGAGGAGAACTGCACTGTCGGTATTTGGGTGTTAGACCAGTCACTAAGGGACATCAAGTTCCGACACATCGGTCCCAAATCTTTTGCCTGGTGAGTAGTGCCAATTGCAAGGGTGACATGAGGAATGGCCTCACCTGCCATCTCATACCATTCCAGCTGTTCAGATGTCAGTCCTACCGTAGCGGCCACTCCCTCCTTTCCTACCACTATGTAGTCCGAATTAATCTCCCATTGCCTGCCCTCTACCTCTTCATAAAAGGCATGCTGATACATTTCATCCCCATCCCTATTGAAAAAGAGGGTCATATGGGGAGGGTCCGAGGGAGGGGTATACGGGTGTAACGCCTGGATCCACGGCTTCCATTGATTATAAAGCTTTAGCAGCCCTCCCTTCTGTGGGTCCTCAGGTTGCAGCAGCCCCCAGTAAATGTCAGCCCATTGTCCCTCAGACGCGGATCCTCCAGCTGCCGCCAACAACATCTGAGAACTGGAATGCAGTGTAGTTACTGAACAGTTCATAGAATATCCATTTGGAAAGGTGACCTCTATTCCGTGTTGGAATCTAGGGGTTAAAACATTATGAAATAAATGATTAATCAATAAGTTTATTTGTACTGCATGAGTCAGGGAAAGAGGAATGTGGCTAAGTGGCTGTCACAGCATGGAGCAAAGTTGGCTGAACAAAATTGGCTGCTCCCAAGATACAGGGAGAGGATATGCATAAAACGATTTAGGAGGAATGCTCAACTGAAGGAGGTGGGAAGTAGCACAGGAGACACAGGCCAGATCAGAACAAAGAATGGCCCGCAAGAATCAAAGGGAATGGAAAACCAGTCTAGGAGGAAGATTAAGGCACGAGGAGGTGTTAAAGAGAACAGCAGAAATTGGCCAGACAGGGACCGAATGGTGATTAGAAATATCTGGGGATGAATTAATTTCAGATCTAAACAACAGGATAGTCTGGCCTGGAGGATTAACATGGGAAGGCTACACCCCAGAAATCTGCAAAACAGGAGATGACTTGTGATAACCCTTATGCAAAAAGATCTAGCAGGGAAAACAACTTTTGTTCTGTGTGATAAGATTGACCTATATAAACTGTGCCAACTGGACAATAGGGGTCAGTCTCGGGGAGTAGCTCACTGGCAGGTGACCTATGAACTAACAGACTGACCCAGAGCTCTGTTAAGTTTTATTCTTGTGCTGTGCTGTGCTGTGTGGTGTAATAAACTGACTGTTGAACCGAATACCTTCTCCTATCACTTCATTCAACGAACGCGCTGGACTCAGCTCACACATAGACTAAATTAAGAGTAAATAAATTAAAGCCAGAGTCCAACAATTTGGTGACCCCGACGTGATGAAGATGGAGAAGTGACGGAAGAAAAGATACGAAACAACGGTCGATTGTGGTGTGATGATAACAACAAGTGACCATTCAACAGAGGGAGGTAAGCAGACGCCTGTTCAAACGAAGTTCTGCTATTGGCAAAGATAAAATTGTGTGTTGTCACTACTCTGCAAAAGACCTAGTTAAAGACAAGAATAAAACAAAAGGAGGTTGGAATCCCTCTACGGAGGTTGAGGTCCCTCTAGGAAAAGGAGGTTGGAATCCCTCTACGGAGGTTGAGGTCCCTCGAAGAAAAGGAGGTTGGAATCCCTCTACGGAGGTTGAGGTCCCTCGAAGAAAAGGAGGTTGGAATCCCTCTACGGAGGTTGAGGTCCCTCTAGGAAAAGGAGGTTGGAATCCCTCTACGGAGGTTGAGGTCCCTCTAGGAAAAGGTTGGAATCCCTCTAAGGAGGTTGAGGTCCGGTTGGAATCCCTCTACGGAGGTTGAGGTCCCTCGAGGAAAAGGAGGTTGGAATCCCTCTACGGAGGTTGAGGTCCCTCTAGGAAAAGGTTGGAATCCCTCTAAGGAGGTTGAGGTCCGGTTGGAATCCCTCTAAGGAGGTTGAGGTCCCTCTAGTAGTACGGGGTTGGAGCCCCTTGTAGCAATCTCGAGAGGTAGATTTAGACACTTGGCCAAGTAGTATAAGGTGTATGGGGTGATAGTTATTTGTTTCTATAGTGTGTAATAAGTATTTGTTTAAGAATCGTGTACCATAGTAGTGTATAATAAGTATCTGTATAAGGTGTATTGTGTTATAGTTATTTGTTTCTATAGTGTGTAATAAGTATTTGTTTAAGAATCATGTACCATAGTAGTGTATAATAAGTATCTGTATAAGGTGTATTGTGTTATAGTTATTTGTTTCTATAGTGTGTAATAAGTATTTGTTTAAGAATCGTGTACCATAATAGTAATAAGTATCTGTATAAGGTGTTCGGCATTTAACTGTTTTTTCATGCACACTGGTATTGTTACAGAGAACCACTGTATTACTCTCGATGTTTTAAGTACTTCTGAAAAAGGGGTAGCAGAGGTTACAGATTGTACTGTTTTACAGGGTAGAGAGGGCATAGAGGCAAGGTATTTAGAATACGGATCAGGGAAACACAGTGGGGATAGGCAGTCACACAGTGAGGCACCTGTGTACACAGACTAACCGCAAAACAAACAATGTACATTTCACACAAAGGGGGAAACTAACAAGCTAACCGCAAAACAAACAATAGACACTTCACACAACCACGAGACACATAATCCCCCAGCTGGCTCTCTCTCTGATCATCCCTGAAGGGGAACACCTGTTTTCAGGGAGCTGCTGGTCATCTAGTGGTTATACAACGTGGGAAGGGACGAAGTAGATTGCAGGGTGTCAAAATCACGAACTCTAAAGGGTTAAAGATCGGAACAGAGATGGAAGGAGTAATAAGGGATGTAGGGCAAGAGTTCGGGGAAGACAGAGGAGTTCCCCCATCTGTAGACAGACAGTGGGAAAATACAAGGGATCAATTACTGGGAGGAGTACCGAAGGGAGAGGAGGTACAGGCTATGGCACGGTACGAACAGATATGGAGAGAGCTGCAGAATCAGGGGAAGGTTCCACGAGGGTTTGAAAAAATCCGGCTGTTACTGTACTTAGGAGAAGCAGAGAGGGAAGCGTGATCATACACAGAAGACAGGGTCAGGAGAACCCTCGCTTCCCTTTGGGATATGCGTTGCGGGAAAGGGGGGAAGTACGGCTTCCAGAAAGATATAGACAGATGCTGCTAATTTATGAGGGTCCGCAAATTGGGGAAAGGTATCAACCCTTCTCATTCACTGACATGAATTGTATTTTGGACAAAATGCCACCTCCGACTGAGGGAGGTGGAGCGTGGATGGGAAAGTTCTGCCAATTTACGATGGGACATAAGATAGCCATAGGGGATTGGAGAGCATTATTGGGGAAACAGCTTGGGCTGTGGGAGATTCAGCAGGTAGAAATGATCGCAGGAATCACTAGGTGCCTCGATGCTGAGCCATTTGCCAACCATGCTACGGCAGTAGGAGGGGCAATGAGAGATAAGTTCCCCGTTCCCCCCGGTGTCATGCAGTCCCTGACCTTTTCCATAAAGGAGGATGAGGAGATCTCGACTTTTTTGAGTCAGTGTAGGGAGAGTTGGACTGATAAAGCAGGAGTACACCCAGCCACAGATCCCTTGCAGACTACACTCTTTAGGGCTGCAGTAACGAGCGGACTGCCAGCCGTAGTTAGGGAGGCATTAGAGAGTAACCCTAATATTCCTGGCTGCTCGAGTGAGCAATGGGGAAAATATTTGACCCATCACCTGAAACGTTACAGGGCTAAGCAAAAGGAGGACAAACAAACTACGGAGTCGGCACAAGTGCAACTCCTTAAGCTTCAATTAGCAGAGGCTAGGCAAAAGGCGAATGAGGAAAAAAAGATTTCCTCAAAGGGTGCGAACCAGATGATTCAGCAGCCAACGCAGCCACCACAAGGGAATAATATGAGTTGGCACCCGGCCCCATATTGGGCACCGGGTCCCACCTATGTGGCCAGAATGGGAGGTCCAATGGGGGGATTCCGAGTAAGAGGGAGAGGTCGGGGTGCTCCACGTATGCAGCCAGCCGTATGTTTTGTATGCGGTCAGCCAGGACATCCTCGGGACACTGGGGGAAGGGGATATGGACCACCACAAAATGAGCATTGGGTCCAGTCCCAGAGATCGTCGGTGCCACCCCCGGTACATCAGGCACCCCATGCGGCTTTAGCTCCAAAGAGACAATTCCCTTTGCTGACAGAGGAGGAGCAATATTGCCCACAGTGACGGAGCCCGAGCACCCACGAGCAGGCTAGGTTGGCAGACCCTTTCCTGCAGATTAAAGTTATGGACATGAAAGTATCCTTTTTAGTGGATACGGGAGCCAGATTTTCAACACTCACTGGCACTGAATTTCAAGATAAAACATCATCCTCTAGCGTCCAGCTGATAGGGTTCTCGGGTACACCAGAAAATCTGCCGTTTTCTACACCACTAGTCACTTCTGTGGCAGGACAGACTTTTACACATCAATACATTTTGTCAGCCAGGTGCCCTACCAATCTCTTGGGCAGAGACCTGTTGGTCAAGTGCGGAGCATCGATCCTTTGTGGACCCAGCGGAATAGAGGTCACCTTTCCAAATGGATATTCTATGAACTGTTCAGTAACTACACTGCATTCCAGTTCTCAGATGTTGTTGGCGGCAGCTGGAGGATCCGCGTCTGAGGGACAATGGGCTGACATTTACTGGGGGCTGCTGCAACCTGAGGACCCACAGAAGGGAGGGCTGCTAAAGCTTTATAATCAATGGAAGCCGTGGATCCAGACGTTACACCCGTATACCCCTCCCTCGGACCCTCCCCATATGACCCTCTTTTACGATAGGGATGGGGATGAAATGTATCAGCATGCCTTTTATGAAGAGGTAGAGGGCAGGCAATGGGAAATTAATTCGGACTACATAGTGCTAGGAAAGGAGGGAGTGGCCGCTGCGGTGGCACTGACATCTGAACAGCTGGAATGGTATGAGATGGCAGGTGAGGCCATCCCTCATGTCACCCTTGCAATTGGCACTACTCATCAGGCAAAAGATTTGGGACCTATGTGTCGGAACTTGAAGTCCCTAAGGGACTGGTCTGACACCCAAATACCGACAGTGCAGTTCTCCTCATCTGGTCAGGCATACAGAATTTTGTCTCCGACACATGATCAAGTCCTCCTTGAGCATAGACAGATTGAACGCTTTCATGGTAGAGAGAAGATGGATCACCCCGACTCGGCCCCTATGCTAGACTCTCTCCCTGAGAACCTGTGGTCAGTGGGATCAGCAGATGTGGGTTTTTGTCAGCAGGTTGATTCCATGACCTTCGAACTGTCAGATTACACCCCTATTTGGCAGATGCAATACTACATCATCCAAAACCAAAGACAGTAAAGGAGATGCTTTTGTTTTTGGGTTTGTCAGGTTATAGTAGGCAGTTTATCCCATCGTATGGTGAGTTGACACATCCACTGCGAACTTTGGTGAATGAGCAGGGGATGAGGAATCTGGGAGCTACACTTGATTGGACTGCACAGGCTGAGATGAGTTTTATTCTATTGAAGCAAGCTCTTACAACAGCTACAGATTTGGCGATTCCAAATTATAAACTACCTTTCTTTTTGGATGTTTCTGAAAAAGCACACACAATTGATGGTGTTCTTTTTCAGAAAAAAGGGGGTGGAAGATGTGTGCTCATGTATGGGAGTATCACACTAGACCCAACGGAAGACAGACACCCACCATGTACAAGACATGCAGCAGGAGTAGCAAAGATTCTACAAAAGGTGGCACACATAGTAATGGGACATGGCCTGACAGTATTAACAACACATAGTATTGTAGCATTTGTGAGCTCCACAGCATTTACAATGACTTCGTTAAGGCAGACGAGACTAGAAAAGATCCTGAATGCTCCAAATGTTACGTTTACCCATGAAGGCATTAACATGGCAGAAAATAGTGGAGAGGATGAACCAAACAATAAAAGGTAAGATCGGGAAAGTACAGGCACGGACCAAACTAAATTGGGTGGATGCGTTGCCTCTGGCATTAATGTCAATAAGGAGTTCGGTAAGTTCTGTGACAGGATTCACTCCATATGAACTACGAACGGGGCACCAGTTCCCGGGACCGGGAGCCGGAAGTCAGACTACGAAGAATGAGGTAAGTTCAATGGGATGCAAGCTGTATTATGATAAACTAACGGCTCTGGTGTCAGATTTTTCACAACAGGTCACAAGTCCCAACAGAGAAGGGGAAACACCGATACCTTCAGTCGCGGAGTGGATTCTGCTAAAGGTCATCAAGAGAAAGTGGTCGGAGCCCAGGTGGACAGGACCCTACCGAGGGGTGGAGAGGACGTCCCACGCGGTTCGACTACAGGGAAAAGGCGAGACGTGGTATCAGTGTGCAGCCACGGACCCACCAGCACGGACACTGGAACAGATTCGTACGGCGGCGACTGAGAACCTGTGAGCAACTACGGACTAAGAACTTTCTGAACGGGTCCCTTTAAAGAACATATTGGACTCCGGGGACTGTTGATGGTAGAATCTATTGTTGTTTAAAAATCGATGACAATGGGCAAGCAGTAAAGGAGATTTCTTCAGGTATTCGCAAATTAGCTCACGTCCCGGTTCAGACCTGGCGACTCTTGGGCAGCGCATGGCTGGGAAATTTGTTCTCTGGAGACTGGGGATGGATACATACTATAGTGCTAGTTGCTGGATTTGCGGTTTTGGCGTTGATTCTGATCCCGTGCATCCTTCCCTGCCTCCAGTGCCTCATTCAACGAGCGCTGTCACAGAGAGACATCCCCAGACCCCAAGGCATGTATTTGTCCCTACTGCCCTCTCAAGAGTGTAATGATTACAAGGGATCAGAAATGCCAACCCTGGCATGTAACCCGGATTTCTCTATCTAATAAGTTAACTGGTGGTTGGTCTCATTTTCATGAGACCAAAAGGGGGACTGTTGGAATCTAGGGGTTAAAACATTATGAAATAAATGATTAATCAATAAGTTTATTTGTACTGCATGAGTCAGGGAAAGAGGAATGTGGCTAAGTGGCTGTCACAGCATGGAGCAAAGTTGGCTGAACAAAATTGGCTGCTCCCAAGATACAGGGAGAGGATATGCATAAAACGATTTAGGAGGAATGCTCAACTGAAGGAGGTGGGAAGTAACACAGGAGACACAGGCCAGATCAGAACAAAGAATGGCCCGCAAGAATCAAAGGGAATGGAAAACCAGTCTAGGAGGAAGATTAAGGCACGAGGAGGTGTTAAAGAGAACAGCAGAAATTGGCCAGACAGGGACCGAATGGTGATTAGAAATATCTGGGGATGAATTAATTTCAGATCTAAACAACAGGATAGTCTGGCCTGGAGGATTAACATGGGAAGGCTACACCCCAGAAATCTGCAAAACAGGAGATGACTTGTGATAACCCTTATGCAAAAAGATCTAGCAGGGAAAACAACTTTTGTTCAGTGTGATAAGATTGACCTATATAAACTGTGCCAACTGGACAATAGGGGTCAGTCTCGGGGAGTAGCTCACTGGCAGGTGACCTATGAACTAACAGACTGACCCAGAGCTCTGTTAAGTTTTATTCTTGTGCTGTGCTGTGCTATGTGGTGTAATAAACTGACTGTTGAACCGAATACCTTCTCCTATCACTTCATTCAACGAACGCGCTGGACTCAGCTCACACATAGACTAAATTAAGAGTAAATAAATTAAAGCCAGAGTCCAACATCCGCTGGGTCCACAAAGGATCGATGCTCCGCACTTGACCAACAGGTCTCTGCCCAAGAGATTTGTAGGGCACCTGGCTGACAAAATGTATTGATCTGTAAAAGTCTGTCCCGCCACAGAAGTGACTAGTGGTGTAGAAAATGGCAGATTTTCTGGTGTACCCGAGAACCCTATCAGCTGGACGCTAGAGGATGATGTTTTATCTTGAAATTCAGTGCCAGTGAGTGTTGAAACTCTGGCTCCCGTATCCACTAAAAAGGATACTTCCATGTCCATAACTTTAATCTGCAGGAAAGGGTCTGCCAACTAGCCTGCTCGTGGGTGCTCGGGCTCCGTCACTGTGGGCAATATTGCTCCTCCTCTGTCAGCAAAGGGAATTGTCTCTTTGGAGCTAAAGCTGCATGGGGTGCCTGATGTACCGGGGGTGGCATTGACGATCCAATGCTCATTTTGTGGTGGTTCATATCCCCTTCCCCCAGTGTCCCGAGGATCCCAAGCCAGGGGGCAGTCTCTCTTCCAGTGTCCTGGCTGACCGCATACAAAACATACGGCTGGTTGCATTCGTGGAGCACCCCGACCTCTCCCTCTTACTCGGAATCCCCCCATTGGACCTCCCATTCTGGCCACATAGGTGGGACCCGGTGCCCAATATGGGGCCGGGTGCCAACTCATATTATTCCCTTGTGGTGGCTGCGGTGGCTGCTGAATCATCTGGTTCGCACCCTTTGAGGAAATCTTTTTTGCCTCGTTTGCCTTTTTTCTAGCCTCTTCCAATTGAAGCTTAAGGAGTTGCACTTGTGCCGACTCCATAGTATGTTTGTCCTCCTTTTGCTTAGCCCTGTAACGTTTCATGTGATGGGTCAAATGTTTTTCCCATTGCTCACTCGAGCAGCCAGGAATATCAGGGTTATTCTCTAACGCTTCCCTAACTACAGCTGGCAGTCCACTCATTACTGCAGCCCTAAAGAGTGTAGTCTGCAAGGGATCTGTGGCTGGGTGTACTCCTGCTTTATCCGTCCAACTCTCCTTACACTGACTCAAAAAGGTCAAGATCTCCTCATCCTCTGACTCCTTTTGTCTATTGTGAGGAGTGGGGGTGGTGACATTCCTACCGAGAAGGCATTCTCAAGTGTCTGTTCTTACTCTCTCTCATTTGTTTTTTCCAGTCGCATACTAGTTTCCCTTACTTTACATACATTCTGTATTTCCTTTGTTAACTCCTTCATTTCCTCCACCCTTTCCTGCAAAACTCTCTTAAGTCTCTCTTTCGCCTCCTGGAGTTCGTGACCTGCTAACTCAGTGACATTCACTATTCCCTCACTTATCTGCATCACTGGCATCTGGGGTATAGGATAAGGTGGTGGCAATGTCTCTGGTAACTTTGGATATAGCGGGGCTGATGGCTTAACCTCCCCTGTTTTCTCCTTAGTGTTATGGGATCCCTTTTTAATATCCTGTTGAAGGTTCGCTTCCACAGCCATGCAAGCCAATGTCATATTGTGTAAATCTGCCCTTCTCTGTTCCTTCACTTCTCTCTGTTGTTTAAACCTTCTTCTATTCCATATAGATCCTTGTCCTTTTGCCTCATGTTCCTTTACCTCCTTGGCTGCTTCCCTCTCTGCTTCTCCTAAGTACAGTACCAGCCGGATCTTTTCAAACCCTAGCGGTACCTTCCCCTGACTCTGCAGCTCTTTCCATATCTGTTCATACCGTGCCATAGCCTGTACCTCCTCTCCCTTCGGTAATCCTCCCAGTAATTGATTCCTTGTTTTTTCCCACTGTCGGTTTACAGATGGGGGAACCCCTCTGTCTCCCCCGAGCTCTTGCCCTACATCCCTATTTATTCCTTCCATCTCCGTTCTGATCTTTAACCCTTTAGACTTCGTACTTCACTGGGTCTCTCCCCTGGTAGGATTTTGACACCCTAAATCTACTTCGTCCCTTCCCACGTTATTATAAACACCAGCGGCACACTGTACACAATCCTTAAACAAATACTTATTATAAACTATTATGATACACTAGACGATTCTTAAACAGATACTTATCCACTATAGAAACAAATAACTATAACACAATACACCTTATACAGATACTGATTATACACTACTATGGTATACGATCCTTAATCAAATACTTATTACACACTATAAAAACAAATAACTATCACAATGCACCTTATACAGATACTTATACACTACTATGGTACACGATCCTTAATCAAATACTTATTACACACTACAGAAACAAATAACCATCACCATACACCTTATTCTAATTGGCCAAGTGTCTAAACCTATCTCTCGAGATCGCTACGAGGGGACTCCAACCCCGTTGTACTAGGAGGACTCCAACCCCCTTTCTACTAGGAGGACTCCAACCCCCTTTTTACTACAGGGGACTCCAACCCCATTCTACTAGGAGGACTCCAACCCCCTTTTACTACAGGGGACTCCAACCCTCTTCTACTAGGAGAACTCCAACCCCCTTCTACTACAGGGGACTCCAACCCCGTTCTACTAGGGGGACTCCAACCCCCTTTTGTTTTATTCTTTGGCTTTAACGAGGGCTTTTGCAGAGTAGTGACAACACACAATTTATCTTTGCCAATAGCAGAACTTCGTTAAAACAGGCGTCTGCTTACCTCCCTTTGTAGGACGGTCACTTGTTGTTATCACCACACCACAATCGACCGGTGTTTCGTAACTTTTTCTTCCGTCACTTCTCCATCTTCATCACGTCGGGGTCACCAAATTGTCGGACTCTGGCTTTACCTTACTCTTAATTTAGTCTATGTGTAGTCTGAGTCCAGCGTGTTCTTTGAATGAAGTGATAGGAGAAGGTATTCGGTTCAACAGTCAATTTATTACACAGCACAAGAATAAAACTTAACAGAGCTCTGGGTCACTCATTAGTTCATAGGTCACCTGCACAGTGAGCTACTCCCCAAGACTGACCCCTATTGTCCAGTTGGCTCAGTTTATATAGATCAACTTTATCATACAGAACAAAAGTTGGCTTCCTTTGCTAGATTTCATTATCATACAGAACAAAAGTTGTCTTCCTTTGCTAGATCTTTTTGCATAAGGGTTATCACAAGTCATCTCCTGTTTTGCAGATATCTGGGGTGTAGCACTCCCATCTTAATCCTCCAGGCCAGACTATCCTGTTGTGTTGATCAGAAATTAATTCATCCCCAGATATTTCTAATCACCATTCTGCTCCTGTCTGGCCAATTTCTGCTGTTCTCTTTAACACCTCCTCCTGCCTTAATCTTCCTCCTAGACTGGTTTTCCATTCCCTTTGTTTCTTGCAGGCCATTCTTTGTTCTGGTCTGGCCTGTGTCTCCTGTGCTACTCACCACCTCCTTCAGTTTGAGCATTCCTCCTAAATCGTTTTATGCATTTCCTCTCCCTGTATTTGGGAGCAGACAATTTTGCTCTGCCAACTTTGCTCCATGCTGTGATTGCCACTTAATCACATTCCTCTTTTTCCCTGAACATGCAGTAAATATAAACTTATTAATTAATCATTTCTTTCATAATGTTTTAAACCCTAGATTCCAACAACCCACAGCCCTTATAGCAGCTGGACTCGCTATTCTGACCATTATGGTGCTCCCCTGCCTAAAGACTTGTGTGCAGTATTTAATTCATCGAACCCCTCATCAAAACACTATAACCCAAAGGATGTATGTATCCCTAATTCTGTCTGATGATGCTGAGACTGCATTTTGTTTACTGACCAGCTGGGAAAAAGACCAAGTTTGCAAGTAATACATTTCAGTTGAGAGATCTAAAAGAAAAGTGAGGATTGTAAGAGATCAGTAACACTGATCATTGTGAGAGATCAGTATCACTGATCTAAAAGAAAAGTGAGGATCATGAGAGATGAGTACAACTGATATAAAAATATGAAGATGAGGAAACTAATATAGATATATGGGTAAATGAATAAAGCCAGTATGAACAGGATAAGAAATGGATATTAGAATGTAGGAAGTAGAGTTAGTTTGAATAAGATAAGGGTCTTCTAGCCCTAGATAGAATTAGCAGGTTTTGCATATGTAATTAGTAAGCCCTAGACAGTATTAGCAAGTTCTGCATGTAAGAGGTTATAGCCCTGAGAGTTGGGAAGGTGTAAATTAGAACAAAGACAGGTTTGTGAATAAGGACAATGAGGATAATGACATGATGGGACACTGACAGGATACCTCCTGGTCCTCCAAGTTCACAGAAACAGCACATAGGCAGGCAGGATTGCCTTATGCCAAACCTATCCAGGAGGCAGAAGAATGTAAGGGGGAGGGTATTCCTATACTGAAATCAACTGTATAAAAGTTGGGTGAGCCCCAGTGTATGTGTGTATTCCCAGGGTCAGGGGAAGCACCCAACTTTGCATTGTTGTATAATAAATGTTCTTTGTTCTCAATTTTTGTCTCGAGCAATTTCTGTGAAGGTACTTCTGTTTCTAACAATTTTCAGTCGGCCCCATATCTATCCTTGTCTCTCTTTTTATATATTTGAAGAAACTCAGTATCTTTTTGTATGCTGTTTACAAATTTCCTTTCATAATTCATCTTTTCTTGTCCTGTTTTTCCAGTAATTTTTCCTACCCTTCGTTTTGCTTTTGTTTTATCTTTAACCTCTCTTGTTAGCCACATCTGCATCATTTTACCATTCATAATGTTCCTTTTCTTTGAAATACATCTATCCTGTGCTTTCTTTATTTCTTGTAGAAATATCAACCAATTCTGCCGGTCCCCCATCGAACTTACTTTCCCAGTCAACTTGGGCCAGTTCCTCTCTCATCCCACTGTAATTCCCTTTATTCCACTGAAATATTGACACGCTTGATATAATTTTTTTCCTTTCAGATTGGAAGCTGAACTCGATCATGTTATGATCACCACTTCCTAAGGGCTCCACACCTGATCACCTCAGGTTCATTACACATCACATCACCCAATCCAAAACTGCCAATTTGAGGCCTGGCGGGCTGATCGACCAGCTGTTCCAAACAGCCATCCTTTAGGCATTCTAGAAACTCTCTCCTGAGATCCTGCACCTTCCTGACTTTCCCAATCCCCTTTCATATTAAAATCACCCAGAATTATCTGGACCTTCTCCTAATTCCAGCTGCATCTGGCCGTCCACGTCCCAGCCGGTGTCTAGGGGCCTGTATATTACAGCTAGTAAGGTCCTT
The DNA here is from genome assembly GCF_036971445.1 of Narcine bancroftii. NCBI lineage: Eukaryota > Metazoa > Chordata > Chondrichthyes > Torpediniformes > Narcinidae > Narcine > Narcine bancroftii. The sequence continues at coordinate 208,945,093 of NC_091472.1, read as the reverse complement.
TTACCGTTGACATTTCTTATTTCCACCCAGATTAGCGATGGACATAGAGGTAAATGGGCGCAAGTCAAGCTGCCTGTTCGATAGCGGGAGCACGGTGCAACATTACTCCCTCACGGTGAGGCCAGTGAGTTACAGAATCTCTACATCCCACTTGGCAGAGCTCCGCGGTAGCTGCATGGTGACCCTGTCCATGCGTGTCCAACAATTTTAAACTCCTTGTGATGCCACAGCTCTGTGCGCCCATTCTACTGGGGTCAGACTTTCAGTGCCACCTTAAGAGCGTCACCATTAAATATGATGGGCTCCATTCCCCCCACTGTCTGCAGCCAACAGTTTTTAAACCTCCTGCCTTCTCCTCTGAACCAGTCCAACCAGCAACCCACAATCCACCCTCTGCATGTGACCTGCGGCCTTCCACCCTCCGGTTTTCCCCTCCACCGCTGTTCGCCAACCTCACCCCCAACTGTAAGCTCGTTGCCACCAAGAGCAGGCGATACAGCACTGGGGTTGGGGCCTTTATCAAATCAGAGGTGAGATGGCTCCTGACCGAGGGAATCATCAAACCCAGTACCAGCCCCTGAGAGCTCAGGTAGTGGTGGTTAAGGGTGGGGATACACACCGAATGGTTATCGACTACAGTCAGACCATTAACAGGGTCACACAACTGGACATGTACCCCCTCCCCCACATAGCCGACAGGATAAACCAAATTGCCCAGTATCGGGTATTTTCCCCCACTGAATTAAAGTCAGCGTACTACCAGCTCCCTATCCACCCAGAGGACTGCCAGTACACCGCGCTCGAGGCAGACAGCTGCTTCTCCCACTTTCTGAGGGTCCCCTTTGGGGTCACCAATGGAGTCTCCGTCTTCCAGAGGGAGATGGACCGGAATGTGGACAAGTGCGGGCTGCTGGCCACATTCCCTTACTTCGACAATGTCACTATCTGCAGCCACGATCTGCAGGACCATGACGCCAACCTCCAGACAGCCAAAAGCCTTAACCTCACCAACAACAAGGATAAATGTGTATTCTGCACATCATGCCTGGCTATACTCGGCTGTATCATGGGGAATGAAGTCATTGACCCCGACCGCATGTGCCCCCTGTTGGAGCTCCCACTTCCCCACAGCCTCAAGGCCCTGAAAAGGTGCCTGGGGTTTTTCTTCTATTTTTCCCAGTGGGTCCCCAACTATGCGGATAAGGCCCCCCCCCTCGTAAAAGCCACCTCCTTTCCCCTGTCAGCAGAGGCTCAGGAGGCTTCTGTCACATCAAAGGCGGTATTGCCAAGGCTGCAATGCACGCTTTGGACGAATCCACCCCGTTCCAGGTGGACAGCGATGCTTCTGACTTTTCTCTGGCTGCCACACTTAACCAGGTGGGCAGACCCATAGCATTTTTCTCCTGCATCCTCCAAAGCCCCGAGATCCGGCACTCCTCCATCGAGAAGGAGGCCAGGTCACCGGTGAGGTGGTACGGCACTGGAGGCACTATCTTGCTGGCAAACGATTTAGCCTGCTGACTGACCAACGCGCTGTTGCCTTCATGTTCAATAGCAACCAGCGGGGTAAAATCAAGAATGACAAGATTCTGAGGTGGAGAATGGAACTCCCCACCTACAATTATATATTTTACCAGCCCAGAAAGCTCATAGACCGATTACAAGCCCTCCACAACAACCTCTACCGCTTCAGTGTCACCAGGTTCTTCCATTTCATCAAAGCCTGCAACCTCCCCTGTTCGATTGAGGAAATCAGGATGATGACCAGAAACTGCCAGGTCTGTGTGGAAGGCAAACTACACTTCTACTGGATGGACAGGTCACACCTGATTAAGACCACCTGCCCCTTTGCGCGCATGAGCATGGATTTCAACAGGCCCTGCCCACCTCAAACCACAACGTGGATTTCCTCAATATCATTGATGAGTACTCACATTTCCCATTTGCCATCACCTGCCCAGACAGGACCTTTGCCACTGTCATTAAAGCCTTACACTACCTCCACCCTGTTCGGGTGCCCCTGCTATATTCATTGTGACTGGGGGTCTTCCTTCATGACTGATGAGCTGTGCCAATATTTGCTGACCAGAGGTAAGGCCACAAGCAGGACCACCAGCTACAATCTCTGAGGGAACAGCCAGGTGGAAAGGAAGACCACCACCATCTGGAAGGCCGTCTTCCTACCCCTGAGGTCAATAGGCCTGCCTGTCTCCCACTGGCAAGAGGTCCTTCCCAAAGTGCTCCACGCAATTAGATCCCTTCTGTGCACTGCTATCAATGCCACCCCTCATGAAGGGTGGCTTCCCTTCTCCAGGAAGTCCACATCGGGGACCAAGCTGCCATCCTGGTTGATGTCCCCAGGGCCAGTCTTGCTTCGGAAGCATGTGATAAGCCACAAGTCCAACCCACTGGTGGAGAGGGTACTCCATGCCAACCCCCAATATGCTTATGTGGTGTACCCGGATGGGCACATGGATACTGTGCCTGTCTTTTTTTTAACTTTATTTTTAATAATTCATCATCATCATGGCCCACCCCTTTGTGAGTGAAGATTAACATGGTGCCTTGTAGCTCTTCTGCTGTCACTGAACTTTTTCTAGTTGTTGGCACATTGTGATGTGCCACTGTGAATCGCGGAACTCCATGCAGTGCGATTTTTTGCAAGGCCCTCCCAGTCAGTATGATTGACATGGAATGACTGGAGATCGCGCTTGATTATGTCTTTGTAACAAAGACGAGGGTGGCCAACATGGCAGGGAGCATCTGGTAGCCCAGCATAGAGGACATCTTTGAGGAATAGGCCATCCTCCATACGAACAATGTGGCCAGCCCACCACAGGTGGCAAGCGCAGATGGATGAGTAGAGGTCCTTACTTCCAGTCTTCTCCAGGACTTGGACGTTTGTGACTCTGTCACGCCATGAGTAGCCTAGGATGGATCTGAGGCAGCGGAAATGGAATGCGTAAAGGTGGTGTTCTTGCGTTCTGTATGTGACCCAGGAGTCCCAACCGTAGAGAAGAGTACTCAGCACGCAGGCCTCGTAGACTCGGATCTTCAACTTGGTGGAGAGGTGGCAGTTATCCCACACGTGGGCACGGAGGCAACTGAAGGTAGTGGATGCTTTTCCCAGGAGTGTGTCCAGTTCTGCGTCGAGTGAGTTCATTATTGTCACGGTGGAGCCCAAGTAGCAGAATTTCTCTACATTGGTGAGCACTGACCCATTGAATAATACATACAAAAAATTATATGAAAAGTACACTAAAATACTACTGATACATTTTAACCTTCCTCCCCCCTCCCACCCACCCACCACCCCCCCCCACCAATTCCCATATACACATGTTTACATATCTAAGGAGCCAGAGAAAATACACAAAAATAATGAATACTGCTGAGGTAAGTATTACATCCTTAACAGTAATAATAAAATATACTGTTTTTAAGCTATATCTATCCCCATACATTTCAAATAAGAAGTCCACTTTTTAATAAAAAAGAGTAATTATGATGTAAATTATATGTTACTTTTTCTAAGATTTTAATTCAGAATGCCATCTTTGAATATTCAATTCCACATCATTCTTCCAGGTAACTGCAATGCATTTCTGGGCTACTGCCAAAGCTAATTGAATAAATGCCAATTGATTTTTCTCAAGTCTTAAATCAATTATTAAAGTCATAAAATACCCCAATAAAAAGAGTAGTGGATCCAAAGTCAATTTAAGTTTAAATAAACCTTCCAAAAACTCCATAATTCTCTGCCAAAAAGGTTTAACTTTTACACATGACCAAACTGAATGTAAAAAAGTACTAATTTGTTTTCCACAACAAAAACACAAATCTGATGAAAACTAAATTCATACCTTTTTAATTTCTCGGGAGTCAAATATAACTGATGTAAACAATTCTAATTTACTAAACTATATCTCACATTGATTAATTTAGTTACACTGTCTTCACACATCGTCATCCATTCTTCCGAAGATAACAATATAGATAAATCCCCTTCCCATTTATTTTTTGTTTTATATAAATCAGATTTGATCATTTTTTCTTTAATAAAGCATTTCCAAAATAAAATCTTTCCTCGATCCCTCCTCAATTAAACTTACAAAATTAGGTTTTTTTATGTAAACTCAATTCACAACCAAAATTATCCAATAACATAGCTCGCCCTTGATAATATGCAAACAAAGAATTAGATAATATTCCAAAATTTTCCTGAAGTTGGGCAAAAGAAAGGAACTGGCCTGCCCAAAAGCAATCTTCCACTAATTTAATACCCTTCATGTCCCAATTTTTCAAGTAATAATTATTTACTGAAAAAGGGATTAATTTATTCTGAAACAATGACGTCTTGCTGAAATTTTGCTTTTAGTAACTATAATCTGATTTCTATCAAACCAAATCTTCATCAAATCCCTCAATACTGGTACTTTATAGTTTTGTAAAAGAGGAAGGTTCCAATTATAAATAAATTGATTAATATGAAATTCAGTAATTTGTGCTAACTCAACTTTAGCCCAGATCGGAGATTGATCTATATCAAACATTCTATTAATAAACTTTAATTAGGTAGCTTCATAATAATTCTGAAAATGCAGTAATTGAAGTTCACCTAATGCATACTTCCATGTTAATTTTTGTAAAATACATTAGAGCCAATTTACCCTTCCTTAAAAATAATCGCACTACCGCATTTAAATCTTTAAAGAAAACTTTTGGAAGTACACAAGGAAAAGACTGAAAAAGATATTAAATACATGGAAAAATATTCATTTTAACACAATTTACTCATCCTATGAGTTAATGGTAAATCCTTCCATTTTTTTCAAATTGGATTTATTAATTTTATTTAATAAAGCTACATAATTTAATTTATATAAATTCTGATATTCAACATCAATTATTACTCTAAATATTTAACTTTATTAGTCCATCAGAACCACATAACTTGTTTGCATTCTGAATAATCCTCATTTGAAATTGGTAATATTTCACTTTTATCCCATTTTACCTTATATCCTGACATTTCTCCATACTGTTCCAAACAAACTTGGAGCCTTTCCAAAGATTCTTTAGGATGAGTTAAGTAAATTAACACATCATCAGCAAACAAATTAATCTTATATACCTCATTACCAATTCTAATTCTCTGAATAATATTGTCCTGTCTAATAGCTTGAGCCGGTGGCTCAATGACCAAAACAAACAAAGCCAGCGACAATGGGCAACCTTGCCCATTGAATGAAGACAAAATTTGCCCATTAGTCATCACCCTAGCTGATGGATTTCTATATAAAGCTTTCACCCAACCAATAAAGAGTGATCTGAATTTAAATCTTTCCAACACTTTAAATAAAAAATTCCACTCTATCCAATCAAAAGCTTTTTCAGCATCTAGTGCTGCTATCATTGGTTGATTGGGTTGTTCCTTAGATGCATGAGTTAATGTAATTAATTTAACAATATTATCTGCTGAAGAATGATTTCTAATAAACCCTGCTTGACCAGCATGAATTAACTGTGGTAAAAACTTCATAAGTCTATTAAATAACATCTTAGCCACAATTTTATAATCAACATTCATTAAAGAAATTGGTCCATATGAAACTACTTTCAAAGGATCTCTATCCTTCTGAGTATGACATTAATCAACGCTCTTGAAAAAGGCTCTGGGAATTCACCCATTTCTGTAGCTTGCTTTAATACTTCCATAAATACTGGCAGTGATAAATCATGAAATTCTTTATAAAACTCTAAAGTAAACCCATTCTATCCTGGAGATTTCCCATCCAGCATAGTTTGTAAAACCTCCTTAAACTCCAAATCAGGAAAAAAAAAACCATCTAACTCCTGTATTTCTTTTTCATTTAAGGATATTAAATTTAAATTACTCAAAAAGGACTCAATCTGATTATCATTTCGAACCCCTCTAGAGGTATATAATTCTTGGTAGAAAAGACAAAACTCTTCATTAATTTCTTGAGGTTTATATGTAACTACTGATTTTTTTCCCTATTGCATTTATTGTCCTAGATGCCTGGTCTGTCTTCAGTTGCCAAGATAATACCTTATGTGCACATTCCCCCAATTCATAATAGCGTTGCTTAGACCTCTGCATACTTCTCATTTGTAAAGTATTATATCGCAATTTCAATTTCATTAATTGAGCTTTATTATCTTCAGTTGAATTTCGCTGTAACTTTTTTTCTAAAGTTTCAATCTCCTTTTCCAAGTTAATAGTTTCTGTAGTATATTGTCTTAATTTTAGTAGAATAACTAATAATCTGTCCTCTGAGATAAGCCTTTAAAGCATCCACAAAGTAAATTTACTTTGTACTGATTTTTCATTTATTTGTGAAAACATCTTTATATGTTCCCTAATATATTCAATAAACTCCAGTTGTTTTAATATCATAGTGTTAAATCTCCAACTGTAAGCTGTCTGAACCATTTCAGGACTAAGACAAGAAATTAGTAATACCCAATCACCAGGTTTAATAGAATGAATAGGATAGTCCAGGGGTGGGTTTTGAGCTAATAAACCCTTCTGTCTTAAGTCATATAGAGAAGTAGAAAGTCCCTGTAAATATTTAGATATGTATTGGTCATTAGCCTCAGGGGTAGGGGTATCAGTGTGGAATCCCATGTAAGGAAGACCAAACATCATTTCATATGGTGAGACAGCAAGGTCCTTACGAGGAGCTGTGCGAGTCCTGATTAAAGCTAAGGGTAAGCATTTAATCCAGGAGAGGCCAGTTTCCTCATGAAGTCGATTAAGTTGATTTTTCAGGGTCTAATTCATCCGTTCAACACGGCCTGAACTCTGAGGGTGCCATGGGGTACGTAACTGCCAATCTATTCCCAGGATTTTACACACACCCTGGAGTACCTGAAAGGTAAAATGTGTATCTCGATCTGAGTCAATGGTTTGAATAATGCCATACTGCGGAATAACAGACTCTAGTAATATCCGGATAATGGTGCTAGTATGATCATTAGGGGTTGGGAAAGCCTCAACCCATCGAGTAAAATGATCCACCATCACCAGGAGGTATTTATAAACCACTATCTTAGGTAATTCCGTGAAGTCAATCTGTATTCATTGAAATGGGCGTACGGCTATATCGCGACCGCCAGGCATTACCTGGCGCATGACTTTCTTATTCACTCGCTGACAGATTGGGCACCCCCGAGTACTTTGCTTGGCTATGGTGTATATTCCCGAGCTATTAAAGGACCGTACAAAAGCATCAACAAGTGCCTGTGTTCCCCAATGTGTCTGCTGGTGGAGCTGATCAATAATCTGATGAGCCAAGGCTTTGTTCAGTTCTTGGCGTCCCTCTGCCATCCACCACAACCTATCGGCAGTTTGACGCATTCCCTGGTCTTTCATATAAACCTCCGCTTCCTGTGAAAAGATGGGAGTCTTTTGAACCTCATGTGGTGTGGGGAGTAATAGCTGCATGTCTATTTTTTCTGTGAGTGCAGCCTGTTTGGCAGCTTCATCTGCCCGTCTGTTCCCCTGTGCTTCAGGACTGTCAATAATTTTGACAGTACATGAACTACATGTTACCCTATCTCCTCAGGTAACATAAGAGCATCTAAGGATTGAACAATTAAGTTTTCATGGATCAACTTTTGTCCTTTCCCAGTTATCATTCCCCGCTCTTTCCAAATCTTTCCAAAGATGTGCTCGACACCAAAAGCATACTTTGAGTCGGTATAGATTGTGCCCACCTTTCCCTCTAAACCCTGGAGAGCTCTACAGAGGGCATATAATTCATAGGATTGTGCCGACCAATGACCGGAAGACGACCGGCTTCAATCACAATTCCTTCATTCCCATCCACTACACTATACCCGCTATACTGAATGCAATCAATGCAGCGGGAAGATCCATCAATAAACCATCTTTCACCCTCCCGTAAAGGTTCATCACTTAAATCATCTCTAATTTTTGTCTGTAAATCTATCACTTCTAAACATACATGCTCTAAATCATTGGGGACAGTATCAGAATCTGGAGAAACCAAGAAGGCGACTGGATTCTGTTCTTTGTTCATAATCAGTGTCAAATCATCCCTATCCATGAGAATCGCTTCATTCTTTTAAATTCTAGAATCAGTAAGCCACCTTCCGGCACGTTGTAAGAGAATGCTGCGGACTGTGTGAGGGGTAGGAACTAACATCGGGGCACCAAACGTAATCTTTCGTCCTTCTTCGACTAAAATAGCAGTGGCTGCAATTGCTTGCACACATTCTGGCCAACCACGACAAACAGGATCTAAAATCTTTGACAGAAAGGCAACTGGTTGTCTAAAGCCTACCCTCTGTTGTGTTAATACTCCCATGGCCACACTGTTTTTCGCATTGGTATTTAGGTCGGGTAAAGTCAAAGCTGGGGCACTAATAAGACGCTGTTTCACCAAGGTAAAATCTTTAATCTCCTCCTCCGTCCAGACAACAGTTTCACCCCCTGGAGTCGTAAGTTTATCATAAAGAAATTTGACCAGGCTAGAATAGTTCTTAATCCAAATTCTACAATATCCCACTAAACCAAGGAATTTTCTAAGTTCTCGAGCACTCTTTGGAGGCGTGTTCTCTCTGGACTTATCTTCCTAATTCCTTGACTAACCAGATGACCTAAGTATTTAACTTCAGATTCAACAAATTGTAACTTTGATTCTCTCACTCTAAGACCCTTATTCACTAGAAAATTCAAAAATTCAACAGTGTATTGTTTAACCACATCATACGTTTTTCCCGTGATTAATAAATCATCAACATATTGTATTAATTGACAATCCTCTCTCCGAGGGGCCTCATCTAGTACCTGTTACAAAACTTGGCCAAACAAATTTGGTGATTCTATAAAACCCTGGGGAAGGACCGTCCACCGGTATTGATTTTTCCATCCTGTAAAAGGATTCTCACACTCAAATGCAAACATGTCCCTACTGTCTATTGCCAATGGACAGGTCCAGAAGGCATCATTGAGGTCAATTACACTAAACCACTTACTATGGGGATCAATTTTACCCATTAACATATAGGGGTTAGGTACAACCGGATAACGGGTGAGAATAATTTTGTTTAACTCCCTCAAATCCTGCACTAATCGATAGGTACCGTCTGGTTTCTGGACAGGGTATTAAAAGGTGACAAACAAGGTTCGAGTATACCATCTTTCACCAACTAGTCAATTACTGGCTGCAGCCCCTTTCGGCCAGCCATCGGAATTGGATACTGCTTTCGTCTAATTACTTGCTCAGGATCTTTTAAAGTAACTTGCAAGGGAGGAATATCTAACACTCCTCTATTGCCTCTTTTTGCCCATACTCCAGGATTTATTAGTTCCCGATCCTCCTCAGTTAATACATACAATTGAACCCCGATACCTGATTCCTGTGGTCTGGTGCCGATAGCCAATTGGTCATGTAAATCTCGTCCTAACAAACAAACTACAGCTTGGAGAACTAGTAGAATGTCCTCCGTTACTATCTTCTCTCCCATTTGTATTCTTACATCCCTTAATACTGGGACCGTAAAATCTCTTCCTCCTACTCCCGAAATCATCACTGTCCCCTCTATCTTAACACCCTCGGGTGGTTGTAAAATACTATACCGGGCTGCCCCAGAATCTACTAAAAAGGTCATCTTGTCACTGTGGGGTCCTATGCTTAAATTTACTAATGGTTCTCCGTGCAGCCCCACGGTGTGTATTGACTGAGAACCGTGACCCCCCTATTCATAATCTGCTTCCAACAGGGCGTAAGATTACATCTCCCTGGCTCGCATTGGACATTTTCTCTTAAAATGTCTCTCCTTTTTACAATGGTAGCAAACTAAAGCTCCTGTTTCCCAATTCCTGCCGGGATTACCACAAGGTCCCGGGAACGGTCACCGTCCCCGGAATTCCCCTCTACCCTTGCCCCTGCTCTGGTCTCTACTCTCCCACTCCCGGCGTTCCTCCCAATGTCCAGGAGCTGGCACACAGCCCCTACCCTTTCCTTGACTCCACAACTTCTTTGACTGCCTGCATCAAAATTAGCCTTTCCTTTCTGTTTATCCTCAGACCTCTGGACGTATGCCCTTTGTGTGATCTGTAAAAGCTGTGTTATTCCCTGTTCATGCCAATTCTCAGTCTTCTGCAATTTCCTTCTAATGTCTAGGGCTGGATTTGTAACGAAGCCCGTTAATACTAATTGTTCACCCGTTGGGGATTCTATATCCAGACCCCCATATTGCTGTATGGCCGTACACAATCTATTCAGAAATGCAGAGGGGGTCTCCTCGGGACCTTGGGGAACCTTAAACGCTTTCTTAAAATTCTGTCCCTTTGGAACAGATTCCTTAATTCCTTTTATCAGATTAACCCTATATTCTTCCATTAATGTGCGACCATCATTAGTATTTTTATCCCAATTTGGTTTTGCCAGCGGGAATTTAAGTTCCCCAGGTATCGCCTCTGGTCCCCCTTGGTGTTCCCTATCCCATACTCTAATCCCTGCCTGGCGAATTATTCCACGTTCATCCAAAGTGAACAGAGCCCTAAAGATCGATGTTAACTCATCCCATGTCTATATATATTTGGTCCCAAAAACTGATCTAATTGTTCGGCACATCCCTGAGGATCCTCTATCAGGGAGGTAATTTCTCTCTTAAAGTTACGCACCGTACTAGTCAGTGGCACATTTACAAAACCGAGACCCTCCTCCCACGGGAACTTCCCGTAAAGGTCTCATCCAGTTAATTGCTGGCTTATCCTCTCCTTTATAATGTGTATGTTCCTGCTCTCCGGGAAATTAAACAAAGGGTTCTGCCCTTCCCTCCTGGAGGGTCTCACACTGTTTTGAATCAAAGTCTCCTCCCTCTCTTGTCAATAGAGGTGGTAATCTAGTATTTTGTGAATGGGTCATGATACCACCCCTACTTTCTTCTCCTTTCTTTAGCTGTGGGGGAGGAGGGGAAGGTGAAGAAAAGGTAGAGCATAGGAGAGAGGGGAAAGATAGGAGCCGGCATAGGAGGAGCATAAGGTGGAGGAAGGGAATGTAACACATCCCATCCTTGTGTTTCAGGGACAAAAGGTTCCTCATCCTTCTTGTCCTTACATTCCTTTTCATTCAAAACCAGTTGATCAACCAATTCACTGAGCCAGCAGGCTTCATATTCTCTGCTCTCAATATTATCTCTTTGATTTTGATAGAGCCAAATGTTCAATGCATGACACATCCAGTTCTCATCAGATCCGAACTTTGGCCAATATATCGAATTCCCTTTTATCAGGTTTTTAACCCATTCCAGACAGCAATACCTGACCATGGTCTGTTTGTCTTTCCCGCGGGTTCTCCCCCCGCACCCCAATCAGATAGCATTAATTCTAACGGACTTTGCTTCGTTATCTGATCATCCCATCCTTCCTTAGGACTATTTCCCGTGCTACTCACACCTCCATACTAACAGGTAAGTAAACTTCCTCTTACTGGGATCCAGTAGCTAATCCTAGCGCGGTTCCTTAACATCCTCCCATCATTTGTTCTCAATGCCTCTTCTCGGATATCACTCGCTTCATCCACTGACCAGTCACCCATCGTCCGTGAGTCCAGTTGAATCAGCCGGGGTGCACCTACCCTAGTCGTCGGGCACTCTGTCAATGGAGGGAGTGGGATCCCGGACGAGCCCCCATTTGTGAGAAACAGAAGTACCTTCACATAAATTGCTCGAGGCAAAAATTGAGAACAAAGAATATTTATTATACAACAATGCAAAGTTGGGTGCTTCCCCTTACCCTGGGAATACACACACACACTGGGGCTCACCCAACTTTTATACAGTTTATTTCAGTATAGAAGTACCCTCCCCCTTACATTCTTCTGCCTCCTGGATGAGTTTGGCATTAGGCAATCCTGTCTGCGTACGTGCTGTTTCTGTGAACTTGGAGGACCAGGGGCTATCCTGTTTGGTGTCCCATCATGTCATTGTCCTTATTGTCCTTATTGACACCTTCTCAACCCTCAGGGCTTACTAACTTCTTATATGCAGAACTTGCTAATTCTGTCTAGGCTAGAAGACCCTTATCTTATTCAGTCTAACTTTACTTCCTACATTCTATTATCTTTCTTTTCTTTTCTTCTTTGGCTTGGCTTCATGGACGAAGATTTATGAAGGGGTAATGTCCATGTCAGCTGCAGGCTCGTTTGTGGCTGACAAGTCCGATGCGGGACAAGCAAACACAGTTGTAGCGGCTGCAAGGGAAAATTGGTTGGTTGGGGTTGGGTGTTGGGTTTTTCCTCCTTTGTCTTTTGTCAGTGAGGTGGGCTCTGCGGTCCTCTTCAAAGGAGGTTGCTGCCCGCCGAACTGTGAGGCGCCAAGATGCATGGTTTGAGATGATATCAGCCCACTGGCAGTGGTCGATGTGGCAGGCACCAAGAGATTTCTTTAGGCAGTCCTTGTACCTCTTCTTTGGTGCACCTCTGTCTGGTGGAGAGCTCACCATATAACACGATCCTGGGAAGGCGATGGCCCTCCATTCTGGAGACGTGACCTATCTAGCACAGTTGGATCTTCAGCAGCGTGGATTCGATGCTGTTGGCCTCTGCCATCTCGAGTACTTTGATGTTTGAGATGAAGTCGCTCCAATGAATGTTGAGGATGAAGCGGAGACAACGCTGGTGGAAGCGTTCTAGGAGCCGTAGGTGATGCCGGTAGAGGACCCATGATTATCTACCTTATCCTATTCATACTGGCTTTATTCATTACACATATATCCATACTAGTTTTCTTCATCTCTCATATTTTTATATTAGTTTTACTCATCTCTCACAACTTCCTCTAGTCTAGTCTAGTATTCCTTATTTCATTCATACTAGCTTTACTTCCTATATTCTATTATCTCTCACAATAGGATGTACAGCCTCAATTCCCACTACTTTCTTCTGTTCAACTGTAGAAGAAATAGATTTCAAACTCTGAGAGACTTGAGTTGCTTGGGGCCTACCTTCCATACTACTAGCTGCAGCCATTAAAATTGCTTGTTTTTCATCTTCCAAAAATGCAGGACTTTCTTCTTCTTCCTCTTTCCCTGCAACTTCTCCCGACTGAGCCACCTGGCAGCAGGTCTGGACTCCTGTCTATGTCGGGCTGACTTCTTCAGTGCGATGTGGGCCGAGACACCCCCCCCCCCCCCACAGTGCCCAGAGTCAGTTAAGAATACTGCACAGGTGTCTTGTTCTAATGCTATAATTACAGTTATACCAAAAAAAAGATAAAGATCCCTTACAGGTAGCTTCTTACCGTCCTATATCTTTGTTAAATGTAGACTATAAAATAGTGGCTAAAGTTATGGCTAATAGGTTGGCTCAGTATTTACCAAAGATAATACATCGTGATCAAACAGGTTTTATAAAAAATAGGTATGCTTCGGATAATATTCTACGATTAATTACTTTGATAAATAGATCTAAATCTCAGAAGAATTATCCAATGGTGGTTTCATTGGATGCAGAAAAGGCATTCGATAGAGTAGAATGGAAATTTTTATTTAAAGTACTTGAAAAGTTTTCGTTTGGTCTCTCATTTATTGATATGATTAGGGCTCTGTATAATGATCTGAAAGCTAGAGTTGTTACTAATTGTTTGCTTTCAGAATCCTTTAATTTAACAAGATCTACTAGACAAGGATGTCCATTATCACCCACCTTGTTTGCTTTAGTTATTGAACCTCTAGCACAATTAATACACCAGAATGATAGTATCAAAGGTATGAGAGTCTTGAATGAAGATTATAAAATAAATTTATTTGCGGATGACGTTTTGCTGTATTTGGTGGATCCTGATGTTTCTCTGCCAGCACTTCAAGATTCCTTAGAGATTTATGGTCAATTATCTGGTTATAAGGTTAATTGGACTAAAAGTGAAAATTTATCAATTAGTAAAGATGATTATTCAATGTTTAGAAATATTACGAATTTGAAGTGGACGAAACAAATTAAATATTTGGGAATTAATGTTAATACTGACTACCAAAATTTATATTCTCTTTAATGAAGAAGATTAAGGCAGATTTAGTTAAATGGAAAGATTTACCTTTGGGTTTATTAGGAAGAATTAATACTATAAAAATGAATATTTTTCCTCGTATACAATATTTATTTCAATCAATTCCTTGTTGTTTACAAAAAAGATTTTTTAAGGATTTATATAAAGTAATTAGGGATTTTTTGTGGAAAGGAAAATTTCCTAGGGTGGCGTTGAAAAAATTGATGTGGGATTTTCAATTTGGAGGGTTACGGCTACCTAACTTCCAATTTTATTATGAAGCAGCTCAATTTAGATTTCTTAGCGCATTAATGGCCACACAAGATACGCCTAGTTGGGCACAGATAGAATTGGCAGTTATTTCTGAAAAATTTTCGAATGAATTTTTATTTCAATGGAATAAAAATTTGTTACGAACTTATGATGTACCAATATTGAAACATTTAATGAATTTATGGACAAGTAAATTACATAAAATGGGATTGAAAAATAAGTGGTCGGGAAGATTACCATTATATAATAATCAACTTGTTCCTTTTATGGTATCTAATACTATTTTGAAACAATGGGAGGAGAAAGGAATACATAATTTATCTGACTGTTTTTTAGAAGGTCATTTTTGTTCTTTTGTAGAATTGCAAAAGAGATTTGATATAAGTGGTTATTCTATATTTGTGTATTATCAGTTAAGATCTTTTGTAAAACAGGTATGCGGTTGTCAAATGAATTTACTGTCTGAAACTGATTTTGAGAAATATGTGCTCTCATTTCCAAAAAAGGGTTATATATCAAATTTGTATCGTATTTTGTTGGAAAGTGAAAGTAAAATAGATTGGGATAAAGATAAAATGAAATGGGAAAAATATTTAAGTTTATCAATAACTGAAGAAGATTGGTCTGAAATCTGCCGTAATAGTGTTCGAAAATTGATTAATGCTAGATTGCCGATGATTAATTATAGTTTTATACATCAATTATATTTAACACCCAAAAAATTTAAAAAATTTGGTTTTAGTAAGTCAGATCTTTGTTTTCATTGTGATCAGGTTTCTGGTACTTTTTTACATGTTGTTTGGTTGTGTGATCGGTTACAACAATTTTGGAATGGTATTCAATCTGTATTTAATAATCTATATAATCTTCATATTGTATTAGACCCTGATATATTTTTATTAGGGAATATGCAACCGTTGATTGATTTAGAATTAGATAATTACCAGATCTCTTTTATTTACTTAGCGCTGGCAGTGGCCAAGAAATGTATAGCGATTACTTGGAAGAATAGAAATGTATTGTCTTTAGATAGGTGGTATTCAGAGATGAAGTTTTGTTTGGTTATGGAAAGAATATCTTTTTCTATACAAGAAAAGATGTCTTTTTATGAGTTAAAGTGGACCCCATTTATTGATTATATACAATTTAAATAAGTTTACATTAATCATTTTTTTTCTATTAAAAAAATTTTTATTATATATTTTTTCTATATATATGTTTTCTTTTTTTTCTTTCCTTTTTTCTTTTATTAGTTATTTTTTTTTCATTTAAGTTATTTTTGTTTTTGTTTTTTAATATATATTCTTATATAATAAAATTTTTTTGGATTAATAATTAATACTTCATTAATATTTTTTTTGTTTTATATATATATCAATCTTTTTTTTAAGATATATATTTTTTAATTTTTTAAAATTATACTAATAGTATTAATTCTTCACTCTTTATCGTGGGGGTGGGGGGGGGGTTTAGGGGTTAAAAATAGTTTTTTTTTAGTCTTAGTTTTTAGTTGTTAGGGGGAGATGCCGAGATTGGTATTGTATTAACTATGTTACTTTGTACTTGTATTACTTTATTTTGTATTTTTTCTGTACGTGAATTACTTACTTTCTTCATATGTTAAAATTAATAAATAAAGTTTCAAAAAAAAAGAATACTGCACAGGTGTGGATCTTCATGCACATCTACTACACCCAGTGCGCATGAGCGAGCATCCTCTGCCGCATCGCTGCACGCAGTGGAGCCGCCAGCCACACAAAGCTGTTTGCGTTCCCTTCTGAACGCCGTTCTGCGCGCCACAGGCACCCCGACAGCACACTGCTGCCCACGCTCCCCTTCATCCGGGTCAAAAACAAGACTTGAGACACCGGTGCCATCTTGCAGAGCTGAACACAAGGAGGGCGCTGGTGTCACATTCACTTTACCCGACAGAACCCTCTAAGGTTTGGGTACAGCACCAGTCGATTCCGGAGGCTCCTTCTGGAAGGTAGGCCCAAGTTCTTCTGCATTTCCTGCTCGATTTAAAAATAGCTTCCTCGTTGGTTGACCTTTTCTCTTCATCTCCACTTTTTTCTGGAGTTAAACAACTTCTAAAAACATTTTTAATTTTTTCAAGCTTGGTAATTCGTTCAATTAGGGAGAGGCGTCATTGTTTGTCTTCTCACTACGTCATTTTGCCACGCCCCCCAGAGAATTCTTCTCTTATTGAAAGAATTGAATGCAGAGAGAGGCTTCAAAATAAAATGTCAGATAATGAGACTGAATTGGAAGTTGTAAAATTGGATCTGGAAAAGCCAATAAAGCAGAGTGGTTGAAAAGGGTGCAGTTCCAGTTAAAGAGATCTGAGGGACTGTAAGTTGAACCAGACGACTTCTTTACAGAAGGATTCCACAAATGCTGTGACTTTTGATGGGTTTGAAGAATTAATGTCGTTTGAATCTTATTTTATCTATGAACAACTGCAAAAAAGGATGAACAAATCTGGTTCTACAAGTTCACATTCTTCCTACAAGAAGCAGAATGCTGGAAAAACGAAGAAATCCAAACCACTTGCTGAAGGCGTAACCTCAGAATCAGGATATATTGTCATGAACAAGTCATGAAATTTGTTGTTTTGTGGCAGTATCACAGTGCAAACATTCATATAAACCACCTTACAACATAACTATAAAAAATAAAAATAATAGTGCACAAAAAGTAAGGCAGTGTCTTTGGTTTATTGGTAATCCAGGAATCTGATGGGAGCAGGGAAGAAGCTGTCCTTGTGCCGCTGAGTGCTCATCTTCAGGCTCCTGTACCTTTTCCCCGATGTGAAGAGGGCATGGCCTGGGTGGTGGGGTCTTTGATAGAAGCTGCTTTTTTAAGACACCATCTCATGTCGATTCCTCGATGGAGTGAAGTCTGGTACCTGTGATGTCGCAGGCCGAGTTAACAACCCTCTGGAGTTTATTTTTGTCCTGAGAATTTGCACCTCTGTACCAAGCAGTGATGCAACTGGCCAGAATGGTTTCTACGGTCCACCTGTAGATGTTTACGAGAGTCCTCAGTGATATACTGAACTGCCTCAGACACCTCACAAAGTATAGCCGCTGGCGAGCCGTCTTTGTGATTTAATGATAGATGTCAGCAGAAAGCTGTGTCCATTCTGTCTGAGGAATATCCGAGGTTTGCTGGTCGACGCTCGTAACTCAAGAATTTGACAGAAGATGGAGGAAGGGTATTAAGTATGAACTGAGTTTATTTTGTTGGACTTTGTCTGTACCCAGACTGCAGGATGGTGGTAAAGACAAAGAATTTGACAGAAGATGGAGGAAGTGTATTAAGTATGAACTGAGTTTATTTTGTTGGACTTTGTCTGTACCCAGACTGCAGGATGGTGGTAAAGACAAAGAAGAAGGCCTGCTTATGTAGTTAGTTGTTATATAATGGATCACAGTTATGTATTATTATTCAGGACCATGAACTTGGTCCTCACCTGTTGCGGTTGTGGGCGCCGGTGGCATTCTCCAGGATCCATAGGTCTCTTCCCTGTGGTGGCGGTGGTGTCAGCCAGTACGTGTGCGCCATGGTCTCATCTCGGCAGCACAGCGGTTGGAACTGGGGCCAGCGACCCACACCAAGGAGCATGCGCAGGAGTTGAGTCGCAGTTTAAAATCCAGTGTCAGCAATTGGAGACCAGGAGGAGGGTGAGGTAGGGGTTGGCAATTTCTCTCCACCATCTCAGCAACATGTTCAGAATCATTAAATATTATTTGAACATCTTTTAGGCCTCATTAACTTTTATATGAATGTTTTGTTGTTAAGAATCTGCTACATAGAATATTAGAGTTTTGCGTGTTAATAATAAAGGATTGGAATACAACTGAACTCATATCAGAAATTATTGAAAACGCATTGCAGACAAACCCCTAACTTAACCTTCAAGTGACAATGTAAGTTAATAGGAAGGAAATCGCTACAGTATCTGATGCTCTACTGAAATCAAGACAAACTTCAGTGGATAAAATTAAAAAGGCCTGGAAGCAGGGCCTCCTTATTTCTTTCCACTGTTTGAAATGTAGGTTAATTGTGCGGTACAAACTCATGGGGCGAAAAGGCCTGTCACTGTGCTGTACGTCTAAATGAAAACAGGGATGCAATGAGGCTTTATGAAGCATTGATGAGAGCTCTTCTTTGGGCTCCATATCAAAGGAAGGGTGTATTCCATTGGAGAGGGGCTGCAGGAGATTTCCAAAGATGATCCCTGGAGTAACGGATTTTCATATAAGGAGAATTTGAAGGCTCTGGGATTGTAGTCGCTGGGGTTTTGATGAATGAGGGCAGGGGCCTCATTGAAACCCATAGAGAACTGAAAAGCCTGGATATAGTGGACGTGGAGGGATGTTCCCTGTGGTGGGGGAGTCAGCGACCAGAGGGCCCAGCCTCGGAATACAAAACATCCCTTTAGAACAGAAAGGTGGGATTTCTTTACACAGACGGTGGAGAATTTGTGGAATCATTGCCTCAACCGCAAAAGCTTGGTGGTGTTGTGGACAGCGAGGAAGATTATCTAAGCTTACTGGGTGATACAGGACAGTTAGAAGAGTGGGCTGAAAGATGGCAGATGGAGTTTAATACTGAGGTGTTATATTTTGGGAGGAGTAATCAAAATAAGACACATGTTAAATGGTGGACAATTGAGGAGTGCAGTGGAACAAAGGGATTTAGGAGTTGTGGTACATAATTCCCTGAAAGTTGAATGAAGAAGGTGGTGAAGAAGGCATTTAGTATGTTGGCTTTCATAAATCAGAATTTAGAACACAGGAGTTGGGATGTTATGTTGAAATTGTATAAAGCCAAATTTGGAATATTGTGTGCAGTTTTGGTCACCGAATTACAGGAAGGATATAAACAGAATAGAGAGAGTGTTTACGAGAATGTTTCTGGGGTTTCAGGGTTTGAGTTACAGGGAAAGTTTGAGCAGGCTGTGACTTTATTCCCTGGAGCGTAGAAGATTGAAGAGTGATTTGACAGAGGTATTTAAAATTATAAGGGGGACAGATAGAGTCAGTGTGGGGGAGATTCAAACAAGAGGGCACGGATTTAGAGTAAAAGAGGAAATGTTTAGGGGAAACATGAGTGGGAACTTCTTCACACAGAGGGTGGTAGGGGTATGGAATTAACTTCTGGCAATGGTGGTAGAAGCGAGATCTATATTAATATTTAAGGTTGGATAGATATATGGACGGGAGAGGTGTGGAGGGTTATGGGCCGAATGTGGGTCAGTGGGATTAGGTGGGAGAAGATGTTCAGCATGGACTAGTAGGACCAAACTGGCCTGTTTCTGTGCTGTAAATAGCTATATGGTAATAAACAGCTATGGAGGCCAGTTCATAGAACACTACAGCACAGTCCAGGCCTTTTGGTCCTCGATGTTGTGCTGACCCATATATCTCAAAAAAAAGTACTAAACCATCCCTACCCTTCCTTCATCCACAAGTCTATCTAAGAGTCTCTTAAATGCTCTCAATGTTTCAGCCTCCATCACATTCCAGACCCCCACAACTCTCTGTGTAAATAAAACCTTACCCCTGATGTCTCCCCTTAACTTCCCTCCCTTCACTTTGTACATATGTCCCCTGGTGTTTGCTGACCCTGCCCTGGGAAACAGGTGCTGGCTGTTCACCCTATCTATGCCTCTCAGTATCTTGAAGACCTCTATCAAGCCTCCTCTTATCCTTCTACGCTCCAGAGAACAGTCCCAGGTCTGCTAACCTTGCCTCATAAAACTTGTTTCCCAATCCAGGCAGCATCCTGGAAAATATCCTCTGCACCCTCTCCATAGCTTCCATGTCCTTCCTATGATGAGGTGACCAGAACTGAACATAATACTCTAAGTGTGGTCTCACCAGAGATTCCCCCGTCTACAACTTATCCGGAAGTTACATCATTTGTTAATCAAGGTTGGGTTCCAGCCACTAATTAGTGCACATCTTCCCATTGGCTATTTCAAATCACTCAGTGTCACTACGGCGAGACACACATAGTAGCACTCTGTTTGGCACATTTCCCTTTCTCTGCCTCATGGTGATAGCCCCGGACATCGCTTCATGCTATGGTCTCGGGTAAGGTGTGCACTGCACTGAAGCTGATCTGCAGTATCACTATACTTTAAATGACTATAGATTGATACTCCCAGTAGAGCCACACCTCCCGACGATCAGGGTCTGAGAGTGTGCGTATACTCCTGCGGGTACCGTTTGTACCAGAGCCACTTCCCGATGATCATGGCCTGATAGTGTATGTCTACCCCCATGGGTACTGTTCATACCAGAAACACCTCCTAACAATCAAGGGTCTGGTACAAATGGTACCCTCATGGGTTTACACACACTCTCAGACCCTGATCGTCGCCAAGTGTGCCTTTACTGCGAGTATCGATCTATACCCCTGCTATTATGTGAATCAGAAATTGTGTACCATGTACATTTTCCCACACTCATTTATAAATCATGTAACGTTTTTCTGTGCTTTTAAAAACTGTGCGTTTATTCTCATTAACATTTTCCCACGCTCTTCCATAAATTGTGTGTTAATAAAAGCCATGTGTGATTGCAGACCCTTGTGTCCAGACTTGTTTCTCTGTGAACCCATCGAACCTGATACTTTCCATACACAACAATTGGCGCTGTGAGCAGGGTTCAAAGAGTTTTGGTTGGACACGCATCAAGTCTTGACCGTGTGGGAGGGGAAGATTGTACTCACAATGTTGGAGACTGTGTTAGTAAGTGTATGTGGGTGTCTTGTCGGGTGCGTGTATGATTGTGAACCAACGGGGTTAGCAGGAGGTGACACAGTGATAGGAAAGGAACCCTGGAGTCTGATTATATAATCTCCGAATTCAGCTGTTTGGCGGCGTGGCTCATTTGAAATGTTGGATCCCCATGGGTTAGGGCTCCAAGTGGTCTCCAACCTGGAATTACTGGTGTTTTCTGAGGCCGGGGGAAGTCGTGGGGCAGGTTTATAGTTACTACTATCCCTACTCAAGTGCTTGTGGAATATCACACCTTAGCTAAAGTAGCCAGAAAGACAAGGAGATAGAATCCCTGCTAGAGGAGCATGGGAAGTGTGGGCAACTGTGAGATGAGTGTTGGGATCTGCAAGAGGAAGTACAGATTCCCCAAGGGAAATTAACCTATGTAGAAATTAAACTCATGGAGGTGGCTTCTGAGCTGATTGGAACACAGCAGCTCGCTGGTCTGGCTCACAGCTTGATCCGGGGAAAGTCCAAGCCATTGTCCAGCAGTGGTGGTGGGGGGGTGTGGTTGGATTGACACTTGGTTTGGGGATCCAGTCCTTCCCCTTGTGTGCCCAAGCTTTTACCAGCCCAACCAGTGACCATGCTGTGACAGATCTGCCATGAGGGAACCCCACCAACCATCCAAAATGGGGAGGTAGCCCCCATTCTCCAGCAGGGGGAGGGGATCGACAGGTGGTGGGGCTTGTGTCTGGGCCTTCACCAGCCCGACCAGTGACCAGGCAGTCACAGGTCTGCCACCAGGATACCCACCCAACCCTCCAAAACGGGGAGGTAGCTGAAAATTATGGGGGGGGGGGACCTCAGGAGGGGAGCTAGGTTGTCTTTGTGAGAGAATAGAGCCCAAGACTACTCAGGTACAGGGCTAACCATACCTGAAAACCTGAGCAGGAGGTCTCCACTTTGTACTCCGATTCCTCCAGCAGGCTAATGGATATTGGCTTCATGGATCGCTTTCCAAATTGCCAGTCCCATTAGGGGACTCATGACCAATAGCAGCAGCATCCAGGTAAACAATGCCACTGCTTCAGTGGGGAGATGAGGGGCTTACAATTCTCTTTTCTCTCATGGGGAGGCAAACACCTTGGTTGGTCTGTCTAGTCAGCAGACGATTGACAATGCCTTGTGGGCACTGTCAGAAGGGGTCAAAAATGGCACCACATTGTGGGAACGGGTGGTGACAGCAGTCTGAGCCAAGTTCCCTGCCCTCTTCAAATGGGGCCGACACGGCCGGCTACAGTGGCACCCCAATGATGCAGATTGTTAGGGTGTGGGTGCTCATCATGCATATCTATGGGACACCCACAAGCACCACCTCCCAGGTGGCATGAAGGCAACTGGTGCCTTGGTTGGCTATTTAGTCACTCCCTTATGCCCTGATAGCAGAGGGGTGGTCTTGCCCCTCATGGGACTGGCAATTTGGAAAGCAATCCATGAAGCCAATATCCATTAGCCTGCTGGAGGAATCGGAGTACAAAGTGGAGACCTCCTACTCAGGTTTTCAGAGCTAAGGGGATGGTTTGCGATGTCACCCTGCCGGTAACTTACAGAGATGTGTGCTTTCTGAGGAATCCCGGGGTTGGGGGGGGGGGGGTGCGGTGGTGAAGCTTCCCATGCACTGCCCACTTTGACCTGAATACTCATCTCAACAGGTTGCTACTCTGCACCAACCAACTAGCCGAAGTGTTCACAGACACTGCCAACCTCTCACTCTGGCAGTCAGAGGTTCCCACCAGCCTCAAAAGGGCATCAATCTTTCCTGTACCCAAGATGAGTAGGGTGGGCTGCCTCAACGACTGCTGCCCAGTAATGGTAATGCTAATGCTTTGAGAGGCTGGTCATGGCCAGAATTAACTCATCCTTAAGCAAAGATCTGGACCCACTGCAATTCCCCTATCGCTACAACCACTCCACGGCAGATGCAACATCGCTAGCTCTCCTCCCAGCTCTGGATCACCTCGTAAACAGCAGCTCATATGTAGTGTTGCTCTTCATCGACTACAGCTTGGTCTTCAATACCATTATTCCCTCAGTGCTAGTCAAGAAGCTACAAACTCAGGTCCTCTGTACCCTCCTCTGCAACTGGATCCTTGACTTTCTCAGTGTAAGACCACAGTCAGTACAAATTGGAAACAATGTCGTCTCCTCACTGATCATCAGCAGACACGCTCCCCAAGGATACGTGCTTAGCCCACTGCTCTCCTCATTATACACCCACAACTGTGTTGCCAGGCACAATTCCAATGCCATCTACAAGTTTGCCAATGACATCACAGTTGTCAACAGAATCGCAATCAGCAATCAGCACAGGAGGGAGATAGATCAGCTCGTTGGATGGTGTAATGACAACAACCTCATACTCAATATCAGCAAAACCAAGAAGAATATTGTGAACCAGGAGAGAGTCAGGGGAACACGACCCAGTCCTCATCGAGGGTCGAGAACTTCAAATTCCCGGATGTCGACATCTCTGAGGGTCTGACCTGGATACCAGGAATGAAAGTACTTGCATATGAAGAAAGGTTTGATAGACTAAGCTTGTATTCACTGGAATTTAGAGATTGATGGGGGATCTTATAGAAACATATAAAATTCTTAAGGGTTTAGACAGACTAGACACAGGTAGGTTGTTTCCAATGCTGGGAAAAACCAGAACCAGGGATCACAGGTTAAGGATAAGGGGGACGTTTTTTAGGACTGAGATGAGAAAATATTTCTTCTCTCAGAGGGTGGTGGATCTGTGGAATTCTTTGCCACAGAAAATAGTTGAGGCCAGTTCCTTGTCAATATTTAAGAGTAGGTTAGATTCAGCCCTTGTGGCTAAGGGGATCAGGTATGAGGAGAAGGCAGGAACTGGGTACATGATCATATTGAATGATAGTGTAGGCTTGAAGGGCCAAATGGCCTACTCCTGCACCTATATTTCTATGTTGATGCAATCACTAAGAAGACTCACCAGTGGCTATATTTTCTGAGTTGTCTGAGGAGGTTCAGTATGTCACTGAAGACTCTTGTAAACTTCTACAGGTGTACCATCTGGCTGGTTGCATCACTGCCTGGTATGGAGGCACCAACTCTCAGGACAAGAATAAACTCCAGAGGGTTGTTATGTCGGCCTACAATATCACATGCACCAGACCTCACTCCATTGAGGACATCGACATGAGGCGGTGTCTAAAAAAAGCAGCCTCTATCCTGAAAGACTCCCCACACCCAGGCCATGCCCTCTTCACATCGGGAAAAAGGTACAGGAGCCTAAAGACAAGCACACAATGGCACAAGTACAGATTCTTCCCAGCTGCCATCAGATTCCTGAATAATCAGTGAACCAAAGACACTGCCTGACTTTTCTGCAGTGTTATTGTTATTAATATTTTATTTTTTAATAGTAATGTTATAAGATGGATATAATATACGTTTTCAGTATGATTCTGCTGCAAAACACCAAATTTCATGACAATAAATACATATTCTGCTGTTCCACATCATGGTGGCGAATACTACTGCAGTATGCGCCCCACCTCCTTCACCTTCAGAAGCCGGCTCGGGAATCCTCTACATAAAAGGTAAATTTGCCTAATTTTTTAAACATGATCAGGTGATAAAACGGCTTTTGTGCATAACCCCCTTCTCTTCCTCTCTTCCCTTTTCACTGTCTCCTTTCCCACAACTCTGCTTTCACTCAGCCAACACCTCTCCACAACAATTCTCACAGGTAAGAAGTAAATCTCTAAATTCTGTAAACATCGCGATTGAAGTAAAAACACAAAATGCTGGAGAAGCCCAGCAGGTCAAACAGGGCCCTTCATGTAGCAAAGGGAAAGATACAGAATGGACGTTTCGGGCTTGAGCCCTTCATCAAGGTATGAGTGAATGCCAATAGGTGTCTGAACAAAAGAAGAGTGGTGGGGGGGTGGGGGGAAGGGGAAGGCAGGAGATGATAGGTGGAGAAGGGAGGGAGGGGAGAGCAGTAATGAGGGGGGAGGATGGCAGGGCTGTCTGGGTGATAGAACTGGCAGGACAGGAAAAGGGGGAAAGGAAAATGGATGGACAATTCTCGCATATCCTCCCACCGAGATCCAATTATCCTCTTTTGTCTGTCCAGCTGCACAGTGATCATGACTAATTGAATAACCAGAGGGAAAACGTTCACAAAACATTCAACAACAGAAAAAGCCACGAGCCACTGGAGTTAAAACAAGTCAATCTGCGGATTGACTTCAGCCTTGTGTGCCTGTACGTGCTTACACAGGAGAACTGGTCCCGGGTACATGAGCCATGCTGGGAGGGACATACCAGTCACCGACTTCCTGGGGAATGAAAACAGGCTACAGGGGTCTCGTTGGTAGCCGTACACAGGCGTGACCTAATGGCATGAAGTGCCTCAGGCAGGGCCCCCTGCCAGTATTCAACAGCCCACCTTTTTGACTTGAGGGCCAGGAGGACTGCCTTCCAGACCACCCCGTTCTCGCGTTCCACTTGCCCATTGTCTCTCGGGTTATAACGAGTCATGCGACTAGTCACAATGCCCCTCGCTGTCAGGTACTGGTGCAGCTCGTCACTCATAAAGTGTCACCCACGGACACTGTGGGTGAAAGCGGGGTAGCCAAACATGGTGAAGATCTGCTCCAGGCCCTGATGATGGTGGCCGTGGAGGTGTCCAGGCAAGGGATAGAGAAAGGGAAGCAGGAGTACTCATCCACTACCATGAGGAAGTAGACATTTCGGTTCAAGGAAGGAAAGCCCTTTAAAATCCATGCCGAGGTGCTCGAAGGGCCAAGTGGCCTTTACATGGGCCTGGGTTGGGCGGAAGAAGCAGAGTTTACATTCTGTGCAGACCTGGCAGGCCTCGGACATGTCCCTGATGGTATACGGCAGGTTCTGGGACAATGAAATGATGCAACCTGGTGACAACCGAATAGCAGAGGGACTCATGCAGTGCCGGCACCTTGTCGTCATATATAGACACACAGGTCCGAGAGAAGGCATCAGGGGAGTCGTTAAACTTTTCCAGGCAGTACTGGATGTCGTAGCTGTAGGTTGTCAGCTCAACTCTCCAGTGCAAGATCTTGTCATTCTTGATCTTGCTCTTGTGGGCGGTGTTAAACATGAACGCCACGGCCTGCTGGTCGGTGAGGAGGGTGAATCTCCTGCCAGCCAGGTGGTGGCGCCACTGGCAGATCACTTCTACAATTGCCTGGGCCTCCTTTTCAATGGCGGAATGCCCTAGCTCAGAGCCGTGGAGGGTCCTAAAGAAGAAGGTGATGGGGAACCCCGCCTTGGTTGAGAGTAGTGGCGAGGGCTACATCGGAGGCATCGTTCTCCACCTGAAAAGGGAAGTCCTCATCCACGGTCTGCATTGTGGCATCTGTGATGTCCTGCCTGATGCGCGTGAAAGCTACCAGCCCCTCGGGTGAGAGGGGAAAAGTTGTAGCTTGGGCCTGTGGGTGGACCTTGTCCAAGGAGCAGGGAACCCACTGCGAGTAATAGGAGAATAAGCCAAGGCACATTTAGTGTGGGGGGAAGAGGTAGCTCCATTAATGGGTGCGTCCACTCTGGATCTGGGCCGATGACCCCATGGGCCACGGTGTACCCCAGGATGGCGAGGCGGTATTCTTTTCTTTGGCTTGACTTCGCGGATGAAGATTTATGGAGGGGGTAAAAAGTCCATGTCAGCTGCAGGCTCGTTTGTGGCTGACAAGTCCGATGCGGGACAGGCAGACACGGTTGCAGCGGTTGCAGGGGAAAATTGGTTGGTTGGGGTTGGGTGTTGGGTTTTTCCTCCTTTGCCTTTTGTCAGTGAGGTGGGCTCTGCGGTCTTCTTCAAAGGAGGTTGCTGCCCGCCAAACTGTGAGGCGCCAAGATGCACGGTTTGAGGCGTTATCAGCCCACTGGCGGTGGTCAATGTGGCAGGCACCAAGAGATTTCTTTAGGCAGTCCTTGTACCTTTTCTTTGGTGCACCTCTGTCACGGTGGCCAGTGGAGAGCTCGCCATATAACACGATCTTGGGAAGGCGATGGTCCTCCATTCTGGAGACGTGACCCATCCAGCGCAGCTGGATCTTCAGCAGCGTGGACTCGATGCTGTCGACCTCTGCCATCTCGAGTACTTCGACGTTAGGGATGAAAGCGCTCCAATGGATGTTGAGGATGGAGCGGAGACAACGCTGGTGGAAGCGTTCTAGGAGCTGTAGGTGGTGCCGGTAGAGGACCCATGATTCGGAGCCGAACAGGAGTGTGGGTATGACAACGGCTCTGTATACGCTTATCTTTGTGAGGTTTTTCAGTTGGTTGTTTTTCCAGACTCTTTTGTGTAGTCTTCCAAAGGCGCTATTTGCCTTGGCGAGTCTGTTGTCTATCTCATTGTCGATCCTTGCATCTGATGAAATGGTGCAGCCGAGATAGGTAAACTGGTTGACCGTTTTGAGTTTTGTGTGCCCGATGGAGATGTGGGGGGGCTGGTAGTCATGGTGGGGAGCTGGCTGATGGAGGACCTCAGTTTTCTTCAGGCTGACTTCCAGGCCAAACATTTTGGCAGTTTCCGCAAAGCAGGACATCAAGCGCTGAAGAGCTGGCTCTGAATGGGCAACTAAAGCGCCATCGTCTGCAAAGAGTAGTTCACGGACAAGTTTCTCTTGTGTCTTGGTGTGAGCTTGCAGGCGCCACAGATTGAAGAGACTAACATCCGTGCGGTACCGGATGTAAACAGCGTCTTCATTGTTGGGGTCTTTCATGGCTTGGTTCAGCATCATGCTGAAGAAGATTGAAAAGAGGGTTGGTGCGAGAACACAGCCTTGCTTCACGCCATTGTTAATGGAGAAGGGTTCAGAGAGCTCATTGCTGTATCTGACCCGACCTTGTTGGTTTTCGTGCAGTTGGATAATCATGTTGAGGAACTTTGGGGGACATCCGATGCGCTCTAGTATTTGCCAAAGCCCTTTCCTGCTCACGGTGTCGAAGGCTTTGGTGAGGTCAACAAAGGTGATGTAGAGTCCCAGGATGGCGAGGCGGTATAATGGAGGATTAAAAACATGTGCTCAGATGCTTGTTTGCTTATGTGAAACTGACGACACTGGGGCCACACTCAGGTCACCTTACTTTCAGAACTAGCAGATGTAATTAAACTCAGCCATGGGGATTTATCTGAAGATACACTTTGAAATGGAATTCCACTGTGAGGCCCAGGGAAAGCAGTTGTCAAATATGACACTCTGAAATCAACGATGGTCACAACCTGTCTTGCTCAAAACATTTTAATGAGTCTTTGTATCTACGAGATAAACCAGGAAATCATAGCATCCTGGTTCCATAATAATTAATCTTCTAAATTGTAAAATAGTATGTTCAGCTTTGATTTTGACTGACAAATGTTAGAGGGAGTGGGTGCATGATTAATTGTTTTTGGGGTATATAAGCCTGTGGTCCTGCTGCTGAAGTTTAGACTCTCCGAGGGATGGGAACATCCCTTGTCAAGAAGGAAGAACAGCCAGAGTCCGAGCAACGTCCTGGTCGGGGGAGGTGAAGAAGCTGCTACCGGCACCCCAGCAACCTACTACAAGTGTGCCATCATTGCCTCACTTCAGCAGTTGGGACCAGTCCAGGCGTTGTTAAGTATGATTAGGCAGGGCTTGCATATTGTAGTTTGAAACCTGCTTTGAATTTGTAATAAACATTTGTGTAGACTGAACTGCTCTCAGTGTGTGTCTCTGTTTTCTTTTGGTAGCTCAAACACTGTGACCAATCTAAAATGAACAAAGTGAGAGGTACAAGTTTACCCAAGACAGGCGGGTGGTACTGAACACGCACTTCTCCTATTTGTAAGTGAGGTTCAGCTCCCCAGCCATCTGAAGGAATTTCTCCAGGTTGGCATCATGGTCCCGCTGGTCACGGCTGCAGATAGTGGCATTATCCAGATATGGGAATGTCTCCTTCAACTTGTGCCGGTCTACCATACGATCCATCTCCTGCTGGAAGACAGAGATCCTGTTCGTGACCCCAAATGGAACTTGGTGGAACTGGTACAGATGCCCGTCCGCTTCAAAGGCAGTGTAGGGCTTGTTCCTCGGGTGGATGGGGATTTGGTGATATCCCAACTTCAGGACAATCATGGAGAAAACTTGGTAGCAGGCTATATCATTGACCATGTCGGCTAACCTCGGCAGGAAGTAGGCATCCAGTTGGGTGTCCAGGTACATGATCCTTTATCCGGACATCTAAAATCCAGAAAGCTCCAAAATCCGGCAAGTGAGGACTGGCGGTTGGGGGAGATGGCCGAGGGACTGGCGGTCAGGGGAGATGACTGAGGGACCAGTGGTCGGGCGAGTCGGCCAAGGGACCATGATTGGGGGAGACTGCTGGGCGGCTGAGGGACCGGCGGTCGGGTGAGGCGGCCAGGCAGCCTAGGGACCAGCGGTCGGGGGTGACTGACGGGCGGCCGAGGGACTGCAGTTGGGGGAGACAGCCGAGGGACCTGTGGTCGGGGGAGATGTACGGGTGGCTGAGGGACTGGCAGTTGGGGGAGGCAGCCAAGGGACCGCAATTGGGGGAGACAGCCGGGTGACTGGAAGGGGGTGGGGGTTGATATGGCAGCACAATTCAGGTGGGCTTTCCGAAATTCAGAAAATTCTGAAATTCAGAACACACTAACCCCCAAGGGTTCTGGATAAAGGATCGTGTACCTATACTGGTTTATGGTCTGGCTGTAATCCACAACCATCCTTGACTTACTTCCCCCTTTGACCACCAGGACTTGGGCTCTTCAAGGGCTGTTACTGGGCTCTATGACACCTTCCACCAGAAGCTGCTGCACCTCCACCTTGATAAAGTCTCTGTCTGCAGCGCAATAGTGCCTACTTCTGGCAGTGATCGGCTTGCACCCTGGCGTAAGGTGTGCGAAGAATGCCAGGGGATGATGCGTAGTATGGAGAGGCTGCAGGTTGGCTGGGGCTGGTAGGTCGGTGCAATGTGTAGCATGAGTGGAGGTTGGGGCCCCCCGAAGGCAAGGGTGACACACTGCAGGTGGCACTGGAAATCCAGGCCCAGGAGGACTGGGGCACAGAATTTGGGCATGACCAGGAGCCTGGACCCCGTGTATGTCTCCCCTCCCACAGTTATATTGGCTGAGCAGCGCCTGAGGGGACCAACAGTCTTGTCCTTGGCGGCGAGGGCGATCGAGCAGGTGGTGGGGTGGACTTTTACTTTCAGAGAGTGGGCCACGATCGGGTGGATGAAACTCTCAGTGCTGCCACTGTCAAATATGCACTTTGTTACTTGTCCATTGACTTGCACGTCCATCATGTAGCGCCCAAGGTCATGGGGGATGTTCCTAGTCAGAGATGTGGCAGCCAGGACCATCTCAGGGTCAGAGTCATTGCTCTCCGGTTGTGTGTGGCGATTTACAGTGTCCGGAGATATGGGGCAGCCTGGTCATCGCCCGTGTTGACCATGTTGTCCCTGTTGTCGTCAGAGGGCCTCCATGTCGGCCTCTGCCAGGCCCAAGATGGCGGCGCCACATGGGGGCCTGCAGCATGGCTGGCCTCCTCCCCCAGCCATGTTCATCACACCAGGCGAAGTGATGTCATCGTGGCCGGCAGAAGTGACGTCACTTCGTCAGCCAGAAGTGATGTCAAGGCGCAAGCCAGGAATTATGTCATTGTAGTCTTCGGCGAGTGGCATTGGCAAGAGCGGGGGCTGGTCCAAGGGCACAGGGCACATGCAGCAATCATCGCTGGTGGACCCGGATGCTGCACCATCAGGGTTGGGGAAGGCAGAAGTGGTAGCGGGGACAATGGCGTCACAAGGCATGCGCATGTGGAGGGGACTGCGGGGAAGTTGTAGAGGGGCATTGAGCTGCCGACTGGCTTTGAGAGGCACACTTTAGCAAAGTGGCCTTTCTTGCCACATCAGGAACAGTACCAATGCCTAGCCAGGCAGTTTTGCCACGATTGTCGGTCTGACCCACACCAGGGGCGCTGGGCACCCACTGCAGCAATGTTCTCTTCCCCAGCTTGGTCTAGGGCTGCAGTTGCTGTGTGAGGTGACCATGAGGGAGCCTGGAATTGAAGGCTTCAATGTGCAGGGCTGCAGCTTCCAGGATTCGAACCACTTCCACAGTCAGATATGGTCAGGCCAACTCTCGCAGTTTCCCCAGGTGAGACTCAGCCATCTCCCCAGGTTGCTGGGCTCGGGTATTGAGGAGGTACCTTGCAAAGACCGCATCATGGGGGGCTTGTACAAGGTCTTGAGAGTGCCCATTGCTTCTTTGTACATGGAGCAGCCTTTGATTGCCTGGAAAACGTGGGGACCCAGTTTGATCGGAGTAGAACGAGGTTCTTCCGATCTGAATCCAGGATGCTGTCTGCATGCACCTCAATGATTACTTCGACTGCATGCCTCCAGATCTCGAAGCATGTCTGGGCTTCCGGGTGGTGTGGGTTGACTTCAAAGCTCCCTCCACTCAGGAGTTTTTCCATAGCAGCCGTGGGAAAAAGTCTTTGTTGATTAAATTGTGGT
This sequence comes from Narcine bancroftii, assembly GCF_036971445.1. Classification (NCBI taxonomy): domain Eukaryota; kingdom Metazoa; phylum Chordata; class Chondrichthyes; order Torpediniformes; family Narcinidae; genus Narcine; species Narcine bancroftii. The sequence goes on along the minus strand of NC_091472.1, from coordinate 208,913,469 downwards.
GCGCTGTTAGTCAGAACCAGACACACACAAGGTAAAGACTGTACAACAGGTTTTAATCAACAAAGACTTCACACAGCCAGGCTGGCTGTTGCTGCAGTAACTCTGAGTGAGACTTCAGATGCTGGCACAGGCTTATATCCCGGAGGGTGATTGACACCCAACCAGGTGGGGCTTGATCCATTCAGATCAACTGATTGACAGCCAGCCAGGTGTTGTCCGCCCCCCCCCCCCCACCCCCCTTACACTCCTGCAGGTATAGAGATTGCCCCCTGCAGCAGGCTGGTGGTGTACCACCACACTGGGTGCAGTTAACAGGAATTCGTTGTCGATGGCTGGCTCCTCCCTCACCTACCCCAACATAAACCCTGGTTTTCCCGCCTTACCTCAGATTTACCTGAGACTATTGATATGCTATTAAAAGCGATTAATAAGCTATTAAAAACTAGTTTGTACTCTTCGCTTGAAATCAGTTGTGGTACACCGGGGTCAAATGCAGGACACCAAAGTGCTCGATAAACTCATCTCAGGCAGGAAAAGCTGAACAATATTACAGGCCTGAGCCCTTTGTCACTGTTATATATGTGAATAGTTTTGTAACCGCTTAAGAATACACTAGTGCCCTTTGTGGGGCATCTGTATATGAGTGTCCTGAGATGCTGAAAGGCATCAGTAAGTAAAGTCCCATGTGTTATTTGAATCTTGCATCTCTAAAGCCGCTTTCAGGTGGAATCACCTGGAGAATGCAGCTCCGGAGCTGGCTGCAGGTGTCTGCGAAGGGATGTTCAGGAGGCAGACCTGATGATGTTCTGCACCTGGAAGGTCTGAAGCGGGGAGAGGGACCGCAGAGCAAACGCCGGCTCCTGAGTCTGGGCAGGGGCAGCCATCTGACATCTCATCTCCCCGCTGCCTGACAGCTCCCTCCTCACTGCCTGACAGCCCCCCGGCTGGGGACTACGGGACTGGGGTGGCCGGGGGGGGGGGTGACTACAAGGCTGGGGTGGCTGGCATGGAACTTCGGGGCTGGGGTGGCCATGGGGGACTAGGGCTGGGGCCGCCAGTGGGGAACTACGGGGCTGGGGCCGCCGGCGGTGTACTACGGGTTTCAACTATCCATCATGTTGGGCGCTGATGTGCTTGAACTTGTGCTGAACTAATTTTCAAATGATCCAGCGCTGCTGCTGATGGAGAGGTCAGAGTCCGACTACTGAACCGTGACAGAAATCTGGGACTTGTTTTTTGTGCTGAAGTGAATACGTGGAGGTTAACATTTCCCTTCCACTGTCCCCTCCCAGCCTCGTAGTCCCACGCCGGGGGACTGTCAGGCAGTTGGGAGGGAAGGTGTCACCAGCTGAGAGGGTGGGTGTCAGCAGGTCACCAGCTGACTGTCAACAACCTGCCCGCTACTAGGCACCTGAAACCTGCTAGCAGCTTTGCCTGAGCTGTTTTCAGGTGCAACGGAGGATTCTCGGAGCAGGATATACCTACAGGAGAAGGGTTAGGTTGGTAAACCTCCTGGCCGCGTTCTCCACTTTCAGGTGGTCACCCCACAGCAGCATAGGAGCACAATAGGTTGCTTTACAGTTGGGTATTGTGGCCACCTGAAAGTAGCTTAAGTTACTTAAGAAGCCTCCCAAGCAACAGAGAGATGACACAAGGAGCAGAGGAGTGATGGGGCCAGGGAAGAGACCCCGGAGGGGCTGGACGGAAGGGAAAATACGTTCCGGAACGTGGCATTCCGCCACTCCCCGTGGACGCGGCGTGACGTTCTTCCGCGCGTCCGTGGATGCGCCGCAGGTTCCAGCGGCTGCGGCTCCTCTGATTGACACCCGCCCGTACACTGCGCCTGTCAATCAGCTGAGGGGCGGGGCTCACGGCAACGGGCGGCGCTGATTGGCCGTAAGGGGTGGCGTGGCCTGGCACCCCGTGAGACGGTGAAAGAGGGTCCAACGTCCTGGCACGCCGGCAGAGGGAGAAGGAAGGACAAGAGAGCACCACCATGAACGTGGGTCACGGCGGGGGGTGGGGGGCTGCCAGCCTGGTACCCAATATGCATCGTGCTGCCAGCCTGGTACCCAATATGCATCGTGCTGCCAGCCTGGTACCCAATATGCATCGTGCTGCCAACCGCCGCTGAACTACGTGACCATTCATCCCCGCTGCCCCGCCTTCCAACAATGCTCGCCTTCGGACCCGTCACTCTCCCGGACCCGCCTCGGATACCAGCCTCCCCGTCGGATTCGGCGAAGAGAGCTGTCAATCATGCTGGCATGCAGCTGCGCGGTGGGGCCCCTGAGGGGGAGGAGGGGATCTCGCTTCTTTCGCTAAGTGAAATCCGGAAATGCTGGAGGAAACAGCGGGTCCCACAGCGGTGACGGAGGTAAAGGATCAACGACGGGCGCGGCGGGGGCACAGCAGGGAGAGCCTGGGGTTTTGGGGAGGGGGGAACGGGAGAATGGATGGGTAGGGGGAGAGAGAGAAGGAAAAATGGATGGGGTGGGGAGAGAGGGAAGGGGAGAATGGATGGGGTGGGGAGAGAGGGAAGGGGAGAATGGATGGGGTGGGGAGAGAGGGAAGGGGAGAATGGATGGGGTGGGGAGAGAGGGAAGGGGAGAATGGATGGGGTGGGGAGAGAGGGAAGGGGAGAATGGATGGGGTGGGGAGAGAGGGAAGGGGAGAATGGATGGGGTGGGGAGAGAGGGAAGGGGAGAATGGATGGGGTGGGGGGAGAGAGGAAAGGGGAGAATGGATGGGGAGGGGGAGAGAGGGAAGGGGAGAATGGATGGGATGGGGAGAGAGGGAAGGGGAGAATGGATGGGGTGGGGAGAGAGGGAAGGGGAGAATGGATGGGGTGGGGAGAGAGGGAAGGGGAGAATGGATGGGGTGGGGAGAGAGGGAAGGGGAGAATGGATGGGGTGGGGAGAGAGGGAAGGGGAGAATAGATGGGGTGGGGAGAGGGAAGGGGAGAATGGATGGGGAGGGGAGAGAGGGAAGGGGAGAATGGATGGGAATGGAGAGAGGGAAGGGGAGAATGAATGTGGAGGGGGGAGAGGGAATGGGAGAATGGATGGGTGAGGGGGGTGGGCTGTGTGGACCTTTAACTGGGGGAAGGAAATAAGGCAGAGAGAGATGTAGCAGGAGGTACCAACATCCAGGTCCATGTCCTCTCCCTGTTCTTTACCTGCCACCCCCCCTAATTATCTGGCCTCTGACCTTCCTCAACTCCTGGATGCAGCTGAATTCCTGCCTCCAGCACCACCTTTTCAAAGGAAACCGAGCACCTTGACTCTGTTCGCACCAGTGACTGGGACCTCCCCAGTAGCCAACCATTTCAGTCCTCTGTTCCACTCCCACACTCACGTCTGTCCATGGCCTCATGTACTCTCCAACCAAGACCACCCGTCCATTGGAGGAACAACGCCTGATTTTCCATCTGGGCTCTCTCCAGCTGGATGGTGTTAACATCAACTTCTCTGGTTTAAGCTACATTTGTTACGTAAAACAACATATGAATGTACCATTCTTTTACAAAGGCAGGTTTCCAACTAAACCAAATTAACTCCAAAAAAGTGCCAAGCCGCCAGATGATTTTTCTGCCACTAGCCAATTCCAAATTTTGGCAGCAAAAGTGCCAATCTGGCCATCCTTTTTCTATTAACCCTCCCCGGGCACAGTTGACAATGAACATTGTTGACACATGGACGTGGAGTGGTAGCAGCTGGGTGACAGGTCTCTCAAGCGGCTCGGTGGGGCGGGTGGTTCTAGTTGTTTGGAACTTGGCAATCCTTTAGATATTACAATAGAAGGTTGACATGGGGATGCAGTTTATATGCGTGCTATTGAGACACGTTGATCAGAGCTGTTCTAGACTGTTGAAGACTCTGGGTAATAATGCAGTCATTGGCAATGAAAGATGCCATGAGCCTTTTCCAAAAAACTGAAATAATTCCTGCATCCTCCCTATAAAAGCAGACCCCCCCTATAACAATAAATGTTGATTCATAATCAGTTCCTTGCTCTCCAGTGTATGTTGCCTCTCCAACTTTCCATCAAAACATATCACTCTTGTTTCTCTGTGCTAAATTTCACCCACATGTATCGACCTGTCCATGGTGATCCTCCTCACAGTTCAGGACACATCCATGGTTTGTCATGTTACTGCTGTGGCTCCAGGGTGTGTTGTCCTGGAACACTGGCTGCAGAGAATGCCTGGCTTCCTCTCACTCCACCATCTTCTCTTCACAGGATGAAGAAAGTGGTGCATTTCCAGATGCTACATGATGGTGTGGACTGACACTCCGACTGGATTCCTCGGGGCCGTAGTATCAGCCAGATTTATCAGTGGATAAGGAGCACGGGGATTACCTCACAGACGTCCCACACCTGTTGAGTGTGTGAACTGGACTTCAGACGATTGGCCGACATGGAGGATCAGGTGACCAGTGATACGGCAAATAAAACACTCCAGAGTGAGGCGTGTGGTGGGGAGGAACTTCCTTTGGACTTGCTGGAAACACATCACTGCACTCACCCTGGGGAGAGATCGTTCCGCTGTTCCAAGTGTGGGGAGGGATTCACCAGCTCTGACACCCTGCTGCAACACCAGTGTGTCCCCACTATGGGGAGCCCATTCCCCTGCTCTGACTGTGGGAAGAGCTTTCAAACCTCCAAGGAGCTGGAGGAGCATGGGTGTGTTCCCTCTGGGGAGAGTCAGTTCACCTGCCGCGTGTGTGGGAAGGGGTTCACCCAGTCCTCCAGCCTCCTGCATCACCAGAACATTCACTCTGGGGAGAGAGCCTTTAAATGCTGTGTGTGTGGAAAGGGGTTTTCTCGATCCTCTCACCTGCTACAACACCAGAGAATTCACACAGGGGAGAGACCATTCACCTGCTCCCTGTGTGGGAAGGGCTTCTCTCACTCCTCTGCCCTGCTGAGGCATCAGAGAGTTCACACCGGGGAGAAACCATTCTCTTGCAGCAAGTGTGGGAAGGGATTCGCCGATTCCTCCTCTCTGGAGGGCCACCGAAGAATTCACACTGGGGAGAGACCGTTCACCTGCTCAGTGTGTGGGATTGGATTCATCCGATCCTCGTACCTTCTGAGGCACCAGAGAGTTCACACTGGGGAGAAACTATTTACCTGCTCCCTGTGCAGGAAGTGGTTCTCTCGGTCTTCCGGCCTGCGGGCCCACCAACGGGTTCACACTGGGGAGAGACCATTCACTTGCTCCCTGTGTGGGATCGGATTCACTCAGCCCTCCGGCCTGCGGGCACATCAGCAACTTCACACTGGGCAGAAACCGTTCGCCTGCTCCCAGTGTGGGAAGGGGTTCTCTCATCCTTCTGGCCTGCGGGCCCACCAGCGGGTTCACACTGGGGAGAAACCATTCACCTGCACCGTGTGCAGGAAAGGGTTCTCTCAGCCCTCCGGCTTGAAGGCACATAAGCGGGTTCACACTGGGGAGAAACCATTCACCTGCTCCCTGTGTGGGATCAGATTTGCTAGATCCTCTAACCTACTGAGGCATCAGAGAGTTCACACCGGGGAGAAACCATTCACCAGTAAGTGACCGTTCATTGCTCCACGTGCAGGAAAGGGTTCTTTCAGCAGGCAGACCAGTGGCCGGGGAAAATCTGTTCCCTGTGTGGGATAGGATTCACTCAGTCCTCTGACTTGCAAAGCCACCAGAGGTTCACATGAGAAGAGGCCATTGTCTTGCAGCACGTGTGGAAAGGGATGAGCACAATACTCCTCTGTTCAGGACCACCAGGGAGAGACCATTCACCTGAACATGGAAAGGAGTCACTCAGCCCTCCAGTCTGCAGAACACCAGCAGGTTGAGAGGGGAAGAGAGAGAGCGTTCAACACAGCCAGCATCATATCTCATAGGTTAAAGCATCAAACATGAAAGGGCATGTATTTAAGTTGCAGGTGGGAGGTGTTCGGGCAAATATTTTATCCAGAGAGTGGTGAGTACCAGGAACGGGCTACAAGGTAGAGTTGGCCCTTGATAGACCCATGGATATAGAGGGAGGTGGATCACATGCGGGCAGCCGTTTAGTTTAACTTGGGCATCTTGTTCAGTACAGACACGTGGGGTGAAGGGTCGATGTTTCAGAGGCCATAGATTGACGGATTGTTGTGTTGATGGGGATTTTCCTTGTAGCCTGAGCTCCTCCCTGTCTCTCACCCCACTACTATTTGGGCTTCTGTCCTCTCTCCCTGCAGGGCTCAGGGTTCCTGCTGTCTATTGCCTTCCGTGGATGCTGCCTGACCTGCTGAGTTGCTCCACCATTTTGTGCATGGTGGCTGCTGAGGTGACCGGTGGCTTTTGTGACATGATCATAAACCAGCCAGGAGTCGTCAGTGTCATTAACTGCTGGTCAAGGCTTCACTGTGCAAGTTCCCTTGGTATTTGCAGTTGATTAAGTTTGAAAGTGGAAGCTGCAACCTCTGGGTTTTCAGACGATGTGGGTGTGCAGATGCTGGGATCTAATGCAGGACACAAGTGCTGGAGAATCTCAAGGTTACACAGTGTCCATAGGAAGTAATAGGGCATCTGTAGCACCCTGCTCTGTGGGCCGACACAGTAAACAGCCATTGAGCACCACGATCGGGTAGTCACCACGCGAAATGAGACACCAGTCCCATAGGCCGCAGGAATAGTGGTCGCATCGACCAATCACCCCTAACTCTAACACCATCACACCCACCCCCACCTTCACCCCATTGCACCCACGCCCACCTTCACCCCATCGCACCCAACCCGGCCTTCACCCCGTCGCACCCAATCCCGCCATCACCCCATCGCACCCAGCCTCGCCTTCATCCCATCACACTCAACTCCACCTTCACCCCCGTCACTGGCAACCCCGCCTTCACCCCATCACGCCCAACCCCGCCTTCGCCCCCATCACACCCAAATCTACCCCAATCTTCCTTGAATTCAAAGGCTCTGCTGACCCACCTAGTTCTGACACCTGTAGATTACCTATGGTAACTTTTAATCACCACCTCTTGGAACTCAAAGTTGCGATTCATTGTCTGACGTGACATCACCAATAACCCTCACATCCTTTTTCCTGTGGGACATGCAAAATTTCTCCTTTTAGGTTGTGCAAAAAACTACTGAGGAAGGATATTGTAAGAAAAGTGAGTCATGTCTACAACTCTGAAGTGCAAACAAGCTGCAAAACAGAAATAAATATTCAATAACCAATTAATTGCAAAGTAAGAGTCCTGAAATGATTCTCTGATTGTGTTTGCTGTTTTAGTCTGATGGAGGTGTAACAACTGAACATGGTGGAGCAAGTCATCTTTCCTGATGACTGCCACGGGAACAGAGTGTGTCCTGGGCAGTGTGGGCCATTGGTGATTGCTGCACCTCTCTGAAGGCCGTGTTCCCTGCAGATTTTCTCAATGGTGGAGCGATGTTTGCCCGTGAGGCACTGATCCATGTCCACTACCTTTTGTGTGGCTTTCCACTCAGAGGTCTTGGTGCCCCCATCCTGGGCTGTGATGCAGCCGGTCAGTACACTTTCCACTGCACATCTGTCGAACTTTTCCAAAGTTTCTAATGACATACTGACCCTCTGGAAACTCCTGAGAAAGTAAAAGTGCTGACGTACTTTCTTCACTATGTCATTGGTGTGATGGGTCCAAGAAAGGTCTCCTGTGACAGTGATTCCCTGGGATTTAAATATACTCATCCTTTCCACAGTTGACCTCTGGTTTTCCTTTCCACAAGTTTAACTTGGGCATCTTGCACAATCTTCCACAATCAGCTCCATGGTTTTGTGATGCTGAGAGGCAGTTGTTCGTACACTATTCAGCCGAGCTATCAATCTTCCCCCTGTATGCTGACTTGTCACCCATTTTTATACAACCCACTACTGTGGTATCATTAGTGAATTTGCAAATGATGGTAGTGTCATACTGAGCCACGCAGTCATGGGCGTAAAGAGAGTCGAGCAAGGGTCCAGAGCTGATGAACATTGCGGAGGAGATGTTCTTGCCAGTCTACACTAACTGGGGGCTGGAGGTGAGGAAATCCAGGATCCAATCCCATAGTGGGGTATGGGGGCCCAGCTCTTGGTGTCTGTAAATGAGTTTTATGGAGATGATGGTGTTGACTGCTGAACTGTCATCAATAAAGAGCACCCTGATGGATGTGTCTTTGCTTTTGAGGTGTTCCAGTGGTTTGTGTACAGCCAGTGAGACGGCATCTGCCGTAGACGTGTTTCTACAAAAGGCAAATTAGAACGCATCCATGTTGCCGCTCAGACAGGAGCTGATATGTTTCAACAGCAGCCTTTCATACTAAGTACTTTATCACTGCGGCAATGAATGCCACTTCTAGGTAGTCATTGAGCCAGGTTACCACACTCTTCCTGGGCACCGGTACAATTAAGGCCTGTTTAAAATGGGTGGGTACCTGTAATATGTGGATTATGGAGGAACACGTGGCCTCCCTGCTGGTCTGGAATGTGTGTATTGCAGGTGGTCACATGTCCTCCCTGTCTGAAATCTATTCAGAGGTCACATCATCCAGGTTGGATTCCAGCCACCCATTAGTGCACACCTTGCCATTGACTTGTTTAAATTACCTAGGGTAATTATTGGCTTAGCACTGTTTATAATACCAAGGGACAGCATATTCTTTCTCTCTGCCTCGTGGTCCAAGTCCTGGACGTCGCTCCATGCCAGGTCGGTCCTGTGAACCTTGCTGTAAGTGTCATGGGTAAGGTGTGCACTATACTGAAGCTGATCTGTAGTACTGTGATAGATCAATACTTGCAGAGCTGCACCCCCTATCGGTACAGGGAACCAGGTGTGTGTGTGTGAAAATCCCTCTAGTGAGTGTACACGAGTGTGTGAGCATGTATAGGTGGCCACTGGTATCAGAGTCCAACCTAGGTCTGATGTCTATATTGTTGTTTAACTAATGTGGTAATTAAGTACTATTTAACGTTCTCCTTTGTTTGTCTCCCGTGTGTTACACCTCGAAAGCAAAGTTACATGTAATTGTAACACGTGTCCAGTCTTGTCTCACTGTGAACCTGATACCCTTCCAAACACAACTGGTGTTGTGAACAGGGTTCAGAGAGTTTCAGCTGGACACGTGGAGTCTTAACCATGTAGGTGATCAAACTTACAAGTGTGTGTGTGGGCGTCCTGTCAGGTGCACGTGAGTTTGTGTACCTGCTCACCAATGAGGGCAGCAGGAGGTGACCCACAGAGAGGGAAGGGACCCCAGGGTCGGATTATAAAATCCCTGGGTGGAGCGATAATCCTAAAGAATTCAGCCATTTGGTGGCGTGGCCGACAAGTGACACCATACCAGTCGACTGGGTCGACAGGTTGTACCCCCACGGAGAGAAGATAGGGCACCACATGGCCTCCCACCTGGAGTTACTGGGGATTCCTGGGACCTATGGCTACTATATCCTGACTAAGGTGCCAGAGGGGTCTAACATCCGATTTAAGTAATCAGGACGCCCAGAAAGATGAGCAAATAGAATCCTTAACACTTCAGCGCGGGTCCCTGCGGGGCGGCACCGGATGCTGCCAGGGTGCATATCAGCAGCATGGAGGCTCAGTCAATATAGAGGGGCTAGGAGGTTTGATCCTGTCTGCCAGGGAGGTCACTCTTCACCTCTCCATAGGGAAAATGTCTCCCCCACCTGTCCCAACCTCTCAGAATGAATGGTCACTGTGAATCAGTAAGGGGAAATGTGGTTCTGAGATCGCCCAGGCAACCATTGTCATCGGGGCAGCTGAATAGACTCCCCTTGATATTCCTCCCCTCCCCCCCCCCCCCCCCCAAAGGTCGACTGCACCTGCTAGTGTCGGGCGCTGGGGAGCAATATCGCAGAAACGATCACTGTCCCCCTGCACGAAGGGCTGATAAGACCCGCCGTGTCTCCCTACAACAGTCCAGTCTGGCCCATCCGAGAAGTAACTGCACATGGCAAATGATCATTGATTATCTGAAATTAAATAAATCCACTTTCTCCCGACCGTTCCTAATGTGCCCACATCGGTGGAGGATGTCGCGGGCAGGGACAACAAACCTTGATACGCCATGGTCGACCTGGCCAGTGCATTCTTCTCCATCTCTTTTAGCCCCGACTCCCAAAACCAGTTCGTCTTCACTTGGGGACGCAGGCAGTACACCTTTCGCCACCTACCCCAGGGGTACATCCACACTTCCACCCTCTACCACGGGTTAATAGCCTGTGATTTAAAATATATTGCCCTTCCCCCCCCCCGACATCGATGTAAGCCATTTGGTGGCGTGGTCACTGGTCTCCGCGATCATGGATGGGCTATCGACCAGGAGAAGGTACTGGGTCCGAGCCGGACGGTCCTCTTCCTGGGAGTCCAATGGCTGCACCCACTGTATGTCGTCTCCAGGAAAAGACCACCTTCCACTGGGGCACTGAACAGCAGCTAGATTTCGAAATAGCTAAACAAGCCATAAAGCAGGGTCTGCCACTCTCCTTCCGACAGACTGGTGTCCCCTTCAAACTCCAGATCTCAGCCACGTCTACAACAGCTGAGTGGAGCCCATGGCAGAAAATCAATGGCTGCAGAATTTCAGGCGGCTTCTGGACAAAGTCCCTTCCTGATCCCGGCTCCTGGCGTCCTGTGTGGCTCTCCTCACCACGGAGTATCAAACAGCCAACGGGACCGTCATCCCATCATGCAATGGATCGAGTCTTCTGATGTGGAATCAGCAGGCTCCGTGAGCAAGTCATGCCCCTCCCTGAGAGTCACGATCCCCTGTCTGAAGTCCCTGGCATCAGCCCCTCTCCCGTATCCTGGGGCCAATCCTTCGACTTCCTCACTGGTGAAGAACACTGGCTCCAGTCGTAGGAAGAATGGGAAGCAGCTATGGCGAGCAGCGGCAGGAGGGCTAAGGTCCAAGGCTGGGCAATAGAGGCTGTTGCACTTCCCCTATCCCCCACAAGCGTCAGGTTTAATAGAGCACATGAACGGTCCCCTCAAACAAAAGATTCGCCCACTCACCCCTGACAAAACCCTCAAGGGGCTCAGAATACTGCAAGAGGCGGTGGATCAGCTCAATTCGAACCCCACTGCACAGGGGAGGTCCCCAATTTTATCTATAATCAATAATAAATCATACATACAAAATACAATTCATATTTTATCCCATAAAACCCCACCCCTATCCCTCCCACCCCACCTCTAAACTACCCCAGAAAAGAAAAAGTGGAGAACAATTAAAACCATATATTCAATCATGTATCCTGGTTTGGGACTGCACTGCCAATGCATGGGAAAATAAATTTTAATAATTTGATCACATCCAATCTTGCTCCACGTCAAGCTGACGATGTCGGCCCGTGTTGGATAGGGTTCAAACGCGCAGCATGGAGACTAGAGAGGACATTTTGGTACCTGAAGATGATGAAGAACAAATTAAATACCCGGATGAAGAAGATCAAAGGTTGTTATTGAAGGCAGCTGAAGCAATGGAAGGTAGGCCCAGAACTACAAAAATGGCTTCTCCTTTTAAATCTGTTACTTCACCTACTTCTAATCCTTCAGCTGGACCTGATGTGGTTACAATGTTTGAGGAATTAGCAAAACAGAATGAAAATATTATGACTTATATAACCACTGATTTTCATAATGTTGATGAATAATTTGTGGACGTGAAAAGTAAAATATCAGATGTGCATGGAGAAATTGCAGCTATGAATGAAGATTTTAATAAATGTTTGATTGCGGTGGATGAAGTACAGGAAAGATGCAAGAATGTGGAAGATAGAATGGATCAAGTGGAAGAATCAGTATCTGGGTGGAATATGCAAAATAATTTGTTTAAGCAAAAAATTGATTCTTTGGAAAATCAAAGTCGAAGGAATAATGTAAAGATGGTTGGATTTCCAGAGGACTTTGAAGGTCAAGATCCTACAAAATTTTTTCGTAAATGGATTCCAGAAATATTAGGGGTGGAAGCGTTTCCTGATGGATTGGAATTGGACAGGGCTCATTGAGTGTTAAGAAGAAAACCTTTTCCAGGACAACCTCCAAGAGCAGTTATAATTAGGTGTTTAAGATATCAAGATCGAGAGATGATTTTGCGCCTTGCGGTGCACAAAGCTCGAATTGATCAGAATCCAATAATGGTTCAAGGTAGTAGAGTTTTCTTTGACGTGGATTTAAGTCAAGAGGTAATACAGCGGCGTAAGAAGTTTAATCAAGTTAAGACGGTGTTGTGGAAGAAGGGTTACAGGTCGACATTTAGATAGCCTGCTGTTTTGAAAGTGTTTTATGAGCCATCTCAATTTCAATATTTTGAGGAAGCTCAAGATGCTTTAACCTTAGCTAATTCTTTACCAGATAACTTGCAGATGTTGCAGCTGATTGATGTGGTGAAAGATATTATAAAGCAGCCTGGGCAATAAGTTTATGATTTTTTTCTCTATTTTCTTTTAGAAGTCTCGCCAGGAGGGGTAGATGACCCTGCTGAATTCAAAGTCATCTGCCACTAGTGGTATCGACCACACCTGGTCGACGATGGGGGTACTGCTTTGCAGTTTGGGGGGGGGGGAGGAGGGGAATTCTTGTGTTTGTATTTTTGGTTGTTGGGTTAGTAAGGGGGGAGTTTTTGTTGTTTTTTTTTCCTTTTTTGGGGGATTTATTTTAGTTTTAGAGGGGGAGCCGGTTTTAATTGTAAGAGTAAATTTTGTTAAGTGCCGCTCTAGGTGATAATGAATCATTTGAATTTTGTGACATTTAATGTTAAGGGGTTAAATCACCCGATAAAACGGAAACGTGTATTGAATTATATTAAAAAGTTGAAGGTGGATATAGCATTTTTGCAATAAACTCATTTAACTGAGAAGGAACATTTGAAATTGAAAAGAGATTGGGTAGGACATGTGATTGCTTCATCTTTTCTAAGGCTAGAGGAGTAGCTATTTTGGTAAATAAGAAAGTGGTGTTTGTTTTTGATTAACAAAAAAGTTAATGCTGGTAGGATTTTGGTGGTGAATTGCAAAATTTTTTTAGAAGCTTGGACCTTGATGCACCAAATGAGGATGATGAAGTATTTATTACAGACACTTTTTAAAATTTGAACCAATCGAATGGAAATATTTTGGTGGGAAGGGATTTTAATTGTTATTTAGATCCTTTGTTGGATACATCTCCAAAGACTTTAAAGAGAACTAAAATGGCAAAGAGAATTATTGAGGTAATGAAGGATTTAAATTTGGTACAAATATGGAGAAAATGCAATCCTACTGAAAAAGATTATTCTTTTTATTCTGCACGGCATAATTCATTTTCTAGAACTGATTTATTTTTAGTTTCAGCTCAGCTGCAAGGTAGATTTATACAAGCAGAGTATAAAAGTAGAACATTGTCTGAACTTTACACATCCAAAAGTAGACAAAATACTGAGCAAATTGATTTGTTTTTGGCTAATTTAAATTTGCCACCATTGACAGGGACGGATATTAATGACTTAGATAGTCCTTTTACGGAATTGGAATTAAAGGAATCACTGTAATTAATGCAGGAAGGAAAGTCCCTGGGTGAAGATGGGTTTACAGCAGAATTTTATAAAGAATTTAATGACTTGTTGTTTCCGGTTTATATGAAAGTTTTGAAACAGACATTTCCAGAATTGTTTTCGAGGGCGTTGATTACTGTTATTCCAAAGAAAGATAGAGATCCATTAAAAGTGTTTTCTTACCAACCAATATCATTATTAAATGTAGATTATAAAATTGTGCTGAAGGTATTAGTTAATAGATAGGCTAATTATTTGCCAAAACTAGTACATGTTGACCAAGCTGGGTTTATAAAAGGTCGATATTCAGTTGATAATGTCACTAAATTGATTTCTATAATTAATGCTGCTAGACAACAAGCTAATCAACCAATGATGTGGAAAAGGCTTTTGATAGCATTGAGTGGAAATTTTTACTTAAGGTTTTAGAAAAAATTTCAATTTGGACCGCTCTTTACTTCCTGGGTTAAAGCTTTATATACTAATCCTACAGCACAAATAATGATGAATGGTTTGATTCATTGGCTTTTACATTATCTCGATCAACTAGACAAGGTTGTCCTCTTTCACCAGCACTGTTTGCTTTAGTAATAGAACCTTTAGCTCAAGCTATTAGGCAAAATTTGGAAATTAAAGGTATCAAAGTAGGTGAACAAGAGTATAAGATTAATTTGTTCACTGATGTTTTAATATATTTAACATATCCTAAAGAATCTTTGAGGGTGCTGCAAAATGTATTAAATCAGTATGGCATATTGTCAGGTTATAAGGTTAACTGGGAGAAGAGTGAAATATTGCCAATATCAGGTGAGGATTATTTAGATTGGAGACAGATTACTAAATTTAAATGGTCCAATAAAATTAAATATTTAGGAGTATTTTGAATACTTTGAATAAATGAATAAATATAGTTTATATATTTTGAATTATATATCTTTGATGAATAAGATTAAAATTGATTTATAGAAATGGAAAGATTTGCCATTAACTTTAATTGAGAGAGTAAATTTTATAAAAATGAATATTTATCCTCATATACAATATCTTTTTCAATCTATTCCATGTGTAATCCCAAAGTAATTTTTAAAAGAATTAAATAAAGTAATTCGGTTATTTTTATGGAATGGTAAATTGTCTAGGGTTTCTTTACATAAATTAATGTGGCAATACGAATGGGGAGGACTTCAATTACCACATTTTCAAAACTATTTTGAAGTAGCACAGTTGAAATTCATTAATAGGTTGTTTGATCTTCATTAAATTTATTAAGTTGAATTGGATCAAATTTCTGAAAAAGAAATGAGTCAATGTATTTATAAATGGAATCCTTTATTGTTACAAAAATATAAATTACCAGTATTAAGACATATATTGGATATTTGGTATAAGCAGGATCAACTTAGAGGCTTAAGGGAAAATTTTGATTAAATCACCGTTGAATCAGAATAAATTTATTCCATTTTCTTTAAATAATCCTTATTTGAAAAATTGGAAACTGAAAAGAATTAGTACTATACAAGATTGTTTTGAGGTGGGTAAATTTTCTAAATTTAATAGATTACAAGAGAAATTTGGTATTTCTGCAAATTCTATTTTTGCTTATTATTAAGTTCAAGATTTTTTGTGAACACAATTTAGTAAGGATTTAACTTTGCCAAGTCAATCTAAGTTTGAGATTTTAATGGTTGACAAGGAAACAAAAGGATTTATATCAGATATGTATAGGTTGTTGCAAGAAAAGATGGATAAAGTTGGGCTAGATAGGACAAAAGAGAAATGGGAGAAAGATTTAGATATTGAATTGTCTTGGGAGGAATGGTTAAATATGTGTATTGATAGTGTTACAAAATTAATTAATGTGAGATATAGTATGGTTAATTATAATTTTATTCATCAATTATATTTGACTCCTGAGAAGTTGAAGAAATATGGATTTAGTCTAACAGATTTGTGTTTTAGATGTGGAGAAAAGACAGGTACTTTTATGCATTGTGTATGGACATGTAAGAAAGTTAAATCCTTTTGGGAAAAAGTTATTAAATTTTTGAGAGATTTATTTACAATCGATTTGCAAATGGATACAATGATGTGTTTATTGGGTTATATGAATGGCGTTACTTTGGGATTGGCTGATAAGCCACAATTGGCATTTTTGCGGTTAGGGTTAGCGGTTGCAATATGTATTGCGATAACTTGGAAAAATGATGTGGAATTGAATATACAAAGATGGCATAATGAACTGCAATCGTGTTTATATTTGAAAAAAATAACTTATAATTTGCAAAATAATGATTCTTTTTTTTGTTAAAATGTTGAGTTTATATTTGGATTGTATGGCTATTGATCTTATGTAAAAGTTATGTGAAGAGTTGGCACATCAATTAATTAATTTTAAATGTATAATTTTTTGTAAGGCACCGAGGGGTGGGGGAGAGAGTTAAAATAGTGTAGCTAGTAGTGGGAGGGAAAGGGCTGGGGGGATATTATCATTATTTTTCATATTTTGTATGTTTTTCTTTTCTTTTTTATATATCTGTATTTTTATCTTTGTATTTTCTTTCCTTGTAATATTTTACAAAATTCTTAAATAAAATTTTTTAAAAACCATACAAAACTCATCATTGATCTCAAGGTTTATATCTAACTCTCAACTGATACCGAATAGCATTTAATGTTCTAGATACTTGTTCCATTTTCAACTGCCATACTAAGACTTTATGAGCTTTCTCCCCTAACACATAATACCATTGCTTTGTCCACTATAAAAGCCTTTCAAATTTATGTTTGTAACGAATTATACTGTAGTTTTAAATTAACTAGTCGTATTTTTTTAACTTCTGTCAAAACATGTTGTAAATCTTTCTCAAAATCTCTATTTCCTTCTCCAACTTATCAACCTCAGCCATTTGACATTTCTTAACTTTAACCGTATAATTAATGACCGTATAATTCCCAGATAAACTTTCAAAACGTCCCACAAAACAAATGTAGAATCAACTGAACCTACATTTATTTTCAAAAAACTTTGAATTTGATCTCGTATAAATTTACAAAATTCTGGATCTTTCAATAAAAAAGAATAGAAACACCACTGATACACATTCTCCTCCCTCTCTGAAGCTCTATAAGTAATCAACAACAAAGAATGATCACACAAAATCCTAGGTTTTGATACAGCCTCAGAAATTCAACCTTGCAATTGTGCCAAAACTAAAAACAAATTTATTCTAGAGAAGAAATCATGATGAAATGAATAAAATGAAAAATATTTTTCCTCCATATAGCCACTAAATTCATCTCCTTCATTAATACCATCAACTGTTTAGCCATCTTAGTTCTAATTACTGTTTTTGGAGATTTATCCAATAATGGATCTAAACAACAATTAAAATCACCTCCTACCATAATTGTATCATAGGCCTGTTTCAAATTAAGAAAAGAATCCATCATAATTGCTCATCATCAGTATTTGGAGCATAGACATTCATTAAGGTCCAACGTTCAAAAAAGATTGTGCAATTAGCAATCAAAAGTCTGCCAGCAGCTTCAGAAACAGATTCCAATTTAAAAAGTAATTTCTTATTAATCAAAATAGTGATTCCCCTTGCTTTAGAATTAAAGAGGATGACACAACCTGCCCAACCCAATCTCTTTTCAGCTTTTGATGTTCTTTGTCAGTCATATGAGTTTCCTGCAAAAAAGGCCACATCAATCTTCAATTTTTTTTAAGATATGCCAATACTCTCTTTCTTTTAATCGGATTATTTAGCCCATTAGCATTAAAAGTAACAAAATAAATTAGCCATTTAGTAACTCTTTAATCGTCCCACCATAAATGGCAAAGTGCCTCCCCATGACATCAATGCACAAAAAAATTAAGATTCTCCCCCAAAAGAAACAGAAAGAAAAAAGAAACCCCATTAAAAAAACTCAATTAAAAAAAAAATACCCCATGGAATTACCTCCCTCAATTACAAAGTAGCCAATGACTTCGGAAGGATCCGCAGTTAGACCAACCCCGCCACCTGAACAGGACAATCAAAAATAATACAGAAAATTATCTCAATTGTTAAACTTTTCTTCCAAATCATGGTTCACTTGATCATCATCAATACCATTATCAATCAACTGCTGAGATTCCATCTCTCATTTACCATTCTTCCCCTTCAGAACAACAAGCTGCTGAGAAAATTTATTTGAATTTTGATCCTGCTTATTATCAGGTAAAGAATTAACAAAATCCAAAGCTTCAGCATCATCAGAAAAAAATTGAGACTGATACTCCCCATAAAAAAAAACTTTTAACACAGCAGGGTAATGAAAGGCAAATTTATAACCCTTCCTCCAAAGGTCAGCTTTAACTGAATTAAATTCTTTACGACATTGTCTCAAATCAGCATTAAAAAAAGACCCTGTTATTTTTAATAAGCAAAGCCCCTTGATTATTTCTCGCATTCTCCACTGCAAGTCTCAAAATCAGTTTTCTATCTTGATAACGCAAACAACGAATCAGAATAAACTGTGGTGCTTGGCATGAGAATGGCTTCTTTCGTATTGCCTGATGAGCTCTGTCCAACTTCAGACCATTCGGAAAATGCATTGGTCCCAAGACCTCAGAGATCCAGCTTTGAAAAAACTGGACTGGATCTGGACCTTCAAAGTCTTCTGGAAGACCAACTATCTTAACATTATTCCTCCGACTCTGATTTTCCAAAGCATCAATCTTCTTTTACAAATCAGTCCTTTTTATTTCCCAACCAGTGAATGAATCTTCCATCTGTCCCATCTTCTCTTTCCAAAATTCAACATTATCTTTACAGTTAATAAATTCTTGTCCTGGACTTTATCCACATCCTTCAAACATATGGCTACATCCATATTAATTGTTGCTATTTCCCCTTTCATTTCTGCAAATGGATCCTTCTTAGTAGAAAAAGCTTGAATCATTTGCAGAGCTAAATCAGCATTAGAAGGTGAATCTGGCTGGTGAGACCCAGACTTATACTTAGAAGTCTAGCTCACCATAGCCCTACCCTGAAATGTAGCAGCTTCCTCTTCAGTCAAAAACTGATCCTTTTCCTCTCTCACTACGAGAATATCCTCTTCTTCCTCCTCCGTTGGGAAAACAGCTGGCTCCGCCTGACTCCGGGTGCAGACCCCCCCCCCCTCCCCCCCAACCAGCTCAGGTTCACTGGGCCAGTGGAGATCAGATCCCCCCACAGCATGCGCAATCTTGGCTCAGGAGGTGATCGACACTGCACACTGGTGCCATCTTGCGCAACGGCATGCAAAGTCGGCACCGGTGTAGAAGACACCTTTCCGACGGACTGCCACTGAAGTCTAGGTTGAGACGAAATTGAGTCCCCAAGCTGCATTGTTGAGGTAGGCCAAATTTCCTCCGATGTTATAGCTGACTTAATAACCATTTTCTTAGCAACTTGAGTTTTAGTCTTCCTCATTATTGCAAGTTAAATACTTCAGCAATAGAATCTGCAGTTTAAAAAATAATTTTAACACTTTAAGGTGGCCTTTTAAAAGTTCTGCCAGGAGGGGGTGTTTTTCCACATCTTCTCCTATGCCATCACGCCACGCCTCCAGATCCCCACTCTTGAGACATTTGGCCTAGCGCACAGCGCACATTTGACGAGGTTGATATTCATGAACCTGAGGAGTCTGGTCGACACACAAATTAGCAGTCTGTTTAGCACCAGGACAGAAAACATTGCTCTCTCTCTCTCTCAATCTCTCTCTCTCTCTCTCTTTCTCTCTCTCTGCCTCGTGGTGATAGCCCTGGGTCCATCCCATGGTCGCTGCCGTGGACATCGCTTGGAATGCTCGCGGTTAAGGTGTCCACTCCACTGAAGCTGAACTGCAGTATCACTATAGTTTAAATTACTATAGATCAATACTTGCAGTAGAGCTGCACCTCCCGACGATCAGGGATCTAAGAGTATGCGTATACCAGGGCTGAGGGCTGCTCCCAACGATCAAGGTTCGAGAGTGTGCATATACCAGGGCCGAGGGCCACCTCCCGATTATCAGTGATCCGAAAAATGTGTGTATTACCCCTACTATAGTGTGTGAATGTTGGCACTGCCTGTATGAATTAGAAATTGTGTACGGTGTAGCATTTTACCACTCTCCTTTGTAAATTGTGTGTTATTCCCATAACATGTTCCCACATTCTTCTATTAATTGTGCATAGTATGCTCTATTCCCATTAACATTTTCCCATGCTCTTTAATAATTTGTGCGACTCTGTGTTTTATTCCCGTGAACATTTTCCCACACACTTCCATAAAGCTACGTGTGATTACAGACCCTTGTGTCCAGACTCGTCTCTCTGAACCCACCGAATGTCTGAATCTGATACTTTCTCAACACAATGCTAACCAACGAGTCCCAAAAGACCACAGCTCTCCTCTTCTACCCCCTTCCCTTCAGAGATGAGGGGCCATCCTCTGCACCCGAATCATGACCACCACGGTTGGTCCCTGCAGATTGTCCCCCACATGTTTATAGACTCACACAAATCCAAACACAATCTCTCTCAACAATGGAATATAACATACAGAGTCTGTTTCCCCCACCCCTCTCCCCCTCCCATACCCTAATACAACAAGGAAAAGATTACATAAATTAAATAAATACCAAGAACCAAATATTGGTAAAGCCACAAACCCTTAAGGGAACTTAAGAAAAACCCAAAGAACCTAAAATAAAAACAATAAGGACAAAATAAGCCCGTCACCAGCACTACAACTCACTTCATTAATCTCACTCATTTCATGACTGGCACGGATTGTTGCATTGCCTTTATAAAGAAGGGGTAGAATTATATCTGTGTACCAATGTGTTGCAGAGAGAGCTGCCACACCCAAACAATTGTGCCAGATTCCACCTTAACTTAGATAAGATTTTCTCCAGGGGAATCCAACTCTGTATCTCCATATTCCATCATGTAATATTTAGTTGGGAGACAGACTCCCATGTAGCCACTATACACTTCCTGGCCGCCACCAAGGTGACCTTCACAAACTGAATTTGGTATTAGACAGTTTCGAACTCATGTCCCTAATGTTATCCAAAAGGTACAATTCTGGATCTGTGGAAAATCCACCTTTGTAATTTTTTTTCAGAATGTCCCCCAGGTCCTCCCAGAAGGATCTCACCTTTCTACACAGCCAGGTTGAATGGTTAAAGGTTCCAATCTCCACATCGCACCTAAATCACATTTTCGAGATTTCTAATTTGTTTTTGTGGTGCGAGGTACAGTTGATGCAGGAAATTGTATTGCAAAACCTGTACCTGGCATTAATAACTGCTGTCATGCTGTCCCATCATACGTCTGACCAGCACCGCTCATGGATTGTTGTGCCTAAGTACCACCTTTTCCTCGACTTGTGTAAGCGTGGCTCTGGCCCCCAACTTTGGAATAAGAGATGCATCATAGAGATAAACTTACATGTATTCTCCCTTCGAATTAGAGTCTCCATGTCACTACACACGGCAGGGCCATAGATGGCCCCAAATTATCCCTTAAGAAAGATCTTAGCTGAAGATAACAGAAGAATGTTTTATTCCTCAGCTGTTGAAATGGCATGAGCTGCCCCCGTTCATAACAATCCTTGATACACCTGATCCCCTTCCAGCACTAGGTGTCGGGATCTTCCTATCCAGAGTCAGAGCATTAATTTGTTCTGGGAAAAGAGCATTTTAGAAAAGAGGGGAACAGCCACGTGGGGTGCTCTGCACTGTCTGCTTATTCTCCTTCCTTCTCCTAACTGTCACTCAGTCACTTGCCTCCTGATTTTTAGGGGTGACTGTCTCCCTGAAGCTCCTCTCTATCACTGCCTCTGCCTCCTGAATGATCCAGAGTTCATCCAGCTGCAGCTCCCTAATGTGGTCTCCCAGTAGCTGCAGATGGATGCACCTCTTGCAGGTGTAGTTATCAGGGACAATTGTGCTGTCCCAGATTTCCCACATCCTGCAATCAGAGCACTCCTCTGCCATAGTTGCTGTCTCCATTAACTCTTCTTAATTTAAATACAAAGATTTTATCTTTCTGGAATCAAGCTCATCATCAGCTCTGCATGCCAAATCCTCATGAGCCAAAGCCTGTAAGACCCACTCCTACCCTGACCCACTCACACCCTGGCTGCTCTCCACTCTTGGGTGTCATGGACGGTAAGTATTCTCCCTGGAGGCCAGTAACTAGAGGAGTGCCATGAGGATTTGTTCTTTTACCCCTGCTCTTTGTGATTTTTTTGTGAAGAGGCAGAAGGATGGGTCAGAAAGTTTGCGGATGATACAAAGGTTGGACAAGTTGTGGATAAAGCTGAAGATTATCATATGTTACAAAAGAATATAGGCAGGATGACGAGTTGGGTGGAAAAATGGAAGATGGAGTTCAATCCAGGTAAGTGTGAGGTGTTGCATTTTGGAAGGACAAACCAGAAAACTGAGTATAGGGTTAATGGTTGGTTACTTAAGAGTGTGGGTGAACAAGGGGACCTTGGGGTGCAAATCCATACAGCTGTCAAGGTCACCTGACAGGTTGATAGGATAGTTGAGAAGGTCTATGGGGTGTTGGACTTTCAGGTAATCCTGCCCCTGCTGGAAAGGTAAACGAGGCAGTTAATTACACTGTTTCAATTCCACTACTGGCTGCCAGGCCTTGCATGCGTTTTCCCGAGTTCTATGGTTTCTTCCAGTTCATCAAAATATTGTAGTGGGTTTGACATGTTAATTGGGTGTAATGGGCCGGAAGGGACTTCTACGCACCACATCATTACACAATATATAAACCCCCACTGGCCATTTCTTGCCATGGATGCTGCCAGACCCATTGAATTTCTCCAGCTTCTGATTCTTTGCTCAAAGATCCCAGCATCTGTACTTGGTATTTTTTCACAGTAAGTGTTTTGTCTTTCACAAATACTTGAGCAGAATGTCTGTGGAAGCTCACTGTATTCGATTGGCTCCTGACTTCTCAGCGTGAAACTGAGCCAGTGCTGAGCCTCCATGGCATCGCCCTTACCCAGAATTCCTCATGCCCCAGAATGGACCATATGGGTGAATGGGAATCGAGTGTGGAGGCGTTGAGAACCGGAAGCCTTGGATGTGTGGGAAAGATGTATATGTGATTAAATGGCAAACGATTCCAGAGGATTGGGGTCAGGTAGGGATTAATCAGGCCCTGGGCCCGGCCTGCGGAGCAGCACTCGATGAAAACACCATGGCCCCCACTCCCCTCCCCCATTGCATCGGGAGGCTGGGAATTTTCCTGCATCTCATGCCCAGTTCAGAGTGTGCTGCAGGCACATTGCTGGGTATTGTGTGGGATAGATCGGTTTCTAGCTCATGAGAATTGTGGGTATAAAGGTAGCCATGATTAAGAGTACTGGCATTTAGAAAACACAGGTAGAAGAGAATAGGAAAGAATTCAGGTGCTAGAATCTGGAACAAAAAAACCCTACAAGGATCTGTGGAGGCAAAATGTTCCAATCCATATCCACAAGAGACTTCAGATTTTGGAATCTGAACCAAACTGCTGGGGGAATTCAACAATTCAGTGGTTTAAGAAAAAATGACAATCTGTGGACACTGTGGTTGAAGTAAAAACACAAAGCTGGAGAAACTCAGCAGGTCAAACTGTGTCCTTGAAACAGCAAAGGTAAAAATAGGTTGAGCCCTTCATCAAGGTAATGGAAAAATGTCAGCAGGCATCTGGACTAAAGAGTAGGGGAGGGAGGAGCATGGTTCTAAAGGTGGAGAAGGGAGGGAGGGCACAGCAACAAGCAAGGGGAGAGGGATGGCTGAGTGAATAGAGAGGGAAGGGTGGATGAGACCTGGAAGGGGGATGGGGGTGGGGGTGGGGGAGAGGAGAGCAGATTAGCAGAAACCGGAGAAGTCAATGTTAACACCATCTGGCTGAAGAGGGCCCAGACACAAAATCAGATGTTGTTCCTCCAGTTTACAGGTGATCTTGGTGGGACAGTACACAAGGCCATGGACATGTGAGCATGGGAGTGGGACACAGCAGTGAAATGGTTGGCCACTGGGAGCACTCTGTCATGGCTGCTTTATCGGGTAAGATTGGGATTGTTGCAGAGAGTGGAGGGCAGAGCATTCAGAGGAATTAAAATTATAATACAAGGGGGGAGGGGGTGGTGACTGAGCTGATTGATGCCTTGAGGGTTATAGGTATGAAGTCATGAAAAATGAAGACATATGTAGAGTATGTCAGCACAGTATTATGGGCAGAAAGTCCTGTCCTGTGTGTAATGTTCAGTGTAGAAGTTGAGGTTTCTGGTTGATACTCTCCATTTGGAGTGAGAGGGAATGAGAAAGATTGCCAATATATAGCTACGTGTGGATGGAAGGGGGAGAAAGAGAGAGACTCTTGACATGTGGTTACTGAAACAGCCCTTCCAGAGGAGGCAGAGGTTCATTACAATATGTTTATTATCTGAAAACCATTTTACCAAAATTCTCAGTTATCTAAATTTTTTTTGGCAACAAACATGATGTCACAAGTTGAGAAATAATTTTACCCAACGTGCTCATGTGGGGATCTGATGCTCTGTTGGCTCCAGTTTGGTAACAACACAGCTCAGAACCAGCTGGGAAGACAGATGCTGAACTCAGGAAGCAGGCTGGAATATCGAGCCATCAGTGAGTGACTGGAGGAAGTCAGTGGGTCAGATAATGTGTGGGGAGATTGTCTTCATTTCAGTTAACTCCCTCCTCTCTCCCACTCCAGTTCTTCTTTACCCTCCATTGTACTTAGTTCTCTGCTGTCCTGCCATCATCAGGGAGAGTGGCCTCCTGGGCAGGAGCAGGGACTGTGGTTGGAGGTGTCGGGGATCAGCGACTGCAGCAGGAGCAGGGACAGTGGTGGGAGGTGTCGGGGATCGGGGTTTTGTTTCAGGTTAGATTGTTGTGTCCAAGTCTCTGACCAGCATTAAAATTCAAAACTTATGACTTTACATTAACAATGTAACGTGCTGAATTCACCAAAGTGGAAATATTGTTTGAAGTTCTGTCATTAACTTACGATGGGTCATCTCAAAGGCCAAGTTCGGACCCACACATTCTAAAACCCCGTTTTATTTGTGTTCTAAAACCCATCCTGCATCAAGCCCTCCCCTATCTCTGTCCCTTCTCCATTTCTGATCTAAACCCCTGCCCCTGATTGATCACATTTGCAGATACAAGGCCAGGTTTCACATGTCCATTGATCATGTTCACCTCTACCTTTCTACCATCTCTGGACCATTTCACTCTGTCAGGCCTCTCACGCTGTTCAACCAACACGTGGATGAGCAGAAACTTTCCACATGGTTATTTCTAAGCAGTGACTTGGATCCATTCCAGTTATAGTTGATAAAGAGCATCATGATGTAAGCATCTTTGCTGTCCAGATGTTCCAGGGCTTCGTGTAGGGCCAATGAGGTGACATCCACTGTAGACCTGTGGCCGCGATAGATGAACTGGAATATAGCCAATGTCACCACCCAGACAGAAGCTGATTTGCTTCATCACCAGCCTTTCAAAACGCTTCATCACTGTTGTCATAAGTGCTACTGGTTAACAGTCTTTAAGGCAGGTTACTGCACTCTTCTTGGGCACCGTATAATTGATGCCTCTTTGAAACAGGTCGATACCACATCCTGCTGGAGTGAGATATTCAAGGTATCTGTAAGTTGGTCAGCACAGATGTTTAATACTCGGCCAGGTCCTCCATCGGGGCCAGATGCTTTCCGTAGATTCACTCTCCTGAAGGCAGCACGCACATCATCCTCAGAGACGGACAGGATGGGATCATCAGGGAACGTGGGGTGGTTCTTCTCTCATGATGTGGCATGGAAGTCCTCATCCTGGATGCAGATGAGACAGAGGAATTGAGAGAATGGAATCCTTACAGGGGATGGGGTGGGAAGAGGTGTAGTCGAGGTGGCTGAGGGAGTTGGTGGGTTTGTAGAAGATGTCTGTCGAGAGTTGGTCTGAGACGGAGACAGAGAGTTCGAGTAGAGTGTTGCTGGAGGTGGAACAAGTAAAGGGTGTACTTCTGTGGGAAGTGGCAGAGCATGTGGCGGTCACTGGAATTTGCACTTCAGCATGTTGTCCAAAATGAGACAGCTAAAGTGTGCACAGCAAGATCCCACACAGTGAAAAGTACAGGACCATAACATGAAAAAGAATCAATATGACTAATCAATGTTGATTTGAGATAAATATTAACCAGGCGGGAAAATCCCCTTGTTTTTAACAATAAAGCCACATGATCTTGTACACACATCGAAGGGAGCAGTGCACTCTCGGCACTGCTCCTGGACACAAGCTTCAGTAAGACTTACCCCATCAAATCACTGTCTTAGACACAACAGCTGCCTATTGAATCAAGGATGGCACCGCAGATTGTTAATAGAGGCTCCCAGTACCCTCGGCTTTTCAGACACTGAGTCTAATTCTGGGCACCATGGGCAGAAAGGACATTGGGGGTGGTGCTGGTGGTCTCAGAGATTCACCCAGTGGTGTTGCATCAAGGATGTGCTGGCTTTCTCAAGCTCAGGACAGAAGCGATGGCAAAGATGAATGACACTGTGACCATCAGAACGACGAAGTTCATGACAAACTGGTTGCTCCAATGTAAACAAATGGTTGTTGATCCTGGCAAACCCACGGTTCCCAAAACAGAAATCAGGGAAAAGTTGGCAAAGATGTATAAAACGATGCCAGATGTTGTGTTCATTTTTGGGTTCAGGACATAGTTTGGCAGTGGCAAAACAACAGGATTTGCCATGGTCTACGATTCCCTGGACTACGCAAAGAAGAATGAACCAAAACACAGGCTAGCAAAGCAAGGTTTATTGGAGAGGAAAAAAGTTTCTAGGAAACAGCGAAAGGAGCGAAAGAACAGAATAAAGTTCGTGGAACAGCGAAAGCCAACGTTGGTGCTGGCAAGAAGTAATGTGACAATAGTTGTGAAGTACTGTTGGCATGCAGAGTTAACCATGGACTGCCATCTCAAATTGTTTGTCTTCATGCTCAAATAAATGCTGTAAAAAATGGGGGGAAAAAAGGGACGTGCTGGAGAGCTGCTGGGCAGGGGAGTGATACAGCAGGTGGAGCGGCGACCTCACCGCTCCCCCAAGTTCAACTACGGACCCCAGTTTTGTGTGGGGTCATTTCGCCCTCTGATCACATGGGCATCCCCTGGATGTTCTGCTTTCTTCCCGGCTCCCAAAGATGTCCAGGTTGATAAGATGCGGTAAATTGGCCCTACCCTGTGCAATCTAGAGTGAACAATGGGGATTTTGTACGTGTGAAATGTGATGTGTGCGTGGGTGCTTACCAGTTGGAGGGAACTCAGTGGGCTGAGGAGACTGTTTTTGTGTTGTACACTTCTATTGTTATCCTCAGAGCAGAGATTAAGGGGACATTTTGAGAAGTTTCCACAGTGGTGGGTTTTCATTGGACATTATTTTTACTGGCACGGGAGTTCAGGAACTAATGTCACATATTTAGTATAATTAACGCAAAGGGCAGAGAAATGAGCAGAAGATTTGCATGCAGAGTTCTTGTGGGACATCATCTTTGAAGAGGTGGATAGAATGCAGATTCAACAGGAATTCAAATGAAATCAGACCAAAATGAAGGAGTGGCGGCGCACATCTCTGAGTGAATCAGCCCCGTTTGTATCGCCACACCTTCGGGGCGTGCTCATTGCCTCGTGGCTTAGGCTACAGCTTGTGCCCCGGGCCAAGTGATGATGTCACTGCTGTGTAGTCTTAAAGGGGCATGCACGAAATTCAAATAAACAGTTCAAATGAAACCTCCACCGTGTCCAGTGGTGTGTTTCTGTGTGTGTAGCAGCCACTACATTGGTGACACAGCAGAGCCCAGGCGATATCTGGTCTTTAAACATGGATTCATCAGTGATCAGCGCTGTCTCCATGAACCTCCCCCCCCCCCAACTTTTGGACCCATCGGCTCCACACATGGTTCGGGCAGGCAGAGGCGCAGTTTCATCCTAGGCTGATCACCTCGGACTCCACCAGGTTCTACCATGTGGTGAGCGCCCTCGATGAGGAAACTGCGGCCAGAGTGGACTACCTGATCCACGATCATCCAGAGGAGGGCAAGAATGTCGCCTTCAAAGCCCTCTTTCTCGGAACCTTTAGTCTCTCCCGTTGTCAGCGCGTGGCCAGGCTGATGCACCTCGATGGCCTGGAGGACAAAGCCCCATCTGCGTTGATGGATGAGATGCTTGCACTGGTGGAAGGTCATAAACCCTGCCTGATGTTTGAGCAAGCCTTTCTGGAACAAATGCTGGAAGGCATCCAGTTCCTTCTAGCGGACGAAGATTTCTCAGACCCCCTGGAAGGTTGCAGCCCGCGCGACGTGTTGTGGTGAACTAAACAAAGAGAACGACGCTGCCATGAACTAGGTCACCTGCCCTGGACCCAGCTGACCACAGCCCATCCCCAGACAGAAGATGGAGGAGCACCAAGTGTTTCTACCACCAAGCCCGCAAGTGCCGCCAACCCTGCTCGTACCAGGGAAACGACTAGGCCAGCTATTGCTGATGGCTGCGACAGCTGGCCACATGAACAGCCTCTTACATGTGGTGGACAAGACCAATGGATGGCATTTCCTGTTGGACACCAGACCCGCCCTCGAATCCCACATGAGAGCATGAGGCCTCACCCTGCGGGCAGCAAACGACACCGACAAAGATCCTCAGCACACTGACCATTCAAGTACACCTCGGACCAGACAAATACCGCTGAAAGTTCCTACTGGTCACCATGAGAACTGCACTGTTAGGAGCCAACTTCCTCAGAGCACACAGCCAGCTGGTTGACCTGAAGGGCAAGAGGCTCATGCACACTTGTACCTTCCAGACCCTCCGACTTGAACCACCCAGCATGCACAGCTCGGGGATAGCGACCATCTGCACGCCCAGGAACAAGGACTCCCGCATCCTAGATGAGTTCCCTGCCATCTTACGGCCACAGTTCACTGCCACCATACTTCAGCATGGCGTCCACCACGACATCGCCACACAGGGCCCTCCACTCCACCCAAAGGTCAGATGACTGCCGCCAAAGTTGCAGTTAGCAAAAGAGTTCTCCCACCTCCAGGAGCTCAGCATAGTCTGCAGGTCGGACAGCCCCTGGTCCTCTCCCCTGCACATGGTCCCAAAGGCCTCTGGGGGATGATGTCTGTGTGGGGACTACTGCCGACTGAATGACGCAACCATGCCGACCGATACTCCATCCCCCACATTCAGGACTTCACGGCCAACTTACATGGCGCCAAGGTTTTCTCCAAGGTCACCTTGGTAAGGGGCTACCATCAGATCCCCGTACACCCGGATGACATTGGCAAAATCGCCATCGTCAGCCCATTTGGCCTTTTCGAATTCCTCCGGATGCCAATTAGCCTGAAGAACGCAGCCCAAACTTTCCAGAGGCTCATGGACGCAGTGGGTAGAGATTTGGGCTTCACGTTCATCTATCTCAACTCCATCCTCATCACTGGTCGAGATCACAATGAGCACAAGTCCCATCTCTGAGCACTAGTCCCATCTCCGCACACTGTTTGCCCACCTGGCTGAATTCGGCCTCAACGTCAGTTCAGGAAGGAGTCACTACAGTTCATGGGCATACTATCACTGAGGATGGGGCAGCACCATTGCAAGACCCCTGGCCCAAGGCCATACAACAGTTCCCCTGGCCAGACACCCTCAAGGGTCTGCAGGAGATCACTGGGATGGTTAACATCTACCACTGCTTCATCCCAGGGGCCGCATGAATAATGTGCCCACTGTTTGCCCTGATCTCAGCTAAACAAAAGGCCCTCAAGTGGTCGAAAAAGGTCAAGACATCCTTCGTGCAGACCAAGGCCGCCCTCACGAGTGCCACCCTACTGGCCCACCCACGACCCGGCGCCCGCACAACACTCTCAGAGGTCACATCCACCACGGCCATCAGGGGTGTCCTTGAGCAAGAGGTCAATGGGCAGTGGTGCCCCCTGGCATTCTTCAGCTGGCACCTCTGACCACCCGAGCTGAAGTGCAGTGCATTCAATAGGGAGGTCCTGGCCCTAACCCTGTACCTCTCAATCAGGAACTTTTGCTACCTCATGGAGGACAGACCGTTAACCGCCTTCATGGACCAAAATGACTCAGGACCTTGCCATGGCTAAGGATCCCTGGTTGGTGCGCCAGCAGCGACACCTTTCCTACATCTCGGAGTTCACCATCAACATCTGACACCAGACGGGTAGGGACAATGTTGTTGCTGACGCGCTTTCCAGATCAACTATCCACAACTTGTCTCCTGGCCTGAACTACACCCAATTAGCTCAGGCCTAGAGGGACAATGAAGAGATGCAGGTGTAATGGAGGATTTAGACCAGCTTATGCAAGAAGTGATGCAGTTGCATCAGAAGACATAATCTAATTTCCACCATGAGGCCCAGGATGCAGTTGAATCAGAAAACATTATCTAAATTTACACTATGGGACCCAGGGATGCATATGAATCAGTAGACATTATCCAACTTCCACCATGAGGCCCAGAGATGCAGTTGTCTTTTGTTGGTCGCAGACTGTCAGGAGACCTTGAAGATAATTAAATCATTTGTTCAAAGAGATAAGATCTGAAGTAAACAACTTTTGCGTAATATAAGCCATGGTCCCACTGCTGAAGTTTGAGACTCTCCCAGAGGTGGCAACATCTTTCAGCAAGAAGAACTTCAAGAGTCCAGCTATCGTCCCGGTCGAGGGAGGTGGAGAAGCTGCTACCGGCGCCCCGACAACCTACTACAAGTGTGCAGTCGTTGCCTCACTTCGGCAGTTGGGAGTCCAGGCATTGATAAGTATAATTGGGAAGGGCTTGCATATTGTAGTGTGAATTCAGCTTTAGATTTAGTAATAAAGGTTTGTATAAACTGAACTGCTCTCGGTGTGTGTGTGTCTATTTTCTTTCGGTAGCTCAAA
The DNA here is from genome assembly GCF_036971445.1 of Narcine bancroftii. Taxonomy (NCBI): domain Eukaryota; kingdom Metazoa; phylum Chordata; class Chondrichthyes; order Torpediniformes; family Narcinidae; genus Narcine; species Narcine bancroftii. Next base: position 208,882,909 of record NC_091472.1, on the reverse strand, counting down.
CACTGTGACCAATCTAAAACGAACAAAATGAGAGGTAAAAGTTTACCCAAGACAGCAGGCCTTCCAAACCTCCATCACCGGCCTGCACCTCGAGGTCCTGAAGCTGCCAGGCAGCCATGACAAGGTTCTGTGCGATGTCTCGACCAGCTCGCCGCAACTGGTAGTCCCCCTGCAGTGGAGGCTGCAGGCATTCCGGATGATTCGCGACCTGGCCCACCCCTCAGTCAAGATGACGGTGCGCATAGAGGCGGAACGCTTCGTCTGGCACAGGTTAAAAACACGTGGCCCAGATGCCAAGCCTCCAAAGTCCAGCACCCTGTCAGAGCCCCGATACAACATTTTGACCCACCTGCCAGGAGGTTTGACCATATCCACATTGATATAGTGGATGCCCATTGCCTTCTGACTGTAGTCAACTGGACGATGAGGTGGCCGGAAGCCATCCACATCAGGGACACTTCCACTGAGTCCTGAGCAAGAGCCCAGTTCACTAACTGGGTTGCCCATTTCAGCATTCTAGCCCACATGACCAGCGACAGGGGCACCCACTTCACCTCCGCCCTCTGGGCGCAACTGGTCAACTTGCTTGGGAATCAAGCTCCACCACACCATGGCATATTATCCCCAAGCGAATGGACCTTTGGAATGTTTCTACCGGCATCTCAAGGCGGCTCTCATGACGTGGCTAAAAGGGCCCAACTGGACAGACAATCTGCTGTGGGTCCGGCTTGGCATTCGAACAGCTCCGAAAGAAGACCTCCAAGTCTCATCCGCAGTGCTCGTCTACGGTGCACCACTGTCACTACCAAGGGAGATTTTCAGAGAGGGCACAGAATCCAGAAGAGAGATCCCAACCCTGCTCATGGACCTCCACAACAGGCTCTCCTCGCTGGCACCCCTAGCATAGCAAGCACCCGGTGAACGTCCCCAAAGAGCTGGCCTCAGCAGAGTTCATGTTCATCTGGCGTGGCCCACACCCAATCCCACTGCAGCTCCCGTATGATGGCCAATACAAGGTCCTCCACCGATCAGGACTTTACCCTGGACATTGGGGAAAGGGAGGAACTATTCAGTTGACCAACTGAAGCCAGCACATAAATGGAGGGGTCAGCTGCCCAAGTGGCGAGACGTGTAAGCAGATTCTGGGGAGGGGAGTTGTGTGGCGGCGCACATCTCTGTGAGCGAACTGGCCTTGTTTGTACTGCCACGCTGGCAGGGCAGCTGCAGAAGGGTGCCGTTGGGGCTTCCTCATTGCCTCGTGGCTTCCTCATTGCCTCGTGGCTTAGGCCACAGCTTGCGCCCCAGGCCACGTGATGACATCACCATTGTGCGGGGTGGGGGGCGTAGCAAGATAGCGTAGAGTCTAGATGTGTGATCTCGACCTCTCTGGCCAGACTTTTAAGTTCCCATTTTTTAACCCTTTGTTTTCAAGTTTAAACTTTTAAATTTTTAGTTTAAAGTATTAAGGAACTATTATGGCCATTAATGGTAAAAAGGTTAAACCTCAAGTGCAAAAGAAGTTACATTTTCGAAGAGTTGAAGATTTGGGGCCTAGATTACTTGATACAGCCTCAGGCTTAATCTCTTCAGTGTCTAAACCTCAAAGACTGCCTGTGGGAGCTGGAAAACAAATGTCTATTACTCACCAAGTGAAGGAAATGATCAGGAAGCATTTCAATCTGAAGATATCGCTTTCCTTCGTGATTTTGTGAAAAAATAACGAGATGAGGGGGGAGACCAGTGGCGACCCCCTGAGGAAGTCTGGGTGCCGTCACTGGGAGTCCAGACCCGTAGTAAAACTTTTAAAATGCCTTCTGTTGAGTTGCAGCAGCAGCTGCAGTTACCTTGTTCTGCCACTACGTCAGAGAGAGCAGGGCTGAGCTTTTCTGACTTACAGTGTATGCAATTAATAGCAGTTATTTAACCTCTAATGAATGAGATGGTTCAAATAATAAGTTCAGAAATGAATATAGTTAAAGCACGTGTGGATGCATCTTATGAAGAATTTTAAAAATTTCAGACGGCTTTTTTGGACTGTAAACAACAAGTGGCTTCTAACACAGAAAAAGTGTTGAAGGTTGAAAAATCAGTCATAGAATTGGGAGAACGTGAGAAGGAGTTAGAGAGAAAAATAGACTACTTGGAGAATCAAAGCAGAAGGAATAATGTGAAAATCATTGGTTTGCCAGAAGGTATAGAAGGACAAGATCCTCTTCGTTTCTTTAAAGACTGGATCCCACAAGTATTAGGGCAAGAATTTTTTTCTGGAGGATTGGTACTGGAAAGAGCCCATCGAGCTCTAAGAAGAACACCCTCAGCTGGTCAACCACCGAGACTGGTAACAATTCGATGTTTGAATTATTTGGACAGAGAAGCAATACTTCGACTAGCAGTGCAAAATGCGAGACAACGACAAACTCCGTTATTGATTCAGAATAGCAAAGTTTTTTTCTATCCTGATTTGAGTCAAGAGGTCATTCAATGTCGACGTCGATTTAATCCAGTTCAAGAAGCTTTGTGGCGTAAAGTTATAAGTCTACTTTTCGCTACCTGGCAGTGTTGAAGGTGTTTTATGGAGTCTATCAATTTCAGTTTTTTGAGAATGATCGTGATGCAATGATTTTTGTTGATTCATTACCAGATATGAGGACAAAGACGTAGTCCACCATTGTTTCCTAAAGAAAAATCTGGTTGTTCTGGAAACGGAAGAAATGGCAGAAATGGGAAAAACGGGAATGGAAAGAGTCCAACTTCTTCTGAAATGGGATCTTCGAGATTGGAATCTCTTGGATGAAAAGAAGAATTTTCTTTTTCTTACTTTATTTTTTTTGTTATTATGATATTTTGATGTTATTCATTGTTTGGCTGGGGAGGGAGAGATTTGCTAATCATTTGCTAAGTTCTTTACTAGTCATCAGCCACTGGTGGGTGACCCACACCCAATTTTTGTTTAGGGATTACTACCTTTTGGTAGTTTTTTTTTGGGGGGGGATTTTTTTTTCTTCTTTATTATTTTTTTTTATTTTTATTTTAGTTAGCTTTTAATTTGTGATTTATTTTCCTATTGGAGGGCCTATATACATTGATATTATTGGTATTTAGTAATATTAGTAGATATGTCAAAGTTGAGGTTTGCTACTTTTAATGTTCGAGGATTAAACAGTCTGATTAAGCGTAAGCGAGTTTTGGCGTATATTTAGAAAATGAAAATTGATATTGTTTTTTTACAAGAAACACAGTTGAATGTGAAGGAAATTAAAGAGGGACTGGGTTGTGCATGTATAGTCTTCTTCATTTAATTCTAGGGCTAAAGGCATAGCAATCTTGATACATAAAAATTTATCTTTTGAATTACAATCAATGGAGGAAACGGCAGGATGTATTCTTAAATTGAATTGTAAGATTTTTAGTGAATTTTGGACTTAATATTTATGTCCCAAATGCAGATGATGAAATATTTATTTCAGATGCATTTTTATGTTTGGGTCAGGCTAATGATAATATTTTAGTTGGTGGTGATTTTAATTGTGTTTTTGAACCTTTATTAGATAAATCTCTGAAGAAAGTTAAGAAATCTAAGATGGCAGTTCAGGTTCAAGCATTGATGAAAGATCTTAATTTAGTAGATATTTGGAGACGTCTTAATCCAACAGAGAAAGATTTCTCCTTTTATTCATCTAGACATGAATCGTTTTCAATGATTGACTTCTTTTTAGTGTCGGCACATTTACAAGGGAAAATACAACAAGCGGAATATAAAAGTAAGGTGATTTCAGATCATTCCTTGTTATATTTTACATATGCAACTTCTGAGAAAACTCAAGTGGCCTATCGTTGGAGGTTTAATACAATGTTGTTAAAAATATGGAATTTATTGATTTTTTGAAAAAAAACATTAATTTTTAAAAAAAATTCTAATACTGTTCAAAGTAAATTTGTATTATGGGATGCTATGAAAGCTTATTTGAGAGGACAAATAATTAGTTATACTTCTAAAATAAAAAATAATTGATTAAATCAGAGTCTTGAATTAGAGAAACAGATTGATGAGTTAGAAAAGGAATTCCAGAAAGATGCTACAGAAGATCAGAAAATAGAATTATCTAGGTTGAAATTGGAATATAATACTTTGCAATCTTATCAATTTGAATGTGTGATTAATAAGACTAAACAATGGTATTATGAATGGGGAGAGAAAGCATATAAGGTATTGGCGTGGCAATTGAAGAAAGAACAGATTTCGAAGACTGTTAGACTGAATTCTTTTATTATATAAAACTCATGAGATTAATGATGAATTTTGTTCATTTTATAAAAAGTTATATACATCTGGAGGAAAACAAGAAACTGGATCGATTGATCTTTTTTTTATCACAGTTGAATTTACCGATATTAGAGGATGCAGATATACAGGAGTTAGAAGGACCATTTATTGATTCGGAAATTAAAACGGCTATGATGGAAATGCTGAACGGTAAGTTGCCTGGTGATGATGGATTTTCGGTTGAATTTTATAAAATTTTTTATGATAATTTATCTACAGTGTTTGGGGATGTATTATGTCAAGTTGGAGAACATTATGAATTACCTGAGTCTTGTTCTAGTGCTTTAATCACAGTAATCCCAAAAAAATAGAGATCCTTTGAAAGTATCTTCATATAGACCAATTTCATTGTTAAATGTAGATTATAATAGCTAAAATATTAGCGAATAGATTGGCTAAATTTTTACCTCAGTTGATTCATATGGATCAAACAGATTTTATAAAGAATAGATATGCTTCAGATAATATTTTGTGTGATTAGTTTGATTAATAGATTTCGACAATCTTCAGATCACCTGATGGTGATATCTTTAGATGCAGAAAAAGCATTTGATAGAGTTGAATGGAATTTTTTTGTTTAAAGTTTTGGAGAAATTTAAGTTTGGTCCTTTCTTAATTGGTTGGATTAGGGCTCTATATAGTAAACCGGTAGCTAGGGTATTGACGAATGGTTTGATTTTGGAATATTTTAAATTGACTCGATCAACTCGTCAAGGTTGTCCTTTATCACCAGCTTTGTTTGCGTTAGTGATTGATCCTTTAGCACAGCTGATAAGACAAAATACACAGATACAAGGTATGAAAGTTTTAGATGAGAAGTATAAAATTAATTTATTTGCTGATGATGTATTGGTGTATCTAACAAACCCAGCTCAGTCACTTTTGCATTTGAAGGAGTGTTTAATACAATGTGGATGTCTTTCTGGATATAAAGTTAATTGGGAAAAAAGTGAAATATTACCAGTAAGTGAAGGATATTATTCAGTTTATAAGAATATTATTAATTTAAAATGGACTGATCAAATTAAATATTTGGGTATAATTTTGAATGTTTATTATCAATCTTTATATAAATTATGTTCTGTTAATTTAAAAAAATTAAAACTGATTTGATTAAATGGAAAGATTTACCTATTAATTTATTGGGTAGGATAAATACAATTAAGATGAATATTTTTCCAGGTATACAATATTTGTTTAAATCTATTCCTTATTTACTTGATAATTTTTTTTTGAGACTTGAATAAAATGGTTAGGGAGTTTTTATGGAGAGGTAAATTTTCGAGAGTAGCTTTGAATAAATTAACTTGGAAATATAAGTTAGGGGGATTACGTTTACCACATTTTCAAAATTATTATGAAGCAGCCCAACTTAAATTTATTAGTTCATTGATGGATTTGGTACGGCCTCCTAGTTGGGCCAAAATTGAGATGGCAAATATTTCTGAATCTGAAATACATCAATTTTTGTTTAGATGGAATATAAATTTGTTACAACAATATAATGTGCCTATGCTAAAACATTTAATGAAGTTATGGATAAAGAAAAATAAAATGATAGGCTTTAGGGGTAAATTATCGGCTTTGACTCCATTGTACAATAATCAACATTTCTTTTTCAATACATAATCGAAGTTTATTGCGGAGATTTAAAGGTGTGAAAAATTTGGGAGATTGTTTTAAAGAGGGTAAATTTTTATATTTTAATCAGATAAGGGGCAGTTTTGGTATTGATAAGAACTTTTTGTTTCTCTATTATCAAATTCGATCTTTGGTAAAATGTATGTTTGGTAGAGATATGATTTTACCTGAAATTACTAAATTTGAGACTTTTCTTATGAAGGTACCAGAGAAGGATTATATTTCATCTATGTATCAAATATTACAGGATGGTATGGATAAAAAGGGTTGGGATAGATCTAAAAGTAAATGGGAAGTGGATATTGATTTTTATTTTTCCTGAGAATGATTGGTTAGATATTTGTTATGATAGTGTAAATAGACTGATAAATGCACATTATGCAATGATTAACTATAATTTTTTACATCAATTATACTTAACACCTGAAAAATTTAAAAAGTATGGTTTTCATGAATCAGATTTGTGTTTTCGATGTGGTAATACAGTTGGAACTTTTTTTCATGCTGTTTGGTCTCTCCACTGGCCACCGTGACAGAGGTGCACCAAAGAAAAGGTACAAGGACTGCCTAAAGAAATCTCTTGGTGCCTGCCACATTGACCACCGCCAGTGGGCTGATAACGCCTCAAACCGTGCATCTTGGCGCCTCACAGTTTGGCGGGCAGCAACCTCCTTTGAAGAAGACCGCAGAGCCCACCTCACTGACAAAAGGCAAAGGAGGAAAAACCCAACACCCAACCCCAACCAACCAATTTTCCCCTGCAACCGCTGCAACCGTGTCTGCCTGTCCCGCATCGGACTTGTCAGCCACAAACGAGCCTGCAGCTGACATGGACTTTTTACCCCCTCCATAAATCTTCGTCCGCGAAGCCAAGCCAAAGAAGAAGAAAAGAACATATACATAGACTGCAGAGCCCACCTCACTGTCAAAAGACAAAGGAGGAAAAACCCAACACCCAACCCCAACCAACCAATTTTCCCTTGCAACCGCTGCAACCGTGTCTGCCTGTCCCGCATCAGACTTGTCAGCCACAAACGAGCCTGCAGCTGACGTGGACTTTACCCCTCCATAAATCTTCGTCCGCAAAGCCAAGCCAAAGAAAGAAGACATATACAATCTTTTTGGAAAAAAATTCAATTGTTTTTAGAATAACTGTATAAGATTAAAATACTTTTAGATCCAACAGTATTTTTATTGGGTAGTTTGCAACCTCTGAAAGGCTTGGGATTAGATAAGTTTCAGCTTGCTTTTGTATATTTAGCTTTATCTGTGGCAAAAAAATGTATTGCTAGTATGTGGAAAGATACAAATATGATTGATATTAATAGATGGCATAATGAGATGAGATATTGTTTAATAATGGAAAAAATTATGTATGTTTTGCATGATAATTATTTTTTTATTAATAAATGGTTGTTATATTCAGAATAGTTACATTTCAATTTACATTGATTAGATCTTAATATGTATATTTAATTTTTCTTTAATATTTTTATTTTTTCTTTCTTTATGGCTCTCCTTAGGAGAGTTGACTGAAGGGGGGGGTTCTTTTCTTTTCTTTTTTTCTATATATAAAAAATAACATTCATGTTTATGGTTAATTGTTGTATATGTCATATACTATTTGTTTCTTGAACAAATAAATAAAGTTTTTTAAAAAAACCATTGTGCATGTGGAACTCCCATTGGCCTTAAAGGGGCACACATGAAATTCAAATAAACAGTTCTACTGGAAACCCCACCGAGTTCAGTCGTGTGTTTCTATGTGTGCAGCTGCTGCTACAAAAGAAACATTTTCCAGACCAAGTTCTGCAGTCCAGAACTAAGGTCACTGTCTCAGGTAAAGAGGTTTGTTGATTTAGGATTGAGAACTTTCTTTGTGGAAGCCACAGTTGGCTGAAATGGATGTACATCTGGAGGCTCTCAACCAGAATACATGGGAGGGTGAAAGAGACAGAGTCAGCCAGTCTGTTGAATGGCCAAATGTTGCTGCAATTTGATGTTGCTGCAACACTATCCTGAACTGATTATCTCCCTCTCATCACAGGCCCGTTCCTTCTACTGCTGCCCCACCCCTCACCACCACTCCCCACCCCTGCCCTGGGTCTGACTCTTGACCCTGTTTGTCATCCACTCATCCCTCCCTACCAATCGCTCCCACCCTGGCACCCTCCCCTGTAGCCGCAGGAGGTGCCACACTGGCGCCCACACCTCGTCCTCACCACAGGCCTTTCAAGTGAAGCAACACTTCACTAGTGTATCCTCAGGACTGATTTACTGCATCCGGTGCTCCCTTTGTGGCTTTCTCTACATCAGAGACCAGTCACAGACTGGGAGATCGCTTTGCTGAGCACCTTTGCTCCGTCTACACCAGTGGCCAACCACTTCAGTTCTGTGTCCCACTCCCATACTCACATGTCTGTCCATAGCCTCATATACTATCTCATCAAGAAGACTCATACATTGGAGGGACCACACCTGATTTTCCATCTGGGAATTCTCCAGTCAGATGGTATTGACATCAACTTCTCCGGTTTCTGCTAGCCTGCTCCCTGTTCTCCCTTCCTTCCCTTCCACTTGTCTTCTTTCCCTCAGCTCTCCACCCCCTCTCCTCTATTCACCCATCCATCCCTCCTCCCCCTGATCGCTGCTGTCCTCTCCCTCCCTTCTTCACCTTTCATCTCCTGCCTTTGGAACTACATCTTCCCCCCCCCCACCACCCTTTTATTCAGACACTTGCCGACATTTTCCATACTTTGATGAAGGGCTCAAGGCTGGAGCTTCTGTAATGTAGTTTTATCTTTGCTGTGTAAAGACACTGTTTGACCTGCTGAGTTCCTCCAGCATTGTGCTTTCACCTCAACCTGTCTGCAGATTTTTATGTTTTACACCTGATAAGCCATCACTCTGTTACCAAATTTCACAGGGGTGTGTGTGTGTGTATATGTGTGTGTGAAAATAAAAACACCACAGCAGCCTGACAGGATTAGAGAGGAGCAGAAGCACTGGCCAGTTGGCCTCACTGCATGGTCTTTCTAATGCACACATTGCAGAGACATTACAGCCTGAGGCACAAGATCCAAGACAGAAATATTTTATTAGCACCAGATCCAGAATATTTAACCCAAGTCCAGTTAATGGGAATATTAACATCAGTAGAAACAACTGCCGAAACCCAGGGTACAATCAAAATCTAGCTCTTGCTCTCATTTGTGACCCTTCATTTTCTCTCAGCAGCTGCAATGGTCAAATTGTAAACGCATACTTTTTTTTAAATTTTCCCCACAGCGTGAATCTGCTTGTGTCTCAGCAGGTGGGAGGACTGAATGAATCCCTTCCCACACTCCAAACAGGTGAATGGCCTCTCCCCTGTGTGAACGCGCCGGTGCCTCATCAGGTTGGAGGACCGAGTGAACCCCTTCCCACACTCCAAGCAGGTGAACGGCCTCTCTCCGGTGTGGACCTGCTGATGTTTCACCAGGTACCTCGATTGGGCAAATCCCCTCCCACACTCAGGGCAGGTGAAGGGCCTCTCCCCAGTGTGAACCTGCTGATGCATCAGCAGGTTGGATGACTGGGCGAAGCCCTTTCCGCACTCTGAGCAGATGAAAGGCCTCTCTCCAGTGTGAATTAGCCGATGCTTCAGGAGGTGGGATGACTTTGTGAATCTCCTTCCGCACTCTGTGCAGGTCAGCAACCTCTCTCCGGTGTGAACCCGCTGGTGGGTCAGCAGATTGGATGCCCGGGTAAATCCCTTCCCACATTCAGAGCAAATGAAGAGCCTCTCTCCAGTGTGTATCCGCTGGTGAGTCAACAGGTGGGATGACTGAGTGAATGCCCTCCCGCACTCCGCGCAAGCGAAGGGCCTCTCTCTCGCGTGAACCCGCTGGTGCTTCAACAGGCTGGATAACTGAGTGAAAGCCTTCCCGCATTTGGAGCAGGGGAATGGCCTCTCTCCGGTGTGAACCCGCTGGTGCGTCAGCAGGTGGGATGACAGAATGAATCCCTTGCCGCACACAGAGCAGATGAAAGGCCTCTCCCCAGTGTGAACCCTCTGGTGCGTCAGCAAGTGGGATGACAGAGTGAATCCCTTGCCACACACAGAGCAGATGAAAGGCCTCTCCCCAGTGTGTACTCGCTGGTGAGTCAGTAGGTGAGACGACCGAGTGAATCTCTTTCCACAAACCAAGCACCTGAATGTTTTCTCTATGATTTGATCTTGTTGCTGCCTCGGTAATTCACATGACATCTTTGAACAATTGCAGTTGTTTCTCTCAGTCTCTAATGAGCATCAAACGTCCCTGCATCAAAGGTCTGAGAACAACGGTTCAACAAGGTACAACGTGGAACTTGTGCGAATGCACATTTTTCCAGCCGGTGCTGGGAACTGTTTCTTTCCATGAAATTAACAACTCAGACTGGTACATTGCTTTGGTCAAGCAATATTTGTTTAAGAAAATATTAGTGGGTTCTCCAGATTGGTTCAACAAAATCTCACACGTACAGAACATGCCTTTGGTTTTCTCTGGCTGTGACTGGAATTCTATCTTCTCTGGCTCTTCCCACCGTCAGCATCCTTGAGCATTCAGTGACCTGGGGCTTGCTGTCAACCGTGGTTTGTGAACTCTTCTCGGAAATAAAACAAACAAGCACCTCTTCTTCAAAGGTTGATAATATTCAGATGTTGGCGAACTCACTGATACTGGAGATCTGGTGCGATGTTCTGTTCACCATTCATAAATCCTCTGCTGCAAATGGAGCACAGAAAGATTATCAGGAGGTGTAGGACAGCATTTTGGAACAGACAATTTTGTTTGCATGGGAAGTCATGATTACTTGGTGGCACTCTGGGATCTATCAGAAAATTGATGCACTCCAGAGACTTGAGCAGAAAACCTTTTCCCTGAGAACATTGCTCTTTGGGATGAGAATCTTTCAAATGAGCTATGTAGGAGGACATAAGTGTCCTCTGGCAGTTTCTTTACCATATTTCCCACCAAAGAATTATTGAGGACCCTTTCCATCCACAGTATCTTTGACCCACTGCCATCAGGAAAGAGCTACAGGAGCTTCAAAACCAGGACTGCCAGGCTGGGATATAGATTCTTTCTGCAGCCGGTGAGATTGATGAACTGAGTAAATCATTCCAAAATTATACCTTCATGTATACTGTTTTATGTGATTATTTTGTGCTGTGCATTGTATGTGTGTGCACCATGGTCCAGAGAACTTAGTTGTACGTGTACAGTCAGACTTGAACTTCCACCACTATCTCTGTAATCTCTTCTCTCCACTTTTGATCCACTGGGGCAATTCATGGTGGACAATGAAATTACAAAATCGTTCATGTTTGCCATATGGGATGAATCCATAGATAACCTAAATGGTCGCAGGACACAACCGAACACAGGATGTCAATGTGAAGTGGCAGAACCACTGATTGTTATTCACACAGTCCTAGAATAATTCATTGACAGAGCAGTTTTAATTACGTGGAAAGACTGAACAATCTGAGGTGGTTCACCTCATTTGAAGAAGTGACAAGCAGGCTGGATCAGGGAGATGCAGTGAACACTGTGTATTTGGATTTTCAGAAGGCCTTTGACAAGGTGCTGCTCATGAGGCTACTTAAGAGCCCATAGTAGAACAGGAAACATACTAGCAATGGGTAGAGCATTGATTGATTGATTGGTAGGAAGGAGAGATTTGGAATACTGGGATCATATTCTGGTTGGCTCTAGTTACTGGTGAGGTTCCTCAGGGGTCGGTGTTGGGGCCACTTCTTTTTATGTTGTATATTTATGATTTAGATTATGGAATGAGTGCCTTTGTGGCCAAGTTTGCAGATGATATGAAGGTCAGTGGAGGAGCAGGTCGTGTAGACAGATTTGGAGAATGGGCTGAGAAGTGGCAAATGAAATACAATGTTGGGAAGTGGACGGTCATGCACTTTGGTCGATAAAATAAACAACCAAACTGTTTTTTAAATGGGGAGAAAATTGAAAATACCCAGATGCAAAGGGACCTGGGAGTCCTCGTGCATGATAACCTGAAGGTAAACCTGCAGGTTGAGTCGGTGGTGAAGAAGGCAAATGCAATGCTGCCATTAATTTCAAGAGGAATATGACAGCAGGGATATGATAAATAAATTATAAAGTTAGACACACAGTGCAGTAGCAGGCCCAATTTACACCTAATTAACCCACATCCCCACATATTTCAAACGGTGGGAGGAAACCGGAGCCCCCCGAGGTAAAACCCATGCAGAGAACATACAAACTCCTGACAGACAGCGCCGGATTCGAACCCTGGTCTGATCCCCATCATTGACGCTGTAAAGGTGTTGCACTCACCACTATGCCAACAGTGTGTCCATGAGGCTTTATAAGGCACTGGATGTTGTGAGCAGTTTTGGGCTCATTTAAGGATGGATGTGCTGATGTTAGAGAGGGTTCAGAGGAGGTTCACAAGGATGATTCTGGGAATGAAAGGAGGAGGAGCATTTGACAGTATTCATTGGAATGTAAGAGAATGGGGAGGGGGGAGAATGGGTCTCATGGAAACATTTTGAATGTTGAAAGCTGTAGATGTAAAAAGGTTGTTTTCCATGGCAGGACAAGAAGGCACAACTTCAGGGTTGAAGGGCGTTCATTTAGAACAGAGATGCAGAGGAATTTCTTCAGCTAGAAGGTGATCTATATATGGAGACCAGATCATTGGGTGTATTGAAGGCAGAGATCCATAGATTCTTGATTAGCCAGGGAATCCAAGGTCGGGCAGTGGTGCTGAGGGGCAGAATGGATCAGCTCATGATTAAAGGGCAGGGTAGGCTCCTAACAGTGAACAAGGGGGAGATTTGACAACTATAATGGTACCCCGCGGAATGTGCTCGCCGGTGAGCTGTGCAGAATCAATGTCCCCCGAATCAGTTCACGAAACAACAGAGAAGACCGGCGCCATGGCGACCAATGTCCGCCTTCCCACCCACAATGCCCCGGCGCTCAGAAAGCTCTCTCCGTCCCGTGCCCCACAATGCCTCCCGGGCAGGACGGAGCAGGCCCGGCGCTAAGCGCGAACGGACCCAACCTGTCTGGTGAGCGGGCCGGAGGAATCCCGCCCCAGTCCCGCAACCAGCACGTACCCGGCTCGGTGATTTATAAGGCCGACACTGCGAAGCTCTGCTCCATCAACCGTCACCTCATCAGAGGTGCCTGCGCTGGAGCACGGCACTAGCCCGCGCCTGGAGCAGCGGATGCGTCTTGCCGGGTCAAGGAGCCGGCGTGACAACGGCATGGAACGCGGGGCATTGTGGTTATTGTAGTTTGGAGCTCACCCACTGGGACGAAGGCGGAGGTCTGCAGACCTGCTCAGGGACCGGGCTAAACAGAACACAAAATATTGCAGATGCGGGCGTCGGGTACAAACGCAAAAGTGCCACGAAATTACAAGGCAGAGGAAGCCCTTTCCTTGGGATGTGGCGTGACCTGCTGAGTTTCTCCAGCAAGTTTGTGGATTGTACTTGAGTCCGGCATCTGGAGACGCTCTGGTTTACCGGGAATCTGAGAGAACAGATGGGGGGGGGGGGGGGGGGGGGGGGGGGTGCTGAACCATAGGTAATACATGTGGGAGTGGGGGTAGAAGAGATGGGGGAGGGAGAGGGAACCACAGGTTATACAGGTGTGTGAGGGAGGATGACAGTGATTGCCTCCTCCCCCCGAACTTTGCCTGCAGAACTAGAAAGGCTTTGTTCTGTTTCTTTTGACCTCTCGTGGCACATAAGTATCACCTTTTGCACTAGGTTAGGTAGCTAGAGCGTGTCCGTACCGGACAAGGAGTGGGGGCACGTAGTGCCAGATAATATTAGGCTCTTGTAATTCAAGTATGGATTTGAAGACCTAAGAGCAGAGGCAGACGTTCTCTGCCTGGCTAAAAAGGACAGCAAGTCTGCACAACCAACCCCTGTACTCTTGAACCCGTGTCACACTCTTGTGCTCTTAACACAACACTCACTAAATTCAAACAACATCCCAAAATGGGCAAGCAACCTCGTCTTGGTGTTATTACCACAGTCCTTGGGGAGTAAATGCCCGTAAATTCCTTCCACCCTGCTCATTTGCAGGAAACGCTCAGACTAAGCACCAGTAAGGGGTGCAGTGCTTGGCAAAAAACCTGCAAGCCTATTGTATACATGAGACCAACTGTCCCAGCAAAAATTTCTGGTGGACACGGTTCAGAAATTAATGTATTTCCACCCAGCAGCCTTGGCACATGCCATCCTACCCCGGATCTGCAACTACGAGCAGTTAACAGTTCCAACATTCTGATCTTCAGCACCAGGAAGATAAATGTCAAGTTCGAGAATCATCTTTGCACTTGGCCAGATAAATTCTCCAAGCTGTTGGAAGCAGGGGAAGTTGAAACAAGAGGACACAAGTTGAGGGTAAGGGGGCAAAATTTTAGGAGAAACATTAGAGGATGCTTCTTCACTCAAAGAGTGGTGTCTGAATGGAATAATCTTCCGGAAGAAATAGTTGAGGCAGTCAATTCTTTCATTTAAGAGGAGGTTCAATATATACTTGGATAGAGGGGGTGGGGGGTTGGAGGGTTATGGGCGGAGAATAGGTGGGGGGGGGAACCTAGTGGAGTTGTTTGAGTGAACTGGTGTGGACTCCACTGAAAAGCACAGCGTTACTCACCGCATTTGTACTAAGGGCCCACCTATTAATGCGAAAACACGTTGCTTGCCATCAGAGAAACTGCGTTTAGCTAAGGACGAGTTTGCCAAAATGGAGGAACTAGGCGTAATTCGTAGATCCAACAGCCCTTGGACATCCCCATTATACATGGTCCCCAAACACAATGGAGGTTGCTGACCATGTGGAGATTACAGGGGGTTTAACGACACCACCATCCCAGATCAGTATCCGATACCTCGTATTCTGGATTTCTCAGCTAATTTGCATGGAGCAAAAATCTCCAAAATAGACATTCCAAAAACAGCAATAATTACCCTGCTTGGGTTGTTCAAATTTTTACGAACACCATTTGGATTAAAGAATGCTGCTTAATTGTTTCAACGGGTGATGGACGCTTTAGGACGTGGTATGACCAATGTCTTTATTTACCTCAACATTTTATCCGTCTTCAAGAACTTGGACTGACAATCAATACCAATAAATACATTTTTGGACAGAAACAATTGATTTTTTGGGGCATGGAATTACTCTGGAGGGCGTGACCCCACTACCATCCAAAATTGAGACCATTATCAAATACTCAAAAGCTGGTATGGTTAAAAGCATACAGAAATTCTTAGGAATGGTCAATTTTTATCATCATTTTCTTCTGGGAGCAGCTCAGATCTTGAAGCTTCTTTTTGATTTACTGTCCAGTAATGCAAAAGCTATCCATTGGACTGCAGTGAACTGGGATTCACTGGTAGTGGGTTGTGCTGATGGCTGGTTCCACCTCAATCTGCTCACATACAACCCTGGTTTCCCACCTAAACCCAGAACCCTTCCAAAGACAACTGTGAGAACCTACCCTTAATTATAAGCTAATAAAAGTTTTTATTCTCCCTCCAGCTGTGAGAACTTTTATTCGTGCTACAATATTATTAGCTTATTCCCTAAATGATGGAGGCACTATCCAAGCCAGGTATGAAGCTGATAGACCCTCTGTCCCCCGATGTGGCTGAGGAGTTCATGTACTGGCCTATCTGAACGCGACCAGAGATGTCTTCCACACCAATGAACTCAGGAGGTCCAAACTCATTTCGAGGGTAGAAACAAAAGGTTCTGCAGTCACCAGAAATTGCATTACATACAATGCTGCCATTGAGGTGTTTAATTTGGAAAATGAGGTCCTAGCAAGGCACCAACTCGCTATATGTCACCAATGACCAGGAGAGACCATTGACGACTACCTGCTGGATCTGTAGATGGTTGCCAAGAAGTGCAGATATAAAGCAGTTACAGGCTGTGTTTGTGAAGAACAGATCTGGGACATTCTAGTTGCAGGTGTCCCACTCAAGGTACATGAGGCAGCAACTGTTTGAGTTGCATAAGAAGGATCTGGCTAGTCACATTGAACTAAATCATTGGAATAGGCCAAGCTCAAGAATGACGACATCGAAGCTAGTGAGCTCACTCCCTTCCAAGGACCGGCTGCTCCCGCTACCCCTGCCCTAACGGCTGCCATTTCCCATCACGTTGCCCGGCAAAATATTTAGTGTATTCCAGCTTTGGCAAGAAAGAACATTGGGCAAGGGAAAGCCCAGAGAAGTCCATGGCCTGCACCACTCCAGCATCCGATTCCAGCCCCAAACAGTCTGACCTGAATTCACCAAACCCACTTGCTCCGCTACACAGTGATGGAAGGAAGTGAGGAAATAGCACGAAAAGGCTCAGTAGCCATCTTGGTATGACCCAAATTTAAACGGCGCCATCATCATTAGAGGAAGGAGGGTGGTCATCTTGCCATGCCATAAGGTTAACACCATACTACCCACGCAGGGCAACCCAGTATTGTGGGGGCCACTCGAGTGAGAAGCATGGAGTTTGCCGGATCCTAGCCTCGATGGTTCTAGATCAGGACAGACCTCACCAGCTGAGCAACACCATAGTGACTGTGAAGGTAAACGGACACTCCAGTAAATGCATAATTGACACAGGCTCTACTGAAAGCTTCATAGACTCTCAGACTGTGTAAGAGTTCAACCTAAAGATGTATCCTTCCAATTATTGTATATTCCTTGTGTCTCAGTTGCATTCTACATATATTCAACAACGTTGTATAGTGCATGTCGTTTGAAGGGGGAATTTTGTAAAATACGCCTGTATGAACTTGATGATTTATGTGCTCCGGTGCTGTTGGGTCTGGACTTCCTGTGTCATCTTAAAAGTGTGACCTTGGAGTATTCTGGTCCCCTCCCCCCATAATGGTTCGGAACGGAGGACCCCCAAAATCAGAACCCACCTACAGCCTCTCCACACTTAATATCAACACCCCAGCTCTCTTCCTGAATCTGTCCTCAGACTGCAAACTTATTACTACAAAGAGCAGGAGGTAAAGCACAGCAGACCGAGATTTCATAAAGTCTGAAACACAACGTCTGCTTGATGAAGGTATCATCAAACCTAGCACTAGCCCATGGAGAGTGCGTGGTGGTGGTAAAAGGGGGGAAAAAATCCAGGCTAATAATTGAACATAGCCAAACTATTAATCAGGACACTCCTGCATATCCTCTCCCTCAAATTTCAGACATGGTGAATAATACTGCGCAGTTTCGGGTCTATTCGACCATTGACTTGAAAGCTGCTTATTACTAGCTGCCAATCCATTCTGAGGACCGTCCATATATGGCATTTGAGGCTAACGGTCATCTCTATCAATTCCAGAGGGTCTCTTTTGGTATCACTAATGGGGTTTCTATCTTCCAGAGGCAGATGTACAGAATGGTGGATGAGTATGGGTTGAAGACTACCTTCCCCTACCTCAATAATGTCACCATCTGTGGCCATACCTCAGAAGACCATGATACCAACCTCTAGAGCTTTCTTCACACAGCGAAAGCCCTGAACCTCACTTATAACTCGAGCAAGTGCATGTTCAGAACTAAACATCTGGCTATCTTGGACTACATGGTGGAGAATGGCATCATTCCCAATAGGGAATGTACTGTGACTAACGCTACTCCTCATGAGCTCCTATTGAATTTCAAAAGAAGGTTGGCATCGGGAACGACACTCCCAACCTGGCTCACCACTCCTGGTCCAGTCCTTCTCAGGAAGCATGTGAGGTGAAGCAAGACCGACCCCCTGGTGGAAAGGGTGAAACTGGTCCACGCCAATGTAGCGTATCCAGATGGCAGAGACAACAGTCTCCATCAGGGACCTGGTACCTGCCAGAATAGAGGGTCAGTTGCCTCAAGTGCCATGAGCCACAGAGCTCATTCTCACCACCCCCAGTCAGGGCTCCCTTGCACCGTTAAGCCAGAGACCCAGTAAGGGGATCAGGAGACCCAAGGAGTCCAAGGCCCCCAGTGCTAAGGTGCTCCACCAGGATCTCCAGACTGCTTAAATCTATACATTTGTAAATAAATGTACATTTTTGATTTTTTTCAGAATCCATGTTCTCTGTCTTCATTCACAGACCCTAAATTCTGCAGGAAGGGATGAATGGAGTGAACTGGGATTCACGGGTAGTTTGTTGTGCTGATGACTGGCCCCACCTCCCGGCTCCACTTCCATCTGCTCACTATAACCCTGGTTTCCCGCCTAAACCCAGAACCCTTCTGAAGACTACTGTGAGACCCTACCCTTAGTTATCAGCTAATAAAACCTTTTATTCGCGCTTCATGAACTGAAGAGGTAAACAACCCCTTCTTGAAGATGAAAAATTTGCTGGCTATGCTCAGCTACCCAGTTTTAAATGCAGCCACCGCCCTTTCCACAGACACTGTTAGAGCTCACCATTCCCAGGACCACAAAGGCTTTGAGCAGATGCTTGGGTTTTTTCTCATATTACACCCAGTGGATCCCTCAATACGCTGGTAAGGTTTGTCCCCTCTAAAAAGCCGCCAACCTCCCTCTCTCGACTGAAGCCCAAACTGCTTTTAACTATCTGCGAAATCACATTGGAAAAGCTGCCATGCACATGGGGGATGAGAATGTACCTTTCCAAGTGAAAAGTGAGGATTCGGATGTAGCCCTTGCTGCTACCCTGAACCAGGCGGGCAGGCTGGTTGCATTCTTCTCTCGGACATTGCAAGGCCACGAGCTCCAGAACTCCTGTGGAAAAGGAGACTCAAGCCATTAGGCACTGGAGACACGACCTGGCTGGTAGGAAATTTACATTCCTCACTGACCAGAGCTCGGTCGCATTCATGTTTAATGATGTCAAGAGGGGCAAAATCAAAAATGACAAAATTGCTAGGTGGAGGATCGAGCTCTTAGACTAC
Organism: Narcine bancroftii; assembly: GCF_036971445.1. Lineage (NCBI taxonomy): Eukaryota > Metazoa > Chordata > Chondrichthyes > Torpediniformes > Narcinidae > Narcine > Narcine bancroftii. The sequence goes on along the minus strand of NC_091472.1, from coordinate 208,863,983 downwards.
AATTATAACATTGCCTATTGACCAGGAGCTCTTTATGACCCTTCAGATACTTTATCCAGAGGAAGCTGTGCCTCTGCACAGATCGGCCAACTGTGGTCTCTGTACAATGAGCTCTGCCAGCCAGGAGTTACCCGCATGGCTCATTTTGAAAAGGTGCGCAATCTGCCCTACTCATGGAAGGCATCAGGGAAATGACCAGGTCTTGCCAAATCTGCATGGCGTGCAAGCCGCACTTCTACTGCCCTGCAAAGTCACACCTGATCAAGTCATCCAGGCCCTTCGAATGGCTGTGTCAATTTGAAGGGACCTTTTCCCCTCCATGAACGGGAACTTTCTTCCTCTCTATCATTGATGAGTACTCCTGCTTCCCATTCACCATCCCACATCCAGACATTTCCACTTCATCAGTCAAAAAGGCCCTAGATTCCATTTTCACCCTGTTTGGGTATCCCAGCTATATTCAGTTACCAGGGCTCATCCTTAATGAGCGATGAGCTACCTGCTGGTGAGAGGCATCGCATCCAGCAGGACTACTAGCTCCAACCCCCAGGGGATTGAACAGGCTGAAAAAGAGAATGCCACGATCTGTAAGTCAAAAGGCCTTCCAGACTCACACTGGCAAGAAGCTCTTCCTATGGCGTTCCATTCCATCCAGTAACGACTATGTACTGTGACTAACGCTACTCCTCATGAGCTCCTATTGAATTTCAAAAGAAGGTTGGCATCGGGAACGACACTCCCAACCTGGCTCACACTCCTGGTCCAGTCCTTCTCAGGAAGCATGTGAGGTGAAGCAAGACCGACCCCCTGGTGGAAAGGGTGAAACTGGTCCACGCCAATGTAGCGTATCCAGATGGCAGAGACAACAGTCTCCATCAGGGACCTGGTACCTGCCAGAATAGAGGGTCAGTTGCCTCAAGTGCCATGAGCCACAGAGCTCATTCTCACCACCCCCAGTCAGGGCTCCCTTGCACCGTTAAGCCAGAGACCCAGTAAGGGGATCAGGAGACCCAAGGAGTCCAAGGCCCCCAGTGCTAAGGTGCTCCACCAGGATCTCCAGACTGCTTAAATCTATACATTTGTAAATAAATGTACATTTTTGATTTTTTTCAGAATCCATGTTCTCTGTCTTCATTCACAGACCCTAAATTCTGCAGGAAGGGATGAATGGAGTGAACTGGGATTCACTGGTAGTTTGTTGTGCTGATGACTGGCCCCACCTCCCGGCTCCACTTCCATCTGCTCACTATAACCCTGGTTTCCCGCCTAAACCCAGAACCCTTCTGAAGACTACTGTGAGACCCTACCCTTAGTTATCAGCTAATAAAACCTTTTATTCGCGCTTCATGAACTGAAGAGGTAAACAACCCCTTCTTGAAGATGAAAAATTTGCTGGCTATGCTCAGCTACCCAGTTTTAAATGCAGCCACCGCCCTTTCCACAGACACTTCCAGTACATCAACAAACAATGGAAACCGTCAGCATTCTTCAGCCACCATCTTCGTGAATTAGAAAATAAATACAGTGCTTTTGATAAAGAGCTTTTGGCCATTTACTTGTCTATTCAACATTTCTGTCATTTTTCTGGATGGCAGAGCCTACTATGTATACCAACCACAAGCCCTTAATATTTGTGTTTTCCACGGAAGCAGAGCCCTGATCAGCGCAACAACAACAGTAATTATCATTAATTTCAGAATTTTCCACAAAAATAGAACATATTTCCAGGAAAGACAATGTCGTAGCTGATGCATTGTCCAATCCATACATCAAGATATTGACTACGCAGCTTTGGCCATGGCTCAAGAATATGACCATGAGATGAATGTTTATCAGACTACAATCACGAACCTGCAATTGAAGGATGTCCAGTTTGGAGCTAATGGCAAACTACTCCTCTGTGATATATCAACGGGAAACCCACACCCAGTAGTTCCATCATCATGGAAACGTCGAGTATTTGACTCCATGCAAGGTCTCTCACACCCATCAATTAGATCAATTGTCCGTATGGTTTCCAAATGGTTCATGTGGCATGATCACATGATGTTACACAAATGGCGAGGTCCTGCATTGCCTGCCAGAAAGCAAAGGTTCAGCAACATACTAAGGCACCACTGCAGTCCATCCTGGCAGTTACTCGTTGTTTTGCTGGTGTCCACATGGATGTTACTGGTCCATTTCCTGTTTCAAGAGGATATTGTTACCTTTTTACAGTAATAGACAGGTTTACGCGATGGCGTGAGGCAGTACCTATGGTAGATGCTACTGTAGACACTTGTGCTCAGTTCCTGAGTGTCTCATTTTGGTTTACCAATGCATGTTACTTCAGATCGAGGACCACAATTTACTTCCTCAATGTGGACGGCCTTGCTTGCTTACTCGGTACAACAATTTATCATACAAATGCCTATCATCCCTAGGCTAATGGAATGGTGCAAAGATTTCATCGGCATCTCAAGTCGGCCTTGATGGTTGTTAGACTGCCCGAACTGGGCTGATGAGCTGCCCTGGGTATTAGAACAACTCCAAAGGAGGACCTCCAAGCTTTTTCTGCCAAGCTCATGTACAGTGCTCTGTTGGTGGTCCTGGAGCAGTTCGTCCCCTACCTTTCCAATGATGATCCTAAGGAACTGCTCAGCAGTCTAAAGGAGACCGTAGGAAAATTTACCCCATACCACCTTCTTCGCATGGAGAACACTCTTCTTTTGTGCCCGAAGACCTCAAAAACTGCGAATGTATCTTCTTCCGTAGGGGATCAGTCAGTCCACCTTTCCAGATGCCTAACAAAGGACCTTGTAATAAATACTTAAACTAGGTCAACCTGTATTTTGGATATTGGAGGGGAAGCCACTATTGACAGGCTTAAACCAATTTATGTGGATAAGTCTTTCCCACTTCAGCAGCCAACAGTCCGTTGCAGAGGTTGATCACCTAGAAGACAAACTTTTCTGCCGGTTCTTGGGGTGGGGGGGGGTGGTGTAGCAGTGCTATGGAGGCACTACAACTTCCAGAAAGCATTGAACCAGCTATGTGACGTCAACATGTGTCAGGCGAGTGATTCAGGCTTTTATAAGGTTGTGTGTGTTTTGAACAGTAAATCCATTTGATTCACTGAAGAAATGCCTTGTGTGGTTATTTCATCGTGCCCACTGTGATTCCAGTGGCCTCAAAGGACCCACAGACCTGCTAAACTTCTCCAGTATCGCACCTGCTGAGCTTCTCCAGTATCGCACTGCAGTCCCAGCATCTGCAGACTCCACAATTTAACTTTACACAGAGGATGGTGGGCATGTGAAATGAGCTGCCAGGGGAAGTAGTGGAGGTGGGTGAACTTAGAAGATATATATTCAGGAATGTGGATCCGAAGGGTGTCATTGGAATGTTTGTAAAATGGGGCCAGCATGAACAAGCTGGGCCAAAGGGCCTCTTTCCTGCACTGCACAATTTTATGACCCATCGAGACTGATCCATGCCCCATACCACTTGGGTTCAGAAAACATTCATTCACCTTGAGTTTCCAAATGAGTTTACGAAACACTCATTCCCACTTGTGGCAAAGGCTTCCAGACTCTTACCCTTCCCCCCATCCCAGGTTTTGTGCCCCAAATGGTCCCCAAATCCCACCTCCCCCAGCCCCCTCCGTCACCAGAAAAGTTAGAGGAGAAAGACACTATCAGTTGTCTTACAGTCAATGGGACCAGGCAGAATAATAGAACAGAATAGATGGGCCAAATGACCTGTTTCTGTGCTGTTCAGTGGTTCAACAGCAGAAATGCCATTCAAATAATCCTAATTAAAGCCCAAGCACAAAACGCTGGATGTTCAAGGTCCAGGCCATTCATTTGGCATATGCCAAGTACATTAAGCTGCAGGACAGTTACAGGGGCTGTTAAGATCAGCTGGAGGGGGATGAGACAGTGGACACAGACCAACAGGTGTTTTGGGTCAGCCCAGCAACAAAATCCAGCTCATTTGTGGACTCACTGGAGCTTCAACAGGGTGGCCAACTGGGTAAAGCCTTGCCACAGCTGAAGGGCATCCAGCCAGTGTGAACCCACTGGTGGGTCCTCAGGCTGGAGGACTGAGTGAAGCCTGTGCCACACTTGGGGGAGGTGAAGGACCTCTCCCTGGAGTAAACCTGCAGGTGTACTAACTAGTTGTACGCCTGCCCACATTCAGAGCAGGTGAACACCTTCTCCTTCCATGAGTCCTCTGGTGCATGCCCTGTGCCGCACTCAGGGCAGGACTCAGAAGGGCCTCTTGCTGGTGTGGACTCGCTGGTGCTCATACAGGTGGGATGATCTGGTAAAGTGCTTGCCGCACTCAGGACAGGTGAATGGCCTTTCCCCAGTATGGACCCATTGATGGGTCCTCAGGATGGACAACTGGCCAAACCCCCTTCCACACTCGGGGCAGATGAACGGCCTCTCCCCTGTGTGGAGCAGCTGGGAGGTCTGGCTGAATCCCTTCCCGCACTCGGAGCAGACGAAAGGCCTGTCACTGCTGTGAATCTTCTGGTGGCTCAGCATGTTTGATCGCCCGCTGAAACCCTTGCCTGAAATGGAGCCGTTCGGTGATGGTTGGAGACTGGAAATGGGGGGCTTTATCTTCCTTGGAAAGGAGGAGGTTGAGGTGGACGTGTCTGTGAGGGGCTCAGTCAGGGTGGGCAGTGAGGAAGATTCCTCCATAACAGCCACGTTCAGTTAAAGTCCCTCAGTTCTGGGTGAGGAGGAGAATTAATGGGAACCGAGGATTTCGGATCCACTCAGAGAGAGGGTGGTTGCTGTCTGGAACTGTGAGAAACAGAAGTACCTTCACAGAAATTGCTCGAGACAAAAATTGAGAACAAAGAACATTTATTATACAACAATGCAAAGTTGAGTGCTTCCCCTTACCCTGGGAATACACACACACACTGGGGCTCACCCAACTTTTATACAGTTTATTTCAGTATAGAAGTACCCTCCCCCTTACATTCTTTTGCCTCCTGGATGAGTTTGGCATTAGGTAATCCTGTCTGTGAACTTGGAGGACCAGGGGGTATCCTGTTGGTGTCTGCCTGTCCCGCATCGGACTTATCAGCCACAAACGAGCCTGCAGCTGACGTGGACATTTACCCCCTCCATAAATCTTCATCCGCGAAGCCAAGCCAAAGAAGAAAGAAGATTCCCATCATGTCATTGTCCTTATTGTCCTTATTCACAAACCTGCCTTTGTCCTTATTCACACCTTCCTGACCCTGAGGGCTTACTAACTTCTAAAATGCAGAACTTGCTAATTCTGTCTAAAAGACTAGAAGACCCTTATCTTATTCAGACGAACTTTACTTCCTACATTCTATTATCTATCCTTATCCTATTCATACTGGCTTTATTCATTACACATATATCCATACTAGCTTTCTTCATCTTTCATATTTTCATATTAGTTTTACTCATCTCTCACAATCCTCACTTTTCCTTTAGCTATGCTTCATGAATTCTCAAGTGGAATGTATTACTTGTAAACTTAGTCTTTTTCCCAGCGAGTCAGTAAACGAACTGCAGTCTCAGCATCATCAGACAGAATTTGGGAAACATGCATCCTTTGGGTTATAGTGCTCTGACGAGGGGTCCGTTGAATTAAATACTGCACACAACTCTTTAGGCAGGGGAGCACTATAATGGCCAGAATAGCGAGTCCAGCCGCTTTCAGGTCTGTGGGTATCAGACTCCAGTTGCCAATAAAAAGTCTAGTCCATCCCACACCGGACTGAGGTTGCCAAGTCTGAACCTGGGCATGAGAAGATTTTCAAACTCCTGAAGAAGTGTCTTTAACCGCCTGACCATTGTGAGCATTGTCATTAACCAGTCTTTCATAAATGCTGCCTTCAGCAGCCAATGAGTAATCGAGAGCCAGGCGGTTTTATTGAACTGTGGCTCGTATCTGTCGTCTTTCTTCAGGCCATTAATTCAGGGCAATCGCTGTCTGTTTGGTGATGATCTCCAAGGCTGCCTGGAGTCTGATTAAACGATTTAAATGCCAAGCAGCTTTAGTATTCTGGAGCAGCTTACATCGTTAACAACTGGAACTCCCCTTACAGTGGTGGTGCTTAACATTCCGAATGTCTGTGTGACTCAAAGGATGAATAACAGGAGACCAAGTTGGGGAGGGGGGGGGGGTTTCTTGTCACTTAACCTCTGAGTTGCAGCTTGTCTGCGAACATTAGCATAAGTATCACTGAACCTGTGAGTTGCAGCCTGTCTGTGAACATTAGCATATGTATTCACTCTATCTCTGCCACATGTACAATCCTGAATAACATTCTGTCTGTCATTGTCCCACCATCTTCTTTGTGCTATCTCTTTAAAACTCCTCTTTTTAATACCTGTAGAGGCCAAAATACAAATCAAATCTACTCTCCTAGGGCTGTTCTGTTCCCCTGGTCCATGTTGGGATCCTATATTAACCCATGCCCCACTATGACTATACTCTATACCTGTGCCCTGTCTACATTCTAAAGGTAAATAATTGTCACCTCTGCTGCCCTTGTTCCAGGAGGACTTAATACATCTTGAGCAATTTGGTGATTTCCCAAAAATTGGGAACCAACAAGTGAACATAACAACAAATCGTAAAAACAGCATTGCAGCACTTTTTTCCGGCGTAGTGTAACTTTTAGATCAGAAGGATGAGGGACTGCATGCCAGGTGGAGGGTAGATTATCAATGTCGTTAGTCTGTGGTTCAGCAACTCATTTAATTCGTTGGATGTGGCTCCATCCCTTTTCTTTCATTCACATGGCAGTGTCTGTAATCAAAAGTACACAATAGGGGCCATCCCAGACAGATTTTAGTTGGTGATCTTGCCATGCTTTTTTTATACCCAATCACCAGGTTTAATAGAATGAATAGGATACTCCAGGGGTGGAGTTTGAGCTAATAAACCCTTCTGTCGTAAGTCATACAGAGAAGTAGAAAGTCCCTGTAAATATTTAGATATGTATTGGTCATTAGCCTCAGGGATAGGGATATCAGTGTGGAATGCCATGTAAGGAAGACCAAACATCATTTCATATGGTGAGACAGCAAGGTCCTTACGAGGAGCTGTGCGAGTCCTAATTAAAGCTAAGGGTAAGCATTTAATCCAGGAGAGGCCAGTTTCCTCATGAAGTCGAGTGAGCTGATTTTTCAAGGTCTGATTCGTTCATTCAACATGACCTAAGCGCTGGGGGTGCCATGGGGTATGTAGCTGCCAATCTATTCCCAGGAATTTACACACACCCTGGAGTACCTGAGAGGTAAAATGTGTACCTCGATCTGAGTCAATGGTTTGAATCATACCATATCGTGGAATCACAGACTCCAGTAGTATCCTGATAATAGTGCTGGCACGATCATTACGGGTCAGGAAAGCCTCAACCCATCATGTGAAATGATCTACCATCCCCAGGGGGTATTTGTAAACCCCTATCTTAGGTAATTCCGTAAAATAAATTTGTATCCGTTGAAACGGGCGTACAGCTATATCGCGACCTCCAGGCATTACCTGGCGCATAACTTTCTTATTTACTCTCTGACAGATTGGACAACCCCGAGGACTCTGCTTGGCTATAGTGTGTATTCCCGAGCAATGAAAAGACCGTACAAAAGTATCCACAAGTGCGTGTGTTCCCCAGTGTGTCTGCTGGTGGAGCTGATCAATAACTTGCCGAGCCCAGGCTTTGTTCAGCACTTGGCATCCTTCTGCCGTCCACCACAACCCATCAAAGTTTGATGCATTCTCTGGTCCTTCATGTAAACCTCCTCTTCCTGTGAAAAAATGGGAGTCTTTTGAACCTCATATGGGGTGGGCAGTAACAGGTGCATGTCTATTTTCTCCGTGAGTGCAGCCTGTTTGGCAGCTGCATGTCTATTTTCTCCGAGAGTGCAGCCTGTTTGGCAACTGCATCTGCCTGTCTGTTCCCCTGTGCTTCAGGGCTGTCACCACTTTGATGGCTCAGTACATGAACTACAGCTATTTCCTCAGGTAATGTAAGAGCATCTAGAGATTGGACAATTAAGTTTTCATGGATCAACTTTTGTCCTTTCCCAGTTATCATTCCCTGCTCTTTCCAGATCTCCCAAAGGTGTGCACTACTCCAGAAGCGTACTTTGAGTCTGTGTAGAATGTGCCCACCTTGTTCTCTAGACCCTGGAGAGCTCTACAGAGGGCATACAATTCACAAGATTGTGCTGACCAATGACCAGGAAGGCGACCAGCTTCAATCACTACTCCTTCCTTCCCATCCACTACACTATACCCGCTATAGCGAGTGCCATCAATGCAATGGGAAGATCCATCAATAAACCACCTTTCACCCTCCTGTAAAGGCTCATCACTTAAATCCTCTCTAATTTTGGTCTGTAAATCTATTACCTCTAAACATACATGCTCTAACTCATTTATGGTATTGTCAGAATTTGGAGAAACCAAGAAAGCTGCTGGATTGTGTTGTTTATTTGTAATCAGGGTCAAATCATCCCTATCCATTTGGATCACTTCATATTTTAAAATTCTAGAGTCTGTAAGCCACCTTCCAGCATGTTGTATGAGAATATTGCTGACTGTGTGAGGGGTGTGAACTATCATCGGGGCATCAAACGTAATCTTTCGTCCTTCCTCAACTAAAATAGCAGTGGCTGCGATGGCTTGCACACATTCTGGCCAACCACAACAAACAGGGTCTAAAACTTTTGACAGAAAAACAACTGGCTGTCTACAGCCTACCCTCTCTTGTGTTAGTACTCCAGTGGCCACACCTCCTTTCGCATTGGTATATAGGTCAAATAGCTTATTTAGGTCAGGTAAAGCCAACACTGGGGCACTAATGAGGAGCTGTTTCACCAAGTTAAAATCTTTAATCTCTTCCTCTGTCCAGACAACAGCTTCGCCCCCTAGAATCATGAGTTTATCATAGAGAAATCTGACCATGCTAGAATAACTTTCAATCCAGATTCTACAGTATCCCACTAAACCAAGGAATTTCCTAAGTTCTTGAGAGGTGGGATCTGTAGAATACCACGTATCCTCTCTGGACTTATTTTCCTAGTCCCCTGACTCACCAGATGACCTAAGTATTTAACTTCTGATTGAACAAATTGTAATTTGGATTCACTCACCCTGAGACCCTTATTCTCCAGACAATTCAAAAGTTCAACAGTTTAACTAATTCGTACGTTTTTCCCGTGATTAACAAATCATCAACATATTGTATCAACTGACAATTCTCTCTCCGAGGGGCTTCATCTAGTATTTGTTCTAAGACCTGGCCGAATAAATTTGGTGATTCTGTAAAGCCCTTGGGAAGGACCGTCCACCGGTATTGATTCTTGCATCCAGTAAAAGGATTTTCCCATTCAAAGGCAAACATGTCTCTGCTCTCCGTTGCTAATGGACAGGTCCAAATAGCATCTTGGAGGTCAATCACACTAAACCATTTACTATGGGGATCGATTTTACCCATTGTCGTATAGGGATTAGGTACAACCGGGTGATGGGTGAGAATAATTTTGTTCAGCTCCCTCAAGTCCTGCACTAATCGATAGGTACCGTCTGGTTTTTGGACAGGTAAAATTGGGGTATTAAAAGGTGACATACAAGGTTCAAGTATACCATCTTTCACCAATTGGTCAATTACTGGCTGCAGCCCCTTTCGGCCAGCCATAGGAATTGGGTACTGTTTTCGTCCAATTACTTGCTCAGGATTTTTTTTTTTAAACTTTATTTATAATTTTATGACATGAATAAAATAAAAATTACATTTAAAGAAATAATAAAAAATAAGATAATAAAAATTAGAATACTACATCATTAAACTACACAAATTAACCCCCCAATAATTATAACACAACATTAATCATCTAATTTAAAATTAGTCCAACCCTCCCCGCCCCAAAAATAAAGAGTGAAGAATTAATTAACAATGTTGTAAATAAAATAGAAAAAAACCCACTTACAGAAAAAGGATAAAACTTAACAAAAAAAATTACTAACCACAAAAAAATTATCAATACTAAAGTAATACCCTTAAACATATATTTAAATCAAACATAACACATATATTTAACAAATGAAATCCACTTTAAAACTAAGTTCAAATATTAAAATCATATATCAACCACATATATCAACCATCATAATTAATAATACATAAATTCAGAATTTCCATTAATACCGTTTCCTTTATAATTCATCGAGAGAACAAAAACATCCCTTAGAAAAACAACCAGATAAACTTTTTATTCCCTTCCCCTCCCCTTATATAAAAAAAGAAAAAAAGAAAAAAAGTTCAAACTCTTATAAAATTCTCCATATTCTTCATTTATAACATCCTCAAAATTCTCTATCAAAATTAACTTAATTTTATTAAACTCTTCTCCCTCAATGTATTTGTACTTGATTTTCTTCTTTTTCTTCTTATCACCTTTCCCCTCATCTAATTCAACATCCTCAATTTTTGACTTATTATCTTCTGTGACATCATCCTCTTAAAAAAGAGAGAAAAAAAAGAGAAAAAAAAACCCCAAAAAAAAGAGAAAAAAAGGAGAGAAAAAAAACTCCTAATTCCCTCTCAATTACAATCAGAAAACAAAAAGAGTTAAAAAAAATTATTTATTGTTTTTAAAAATCATAAAAAAAACATTCACTTCTTAACCCAAAAATTAAAAAGAAAAAAAAACAGGTCAGAGGTCACGACTACCTCCTCCTGTTTAAACCGCCCAAAGCAGTAACTCCCACAAAATATTGGGTGTGAGATAACTCACAGGTAGCTGATGACTTCTGGAAACTAGTGCCCACCCAGTTCCCTCTCCCAACTCCCATTTCATTAAACTATCATCATTATTTAAGCTATTTAAATTCTTCTCAAAAAAAAAGATAAAAGATTTATTTTTTTAAATCAATGTTACCACTTCGGTCACCATTGCTTCCATTTCTTTTAAAAATCTGGATCCCACCTTACATCTCTACTCTCTTTGGAGACCTTAAAGGACTACATCATTCCTGAAACTGCATGATTGGTAGAGACTGAGCAAAGTCCATAACCTCTTTGGGATTGTCAAAGAACTTTGGCTGATTTCCATCCTGAAAAATCTTCAGTACCGCAGAATACCTGAATGTTGCCTTGTCTTTTTTTTCACAACCGTTCTTTCACAGAATTAAATTCGCGTCGTTGAAACATAATTTCTTGACTCAAATCTTGATAGAAGAAAACAGGATTATTCTGAACCATCAAAGGAGATCTATTTTGCTGGGCATTTCTAATAGCCGTACATAAAATTGTCTCTCTGTCACAATAGTTTAAACAACGGATCAGAACAGGTCTTTGATTCTGTCCTGAAAAAGATATTCTTCTTAAAACTCTATGAGCACGTTCCAGTATTAAACCTTCAGGGAATTTATCCTGTCCTAACACTCGTGGAATCCATTCAGTAAAATATTTTCTTGGATCTGGTCCTTCTATGCCTTCTGGCAAACCAACAATTTTCACGTTGTTCCGTCTAGATTGATTCTCCAAATAATCAACCTTTTTTGCTAAATTTTTGTTTTGGATTTGCAATGTTTCAATTATTCTATTTTCATCTTGCAGTTGATCCTGTACATTGACTAAACCTTGATCACACATTTCAAATCATTCAATGGTTTCAAGCTTAAAAGCTCCATTAATGGCTTCCGCCATTGCATTAATCTTGGAAATAAACGGGTTCACAAAATTAGCTAAGTGACTCAATACAGAATATATCTTATCTTCAAGATCCTTAACAAACATTTCAACAGAAGTAGATTCAGGCATAATGGGGTCTTGCTGTTCCTTAGAGACCACGGGATCTTCTGTCTCTTCCCTTAATTTAATATCTTTTCTAGCAGTTTGACTTCGTATAAAAATCCATCTCAAAGTCCCCCCAACAATGCCAGGAGACTGAAGATCAGGGTTATCTTTAATCCAAATCTCTTTAATCATCTTCACTGAATCGATGTCTGGAAAAACCGTTGTAATTGAAGATGCATTTTGCAGCGCCACCACTGTAGCAGTCGAATGACAGCTCTTTAACTCTCCAGCTGGTGGCGCCCCAGCTGTTTCAACTGTCAAAGTCTCAGTAACAGCATTCATAGTGGCCTTGTGTGAAATACTGGCACCTGGCGAGCCCTTTGTTCTGAAAGCTGTTGAGTGCAACCTTCAGAGAGCCTTACCGGTTTAAAACAGAGTTTCAATGCCGAAATCTGTACGTCTTCTTCTGGATCCATTCTACGTTGAGTCCTGGCTTCTTGTAAACAAGTAGGCTCAGACAATTTCGGAAAATGTAGTTTTTTAACAGTATATTGATGTTTTCTTTTACCTTTTTTTTTGCATATAATTCATTAGGCACCAATCCAGCACCTCTTATTATTTATAAACTTTTAAAAGAACTTTAACGAGCACTTAAAGACAAAACAATAAATCAGAGTCAGGAGAGGTCTGGAAGGCACGTCTGTTCCCTACGCCATCTTGCCACGCCCCCCCCCCCCCTTGCTCAGGATCTTTTAATGTTACTTGCAGGGGAGGAATATCTAACACTCCTCTATTGCCTATTTTTGCCCATACTCCAGGATTTATTAGTTCCCGATCCTCCTCGGTTAATACATACAATTGAACCCCAATACCTAATTCCTGTGGTCTGGTGCCGATAGACAATTTCTCCTGTAAATCTCATCCTAACAAACAAACTCCAGCTTGTGGAACTAGTAGAATGTCCTCCGTTACTATCTTCTCTCCCATTTGTATTCTTACATCCCTTAATACAAGGACCGTAAAATCTCTTCCTCCTACTCCCGAAATCATCACTGTCCCCTCTATCTTAACACCCTCGTGTAGTTGTAAAATATTAGACCGGGCTGCTCCAGAATCTACTAAAAATATCATCTTGTCACTGTGGGGTCCTATGCTTAAATTTACTAATGGTTCTCCATGCAGCCCCACGGTGTGTATTGACTGAGAACCGTGGCCCCCCTATTCATAATCTGCTTCCATCAGGGCATAAGATCGCATCTCCCTGGCTCACATTGGGCATTCTCTCTTAAAATGTCCCTCCTTTTTACAATGGTAGCAAACTAATGCTCCTGTTTCCCAATTCCTACCGGGATAACCACGAGGTCCCGGGAACGGTCGTCATCCCCGGAATTCCCCTCTACCCTTGCCCCTGCTCTAGTTTCTACTCTCCCACTCCCGGTGTTCCTCCCAATGTCCAGGAGCTGGCACACAGCCCCTACCCTTTCCTTGCTGTTCCTTCACGACTTCCTTGACTGCCTGCATCAAAATCTTAGCCTTTCCTTTCTGTTTATCCTCAGACTTCTGGATGTATGCCCTTTGTGCGATCTGTAGAAGCTGTCTTATTCCCTGCTCATGCCAATTCTCAGTCTTCTGCAATTTCCTTCTAATGTCTGGCGCTGAGTTTGTAACGAAGCCTGTTAATACCAATTGTTCACCCGCTGGGGATTCTACATCCAGATCCCCATATTGCTGTATGGCCGTACGCAATCTATTCAGAAATGCAGAGGGGGTCTCCTCAGGACCTTGGGGAACCTCAAATGCTTTCTTAAAATTCTGTCCCTTTGGAACAGATTCCCTGATTCCTTTTATCAGATTAACTCTATATTCCTCCATTAATGTACGACCATCATTAGTATTCTTATCCCAATTTGGTTTTGCCAGGGGGAATTTAAGTTCCCTATCCCTATCCCTATCCCAGACTCTGCCTGGCGAATCATTCCACGTTCATCCAAAGTGAACAGAGCCCTAAAGATCGATGTTAACTCATCCCATGTATATATATTTGGACCCAAAAACTGATCTAATTGTTCGGCACATTCCTGAGGATCCTCTATTAGGGAGGTCATTTCTCTCTTAAAGTTATGCACCTCCGTACTAGTTAGGGGCACATTTACAAACCCAAGACCCCCTCCCAAGGGAACTTCCCGTAAAGGTCTCATCCAGTTAATTTCTGGCTTATCCTCTCCTTTATAATGTCTAGGTTCCTGCTCTTCGGGAAATGAATCAAAGGGTTCTGCCCTTTCCTCCCCGAGGGTCTCACACCGATCTGAGTCCAAGTCTCCTCCCTCTCTTGTCAATTGAGGTGGTAATCTAGTACTGTGAACGGGTCATCATACCACCCCTACTTTCTTCTCCTTTAGCTGTGGGGGAGGAGGGGAAGGTGAAGAAGGGTAGAGCATAGGAGAGAGGGGAAAGATAGGAGCCAGCATAGGAGGAGCATAAGGTGGAGGAAGGGAATGTAACACATCTCATCCTTGTGTTTCAGGGACAAAAGGTTCCTCATCCTTCTTGTCCTTACATTCCTTTTCATTCAAAACCAGTGGATCAACTGATCCACTGAGCCAGCAGGCTGCATATTCTCTGCTCTCAATATTATCTCTTTGATTTTGATAAAGCCAGATGTCCAATGCCTGACACATCCAGTCCTCATCGGATCCGAACTTTGGCCAATATACCGAATTCCCTTTTATCAGGTTTTTAACCCATTCCAGACAGCAATACCTGACCATGGTCTGTTTGTCGTTCCCGTGGGTTCTCCCGCACCCCAATCAGATAGCATTAATCCTAATGGACTTTTCTTAGTTATCTGATTGTCCCGTCCTTCCTTAGGACTATCTCCCCTGCTACTCACACCTCCCATACTAACAGGTAAGTAAAATTCCTCTTACCGGGATCCAGTAGCTATTCCTAGCACGCTTCCTTAACATCGTCCCATCATTTGTTCTCAATGCCTCTTCTCGGATATCACTCGCTTCATCCACTGACCAGTCACCTGCCATCTGTGAGTCCAGCTGAATCAGCCGGGGTGCACCTACCCCCGTCGTCGGGCACTCTGTCAGTGGAGGGAGTGCGATCCCGGACGAGTCCCCATTTGTGAGAAACAGAAATACCTTCACAGAAATTGCTCGAGACAAAAATTGAGAACAAAGAACATTTATTATACAACAATGCAAAGTTGGGTGTTTTCCCCTTACCCTGGGAATACACACATACACTGGGGCTCACCCAACTTTTATACAGTTTATTTCAGTATAGAAGTACCCTCCCCCCTTACATTCTTCTGCCTCCTGGATGAGTTTGGCATTAGGCAATCCTGTCTGCCTACGTGCTGTTTCTGTGAACTTGGAGGACCAGGGGGTATCCTGTCGGTATCCCATCATGTCATTGTCCTTATTCACAAACCTGCCTTTGACCTTATTCACACCTTCCCGACCCTCAGGGCTACTAACTTCTTATATGCAGAACTTGCTAATTCTGTCTAAAAAGCTAGAAGACCCTTATCTTATTCAAACTAACTTTACTTCCTACATTCTAATATCTATCCTTATCCTATTCATACTGGCTTTATTCATTACACATATATCCATACTAGCTTTCTTCATCTTTCATATTTTCATATTAGTTTTACACATCTCTCACAGAACGAACTGCCTGAGAATGTTGTGGAGGCAGGTGCTCTCACATTTACTGTCATGTCTGGATGAACCATCGAAACACCGAGAACACGGACTGCTGCAAACCACAAGCGGATCGCTGGAGATACGAGGGTGGCTGTCAAAAACATTGGAGAAGGTGGAAGCGCGACAGGTGGGCCATCATTGAGGGTTAGACTGAATATAATAAACCCCTTAGACTCGCTCTCACCACCGATCTTACTTGCAAATGTAAGATTGCTGGAAAAGATGGATGACCTGAGGTGGCAGCTGTTCCAGAAAGAACTGCAGGGCTGCTGTACTCTGGTGATGACAGAAACATGGCTCCAGGAGTCCATTCCTGACTCCGTGATCCAGCTTGGCACCTTATCGCCTTCAAGGGCGGGCAGAGGAGCTGTTGCTTCTGGTAAGACTTGAGGAGGAGGACCAAGTTTACATAGTGCCTAAAATGCTGTATTGTACCTCATGTGAGAGAATTTTGAGGTGGTTTAGGAGGAATTGCTAGAGCAGCTTGCACACACACATTTTAAAACACAGAATATTTGCAAGACTTTTGCAGAGTGCTTTTTGCAAAAGAGCAGCAAAGTTGCAGCATACAGCAGCAGCTGGTCTGGGAGAGCATGTGAATTTTCCAGGGAGACAACAGTTTTGCTCTCAGAGAGGGAGGGAGTGAAACAAGGCTTTTTTCAAGTGCATTCTCTGCTATGAATGCAGGTGAAGAAGCAGAAGCGGCCCTTTAAATTACAGTTCAGGTGGTAGCGTTGAAAGCGCAGCACTGGCTACCTGAAATGACATCTGAGCGCATTCTGGCTCATGTCAAGTCAGGATGGCTGGCTTTCAGCTGGAACAGCCAGCGCGGGCTATCAGCACGTGGACGTCCCGCGCGGGATGTCCCCACACTGATCCCGCTGCCCTGCTCTCTCACCACTCATGGGGCTGGAGTTGCCGGTGGGGGAGGCGGTTGGAGCAGCCAGTGGGGGAGAAGGAGGCTGGAGCAACCAGCAGGGGAGGAGGCTGGAGTGACTGGTGGGGGAGAAGGAGGCAGGAGCGACTGGCAGGGGAGAAGGAGGCTGGAGCGACCAGCGGGGAAGAAGGAGGCTGGAGCGACCGGCGGGGGAGAAGGAGGCTGGAGCGACCAGTGGGGGAGAAGGAAGCTGGAGTGACCAGTGGGGGAGAAGGAGGCTGAGGTGGCCGGCGGGGGAAAAGAAGGCTAGAGTGTGATATAGAGAATTTAGGTTAAAAAGACTTAAGTTAAAATGTGATGATTAATCATAAACAGGGAAGCCAGAACGGACAGAGAGTTTACTAGCAGTCAAGGACAGAAGGAGCTGCTGAATATGTTTTTTTAAACCTATCTTTTCATGGTCATAGTGAGAGACATGCAGGAGACAAAGGATTGATAAGAAGTGTGAGAAACAGAATTCAGTGAATGTAGAATTCACAGCGTACGTAATGAACGTGATAATTAATAATGCAGTTATACTTAGAATGTTTTTGTAATACTAACCAATTAAAACAGTATTAATAAGAAGGGGAAGGGCAAATAATAAAGGTATAAAAATCAATGCACTGTATGTATCGGGGCTTAACTGGTGAGAAACCAGTTGAGTCCAACTCTGCAGACTTGTAAATAAAGCTTGTCGTGTCATCAGTTTTAAAGAGACTCATGTGTGAGAAGTTTTATTTCTGACAAATGGGGGCTCGTCCGGGATCTACACTCCGGCCGTGAGGGGAAGCGAGAAGAGGGACATCGGAGGCGGTGCACCCGGCTGAGTTCAGCGGCTCCTAGTCCCTTGCTCGTCGCTTCGGGCGGCTTGAGCGAGTGGTATCCGGACAGGGTGACACGACAAGACGGAGAGGAGAAGGGTGACGGTTCAATCCCCGGGAAGACACCGGTAAGTGACGACTTACGATTGTGGTGTGGGGATTGGGTAACAGGTGTAACGGGATACACCTGTTTGGATAAAAACCTAACGGAATAGATTAAGTATAGATCTTTTGTCGTTGTGTGAGGACCCTGTCGCGGGACTCTAGGATAGACCCCAGGGAAACCTCGGCGGTAACCGAAGGAGGGACAGCACCTCCGACGAAGTGCCGAGAAGAGAGGGGTCAACCCCAGGAAAACCTCAGCGGTAACCGAAGGAGGGACAGCACCTCCGACGAGGCGTCTGAGAGGAAGGGAGTAGGGTCCAGAGCGAGAGGGTCCTCAGCAACGATAAACAGATCTAGGTGGGAAAATGGGAGGATCAAAATCTAAGGGCTCGTCTGAAAATTCAGGACAATTCCTGGGAGTACCCCTTGACAGCCCTTTGGGGAGAATGTTTGAAAATTGGGATAGTAATAGATATCGGGACAAAAACAAGAAAAAGATGGTCCAATATTGTCTCCTTTGGTCAAAACAACCTATTAAAGGTTCCTCGGTCTGGTGGCCGAAATTTGGATCTGATGAGGATTGGGTTAGACAAGCATTAAACATATATGTAAATTCGAGACCAAAGGTGAATCAAGAAGAGTCAGCATATGCATTTTGTTGGGTTCCCTGGCCAGGATCCTTAACAGAATGTTTTAAATTGAGAGTGGCAGGAGAAAAGAAATGGGAACCTCTGGACAACCTTCCCCCTCCTTATATTCCCCCGGTGCCTACTGCGCCCGAGGAAAGCTTATTACCGGAGGGGAAAGGTGATGAATCTGATTGCCCCGAAGGGGGCCGGGATAAAAAGGATGAATTAAGGGAGTCGGACCCTAAACTTCCACCGGTAAACCGACCCTGGACAAGATCCCAGACTGGTCCAGGACCATCAAAGTTTTCAATAAACCTAAATCCCTTGAGAGAAGTTCCTATGGGAGGACCGGGAGGGGGAACGGGATATGTGAATGTTCCCCTAACTAGTACAGAGGTG
Organism: Narcine bancroftii; assembly: GCF_036971445.1. Taxonomy (NCBI): domain Eukaryota; kingdom Metazoa; phylum Chordata; class Chondrichthyes; order Torpediniformes; family Narcinidae; genus Narcine; species Narcine bancroftii. Next base: position 208,845,600 of record NC_091472.1, on the reverse strand, counting down.
CGGGGATTTAAGAAAGAAATGAAAAAGTTATTGGAAGATCCTATAGGACTGGCTGAACAACTTGACCAATTCTTGGGACCAAACACATATACGTGGGAAGAGATGCAGGCAATAATGGGAACATTATTTTCACCCCAGGAGAGGCAGATGATTCGACGGGCTGCCCTCCTCATGTGGGAATATGAACAACCTGGGGACCCTAGACCCCATGAACAAAAATATCCCTTAAATGAACCCAGGTGGGACAAACGAACACCCGAGGGATTGGCAAGTATGAGACAATATAGAGAGTGGACAATTAAAGGGATACGGGAGGCTGTGCCAAAGGGTCACAATTTTACCAAGGCATTTGGGAACCACCAGGGGAAAGACGAGTCCCCTACTGATTTTTTGGAGAGGGTGAGAAAGAATGTCCAACAGTATGCTGGTGTGGACCCTAGTACACCAATGGGTGAACAGCTTATTCGAATTGAATTTGTTTCCAAATCATGGCAAGACATTAGAAAGAAACTAGAAAAGGAGGAGGACTGGAGTGAAAAACCCCTAAGTGAACTGTTAAAAAAGGCACAAAAAGTATATGTGCAGAGAGAAGAAGAAGATCAAAAGAAGGCGACAAAGGTTATGGTACAGACTATCCGACAGATGAATGCTGAATCCAGAGGGGAAAGAAAACAAAACCTTCCTCTAAACAATCCAAAATATCCAAGAGAGGGAAGACCCCGGAGATTTGTTAAATGCTATTACTGCAATGAGGAAGGACACTTTAAGAGGGAATGCCCCCGATACAAGAGGGAATTGCGTGCCCTCGAACTTATGGAAGAAGATTAGGGGTGTCAGGGGTTCCAAATGTTAGGGACCAAATATAAGAGGGAACCCCTGGTAAAACTAAAAATTGGTCCCAAGGGAGAAGAGGTGGTGTTTATGGTGGACACAGGAGCGGAACGAAGTAGTGTAATAACTGTGCCAATCGGAACTGAGCCTATAAAAAGTAATTTGACAATTTCTGGGATAGAAGGAGCTCCCAGAATGGTATCAATAATTCCCCAAGTAACAGTGAAACTGGAAGAAAGAGAAGGGGTACAAGACCTCTTGTTATTACCTTCGGCTGGATTTAACCTCCTAGGAAGGGACTTACAGGCTCTCCTAGGTTTGGGTGCTCTCCCTGTGGACGGAGAAGTGCGAGTCCACCTCTGCGCTTTAAAGGAAGAGGATGAACGGCAGATTGACGAGAGAGTCTGGTATAAGGAGGGAAATCGAGGAGGTCTGGACATCCCACCTTTACATGTCACATTAATACCAGGTCATCAGCCGGTAAGGAAACGTCAGTATCCTATTTCTTTGGAAGGGAGAAAAGGGCTACAGCCGGTAATTGAGACTTTAATACGAGACGGACTATTAGAAGAATGCATGTCACCTTATAACACCCCTATACTCCCAGTAAAAAAGTCAGATGGATCCTATCGCCTAGTTCAGGATCTAAGAAGTTTGAATGCTATTGTTCAGACCCGCCACCCAGTGGTGCCTAATCCCTATACTATTATGAGTCGGATTCCCCCAGACCATGAGTGGTTTAGTGTTATCGACTTGAAGGATGCCTTCTGGACTTGTCCGTTAGAAGAGGAAAGTAGAGATATGTTTGCGTTTGAATGGGAAAATCCATGGACAGGTAGACGGAGACAGTTTCGGTGGACTGTATTGCCCCAAGGGTTCACTGAATCTCCAAACCTGTTTGGACAAATGCTAGAACAAATCCTGATGGACTATCCACAATCTGATGATTCCCAACTAATGCAGTATGTGGATGATTTACTATTATCAGGACCCAAGGAACAAGAAATGAGGAAGGAGACCATTAGACTCTTGAATTATCTGGGGAAAAAGGGTCTACGAGTGTCCAGAAACAAGTTACAGTTTGTTGAGAAAACTGTGATATATCTGGGACACCAGATAAGTAAAGGACAGAAACGGATTACCCCTGAACGAATTGCGGGAATCACTAGAATGCCTTTACCCCGTAATAAGAAGGAAATAAGACAATTCCTGGGACTCTTAGGATACTGTAGGTTATGGATAGAGGACTACTCAGCTTTGGTGAAGTTTATGTATGATAAACTGACAAATGAAAATGACTATCCATTGAAATGGACCCAGGAGGAGGAGGGATGGTTCGAGGACTTGAAACATCGCCTAACACGAGCCCCAGTGCTCACTCTGCCCTCTTTAAAACAGCCCTTCCAGCTATTTGTCACTCATAACCAAGGAACAGCTGTGGGAGTTTTAACACAGGAAAAAGGTGGTCAGCGACACCCAGTGGCTTTCCTTTCCAAAATGATGGACCCAGTGTCTCGCGGATGGCCGACGTGTATCCAGGGAGTAGCGGCTGCTGCTCTGTTGGTAGAGGAAGCACGTAAACTTACTTTTGGAGGAAAGATGACTGTGTACACCTCCCATTCTGTAAGTGTTTTATTAACACAAACTGCCCATCGATGGCTGACTGATTCTCGCATATTAAAGTATGAAACCATTTTAATGGTTGGAGAAGATTTACAGTTTGCAAAAATTAATAGCTGCAACCCAGCTCAATTTTTATACGGCAGTGAAACAGAGAAAGAGGTGGAGCATGACTGTGTCGAGTTGACAGATCTTCAGACCAAGACCCGAGAAGACCTTTGCGATACTCCGCTGGGAGAAGGATATGAATTCTACATTGACGGCTCCGCCAGATGTGTTGACGGAATGAGAAGAAATGGGTATGCTATAATAGAAGGAAATACTTGGAAAGTAGTAGAATCCACGAGACTACCCGGAAGCTGGTCAGCACAATCCTGTGAACTATATGCCTTGCAGAGAGCCCTCAGAATACTGGCAAAGAAAATTGGAACAATTTACACAGATTCCAAATACGCATACGGGGTAGTGCATACCTTTGGTAAGATCTGGAAGGAGCGTGGTCTAATTACATCAAGAGGAAAGGAATTGGCACACGAACAGATGATTACTCTGACTCTAGAAGCCTTAACATTACCCCAAGAAATAGCAGTGGTCTACATACCAAGCCATCAAAGGGGAGATAACCCAACAGCAATTGGAAACAGACTGGCTGATGAAGAAGCCAAAAGAGCAGCCATGCAACAAGAAGTCCGTTTGCTGACTTTAATCCCAATAAGGCAAGGCATAAAGACAGCTCCCATTTTCACTGCTAAGGAAGAAAAGAACATGGATCAGCTGGGCGCAAGCCAATTACCTGATGGAACATGGAAAACACCAGATGGAAGAACTGTTCTAAATAAAGAAATAACTCGCAACATTTTAAAACACCTGCATCAACAGAGCCACTGGGGCACTCAAGCCTTATGTGACACAGTGCTTCGAGAATATGTGTGTAAGGGAATCTACACCTTGGCCCAACAAGAGGTGCAAAATTGTTACCTATGCACAAAAATTAATAAGAAGATAATGAGGACAGGGACCATGGGAGGTCAACCATTAGCCATACGCCCTTTTCAACGTATCCAGATCGACTTCACAGAGTTACCTCAAGTTCAAAGATGGAAATATCTGTTGGTGATAATAGATCACTTTACCCGATGGGTAGAAGCCTTCCCAACAATAAATACTACAGCCTCTACAGTAGCTCGCCTCCTCCTAGAGCAGATAATCCCCAGATATGGTATAATGGATTCTATAGACTCAGACAGGGGTCCACATTTTTCTTCAAAAATCCAGCAATTGATTTGTGATGCATTACAGGTCTCTTGGAAATTACATACCCCTTGGCATCCACAAAGCTCAGGGAAGGTCGAACGTATGAATGGAACACTAAAAATCCAATTGACAAAGTTAATGGTGGAAACTAAAATGCCTTGGATAAAGTGTCTGCCCCTAGCCTTATTAAGAATTCGTACTGCCCCACGAAAAGATGTAGGGCTGTCCCCTTATGAAATGATGTTTGGGCTTCCCTTCTGGAGTACAGTTGAGGGGTGTCCCACCTTGGGGGAAGGGGATATATTTGTTAGGAACTATTTACAGGCACTGTCATGCTCTCTTACAGATTTACGAAAGAGAGGACTATTGGCACAAACACCGCCTCTAGACTTTTCTTTACACAAAGTGGAACCAGGAGACTGGATTCTTATCAAGACCTGGAAGACTGAAAAGCTCCAGCCCCAGTGGGAAGGTCCATACCAAGTTCTCTTAACTACAGAAGCTGCAGCACGAACAAGAGAGAAGGGGTGGACACACGCATCCAGATTTAAGGGACCTGTAGAGGCGCCACAGGACCCTGATACGAACTCAGATTGGACTTGTATTCCTGGAGAAAAACCTCTTACCTTACGATTTCGCAAAAAGACTTAATTCACAATGTTATTGTTATGTTCTTTGATTTTTCTTAGTTTGCCTATGTCTTTATCAGGTGTGAAATGTAAGAAATGCAGAGATACAGTGGTCCTGTTTCAGGACCACATTTGGGGAAGAAAGGAAGGTAATTTCATTTCCCATACCTCAGTTCCTGAGAAATGCTGGGCAGAAAATACCACCCAACATCCATATACCCCTTGTGTGGAAAAAGAAGGAAATAATATGGGTCATTATATACAGATTCCTAATACCACTCCTTTCCCTCTTAACGGTTGGAAAGGTGACTCAAGCCCACCATGCCCTGATGGACTCTGGTTTTGCATACACCAACGTACTGTTCCAATGAGAAGTTACACTCCACACTCGAAATTGCCTGTCCCTTTAAGACAGCCGGACTTAGTTCGAGTCCATCCAAATAACCATGTAAGTTTCGGTAATGCAATTGGGGGAGATAACCTTTTTGTAGATCTGGCAACTAAAATTGCAGGAACTTTTAATGTAACCAATTGTTGGGTCTGCGGGGGTCCACGGATGTCAGAACAATGGCCTTGGTGGGGAGAACCTCTCAATTCATTGACCATGATTTCCCGCATTTGGACAACTAACCGAACGAGATCAAGAGAAACCTGGTCTCTCTCTAACATCCCCTCTGGTTTTTATTGTCTCTCACGAGCCGGCAAATACCCAGTAGGAGAAAGTCCCTGCAAGGCTGTATGGATTCGCATTTCGCCTGGTGTTTTCACTTGGTTTCCTAAACCTCAGACTTGGTTCTTATCTACTGTTTTTAAAACTAATTGCCTACCCCTGTCTAATAGCAGTATTCAGTTTTGGAATTGTACCACTTCCACCATCACAGGACCATACCAATCAAATCCTGTTCTTAAAAGAGTTTGGGAAAGGGGGTATGGAGTATCCCCAAATGGATTATTCTGGGTATGTGGTAATAAAGCTTATACTCGTCTTCCCTCACAGTGGAGTGGAACTTGTTTCCTAGGAATAATCCGCCCAGAATTTTTCCTTCTACCCCACGATCACGGTCATAAATTAGGCGTGAAGGTCTTTGATACATTACATCGTGAACCCCGCTCTACCACGGTACATTTGGGAGAATGGAAAGATGATTGGCCTCCAGAGCGCATAATTCAATATTATGGTCCCGCTACATGGGCTCAAGATGGATCTTGGGGTTATCGTACTCCTATATATATGTTAAATCGCATAATTCGCTTACAAGCAGTGCTTGAAATTGTTACAAATCAAACAGCTATAGCCCTGCAATTACTTGCATCCCAGCAAGGTCAAATGCGCTCTGCTATATATCAAAACCGTCTAGCCCTAGACTATCTCCTAGCCACGGAAGGAGGTGTATGTGGCAAACTTAATTTGACTAACTGCTGCTTACAGATTGATGATAATGGAAAAGCCGTTCGTAAAATCGCTGATAATATTCGTACATTGTCCCATGTACCGGTTCAAACCTGGCATCCTTTCCCACAATTTAATTGGATGGACAAATGGTTTGGAGGAACCTGGTGGCGTACCTTCTTGTGGGTCATCGGAGGTATTTTATTCCTCCTACTTATTTTGCCCTGTATTATTCCCTGTCTACGCAGCCTGGTGATTTCCATGGTCGAACAAGCTATGCAACCAGGGGGGATGGGAGACCCTGTAAGACTTTTATTTCAGCGTGAGATTAATGTATCATAAAACATTTCTCTTCCCTAGCTTAGAATCCCCATTCATATCTATACATATATTCAACACATTTTAAAGAGAGAAAGGGGTGGATTGTGATATAGAGAATTTAGGTTAAAAAGACTTAAGTTAAAATGTGATGATTAATCATAAACAGGGAAGCCAGAACGGACAGAGAGTTTACTAGCAGTCAAGGACAGAAGGAGCTGCTGAATATGTTTTTTTAAACCTATCTTTTCATGGTCATAGTGAGAGACATGCAGGAGACAAAGGATTGATAAGAAGTGTGAGAAACAGAATTCAGTGAATGTAGAATTCACAGCGTACGTAACGAACGTGATAATTAATAATGCAGTTATACTTAGAATGTTTTTGTAATACTAACCAATTAAAACAGTATTAATAAGAAGGGGAAGGGCAAATAATAAAGGTATAAAAATCAATGCACTGTATGTATCGGGGCTTAACTGGTGAGAAACCAGTTGAGTCCAACTCTGCAGACTTGTAAATAAAGCTTGTCGTGTCATCAGTTTTAAAGAGACTCATGTGTGAGAAGTTTTATTTCTGACATAGAGTGGCCGGTGGGGAAGAAGGAAACGCTCGAGTCAGGTACCGGCATTGTTTCAGCCTGCCCCCTTCTCCCTCGCCGGCCACTCCAGCCTCCTTCTCCACCCCCCACCCAACTGCTTCATCCTCCTTCTCCGCCAGCTGCTCCATCCCTCTTCTCCACTGGCCGCTCAGCCCCCTTCTCCCTCTCCCCACTCCCGAAATCCGTCCCCACAATGTAGGGACAGCCCGCACCGGCTGCCCGAGAGTGTGGGGACTGATTTCTAGAGTGGGGAGAGAGCGAGGCAGCAGGATCAGTGTGGGGACATCCCCGTGGTGATAGCCCGTGCTGGCTGCCCAACAGTGTGGGGACTGGGAGAGGAGCTGTCAGGCGCTGGCCAGCTGACTGTCATCCGAATGCAGCCACTTTTAGGCGGCTGCATTCAGATGGCTGGGGAGGTAACTGTGCTGTGGGGAATATCCTTCTCGAAGGAGGGTTACCAAGCTCGCCTTGCAGGCACCTCCTGCACATTCACATGGCCTTGCCACAGCCAGATTTTGCCAAAATATGTGGCTTTACAAGGAGGGGAATTGGCCACCTGAAAGTGCTTAGAGAGAAAGGAGACAGAAATCAGTTCCAGAAAGACAAAGCTGGCAAACTTTTGGAAGACTGTCTGGTCAAAGGAGGACTGGCTGTCTGAAAGGTGACCTGAAAGAAGGAAGATCATCTGGAGAACCTTGAAGGTGGCAAGTCTTGTCACCAAGACTGATTGAGAAGGAATTAGCTGCAGATGTCCTGGAAGATGAATCTCTCTCTGAAAACCAGTAAGAATCTGTTAAGCACCAAAGACTGGTGAACTTTGTTATTGCTAACGTCTGTACACAGTACATGAATTGCGTGCAACCAGTGAGAATGGACTGTGAACCAAAGCACTTTTCTAATCTTATATATACATTACACACACCTGCACTTAGTATTAGAGGAGGGATTAAGAGGGTTTGGTAGGTTAAGTAATGTTAAAATTTAATTCTGTTTTCTTGTTCAAATATAATTAAAAATTACTTTTGTTTAAGTACCCCTGTGTTGTGGTGCATATCTATTGCTGCTGGTTTTTGGGGGCCTCTGGACTCTGTAACACTCAGCAGAGATGGAAATGCAGACTCGTAAATTCCCAGGGGATTCTTGGCCATGCTGAAATCCACAGTTCAATTTGTGCCTTCGGCTAATGAGTGTGAAGCCATGCAGGAGCTTTAAGGTGCCATCTGTGAAACCCAGACACCCCACCTAACGTTGCATGAATGTAGCTGGCCTCTTCAACTACGCCAACCTGAAAGCAGTCTTATCATGGTTCCAACTGCGTGTCACTTTCGCCACCAGAAAACACCATGGAGCATACAATGCTGTCCTTCACCCCCACCAAGCCTGTTTGCACGGAGATCAGGATATAGATGAGTGGCGAAGTTATTTTTGTATGTCTCGGAGCACTTTTGACTTTGTATTGGAACTCGTTGAGCCACACCCGAAGTGCAAGGTAACAAACTCTAGAATACAGCCTCTAGAACCTTGACGTAGACTCGCTGTTGTTTTGTGGTGGTCTGTTTTCCCATTGGACCATCGATCCATAAGTTGTATTTTTGGTGTTGGTGTGGCTACTGTGTGGTGTTGGTACGCCAAGTTACTAGAGCATTGAAGTGGGCCCTATTTAAACATTTTGGATCACAATTTTAGGAGACAATGGACGGATTTGCAGAACCAGGGGTGTCAAATGTGTGCTGGTGCCATTGATGGCCCACATATTCCCATCAGAATCCCTCATGAGGACCCACTAGTTTACTACAGTCGGAAAGGCTGGCACTCCATTGTTCTTCAGGCTGTTGTAGACCACAACTACTGGTAACAATAATGCAATTAGTTGCAATTAATGTATTTCATATCTTGATCTAAATACAGACTTTTTGTTGTTCCAGCTTCACAGATGTGTATGTGGGGTGGCCTGGTCACACCCATGATGCTCAAGGTTTAGACAAGGATCAAGGCGGGTACCTCTTCCTACGTGATATAAGTTTATATACCCTACTGTACAGTAGTTTATTTGTGGTTCAGTCAAACGTGCTTTCTGTCACAATGACAGTGAAATGTTTATATGTTTAAACTCAATGAATGGTTGAGTTTACTTCACATGAGATTCATGACAAGTTGAAGGGCCATGTTCAATCCTGTTAATGTAAAACAGCCACTAGAAAACACTAGTAAACTAATTGTTCGTGATCTCAGATGTTGCATAAAGTACTTACGCATCTACTTTGCTCTGCTCACAGAAATCCAGAACTGTTAACGGAGTGGAAATCCCCATAGATCTAATCAGACACCCAGTTCCCCCCTCAGGAAGTGGTTGACGAAGGGGTTCACCACGTACTTGATCAACAGCAGCGTAGCTACAACATCCATTTAAGCTCAGCAAGGATGATGGTGGAAAATGCTTTCGGACGTCTCAATGGGTACTGGAGATGCCTGGCCAAGTGACTGATTGTGTTCTACACAATTTGAAATATAAAGTGTTCACAATCACTACTCTGGAGACAAAGTCTTGGAAAACAGGTTCAGCTTTATTTCGAGTCTGCAGAGTCGGGTGTCCCTGGTCTGGAGACACACAGGAGGTTCAGAATAATCTCTCCTTTGTACACTTCCACGCTCAACATCATCCCACCTTCATTTACCTTCTTCCAATCAGAATCCCAATGCATTACAACATTCTCCTTCTCCCTTCCATCAATCCTCCCTCTTCATACATCGCATGTTATGTTAATTAGTTCATTCCCTCCTTAGGGGCGTCTAAGTTAATATTCATGTCTCTATTAAGCAAGGACAGTACTAGCTATAGATTACTTTGGGGCACTGTACCAGCCTGAACCAGATCCTTGCATCTTTGGGGCTCGAGATAAGTAGGGGCCCACTAGCTAGTACTATCTACAATCAAGCTCTAATCTACATACTTTGCATTCCTTCACTTTTCACACAATGGTGCGAGTTTAATCACTTTCAACCATTTTTCACAACAATATGTGAGATCAACAAGGAACACTTCTTGCCAGAGTGGAACACTGATCTACCCAATCTCCCTGAGGAGCCTGATCAGGGTGCACAATAACACAGTCATGAGGCAACCTGTGAGGCACTGATGTCCCTTCTGTGAGCAGTTCAAGTTGGTAATGATAGCTTCTGGTCAAGATCCATTGCCATTGTCAGAGAATTGTAGTGAACAGGAGACAAAACAAAAAGATTGAATTCAACAGCGTGCAACTATTTCCAACTGTGTACATCAACTAATCCCCAATAACCATGTGCAAAAGTCAGGTGGCTCCAGCAGCTGGAGGAAGGGAGAGATGGAAATGCCCCGCCTGAGTGCAGCATGAAGTCATTGTGCTGCGGTGAGGAGAATGATCCTGGCCATGGGGAGCAGGAGGGCGGTGCTGTCAGAAGGGACTTTGTCCCAGGGCAGCGGGAGCCTGGGGCTGTCATGCAGGAGATGCCATGAGAGTCATCACCTCCTGCAGGGGTGAGGCCTGGTTCTGCATTTCTCTTTGGGCCTTGAAACATCTCTCCTCACCACTCACCTCTACTGGCCTCCTGCGCTGCCATCCCCGCCTCCTCAGCTGCACCTCACGGGCCCTCTGCACCTCCCTCTCCATGGCCTCTCAGTCCACACACGTTTCCTTCATCTCCTGGGACACCGCCTGGCCTTTGGTCGGCCTCTGGGGGGGGAGGGAACAGGGACATGGGGACATCATGGAGGGGGCAGGGACGCAGCGGGGACATGGGGACATCATGGATGGGGCAGGGACATGGTGACATCAAGTAGGAGGCAGGGACACAGCGACGTAATTGGTGCGGGTTCTCACCGGTGGTTCTCATCACCACCTGATGGCCGGCCGCGGAATGTGCAACACAGGCTAAGGATTCATCTGGTTGGCCAGTTGGGATCACGTGTCAGTGCCGCCATGTTAGTTCCCTTCAGTGCTGTGCGTGTGAGGAAGATTTTGCTTGTAAGTTGGTTTCTTTTGTGAAGTTGCATCTCTATTTCACCCATTGGTCTGCATCAGCGATGGGAGCAGCTGGTATTAGTTGCAGGTGATCATCTGTGGTTCTAGCGGGGTTTGAGGTGTCTGAGCCACATGGTCCCCATTGGAGCAGCTTCATGGGCTTCTGTCCCCATTCCCAACACCGAGAAATGGCCGGGGGCTCAGGACAGGGGTTTGCAGGAAACCCGGCCCCTCTACTCTCGCCTCCTTGCTGCATAATGTTCACTGGTTAAGGTTTGTGGGTAAGAACAGGATCTCACTAAGAATGGGGGTAAGGATCACTGCTGGGAGTTGTCCAGATGTCACCCCATGGACAAAGGAGATTTTCGAAGGTCAGTTTAAAATGGGATCTGGAAGGGAAAAGGGGAGGCTGCATTTGTGGGCTACAACCCTTTATTGTTCTGCAGCTTGGGAGCTGTTAAGGAGCTCCTTATTGGTGGAGTTCTGAAAAAATGTTCTGGAATACCTGTTTGTACTTAAAGGGAGCAGTCCCATTGAATGTTCCAGAAACTAGAGATAAGAAACTGTAGGGTGGCTACACTGCTCCTGCAATAACACACACAATCAGACGATTTGAGCACAGTGAGCAGACTAGTTTATTGCAGGCTGCTGTGCTGCACTTATACTCCCAGCCCGGACCTGGCTGAGAACCGCGCTGGAGGGCGCTGATGTCACCCAGGCGTCACGTGGTCCCCAAGTGCGGGTTTCTGAGCCCCGAGCTGGAAGGAAGGCAAACCCCCTGGCAGTGCCATTTTGGCCTGCTGCCCTGCCGCATGGCTTACAAGTAGGGCTGATTCGCCTGCTTCCGTCACATCCACGACCATTCACATATGTCCATCGGGTAGAACGGTTCGTGTGGCATGGGCTGCGGTAGCAGATCGCGGGCTGGCCCAGAACATGTATTACAAGTAATACATTCCACTTGAGAATTCATGAAGCATAGCTAAAGGAAAAGTGAGGATTGTGAGAGATGAGTAAAACTAATATGAAAATATGAAAGATGAAGAAAGCTAGTATGGATATATGTGTAATGAATAAAGCCAATATGAATAGGATAAGGATAGATAATAGAATGTAGGAAGTAAAGTTCGTCTGAATAAGATAAGGGTCTTCTAGTCTTTTAGACAGAATTAGCAAGTTCTGCATTTTAGAAGTTAGTAAGCCCTCAGGGTCAGGAAGGTGTGAATAAGGACAAAGGCAGGTTTGTGAATAAGGACAATAAGGACAATGACATGATGGGAATCTTCTTTCTTCTTTGGCTTGGCTTCGCGGATGAAGATTTATGGAGGGGGTAAATGTCCACGTCAGCTGCAGGCTCGTTTGTGGCTGATAAGTCCGATGCGGGACAGGCAGACACCAACAGGATACCCCCTGGTCCTCCAAGTTCACAGACAGGATTACCTAATGCCAAACTCATCCAGGAGGCAAAAGAATGTAAGGGGGAGGGTACTTCTATACTGAAATAAACTGTATAAAAGTTGGGTGAGCCCCAGTGTGTGTGTGTATTCCCAGGGTAAGGGGAAGCACCCAACTTTGCATTGTTGTATAATAAATGTCCTTTGTTCTCAATTTTTGTCCTGAGCAATTTCTGTGAAGGTACTTCTGTTTCTCACAGTCGTCAAAAAAATCTGTGAGAAATACAGCAATTAAAACTTACAAGTAAGTCGTTGGGGTGGCCTTGAAACTCTCTGAGACTGACGCAAAACATGTGGTGAGGGCTCCTGTAAGTGAACAGGAGAAACTGCTATTTCAGTAGATAAGAAGTGATTGGTAGCAGGTGTTGTTTGGGGTAAGTCTGTGTGCTACAGACAATTTCTATTATTTGAAGGCAGTGGCCCTTTAAAATCCACACTGTTCAAAGGGTCAAGAAGCTTTGATCAATGAGGAAGGTGAGGGTTTGTAATGACGTGGTTTGCATTTAGCACAGACAGGGCATTGTCCAGTTAGGTTTCTCAATCCTCTACTGTATAGGGCAGATTGAGAGATTTCACATAGTGATAAAATCTGGTGACCTCCAGGTGGCACAGCTCTTCATGAAGAACTTTTAATCGGTCTAGCTGCAGTCTCGCACAAGATGCATGAGAGAGAGCACCAGGAGGATCATTGAATTTTCCTGGACGATAGAGTATGTCATAGTTATAAGTAGAAAGTTCGATGCGCCATCGCATATTCTTATCATTTTTAATCTTGCTCTTCAATCTAGTGTTTAACAAGAAGGCAACAGATTTTTGATCAGTTACAAGGTGAACTTCCTGCTAGCTAAGAAGTGACTCCAGTTGTGGATAGCTTCAATAATAGCTTGAGCTTCCTTTTCAATGGATGAGTGTTTTAATTCAGGCCCACGTAATGTTTGCCCGCTTGATTTAGTGTGGCAGCTAGAGCAAAATCAGATCCATCCGATTCCACTTGGAAAAGTAAATCCTCATCAATACAGACATGGAGACCTTAGCTATATCCTGTTCAATGTTTTCAAAGGCTAGGAGGGCCTCATTACTCAAGGGAAAATTGTCAGTGTAGTGTGGCACCCACTGGGCGCAATAGAAGAAAAACCCTAAGCAACATTTGAGGGCCTTTTGCATTGTTGGAGGGGGCAGCTCCATGAGTGGTCGCATTCTCTCAGGGTCCGGACTGATTTTTTTATTTACTCACTATGTAGCCTAATATTGGCAGGCTCTTCGTGCTGTACACACATTTGTCATTATTCAGGGTTAAACACAAGGTTTTGGCTACTTGGAGGAACTGTTGCAAATTCCAATCATGATCATTCATGACTATGCCACAGATGGTAACATTGTCCAGATAAGGAAATGTGGCCTGAAACTTATAGGTATCCACTAACCTATTGATTTCTCTCTGGAAAATGGATACCCTGTTAGTGAAGCCAAAAGGAATTCTCTTAAATTGGAAGAGTTTGCCATCTGCCTCAAAACCAGTAAACTGTATTGCTGGACACAGCCAAGAAAGACTCAGCCACCTCGTTGAAAGTCATTAATGATTGTTTTTATGCAAATTCAGTGCGCACCCCTTTAATGGAAGTGTGAGCTCAGTCACCTCATGCATTGTGGCATTATAATCGCTGGCCCAGGCGCGCGCTGGCCAGGAGACTTGAGGCAGGGAAAAACCCTGACAGCACCATCTTTCCATAGCTGCCCCGCCACGTGGCGTTACATGCAGGGCCGGGTCGCCATGAGAGAGTGCGCCACCACAAAACTGCCCTTCGTCATTATGGATGGGAACTTGGTGGTAAGCTGATTTCAGATCAATAGTAGAGTATATCTCATATTGGGCAATTTGAGTAACCATGTCTGAAATGTGAGGCACTGGGTAAGCATCTAGTTGAGTTGTACCTGTTTATGGTTTGGGTGTAATCCACAACCATTCTGGATTTCGCGCCATTTCTGACCACTACTACTTGAACGCGCCAACTTATGCTGGGCTCGATGATGTTTTCCTTTAACAAGCTCTTAACCTCATCTTTAATAAAGAGTATGTCTTCTTTACTTTAGCGCCTATTTTTTGTAGCTATAGGTTTATAATCAGAGGTCAAATTAGTGAAGAGACACGAGGGTTTAATTTTTAGTGTACACAAACCGCCAAACTTCTTTGGCAAGATGGTGATAATGGCAAAGGACCATTAAATGCCAATATGATACTTTTTGTTTGGCATTGAAGTCTAGATCCAGAAGCATTGGAGCGCATAGACCGGGGAGTACAGAAATCTTGAAATCAGTATATTCATTGTCATGTATTTTTAAATTAATTCTGCATTAACATGTAGTATCTTGTTCTAGTCCCGAGCAAGCCATCATGATCGTGCACTTAGACGGGTATAACACAAGATCTAGCGGTCGAAGGGTGAATGTAACTGTCTGAATCAAATAAACAGGTAAATGGCTGCTCATTTACCTCCACTTTCATTGTGGATGGCTGCAGGTCGTAGGATTTATTTTGGTTTACCTTCATGGAAGCCAGGATTGGATATCCTTGTGGCATTGGCATGTAGGGCCTCGCTTCATCACTGGTCAATCCGCTGGATGATTCAGAAGAAGTCAAAGAAGCTGAAGTCGCGCTAGACGAATCATTGACTCTCCAGCCCAGCATCGTGGCCTTTTGACGACGACCATGCCTAGTTTCAGCACTTGAGCACTTCTGCTCGCCGCGAGTGCCAGATGTCGACTCTCTAGCTCGGCAAGCTCTGGCCCAATGGCCCTTCTTCCTGCAGTTGGCGCAGGTATCTTGTTGTGCTGGGCACCGATTGCGAGCATGTAGTTCCAAGCCGCAGAAGTAGCACTTTGGGGACCAGCTTTTGCGTTGCAGTTTCGTAGAGCTCAGTAGCGAATCTTCACTATGGGTCAATCTGAGGGGTGCCACTTCAGCACTTCTCCCTTGCTCGAATGCTTTTGCCCCTTGTTGCAGAGCCACATTGAAGGTCAAACCCAGAGTCTCCAGTAGACGCTGTCTAACGTATCCTGATTCCAGACTGCTTATGAACGTGTCTAACATAAGGGACTCATGGTGGGCTTCAGCTGTGATGGCAGCACAGGCACAGTCCCTGAATAGCCCCTTCAGGGTGAGCGCGAAAACATCTATGCACTCACCTGCTTGTTGCTTCCGAATGTGAAGCTGGTGTCTTGCGAACAGAGTGTTCCGAGACATATCATAACAGGCTCTAAGAAGATTCACTGTGTTCTGGTAGCCAGCTACTTCTGACCACGGAGTAGGGGACGTCTCTGATGAGAGCCACGAGATGGTCCATTTTCTCGGTGTCTTGCATGACATTGTTCTTTCACATGTATGCTTCAAAACACTGGAGCCAGTGGTGGAACGTCTTTCTTGCTCAGGTGGCATCCTGATCTATCTCTTGAGTCTTCCAGGTTTCAGGGAAGTATCCATAATGGTCTTCTGTTAATAAAATTTATATGCCATAAGCAAGGACCAGACTTGTATCATACTACAGGCTTTTATTAACAGAAGAAGCCACCTCTACTGACCAGTGGGATAAGTTGCACCATCTGTTATACCAGTAGGATGAGCCAATCTACAGTCATACCCAATAGCAAGCAGTCAGCATAATATATTACATCACTACAGTCCTGAAACTATGGGTCTCATGATCGCCGTCCCGAAACTATGGGTCTCAGGATCGTCATCCTGAAACTATGGGTCTCGTGATTGCCATCCTGAATCTATGGATCTTGGGACCAGTGTCCTGAAACTATAGGTCTAGGGATCTCTGTCCTGAAACTATGGGTCTTGGGATCATCCTATTGGACTCGAACTAATTTGTGGTAGCTGATGCCAGCAAAATGGCCAGCCTGGAGTGTGTGTCGGCGACAACGTTCTCTTTGCCCGAGAGGTGCCGGATGAAGGTAGTGAATTCTGACATGTAAGGTAAGAGCAGCTGCTGGCGAGTAGACCATGGGTTAGAGGATTTCGAGAATGCAAATGTCAGTGGCTTGTGGTCCCTGTCGATCATGTCCATGAGGCACTGAAAGGTGTGGGTTGTGTTTCTCAGAACGAACAACATGCAAAGAAACTCAAAAAGGCTGAAAGGGGTGACAATAGCTGTCTTTTGGACATCGTCTGGGTATATAGGGTTCTGGTGGTATCCCCAGATCAGGTTGACTTTAGAGGAGAAATGTGCACTGTGGAGGTGTGCTACAAAGTGCTGGATGAGAGGGATTGGGTAGCAGTCGGCCGTCATCACATCATTGAGGCGGCTGTATTCTCTGCAGGGTCTCCAGCTGCCATTGGTCTTGGGCACCAAATGGAGGAAAGATGCCCATGGACTGTCTGAACGGTGGATGATACTGAGTTCCTCCAAGCACTTAAACTCTTCCTTGGCGAGGTTGAGCTTGACAGAGCCCAGGTGTCAGGCTCGACAATGTACTGGCGTGACTGTGGTTTTTATGTGGTGCTGGATTCCGTGCTTCAGCATGGCAACAGTGAACTGGGGACGCATGATGAAGGGATAGTCAGCAAGGAGGTGGCAATATTGGCCATGGGAAGTCTCCACAGAGGCAAGCTGAGTGGATGGGTCATTGGACGTGCCAAAGGGTACTGTCTGGGAGGTCTCTGAGAGGGCCAGTCATTTGCCCTGTCAGTTTGCCAGTAGGAAGTGTGCATGTAGGAAATCTGTGCCTAGAAGAGGCTTGTCCATGGATGCCAGTGTGAATGACCAATTGCAAGTGGTCTCACCAAAACCTACAGGGACACACCTCTTGCCAAAGATTTTAATGGCAGTTTTGCGCACTGCACCCTTTAAGGCTGTCTGATGCCTGCCCCTTGCATCCAGAACTCATGTCACGCTGATGTAAGCGCGTATGCACTCTTCTCGTCTGCACCAGAAAAAAAGGGTCCGTGATGCTATCTTTGCATGTCACAAGCAGGGCCGGTTCAATCATGCGTGGTGCCACAATCTTATTTAATTTTTAATAGTCATGTCGTAAGATGGTTAAAACTCCGAATTTCATGACTTGTCCATGACAAGAAATCCTGATGCTGAAAAGCACAGACTTCGTGGGGAGCCCAATGTTTGATGGAGGAGGGCACGGCCACGGTGATGTCACGGACACAGCAGGGAGACGGTGAAGTCATAGATGGGACAGGGACAAGGAGTCGTCATGGACGGGGCATGGACAAGGGGTCGTCATGGATGCAGCAGGGACAAGGTGACATCATTGTTGTGGCAGGGACATGGCCCCTCTACACTCACCTCTTTGTTGCATCATGTTTACTGTCTAAGGTGTCTGACTGAGGACAGGATCTCACACAGAGAAATGGCCAGGGGCTCAGGACATGGGTTTGCAGGGAACCAGACCCCTCTACTCTACCCTCTTTGCTGTGTGAAGTGAGTGGGTGAGGACAGGATCTCACTAAGAATGGAGACAAGGATCACTGCTGGGAGTGGTCCACAGGTCACCAAATCATAGCATTACATTGCCACAGGTCAAAGCATTTTAAAGGACCTTCAGGCAGCTACGTGCTGCTACGTCTGGAGATAACATCTCACAGAAGGTGCTTTAGAAGACCAGAATGAGGCCAAAATCTTCCGATCCCAGCCATTTTTATTCAATATCCACCAAGGTATAGGTCAGACAAGGTCCATCTGTACCAACCAGCCAAGCAAGTACAAAGGGGAAGTCACCCTGGAGATCCAAGGAAGTTTAAATGAAAATTCTGGTGATCAGGTGCAGTGGGCCAACCAGGATTATACAAGCACATAGAGAGCTGGAGGGGCAGGGGCACAGCCTAACTAGTAAGAGGTCCCAGGTGAATACAGGTGGGAGGGGAGAAAAGAAAGGACAGGGGACATGGCAGAGGATTTCCCTCTGACTGGAGAAGGCAGGTGATGGGGCTCTGCAGGATAGGAATGAGGGAAGGAGTTAAGAGGATTGGGAATTAAATATCTTAGGATATCAGGTAATAAAGAAGGACATGCAGAAAGTTAAGGGAGGTTGAACAGCACGCTTAGTTATGGATGAGATCAGGGCCATAGTGAGAGATGATGTAAGATCTGAGGAGCAAAATGTTGAGTCCGTTTGGGTAGAGATTAGGAACAGTGAAGGGCACTGAAAGAAATGACAGAAGCTACAGTCGAGGTTTTGGTGATAATATTCCAAAAATCTTGAATCTGGGAAGGTCCCAGTGGATTGGAAGATGGCAAATGTAACACCACTGTTCAAAAAAGGATGTAGGCAAAAGGCAGGGAATTCTAGGCCAGTTCGTTCAACATCTGTAGTTGGAGAAAATGCTGAAGAAATCTCGAGGCACTTGGAGGGAAATGGATCCATCAGGCAGAAGCAGCATGGACTCAGCAAAGGCAGGTCCTGTTTAACAAATTCACTGGAGTTCTTTGAGGATCTAATCAGTGCAGTGGATACAGGGGAGCAGATGGACATTGTTTACCTGGGTTTTTGGAAGGTGTTCGATAAGGTGCTGCATAAAAGCCTTGTACAGAAGATAATGATGCACAGAGTTGGGTGGGGAGGAATGTATCAGTGTGGATTGAGGATTGGTTAACCAATAGAAAGCAGAGAGTTGGGGTGCATGGGTGTTTCTCTAGTTGGCAATCAGTGGTGAGCGAGGTGCGGTCTGTGCTGGGTCCACAATTGTTCACATGAACCATCTGGAAGAGGCGACGGTGTAGTGTATCTAAGTTTGCTGATGACACTAAATTGAGTGGAGAAGCAAATCAAGGAGAGGAACAGAACGTCTGCAGAGAGAATAAAATGAGGGGGCAAGGATCCAGCAGACGTTATCTCCAGCAGACAACGTTTCCAAATATGAGGTTCTCCTCTTTGGAAGGAAGAACGGAAGATCAGAATATTAATTACTGGTAAATGGTAAGCGATTGCAACATACTGATGTGTAGAAGGGCTTAGGAGAACTTCTGCATGAATCGAAAAAGGCTGATTTGCAGGTGCAGCAGGATATCGCAAAAGCAAATGGGATGTTGGCCTTCATTGCTGGAGGGATTGAATTTACGAACAGGGAGGTTCTGTTGCAACTGTACAGGGTCCTGGTGAGACTGTATCTGGAGCACTGAGTACATTTCTGGTCTCCTTCCTTGAGGAAGGATATCTTGGCTTTGAGGTAGTGCAGAGGAGTTTCACCACATTGATTCCAGGGGTGAAGGGGTTGGCCAATGAGGAGAGAGAGTGAATCGTTTGCTTGTACTTGCTGGAATTTAGAAGAATGAGAGGGGATCTCACAGAAACATAAAATTATGTAAGGCAAAGATAAGAATGAGATCCGCAAGTTGTTTCCATTGCTGGGGGAGACCAGAACTAGGGTCATTGCCTCAAGATTCAGGGTAGTTGATTAAGGACAGAGATGAGGAGGAACTGCTTTTCCCAGATGGTGGAGAACCTGTCGAATTCGCTGCCCATTGAAGCAATGGAGGTGACCTCAGTAAATATGTTTCGGACAAGGTTGGATAGATTTCTGCATAGTAAGGGAATTGAGGGATGTGGGGAAAAGACAGGTGGGTGGAGATGAGCCTATTATTAGGTCAACAATTATCACATTGGTTGGTACAGCAGGCTCGATGGGCTGGATGGCCTACTTCTGCTCCTATTTCTTGTGTTAACAGAAATCAGAAATCAATGTTCATGCGGTTGGTTGGAAACTGCGGAGATGGAAAACAAGGTGTTGCCCCTCCAGTTTGCAAGTGGCATTGACGATTGGGGTCCAGATTGTTGTTCCAATGGGGAATTTCTTTGCAGGTCCAGCTCTCTGTGTGTTTGTATAATCCCCATCGGCCCACTGCATCTGTACTTCGGGGTTTTCATCTAAACTGCATTAGATTCTTGGGTCACTTCCCCTTGGTACTTGCTGGGCTGGTTGGTATGGATCGACCCTGTCTGATCTGTACCTTGGGACATTGAATAAAAATGGCTGGGACCTGAAGATTTTGGCCTCATTCATGTCTTCCAAAGCACCTTCTGAGTGATGTTATCTCCAGACGCAGCAGCACGTAGCTGCCTGAAGGTCCCTTAAAATGCTTCGACCTGTGGCAATGTAATGCTATAATTTGGTGACCTGTGGATCACTCCCACCAGTGATTTTTGTCCCCTTATTATTCCTACTCTCTGCCCAGTTCAATCCAACATTCTGCTCCTCAGAAGCTACATCATCTCTCATTGTCATCCTGAACTCATCCTGAATCAACAGTGCTACCCTACCTTCCTTATCTTCCTGCTTCACCTTCCAAATTCCATGATACCCTTGGGTATCATCTCCAACCTGCAACCACATTTGTGTAATAGCCACTAAATCGCACCCGTTTGGATGGATTTGTGCCAAAGTTTATTCACCGTGTTTGCAATGCTCTGAGCATTCAGATAAAGTGCCCTCACACTTGACAACTTTAAAATCAAGTTTGAATGTGTTTAGTCTGTTCGACCAAATTGGTCCCCTAGCAGATCAGAGAGGTCAAAATGGGGAAGATCTTGAATGGTTTTTTTTTCCATCAACATTTACTCAAAAAACTGACATGGTGTATAAGAAAGGAAGGGAAACCAGCAGCAGTGGCATGGAACACTGATTAAAGAGGAGGAGGGGCTTGCTGTCTTACAGCAAATAAAGGAGATAAATCCCCCCGGGCCTGACATGATATTCCCTCAGACCTTGGGGGAGCCGAGTGTAGAAATTGTAGGAGGCCTGGCCGATGTTTTTAAAACGTACTTATCCATGGGTGTGGTGCCAGAGGATTGGAGGGTCACTCATGTTGTTCCATTGTTTTAAAAAAACTCCAAAAGTAAACCACTAAATTACATGCCAGTGGGCCTGATGTCAGTATTAGGTAAATTATTGCTGGGTATTCTGAGAGAGGTATTTGGAGAGCCAAGGGCTGATTCAGAATAGTCAGCATGGTTTTTGCATGATAGCTCATGTTCAACAAACTTTTTTTGAGGAGGTTACCAAGAAAGTATCTTCTTCAGCATTATGCTGAAACAACCATGAAAGACCTCAACAATGAAGATGCTGTTTACATCCGGTACTGCACGGATGGCAGTCTCTTCAATCTGAGGTGCCTGCAAGTTCATACCAAGACACAAGAGAAACTTGTCCGTGAACTACTCTTTGCAGATGATGCCGCTTTAGTTGCCCATTCAGAGTCAGCTCTCCAGCGCATGACGTCCTGTTTTGCGGAAACTGCCAAAATGTTTGGCCTGGAAGTCAGCCTGAAGAAAACAGAGGTCCTCCATCAGCCAGCTCCCCACCATGACTACCAGCCCCCCCACATCTCCATTGGGCACACAAAACTCAAAACGCTCAACCAGTTTACCTATCTCGGCTGCACCATTTCATCAGATGCAAGGATCGACAAAGAGATAGACAACAGACTCGCCAAGGCAAATAGCGCCTTTGGAAGACTATACAAAAGAGTCTGGAAAAACAACCACCTGAAATAATACACAAAGATCAGCGTGTACAGAGCCGTTGTCATACCCACACTCCTGTTCGGCTCCGAATCATGGGCCTCTACCGGCATCACCTACGGCTCCTAGAACGCTTCCATCAGAGCTGTCTCTGCTCCATCCTCAACATTCATTGGAATGACTTCATCACCAACATCGAAGTACTCGAGCTGGCAGAGTCCGCAAGCATCGAATCCATGCTGCTGAAGACCCAACTGCGCTGGGTGGGTCTCATCTCCAGAATGGAGGACCATCGACTTCCCAAGATTGTGTTATATGGCGAGCTCTCCACTGGCCACCGTGACAGAGGTTCACCAAAGAAGAGGTACAAGAACTGCTTAAAGAAATCTCGGTGCCTGCCACATTGACCACCGCCAGTGGGCTGATATCGGCTCCAACCGTGCATCTTGGCGCCTCAGAGTTTGGCGGGCAGCAACCTCCTTTGAAGATGTCCGCAGAGCCCACCTCACTGACAAAAGACAAAGGAGGAAAAACCCAACACCCAACCCCAACCAACCAATTTTCCCTTGCAACCGCTACAACCGTGCCTGCCTGTCCCGCATCGGACTTGTCAGTCACCAACGAGCCTGCAGCAGACGTGAACATACCCCTCCATAAATCTTCGTCCGCGAAGCCAAGTCAAAGAAAGAAAGAGATGAAGGAAAGGCTGTGGATGTTGTCTACATGGACTTTAGTAAGGCCTTTGACAAGGTCCCACACGGGAGGCCAGTTCAGAAGGTTCAGACACTAGGTATCCATGGAGAGGTTGTAATCTGGGTTAGAAATTGGCTGAATGGGAGAAGACAGAGATGGTTGCTTCTCAGACTGGAGGCCTGTGACGAGTGGTATGCCTCAGGGATCTGTGCTGGGACCATTGTTTGTTGTCTATATCAATGATCTGGATGATAATGTGGTAAATTAGATCAGCAAGTTTGCTGATGACACTAAGAATGGGGCATTGTGGGCATCAAGAAAGGTTTTCAAAGCTTGAAGAGGGAACTGGACTAACTGGAAAAATGGGCCAGAAGCAGCAGGTGGAATTTAATGCAGAAAAGTGTGAGGTGCTGCATTTTAGAAGGAACAACCAACGTAGGACATACACGGTAAATGATAGGGGAGTGTGGAGGAACAAAGGGATCTGGAAATTCAGATACATAATTCCCTGAAAGTGGTGTCACAGCTAAACAGGGTTGTGAAGAAAGCTTTTGGCATCTTGACCTTGTGCTCTGCTCCCATTTTTCTTTTCATTTTGTGTGCCACTTTAAGAAAAGATATAACAAAAACCTGAAGGTGTTGGAAAGTGACCGTGAACTCGTTGCAGGCTTCAAAGATAGCAGGTTCCTAAATTTGGTACATTTGCAGAGTGAAGGGAAGAAGCCCTGGAGAAACCAGGTGCAGAGACCATGTGACCATCTTATTGAAAAGGCAGTTTGCTCTGGAGGCCATTTTAAGAAGGCAGTACAAGAGAGAAGAGCTCTTTGACCTCCTTGTGGGAATGAGAAACCCACTTGGCCTCATTATGTGGTTATAGACAAACTGTCAGATTTCCTCCTGCACTTATAGAGACCATTCAGATTCCACGAGACTAGATTAAAAACCTTGCATTCCATCATGTCTAAATACTGGAAATGTCTATTACAGAACAATGTATATTGAGCAGGAAAAAGCCACACCTGAAGGGACGTTTAGAGAACATGGAGAAAACCAGACAATGATGCAACCTCTCTGACTTCCTCCTGTAAGTATAGAGAAATGAGAAGATCACATTGTGACCAAAAAGAGTAAAGGTTACTTTTGTTCAACTGACCCACATAAAGGGTTCTACTTGCAGAAGAAATACTGCACTTGGATGCTGTGAGTCTCTTTGTTGTAGTGGGTTTTTGGCGCTCCAATGCAGTCACAGCACATATAAATCTCTGTTAACTCTTTATTAGGTAGCAACTACCTGGAAGAGCCCTCGACTGCTGTCACACCTGAAGCAGTCTCATAGGGTCTCTGTCTTGCAAGGGGATGCCCTGGATATTTATATACTCAAGCAAGCCAGTAAGAAAAAAGGATTGCATCAGCCATGTACACACGTTATCTGAAAATATAGCATACTCAAAGTAAAGTATTACAGGTTGGACAAGCAGCACCCTTCCCTCCCCCTACCCCCCACCCTGTCCCTAACAAGCCTGCAGTCTCATAGATTATACATCAAGTTGAAAAACATGCTGTTCAAACAAAGGGACAGTTTACAATATTCAGATTCAGCCAAAACACCAGGACCCCTTATCTATTTTTGCATTCCTGCACACTCTGCTTGACTCCGCCCTGAGGCACCCCAAGGTTATGACACTGAAACGATACTACTTTTAACCTTTCACCTCTTCCCTAGACACTGAATTCCAAGAAGCTTCTAAAGGTTTTATTGTTCTGTCTTTTACACGTTATTATTTCATTCCTTTTATCATTCATTCTCGTCATCCTTCTGTTCTTCACATACGCATAGAACACCTTGGGGTTCTCCTTAATCCTACATGTCCAAGGCCTTCTCTGCCCCCTTCCAGATCTCCCAACACCTTTTTAGCTACCATATACTTCTCATGAGCCCTTCCTGCTTCCTATATCTAATGTCTGCTTTCTTCTTCCTCTTGACTTTTTACCTGATCTGTTTCGTCAGCCACGGTTCCCTTTCCCAACCATCCTTTCCTTGACCCAGTCAGACAAACCTATCCTGAACCCTGCACAAGTGGCCCCTAAACTCCCTCCCTAATTTACTCTCACTAGTTCCTGCCTCATCCCTTCATATTGAGCCCTTCCCCAGTTCAGCACTTTTGCAGTTTGACTGTTTTTTATCATTTTCCATTGTTGTGTTGAAGCCAAGGGAGTTGTGGTTCCAAATAAAGCAGCTGTGCTTGAAAACGGTGTCTCATCCCCTTGTATCTCCATGTAGATACAAAGAGAAGGCCATTCAGTCCAGCTGAGACCACACTGGGAGCATCCTGGTATCTCCCCTCCTGTCTGTGTTTCTGCTCCATACCAGCCCCCAACCACCTTCCCAGCTGGAATATTCTTCAATTTCTTTCTCCTCTCAGTGTTCACTGAGCTGCCACTTCTAGACAGCTGCACTGAGTGAGAAACAGGAGCAGGAGTCTGCCATCCGGCCCCTCGAGCCTGCTCTGCCAGTCAATAAGATCATGGGAGATCTGGCCGTGGACTCAGCTCCACTTACCCACCCGTTCCCCACAATGCTTAATTCCCGAATCCGTTTAAAAAATCTAGCCATCTATGTATTTAATACTTTCAACAAGGCAATCTCCACTGCTGAATTGGGTGAGAATTCCACAGATTCACCCTCTGTGAGAAGCCAATTTCCGGTTCCACCTAGATGGCGAGACACCAGCAGGTGTATCAGCAGGTCATTGAGCATCGGAGGATGTAAAGGGAAACCAAGGTTTTGGGCCTCAGATGGTCCTTTACTTCCTGTGAATGCTGTGGGAACTGCTGAGTTTCTCCAGGAAGTTTGTGTTTTGCACTCAACCGCGGATCTGCAGATGTTCTTGTTTAACTCCAGGCAGATGGTGTCAATATAGATCTCCAATTTTCGGTAACAGTCACATCCCCCACCCCCTCCACCCTACCCCCCGTCGCTCTCTCTTCTTCCAGCTCCCTCCCCTATTCCTTTCCCATATCAGGGGGCATCTTTTCCAGCCTCTGACCCCTTCCTCATCACCTCTCAGTTCCTCCTTCCCCCTGTACCCATTTGCTGATCTGTGCCCCTCCCCCACCCTCACTTTATTTGCATGTTTGCCTGATTTTTGGCAGAATTAAGAATGTAAACTGCCGATCACTTTCCATGGCCACGACGGGACCTGCTGGGTTCTTCCAGTACTTCTATACATTGTCCTCATTATCCCTGCCTTAAATCTACTCCCCGCTGTCTTGAGGCTCTGTCCCCAGTTCTGGTGCCAGTTGCCAATGGAAACAACCTCCCTGCTTCTATCTTATCTATACTTTTCATAGAGAAGTTTTTCCAAAACAACACCTTCGACCACAAGACCATCAGGCAGTGGTCAGCATGGAACGTCCTGCAGATACTGAGAGATGAGGACTCAATGGATCCGGTGGGATATTTCTCTGAGCCGACTGTCCAGGTCATCTGGTGAAATGTCTCATCACCAGGGCTCAAAAACAAGGACTAGGATTTGGCCTGGCTGGTGGTGAGATGAGCCCACCCAGTGAAATCCTTCTTGTATAACTGGGACATCACTCTCCGTGCACGTTGTCCTTGGGACAGCTGCGGTGGAGGGGGGATGGTCACCCATCTCTTTGCTGAAGGGACATTCACAAAGAATGTGTGGAGAAGGATGCAAGGATCCTTGTCATGGTTCATCCCTAGCAGCAGCATGATGGAGGACTCTCTGATCTATAGACTGTTCCCAGGGACACTCTGAGTCCAACATCCAGAACTGTTGGAGGACCATCTACATGATGAGGGTGCCCTTTGATTGTCCTGAAACCTGTTGGTCTTTCAGCACATGGAGATGTCAGTGAGGGGAAAATTGCTGACTGGCTCATTCCAGGCTGTAGGTATATGTATTAAGAGACACACTGATGTTTGGTGCAGCCAATGCAAGGGAGCTGTGGGGAAGTCTTGAGTTTGTGCATGAGGGGCTGAGACTGAGGGAAGCCCCTGAAACCAACAGAGGTGGTGGGGGGGGGGGGGCGGTGGAGTAATGACAAAGTGCCCAGTGGTGGTAAAAATTCTTTATCATCTAGGTGCAAAAACTTCCAAATATCCAAAAGCCCCAAGTCGAACAAAAAAGAATTAATA
This sequence comes from Narcine bancroftii, assembly GCF_036971445.1. Lineage (NCBI taxonomy): Eukaryota > Metazoa > Chordata > Chondrichthyes > Torpediniformes > Narcinidae > Narcine > Narcine bancroftii. The sequence continues at coordinate 208,819,179 of NC_091472.1, read as the reverse complement.
AAAGTAGCCGATTTATTTGAGAGTGTCTGATTGGAGGCTGATTTATCAAAGGATTGAGACAGCAATTAAACTCTCTTCCCACCGCCCCCCCACCCCCACCACCCCACAATAAGCAACATATTCAAATTCGGCAGTAATGAAAACACACATTAAAAAACACTGGGTCGTCAAAGTTAGAAGCATAAATGTTCACCAGTGCAACCTTCTTTTATAAGGGGAACCAGTTATAATTAGAAATCTAGCATTGGAGTCTGCAACAGCATCAAAAATTATAAATGGAGTAAAAGAATCAATAAAAACTGAAATTAATTTTATCTTGGGATGAGGAATGAAATTGTTGGCCCTTTCAAAAATTTTTTTAAAAATGCTGACTATCCTCCCCTCGAACATACATCTCCTGAGCAAAAATAATGTTAGTCTGAAGCCTTTTAAACACATTAAAAATCTTTTTGCACTTAATTGGATTATTTAGACCATTCAGATTCCACGAGACTAGATTAAAAACCTTGCATTCCATCATGTCTGAATACTGGAAAAGTCTATTACAGAACAATGTATATTGAGCAGGAGAAAGCCACACCTGAAGGGACGTTTAGAGACCATGGAGAAAACCAGACAATGATGCACCTCCCCCTCCCCCCAACCCAAAAACTATCTTTCAGTAGGATAGCAAGCTAACTAGCATCCCCCTGGCTAAGCTCCAAAATTTAAAAAAAACATCAGTTCCCAATTTAAAGTCATCAAAACAAGCAGGAATTATCCAACATCAAATTACAAATCAGGATGTTCTATCTGAAAACCACAGGGTCAGTCAAAACCAGTTAACGTACAATGTCCAATTTAACCTAAAAAGTAACAAAAATTGGATAACAATAGGATATCTTGCTTACCCTCAGGAGAAGAACACCAACTTTAAAAAAGTTTTAAAAACAGCGAACTCCCATCTGATCCTCTGGTACCACACCTGTGGCGAAGGACATTTTAAATATTTCTGCCAGAACCCCTGCAATTTCTACACTTATCACCTTCAAGGTCCCAGGTAATAGCTTGTCTGGCAATTTATCCTCCCTTAATTGCTTTAAGACAGCAAGCACTTGAATACTGATGAAAAATTACTATTTAAGATCTCCCCCATCTCAAAACCGACCGACCACTCTGATCTTCAAAGGGACCAATTTTGTTCCTTACTATCCATTTGCTGTTAATACACCTGTAGAAACCCTGAGGATTCTCCTTTTCATTGTCTGCCAAAGCAACCTCGTGTCTTCTTTTCCCTTCCAGATTTCTTTCCTGAGGTTTTTCTTGTATTTTTATACTCCTCAAGTATCTCATTTGCTTTGCATTGCCTGTACCTGCTGTACCCTGCTCTGAACCAGATCCCCAGTGTCCCTCAAAAACCAAGGTTCCCTCTGACTGCTAACCTTGCCTTAATCCTGACAGGAATGAGGAATATACAAACTCTGTACTCTCCAAATGTCACCTTTGAAGGTCCTCCACATACCTCGCAAATCCTTAACTGAAAACAATTTATCCTCATCCATGCATTTTAGATCCTTCCTTGTTTAGGATGGCACAGTTGGTGTAGCGGATAGCTCAACGATTTTTTGGCGCCAGCCATCAGGACTGTGGTTTGAATCCCACGCTGTCTGTTAGGTGTTTGTACGTTCTCCCCATGTCTCCTACTCTCACATCCTTATGTTTGCTGCAGCCATCCGTTATCTCTCTATATATTTTCTTCTCCAAATTTCACTGACTATTATGTGGTCCGTGATACAACCATAAGTGTGATGATCCACCCATTTAGCCTCAGTAGACAAGCCCTCTGGTCTGTCCTGCCTGATCACTGTGATATTTTCCCTGACGAGCAAAGCCACTCCCCCCCCACTTTCCTCCCCCTATTCTGTCACATCACAAACAACAGAGGATTGAGCTACTGGTCCTGCCCGTCCTGCAACCAATTTTCAATAATGGCCAGAATGTAATAATTCCACAAGCCAATCCATGCTCTAAGCTCATCTGCCTTCCTACAATATTCCTTGCATTGAAATAGGTGAACCTGAGAACATTTCCACCACATACAAAAATGGTGCATGCAATTTTAACATTGTCTTTTCCCTCCTCCTCTCCTCTATCTGCTCTGGCACTCTGGTTCCCATCCGTGAACTCGATCTGAGATATCTCAGACCCTGCCTGGCAGCAGGGAGGCAACAAACCATCCGAGAAACTCTATCTCTTCCACAAAATCTCTTATCTGTCCCCCTACCTATGGTAGGGACAGTCCATCACTACAGCTCACTTCTTCTCCTCCCCTCCCTTCTTAGCCACAGGGCCAGACTCTGTGTCAGAGACCTGATCATCATGACTTGTACCTGATAGGTTCCCTCTCCCTCCACCCATCAGTACCCAAAATGGTATTCTTGTTACTGAGGGACACAGCCACAGGGCTGCCCTGCTCTGCCTTCCCTCTTCCTCTCCCTCTCCTGTCACCCATCTACCCTCCTCCTGCCTCTAGGTGTGATAGTGTCCCTGTAATTCCTGTCTGTCACACCCTCTGCCTCCCAAATGATCTAGAGTTCATCCAACTCCAGGTCCAATTCCTTAACTTGGTTTGACAGGAGCTGCAGCTGGATGCACTTCTTGCAGATGAAGTTGTCTGGGATACTGCTGGCTTCCCTGATATCCCACATTCTGTAAGAGGAGCTTTCCCCTGCCTGGGCTGCCATTCCCACTGTTTATGACAAGAAGAAAATATATATCTAAAACCTGCCCTGACCTGTGTCTACCTGTTGAATACTCTTTGTTCCTTGAATAGAGGGGCCCTTTCTTACTTCAACTCCTATGATCCCTCACCTCTCACCAGTTTTCGCTGAAGCCTGTTGAGCCAAACCTTTACCCCTCTGACTTAGTCAAGTCCAACAATGACTGCTCCGTGACACAGTCCCTCACTTTTATAGGGATACTCAGCTTCTTCTCCAATCAGCTTCTTCCTCCAATCAGCTTCTTGCCGCTGCCTTGCCCCTTTTTAAGTTGTAACTGCTGCCGATCCTCGGGTCACCTGACCCCTCTTTCTCCAATCAACTTCTTCCTCCTATCAGCTTCTTCCTCCAATCAAGGCAAATGGATGCCAGGATTTATTTTAAGAGGGATGGGATATAATCCCTCAAAAGAATATAATCCAGCCCCAATATTCTGTACAAGCGCCAGCGATTGGGAATGAGGTTTGTAAGGCATTTGCACATTCTCCCTGTGTCTGGGTGGGTTTTGCTCTGAATGCTCCGGTTTCCTTCCGCCCTTTGAAATGTGCCGGGGGTTGTAGGTTAATTGAGCAGCACAGGCTCATGGGCTGAAAGAGCCTGTCACTGTGCTGCACGTCTAAAGCAGGGATGTGATGAGGCTTTATGAAGTATTGGTGAGAGCTCTGCTTTGGGCTCCATATCAAAGGAAGGGTGTGTTCCATTGGAGAGGGGCCACAGGAGGTTTCCAAGGATGATCCCTGGAGTAACGGATTTTCAGAAAAGGAGAATTTGAAGGCTCTGGGATTGTAGTCGCTGGGGTTTAGAAGAATGAGGGCGGGGATTTCATTGAAACCAATGGAATACTGAAAGGCCTGCATATAGTGGATGTGTAGAGGATGTTTCCTATGGTGGGGGAATCTGCAACCAGAGGGCACAGCCTCGGAATACAAAACATCCCTTTAGAACAGAGAGGAGGGATTTCTTTACACAGACGGTGGTGAATTTGTGGAATTCATTGTTGTGAGCAACTGTGGAGGCCAATTCATTGGGGATATTTAAGGCGGCGGTAGGAAGAGAATCAAGGGTTGAGGGAGAAGGAAGGAGAATGGAGTTGAAAAGTATAGTAAATCAGCATGATGGAATGGCAGGGCGAGTTTGATGAGCCGAATGGCCTAACCCACTTTTGATCTTGTGGTATTACAGTCAGCAACAGACATCAGGTCCATGAACTTCGCAGCATTGGGAGAGGTTTCCTCACCTGAATTTTAAAACGGCCCATGTGACAGGAAACCCCAGCTCCTATCGCCTGGCCATCACTCTCCCCACCTGCATTTTGAAGGCAGCGGTTTGCTCACCACCCATGATGTGCCCGATCAATGGAGGCTTCTCTGACCATAATGCCTTGTGCTTGGCAAATGGCTCTGCAGCAGTTCTGACCATGTGCCTTCCAGGGGAGTTGGTAATGCATCCTGGGTAAGGTGCTTGTCGGGACCAGGCAATTCAGCACTGGGTACCAAGTGCCAGGAGCAGAGCGCAGCACTGGCCCCAGAACAGTGGGACCCCGTGGTTCCAGGACTTGCAATGCCCAGATAGAAGAAGCGTCACGATTGGCACAGCAGTTAGTGCAATGTCTTTACCGCGCAAGTGATCGGGACCAAGGTTCGAATCCTGTGCATTCTGTAAGGAATTTATACGTTCTCCCCGTGTCTGCGTGGGTTTGTGTTGGGGGCTCCGGTTTCCTTCCATCATTCAAAAAAATGTACTGGGTTTCACCCTGTCCTCTCAGCTGCTTACTCACCAGTGCGTCTACTCTGGGGAGAGGCTGTTCGCCCACCCCCAGAGTGGAAAGGGTTTTGCCCGATCTTTCAAACTGCTGACATCAGTTGGTCCACTCCAGGGAGAAGCCATTTGTCTGGCCCGAATGTGGGAAGGGTTTCACCTGCTGACCCACCAGCGAGAACAGATTGGGGAAAGGCCTTTCATCTTCTCTGAGTGCAGGAAAGAGTTTACCCAATCGAAAAGCCTGGTAAGACTCCAGTGGGTCCACACATAAAGTTTGCAGAGTGTAGAATATTTAAATATCACTCACTCAAAACACCATGAGGGACTGGAGTCTTGTGGTTATCGGGGCAATAAATCAAAACAGGTCTTAGTGTTGTTGTCAATTTGCAATCTGTTATCATGTTCAAGTTTATTGTCACGTGTACAATGGTGTAGTGAGGAAGTTTGTTTTGGAGCAGTCTGGCTGGACATTCCATCCATAGTCCAGTAAATAAGTCACAGTGTAGGAGTGTAGTTACAAGGATAGATCAGTTGGTACAAGGTAAAAGCAGCAAGTATGAGGATCATTCAGGAATCTGATAACAGGGGGAAGGAACCGTCCTTGAATCTGGTGGAGGGTGATCCACACTGGTGAATCTTCTCCATGAGGAGGAGGGGAAAGGGAGTGTGTCTGGGGAGGGGGGAGTCTTTTAATATGTTGGCTGCTTTCCCAATGGATTCTCTCCCTCAATGTTAGACTCCAATTATATATTTTTAAACATTAACAATACAGCGCAGTTGAAGGTTCTCTGGCCCATGAACCCCGTGCTGCTCAATTAACCTACCAATCATGGGGGGATTGTGCAGACTCCTTACAGACAGGACTGGATTTGAACCTAGGTCATTGGTAATATAATAACTTTTCACTAACCGAGTAACCCAATTAAAGGAATTGAATCTCATGTCCTGGATCTTTTCCCAAATAAAACAGCTGTTTGAAAACTGTGTCTCATCCCCTTGTATCTCTGTAATACACTCTATGTAGATAGAAAGACAAGGCCATTCAGTCCAGCTGGGACTACACTGGGAGCATCCTGGTATCTCCCCTCCTGTCTGTGTTACTGCTCCATACCAGCCCCCAACCACCTCACCCTGCTGGAATACTCTTCAGTTTCTTTCTCCTCTCTGAGCTGCACTGTTCACCTCAAGGTGAGGAACAGGAGCAGGAGTCGGCCATCTGGCCCCTCGAGCCTGCTCTGCCAGTCTATGAGATCATGGCTGATCTGGCCGTGGACTTACCTACCTGTTCCCTACAACCCAGGGTCAATATTGTCTAGAAGCACAGATTAACATCGTATTTAACACCAACCCACAGCACCTTCTCTGTGTACCTCATGGTCCAAGCCCCAGATATTGCTCCATGGCAGGTTGCCACCTTGGACCTCACTGGAAGTGTCATGGGTCAGGTGTGCACTACTCTGAAGCTGACCTGTAGAACTGTGATAGGTCAATATTTGCAGGGAGTTGTGATCCCATTGGTCATGGAACCGGGTGTGTGTAAAACAGACCCTGTTTGTTGTGTGTGAATGGAGTCCATCCAAAATCCAAAGTGAATGTCTGTATCGTTGCTTACATGAATTAGTGATCAAGTACTGTTTAACATTCTCCCCTGTTTGTTTCCCGTGCATTAACTAAAGTTACATGTGATTGTAACACTTCTGTCCAGTCTCGTCTCTCTGTGAACCCACCGAACCTGATACTCTCCCCAACATGACAACTGGTGCTGTGAGCAGGGTTCAAAGAGTTTCCGTTGGACCTGGACACACGTGGAGACATAACCATGTGGGAGTGGGAGATCGTACTAACAACTTGGGAGATTATATTAGCCAGTGTGTGTGTGGGCGTCCTGTCAGGTGCATGGGAGATTGTGTACTTGCTCACCAACAGGGGCAGCAGGAGGCGACCCAACAGAGAGGGAAGGGACCCCAGGGTCGAATTGTAAAATCCCTGCGTGGAGACGATGATCATCAGGGGTTCGGCCATTTGACGCCGTGGGCAGTAAGCCATGCCAAGCCAGCCGATTAGGTCGACAGGTTGGATCCCCACTGAGAGAAGATAGGACACCATGTGGTCTCCCACCTGTGCTTACTGGGATTGTGGGGGAGCCCTATGGTCACTGATATCCCTAATCAGGCACCAGTGGGGGATCATGTCCGAGTTAAGGAATCAGGGCTCAAAGATCGGGGGATAGAATCCCTGCAATGTGACTGTTGTGAACTGCAAGAGGAAGTACAGATTGCCCAAGGGCAAGAGACCAATGTAGAAATTAAAATCATGGAGGCAGATTCTGAGTTGATTGAAACACAGCAGCTGAAAGCAGCTCGCTGGTCTGGCTCACAGCTTGACCCAGGGAACGTCCGACCCATGGAAAGGAAAGGGGATCGACATTTGGTTGGGGGATGGGCATGTGTGGATGGATGGTGATGACCCTGAGGAAACTGTCCCATGACACACGTCCTCCTCCCTGGGTGCCCAAGTCTTTACAAGCCCGATCAGTGGTCATATGGTCCCAGGCCTGCCACGAGGGCACCTGCCAACCCTCCAAAAGGGGAAGGTAACTGAAAATGGGGGGACCTCTGGTGGGCACATAGTTGCTCACTGTGAGATAATGGAATCCCGGGACTACTCTGCTCAGGGACTAACTGGGTGAGGGGACTTAGCCAAGCCACTGCTTCAGTTGGGAGATGAGTGGGCTCTCAATTCCCTTCTCATTGGGAAGTGAATGCCCTGGGCAGTCTGCATGAACAACAGACAATTGGTAATGCCTTGTGGGCGCTGCTAGATGGGGTAGATGATAGCACCACGCATGGGAATGGGTGGTGAATATGGTCCGGGCCAAGTTCCCTGCCCTCCTTGAATGGGACTGACATAGCCGGTCACATTGGCACACTGTTAGCAGTGGGATATGGGGAGTTAGGGAGCGGGCACTCTTCATGAGTATCTATGGGGGTGGCCATGAGCACCATCTCCCAGGGACAACAAAAGTGGCCAGTGCCTTGGTGGGCTAGTTAGTCACCTCTGCACACCCTGACCCCAGAGGGGTGGTCTTCCTCTTCATGGAACTGGCAGCTGGGATGTTATTCCGGGAAACCATTACCCTCCTGGAGAGATCGGAATAGTTGGAGCAGAAAGCTCCCACTTGCGTTTTCAGGGTGGAGGGGACGTTTGGCCACGTCACCCTGCCTGTGTCTCACAGAGACATGTTGGTTCTCTGGAGAGAGCATTGCAGGGGAAAGTCCCATGGGGGTGGAGTTTCCCATGTGCTCTCCACTCCGACCTGGTCCAGCCTCCCCTCTGGTGCTCCCCACCAGAGGTGACTCCTGACTCATCTATATTTTGAGCTCTACCCCCCCCCCCCCCAACTACAGGAGAATAGCTGTTCCTCTTCTCGATGTGAGGGTCTACAAAATGCTCATTCCAACAGATGCAGCAACTTTGCAGCAACCAGCAAGACAGTTTGTCACTTATTATGCCAAGACCTCTCCCCAAGGCAGGCGAGAGCTGTTGCCATGAAACCTAACCCTCAACATTGGCCATTCGATCCTATCCTTTGTTTTATAGCCTTTGTAATGAAGCTTTTTTTTTGTACCTGAGCTGTGGAATCTACTCTGCATAATGTCTCTCAACACACACAGGAAATTGCAGTTCCGGCTTATAATTACAATGCTACAGATCCCACACTGGCAGGAAATGTTTATATTTTGTTCCCACTGGGCAAGGACAGCATCCCCACCAGCCTCCCACTAACAGGAACAAATATCTCATGGGGTGGGGGCTTCAGAAGCTTTAATTTAAAATCACATTTTGGCCAACATTCAGTCTGACTCCTCCTGGCTCCCATTACAGGGATCTGACACAGGATCTTGTGGCACTTGTTCACAGAGAACATGAGAAGGATGGTGTTGGATGACAGCCCAGAAGGGACTGCTCCGGGAATACCCTAGTGTATGCCTCTGAGCTGACCCCTGCCTCACCAAGGGATAGCACAGTGATGGCCATTCGGGAGTTGTGCTTATGGAGTGCCCAGGCGTAAGGCCAAGGTGCAGGATGTGCAAGCCAAGAGAGGCTTCTGGCACCTGATGGATGACCTTGCACTCCCTGCTCACAGATGTTGGTGATAAAGGTGCTCACATTTGCCAGACAAGCCGGAGAAACCAGACACATGAGTCAGTGACCAAATTTCTTTATCTACCCTCCCTTCTGAAGCAGCTCCCACAGACCCCTGCTTCATCAGGAACACAGCAACCCTGTTTGGTCAGGGGTGTGGGAGGTGGTGAGGCGTTGTCATTGAATTTGATTATGTGCCTTGTCCAACATTTGGAAGGCACTTGTGTATATATTGATCCTTTTGATTAGTATTGTTTACTTTTAACACGTCTTTTGTTCTTTTCTTTTCCTGTTTTTATAGTCATAACATGTATGCAGAGCCATTGATCGTCATCAAAGTGATTACAGAGTAATGTGACGTCCGAGGGGTGGAATGTTGTGTGTGGTGGAAACGTAGCCTACCTGCCAGTCTGGAATGTGTATGTTGCGGGTGGTCACGTGTCCTCCCCGTCTGAAAAGTATTCAGAAGTCACATCACCTGTCAATCAAGGTTGGACTTTGCCCACCCATTAGTGCACACTTGCCATTGGCTAATTTAAACCATCAAGGTCATTATTAGCTAAAAGTACAGATTAACATTGAATATAACACCAATGCTCAGCACATTCTTTTCTTCGGCCTCATCGTCCAAGCCCCAGACATTGCTCCACACCAGGTCACGACTGTGGACCTCGCTGGAAGTGTTGTGGGAAAAATGTGCACTACACTGATGCTGATCGATAGTATTGCAATAGATCAATACTTGCAGGGAGCTGCACCCTCATTGGTCAGGAAACCGGGTGTGTGTAAGAGCCACTGTTTGTAGAGTGGAAGCGGGTCGAGTGTAGGTTCACCATTGTCAGAATCCAACTGAAGTCCAAGGTGAATGTCTGTATCATCGCTGAAGTGAATTAGTGATCGAGTACCAATTGACCTCCTCCTGTTTGTCTCTCATGTATTACATGTGATTGTAACATTTATGTCCAGACTCAACTCTGTGAACCCAGCAAACCCGATACTCTCCCCAACACGACACCCCATCACTTCTCTGCTTCTCCCTCTCTGCCCTCCCACCATGTCCCACTGTTGTCCTGTGCTCCTCCCCCGGCCCCCTCTCAGCACCTTTTCATTCCAGCTTCTGCTGGCTTTTTGCTCAGACCTTGACAAAGGGCTCAGGCCCAACACTTTGGGAGATCCCTTTGCTTCCTTTAGATGCTGTGTGACCTGCTGTGTTAGAACAATACAGCTCAGTACAAGCCCTTTAGCCCTCAATGTTGTGCCAACCCACATATTCCTTCCAAAAAAATGAACTTAACCCTCCCTACCCCATAACCCTCTATTTCCTTTCATCCATGTGTCTAAAAGTCTCTTCAATACCCCCAATGTTGCAGCCTTCACCATCATCCCCAGCAAGACATTCCAGGCACCCACAACTCTCTGGAAAATACTGATGTCTCCCCTAAACTTCTCTCCCTTAAATCTGTACATATGTCCTCTGGTGTTTGTTGATCCTTCCCTCTATCAAGTCTCCTTTCATCCTTCTATGTTCCAAAGAGAAAAATCCCAGCTCTGCTAACCTTGCCTCATAAGACTTGTTTCCCATCCAGCTAACACCCTGGTAAATCTCCTCTTCCCCTTCTCCATACCTTCCACATCCTTCCTACAATGAGGTTACCTGAACTGAACACCATATTCTTACCAGAGATTTGTAGAGTTGCAAATCTCCTCCTGAATTCAGTCCCCATTGGCCCTCTTATCTACCCTATCAACCTGTCCAGCGACCTTGAGGGGTGTATGGATTTGAACCCCAAGGTCCCTCTATTCATCCACATTCTTAAGCAACCGACCATTAACCCTGTACTCAGCCTTCTGTTTGTCCTTCCAAAATGCACCTCTCACTTATCCAGATTGAACTTCACCTACCACTTTTCAGCCCAACTCTCCATCCTGTCTGTATCCTCTTGTAACCTTTGACAACCTGCTCCATCCACAACTCCTCCAACCTTCGTGTCACTAATAAACTTACTGACCCAACCTTTGTCTCTTCATCCAGGTCATTTATAAACATCACAAAGAGCCGGGGTCCCAGAATAGATCCCTGCAACCCCTCCACTAGTCACCATCCTCCAGGCAGATACTTTCCTTCCACTACTACTCTCTGCTTACTTTTTTAAATTATTTTATTTATGATTTTCCAAACTTAAACTCAAACAGTTATCAACATTAGCAGTGTCAATGTTAACATTATCAGCATTGACTACAATTTACAGTTATCAGTTCTATGCCAGGTTTTGTGCAGAGTTCAAGCTCTTTCTATCCCCTCTCCATCCCCTCTACATGTAACACTTAACTAACTTAAGTTACACAAGACATTGAAGACAGTCACAACAAAGGTGTGAAACATATATCAGGGGTTTAGGGGTTTGTCACGACATGGTGGCCAGAACTCAGGCTGTTTTCTTCTCTCGACTTTTCCTGGTTGGGATGGGGTGGACTGACCCCCCACCAATTAAGGGATAGATGGGGAAGGTGGGGCAGCGAGGCACGATGGTCCACTCTATATTTGTAGTCCTATGGAGTTTATGTATGGTTGCCAAATTTTTGTTAAGTGTCATACTTTTTTCTTAAGTAGTAAGTGATTTTCTCCAGGGGAACACAGCTTTGGATTTCTGGGTTCCAGCAAGTAAAACTCAGGCAGGAGTCGGATTTCCAGGGAACTGTTATGCACTTCTTGGCCACTGCCAAAGTGATAATTATGAATTGGATTTTGAATCTGGACAGATTCATTGTAAGTCTTCTGTCAGTTATGTTTCCCAACAGGAACAACTCTAGGTCCTGCAGGAATTCTTTACCTAGGACTTGACCAAGTTCCACCCAAAAGTGCCTCACCTTGGTACATGTCCAGGTTGCTTGCACAAAGGTTCCTGTCTCAATGCCACATCTAAAGCATTGGTCTGATCATTCTGGTTTAGATCAGTTCATTTTTTTCTGGCATCCGGTACAGCTGGTGGAGAAAATTGTATTGCACCAGCCTGTGTTGCACATTAATGATTGCAGTCATGCAGGTCCAACACAATGTTCATCAATCATTATTCAGCAATCATCAATCATTATTCCCAAGGCCAACTCCCACCTCTGGCTTGATTTACGAAGGCCTGGTTTTGATCCTTGCACTATGTCACTGCACTCTGGTAGGGCCATGGTTGGACCTAACATCCTGCAGAAAGTAGCAGTGGAACATCTTATTAGATAAATCATACTTGTGTGAGTTGTTCAAGTGACATTAGCTGCCCCTGCTCATAACAGTCCTCTATGTACCTAACACCATTATGATACCAGGTGTCCAGTATCTTGTTGTTAACCGTCAATGGTATGAATCTATTTGGGGTCAGGTGTGTTTTGGGGGATAGCCCAACTTTGATTCCTAGATATTGATTAATTTTATTCCAAATGAGGATAATTTGTTTTAGTTTTCTCAGATAACAATTTCACATTTATAAATGAAGTCCTCTGCTACCTTCTCGCCTACCTTATGCAGGTCATTTTGTACCCAATAATATTTCTTGAAGTCTGGCATTCATAATCCACCCAGACTGTAATCCCAGTTCAATTTCTCCATACAGACCCTGGCTATCTTTCCTTTCCATAGAAATGTTCTTATTTGTGAGAGCAAATTTTGGAAGAATCCCTGGGGCAATGCCACAGGCAGTGTCTGTAAGAGGTACCAAAGTCTCAGCAACACATTCATTTTAACACATTTGACCCTGCCCACTAACATTATGGGCAGGGACATCCACCTATTTAAGTTTTCTTCAATTCTCCCAAGCAAGAGGGTATAATTTAGTTGATATAAATTATTCAAGTTATTGTCTATTCTGACTCACAGATATTTTATCCCATTTTGTGGCCACTTTAACTGTTTTCTTGATATTGACTGTAATTCCCCCTTAGTGAGTGACATGGTTCTGCTCTTGTCCCAGTTAACCTTGTAGCCAGAGATCTCCCCATAATCCTCCAGAGTAGAATACAGTTTGGACAACAAATTTGCTGGGTCTGTCAGATGTATCAGCACATCATCGACAAATAAATTGGTTTTATGTTCTTCCTGACCTGCTCTAAAACCCTTGATGTCTGGATCCTGACGAATGGCTTTGGCTAGTGGCTCCATGGCTAGTATGAAAAGTATGAAGCAGGCATGCTTGTCTGCTTGATCTTATCAGTGGAAAAGCTGGAGAAATGTGTTCGTTGGTCATGGTACAGAGCCCTTGTCTAATTTATAAAAGTTGGCCCTAACCCCAAATTTTCCACCACTTTAAATAGAAAATCACACTCCAATCTGTCAAATGCCTTTTCCACATCCAGGGCAATAGCCAAGACTCTCATATTTGGTTTGTGCCAGATGCATTATACTCAACAGTCTGCCATCGTTATCCACTGCTTGTCTTTTTTGCACAATGCCCACTTGATCTTTATTTATTAGTTTCGGCAAATGTTTTGCCAATGTATTTGCCAGGGCTTTGGCAAGTATCTCATAATCATTGTTTAGCAATGAAATGGATCCATAAGAAGACGGCATTATTGGATCTTTGTCTTTTTTAAGTATTGTCATAATGATTGCTGTCGATAAAGATTTTATCTAAACTTAAAAGGCATAATACAAGAGAACCATTGAAACACTGTTGGAGGTTTACAGTCTTTCTATTTGAATAGGATGGTTCTTCTAGCCAACAATGTAGAGAAGATTTGAATAGGATGGTTCTTCTAGCCATCAATGTAGAGAAGGCCAACCCATTACGCAGGTACTGAAAAACTCCCCATGTCTGGGTCAATAACCCCGAAAAGAGCTGTTTCTGGCCTGGGTCATGGCTCCACCTGAAATACAGTTGAAAAGAAATTAAAACTATCTTTCCAATCGATTTCTAAGGATCGACTAGACCAAAATTTGTGTCTCAATGTTGCAATATCAGATTTGCTCCTGTCATAAGTAGGGTTAATATTAAAAAAGATACAAGCCAGCTTATCTTTGGACATGTGAACATGATGCATCACTTTGAAATGGGTAAATGAATGTTGGGCACATATTGAAGATGTCTTCACTGGTTAAAGAATCTTATCCTTTAGATTCACCGATAAGGGTCTTGTTTTTTCAATTTTTCAATTCCCAAACCTTTTTAATGTTGTCATGAAGTGTTGGACATAATTTCTTTTTTTTTAAACTTTATTTATTCATTCAAAAAGCAGATAATATATGACATATGCAGCAATTAAACATAAACATGAATTTTTTTTATATAAGAAAAAAAAGAAAAGAATACACCCCCCCTTCAGCCAACTCTCCTAAGGAGAGCCATGAAAAAAGAAAGAATATTAAAGAAAAAGTTAAATATACATATTAAAATCTAGTCAATATAAATTGAAATGTAAATATTCAGAGTATAACAGCCACTTATTAATAAAAAATTATAATTATCATGATTTTTTCCATTATTAAACAATATTTCATCTCATTATGCCATCTATTAATATCAATCATATTTGTATCTTTCCACCTACTAGCAATACATATTTTTGCTGCGGATAAAGCTAAATATACAAAATCAAGCTGGAACTTATCTAATCCCAAACCTTTCAGAGGTTGCAAACTACCCAATAAAAATACTGTTGGATCTAAAACTATTTTAATCTTATAAAAATTATTGAATTTTCTTCCAAAAAGATTGTATATGTATACATAACCAAACAGCATGAAAAAAAGTTACAACCGTATCACCACATCTAAAACACAAATCTGATGCATTAAAACCATATTTTTTTTAATTTTTCAGGTGTCAAATATAATTGTTGTAAAAAATTGTAATTAATCATTGCATAATGTGCATTTATCAATCTAGTTACACCATCATAACAGATATCTAACCAATCATCTTGAGAAAAAATAAAACCAATATCCACTTGCCATTTAATTTTAGATCTATCCCAACCCTTTTTATCCATACCATCCTGTAATATTTGATATATAGATGAAATATAACCCTTCATAAGAAAAGTCTCAAATTTAGTCATTTTAGGTAAAATCATATCTCTACCAAACATACATTTTACCAAAGATTGAATTTGATAATAAAGAAATAATGAGTTCTTATCAATACCAAAATCTTCCCTCATCTGATTAAAAGATAAAAACTTACCCTCTTTAAAACAATCTCCCAAATTTTTCACACCTTTAAATCTCCAATGCAATAAACTTTGATTTTGTATTGAAAAAGAAATGTTGATTATTATATAACAGAGTCAAAGCCAACAATTTATTCCTAGAGCCTATCATTTTATTTTTCTTTATCCATAAGTTCATTCAATGTTTTATTATAGGTACATTATATTGTTGTAACAAATTTACATTCCACCTAAACAAAAATTGATGTATTTCAAATTCAGAAATACTTGGCATCTTAATTTTAGCCCAACTAGGAGGCCTTACCAAATCCATCAATGAACTAATAAATTTAAGTTGGGCTGCTTCATAATAATTTTGAATATGTGCTAAACGTAGTGCCCCTAACTCATATTTCCAAGTTAATTTATTCAAAGCTACTCTCAAAAATTTACCCCTCCATAAAAACTCCCTAACCATTTTATTCAAATCTTGAAAGAAAATGTTATCAAGTAAATATGGAATAGATTGAAACAAATATTGTATATGCAGAAAGATATTCATCTTAATTGTATTTATCCTTCCCATTAAATTAATAGGTAAATCTTTCCATTTAATCAAATCAGTTTTAACCATATAACTATATAACCACTTACAGCACAAAACAGGCCAGTTCGGCCCTACTAGTCCATGCCATAACAAATCCCCACCCTCCAATCCAGAACCTCAACTTTAGGCCCCTCCTTGCTCTTCCCTAAAACTACCCTAAAACTAACAGAGTTATGATCACTAAACCCAATTTGTTCTCCAACAATAATGTTCGATACCTGACCTAGCTCATTCCCTAACAGGAGATCTAGTATTACACCATCCCGAGTTGGTTCTTCTACTAATTGATTTAGAAAACAATCTTGAACACATTTAACAAACTCTAGCCCATCCAGCCCTCTAACTGTATGGGTATCCCAATCAATGTGAGGGAAGTTAAAATCTCCCATGATCAGTACCTTATGATTCTCACACATATACGTTATCTCCTACAAATTTGTTCCTCTAATTTTCTTGGCCCATTTGGTGGTCTGTAATACACCCCTATTAGCACCCTCATGCCTCCTTCACCCCTCAGTTTCACCCAAACAGCCTCACTGGACGATCCCTCCAGACCATCCTGCCACCTCACGGCAGTAATGTCCTCCTTAACAAGCAGAGCAACTCCTCCCCCTTTTTTACCCCCTGATCTCTCACATCTAAAACAAATGTATCCTGGAATATTAAGTTGCCAGTCCTGCCCCTCCTGTAGCCAGGTCTCACTAATTGCCACAATATCATGACCCCAACTATCTGTCCATGCTCTAAGCTCATCTACCTTGTTCACTATGCTTCTTGCATTAAAATATATGCATTTCAGAGAATGACCCTCACCTATATTCTCTTTTCTACCTTTTACCATAATCTCCATCCTACCTTTGTTATCGTTATTATTCCTATCTAGGTGGTCATGCTCCCTTGACACTGCTCTCACACTCTGTTCCCCACCCCCCTGCCAAACTAGTTTAAACCTTCCCCCACAGCTCTAGCAAATCTGCTTTCCAGCACATTGGTCCCCCTCCAGTTCAAGTGGAGTCCGTCCCTTTTGTACAGGTCCGACCTTCCCCAGAAGAAATCCCAATGATCCAGAAATTTTATTCCTTTCCCCCTGCACCATCTCTTTAGCCACGCATTCATCCTCCACATCCTCCTATTTCTACCCTCACTAGCGCATGGCACCGGCAGCAATCCAGAGATTACTACCTTGGAGGTCCTGTTTTTTAACTTCCTACCTAATTCGACATAATCCTGTTTCAGGACCTATTCCCCACTTCTAAGTCATTGGTCCCCACATGGACCAAGACTTCTGGCTGTTCTCCTTCCCCTTGCAGAATGCTATGAAATCGATCAGAGATATCCCTGACCCTGGCACCAGGGAGGCAACAGACCAACCTGGATCCCCGATCTCGTCCCACAAACCTTTGATCTGTTCATTTTTTTCATTAACGGAGCATAATTTAATTTCTATAAAGATTGATAATTAATATTCAAAATTATACCCAGATATCAGACCACTTCAAATTAATAATATTCATATAAAATGAATAATCTCCTTTACTTACTGGTAATATTTCACTTTTTTCCCAATTAACTTTATATCCAGAAGGACATCCATATTGTATTAAACACTCCTTCAAATGGAAAAGTGACTGAGCTGGATTTATTAAATACACCAATACATTATCAGCAAATAAATTAATTTTATACTCCTCATCTAAAACTTTCATACCTTTTATCTGTGTATTTTGTCTTATCAACTGTGCTAAAGGTTCAATCACTAACGCAAACAAAGCTAGTGATAAAGGACAACCTTGACAAGTTGATCGAGTTAATCTCCTTATGGAGATTTATAAAATCACCAAGGGCATGGAGAGGGTCGTCAGTCTCCATCTTTTTCCCAGGACAGGGGAGTCTAAAACTGGAGTGGGGGGGGGGGGATTTAAGGCAAGAGGGGAAAGATTTACAACAGACCCAAGGGGGAATGAATAGGAGGAATATTGTTCCTGATGTGCCCTCCTCTATGAGAGAGACTGGACGTAAAACTGGGAGATCGTTTCACTGAGCACCTTCACTCTGTCTGCCATAGATCACGGGGATCCTCCCAATGAACAACCATTCAATTCTCGACCCCATTCCCACACCCACGTGTCCGTCTATGGCAGGGGTGTCAAACTCAAATTCACGGAGGGCCAAAATTAAAAACTTGGACTAAGTCGAGGGCCGAACTAAATATTTATTGAAAATTTTCAACAACATCTGCATGTTTTCTCTTCTTTCAACATATGTAATGTTAAACTTTAGGATATAACTTTAGGAGGATAATGTTACAGGTCAGGAGTAGGTAGCTCAAGTTCACCCTTTGCTTGACCTGAGGGAAACCTATTTGGTCCCTGTGGAGATGTAATCAGCATTCACAGGCTGTGTCCATTTTGGCCTGCATCAGGACTCAGCATTTCCTGCTCACTCCTCAGGCTCTAGGCCTCTATTCACCCTCGACCCACCATCCCTCTACCTGACCAGTCCTTTACCCAACCTCTACTCACCCCTCACTCCACTCGCTCTGCCTCTACCCACCCCATCCTATACACACCCCTCTACTGCCTCTCCCCTCAATCTGTTCCTCCCTCTACCCGTCTCTCACCCTCTAATCACCCCTCCCCTACTCGCCCTGCCCCTCCCCTTTTACCTCTTCCCTATCCACCCCTCCTTCTACTCATCCCTCCCTCTAACTGCCCCTTGCACCACCATAACTTCCCCTGCCCATTACTCCTCACCTACACCCTCTGCCCACCCCTGCTTACCCACCCACTCAGGCCCAGCGCGCTGCCGATCAGCCTTTGCGGACAGCCACCATCTCTCTCTTCACGTGCAGGGCCGAACCAGCCGTCCCTGGGGTCCATGCGGGTGCAAGCACTGAAGGCCGTGGCGACCGGGAGAAGTGCGCTCGCGCTGTGGAAGGGCCGTCCGGTGCCAGTCGCACGGGGCTCGCGCAGCCCGGGGGCCGTGCGCAGCCTGCCATGCCCGTCGCGCCGACAGGAAATCACAGGGGCTCGCCAATCCGCCGCACCGCTTGACAGGTGGGAGAAGTGACTGGTTGTGCGGGGAGCCTTCCAACTGGCTTCCTGGCTGATGACATCGACAGACTTCTCGTTACAATTTCTCGTGTTACAATGGGGAAGGATGTGCAATGAAGGGGGAGGATGATGGGGGTGACATTACCAAAAAACAGCATCGGCTCTCGCTGCAGGCCGGGCCACCTCTAATACATTTTTGAAATGATCTTGCGGGCCAAATATAATTATATCATGGGCCAAATTTGGCCCGCGGGCCAGAGTTTGACATGTGTGGTCTATGGCTTCATCCACAGCTAAACTGAGGCTAATGGCAAATTTGGAGGAACCTTTAATATTCCATCTGGACACTTTTCAACCAGATGGGATTAACATCGACTTCTCCAATTTTCCATTAGACTCCTCCCTTGAGTCCCTCTCTCTTTCCCGATTCCGTCTCCTTTCCTCCAGCTCCCCACTCCCCTTCCCAATCAGAGAGCCACCCCCATCACGCCTCAGCTTCTTCCTGCCCACTTGTATCCACCTGTTAGCTTAAGCTCCTCCCCTTTCCTCCCTCTCTCATATCGCACTGCAGTCCCAGCATTTGCAAACTCCCCTATTGAACTTTACACAGAGGGTGGTGTGCATGTGGAATGAGCTGCCAGGGGAAGTAGTGGAAGCAGGTGAACTTAGAAGACATAGATTCAGGAACATGGATCAGAAAGTTGTAACGGGGATCTCAGCTAAATGAGGCCAGCATGAATAAGATGGGCTGAATGGCCTTTTTTCTGCCTGTGCTGCACAACCTTATGACTTATTGAGACTGATCTGCGACCCAACTTCAAATGCCCACCCACGCCCCATATCCCTTGGTTCACAAAACATTCATTCACCTTGAGTTTCCAAATGACAGTTTATGAAACACCCATTCCCACTTGTGGCAAAGACTTCCAGACTCTAACTCCCCAATTTCTGCTCCCCGAATGGCCAGGCACCATAATCCCACCTCCCCTCCCCCCAAGCCCACTCTATCACCAGATTAAGGAGAGGAGGAAGAAGCTTTCAGTTACCTTACGGTCAATGGGACAGGGCAGAATAATAGTTCAGCACAGGATAGATGGGCCAAATAATCTGTTTTTGTGCTGTTCTGTGGTTATTTGAAAGACCTTTCAAATAATTCTAACTGATGCCCATGAAAAGTCCTTGCTGTTCAACACAACGGATGTTAAAGGTCCAGGTCATTTATTTGACATGTGCCAAGTACATTCAGGTGCAGGACAGTTACAGGGGCCGTTAAGATCAGATGGATGGGGACAGGACAGTGGAAACGGTCCAACCCTGGTTAGAATGACAGGGGTGTGGCGTCAGATCAGCAACAGAATCTGGCTCACTTGTGGACCCGCTGGTGATTCAACAGGCAAGTTGACCGGGTGAAGCACTTGCCGCAGCTGAAGCAAGTGAAGGGCTTTTCCCCGGTGTGGACCCACTGGTGTGTCAGCAGGTTGTACATCAAAGTGAAGCCCTTCCCACACTCGTGGCAGGTGAAAGGCTTCTCCCCGGTGTGGACCCGCTGGTGCTTTTGCAGATTGGAAACCTGAGTGAAGCTCGCTGCACTCAAGGCAGGTGAAGAGCCTCTCCCCAGTGTGGACTAGCTGGTGCTTTTGCAGGTTAGAGGAGTGGGTGAAGCCCTTCCCACACTCGTGGCAGGTGAAGGGCCTGCCGTCAGTGTGGACCCACAAGCTGGGACAAAATGGCAAAGGCTTTCTTGCACTCGGGGCAGATGAACGACTTTTCCCCAGTGTGGGCCCACTGGTGGGTCAGCGGATCGGAGGTCTGGGTGAAGCTCTTGCCGCACTCGGAGCAGGTGAAGGGTCTCTCTCCATTATGCATCCGCTGGTGTAAAATAAAAAATAAAAAATAAGTTTTGTTTCAGGTTAGATTATTGTGTCCAAGTCTCCAATTCGCACTAAAATTTAAAACTTATGACTTAACATTAACAATGTGATGCACTAATTCACCAGACAAAGTGGAAGTACTGTTTGAAGTTCTGTCATTAACTTAGGATAGGTCATCTCAAAGGCCAAGTTGTGACCCAGACATTCTAAAACCCCCTTTTATTTGTATTCTAAGCCCCTCCTGCATCAGGCCCTATCTTTGTCCTCTCTCCATTTCTGATCTAAACGCTGCCCCTGATTGATCAAATTTACAGACACAAGGGCAGGTTTCATGTGTCCGTTGATTGTTTTCACCTCTACCTTTCCACCATCTCTGGTCCGCTTCACTCTGTCAGGCTGCTCACGCTGTTCAGTCAACACATGGATGAGCAGAAACTTTCCACATGTGAATCTGGGGCAGATGCTGCCGTTGTGTTTGGACCCAGAACAACCTCAACTTCCATTGTCTGGGAAGCAGCAGAGTTTTTGTTTAATCTACATCTTCATCACTGCAGTGTCAAGTCTCATCTCTGTACTGCCACCTGGCTGAGTTCATTGGCTGATGGAAACCTCATCTCTGCCTCTCTTTAACAACACACAAGGAACAGGAGCAGGAATCGATGTTCTGCTATTCACTAGACCCTGGCTGATGCGGCCGTGGACTCAGCACCATTTACTCACCCATTCCCCACAACCCCTAGAACAGAGAACACAGAAATGTACAGTACTGTACAGGCCCTCAGTTAACCTAATAATCAACTCTAACAACTACCTAGCATGACAGATTATGTTACATTTTATATTTTATGTTTTAAAAGAGATGAATAGTGGTAAATTGTGGCAGGTTTTTTTTTAGTGTAGGAAACATACAAACACTTCAAAACAGATCTCATTTAAAAAACTGAAGCTTAGCTTAAGCTAGACAGTACAGGTTCCAGGTGCCTTTGTAAAAACTTTGAAGAATGCCTATAAGGACTTCACAAGTAGGTGTTAATTGGACATGCTGTGGAGAAATGGATTATTGTTTTGGAAAGCAACAGATGAACAAACTCGGAAGATTAGGTCCGGAGCTGCAGTCTGTCTGAGTACAGCTGGCTGTTCTAAGAGGGTCATGTAGTTTTCCCTGAATGTGTGAGAGAGAGAATTCAGTTCTACAGTTCAGCAGCTGGGACTGGAACATGACAAATTGACAAGCTTGTGGAAAATCCCCATTTTTAAGACGGGTTGTGAGTTCTTAGTTCAGCCTGGTCAAAGCCCTTGTGGTCCATACAAGAGGAGATGGCTGGATGTATAATGTTTCACTTGAAATAAAGGGAAACAATAAAAGGAACTCTGTGGTGACCTGAAGGAAAGAGGTTATCATCTGGAAAACTCTGATGGGGCAAGTTTCTTCGGCAAGGCACTGAAGTGGCTGATCAGAAGGAATCAGTTGTGGGTGTCCATTGAAAAACAAATCTCTCTCTGAAGAACCTTCAAGAACCTTTCTGAACAGTAAACATTTACCTTTCAAGCACCAAAGCCTGGTGAAATTCATAAATGTTAAATTCTGTGCACAGTATAAGAATTGCCTGCAACCAGTGAACTTGGAGAAGTGAGAAGTGAGACTGGACTGTGAATTAAAGAACTTTTTCTGAACTTATATACACATTACATACACGTGCACTTAGAATTCAAAGTTAATGGCAATAAGTTAAAGTTTGATTCTGTTTTCATGTTTAAAGATAATTAAAAGTTTAAGTAACCATTTGTCTTGCTGAATTTCTATTGCTGCTGGGTTTTGGGGTCTTCTGGGCGCATAACACTAGAATCACCCTCCAGCAGAACCCTCCATTTTTTTCTCAGCTCCATGCACCAATCAAATAATCTTTTAAAAGATCCTACTGTACCTACCTCTGGCAGAGCATTCCTTGCACCCACCACTCTCTGTGTGAAAAACTTGCCTCTTACATTCTCCACCCTCTGTCCCTTAAAACTAGGCCCACTCGTGTTAGCCATTTTAGTCCAAGGAATAAAGCCTCTGACCATCCACACAATCAATGTCTCTCATCATCTTGTGCATGTCTATTAGGTCACCCTTCATCCTCCTTAATTCTCCTATTATTCAGAAATCAACCTGTGTCTTCAATTCATTTAATGAGGCAGCCTCCACTCTCACTGGGCAGAGAATTCCAAATCCACCCCTCTCTGGGAGAACCACTTCCTCCCTCTCTGCTTAAATCTAATTCCCAAAACTGTGAGGCTCTGCCCCCAAGTTGGAGTCTCACCTGCCAGTGGAAACAATCTCTCCTCTGGTCCTCCGTGCATCAGTTTATCTAAAAGATCAGCCCCCTCATCCTTCTCAACTCCAATGCGTTGTGTTCCAGGCAACTCAACCTCCTGAAATAACCCCTTTTTTACCAGAATCAACCTGGTGAACTTCCTCTGCCCCACTGCCAAAGGCAGAGATTTTCCAAGCCAGCCTTCCCAAACCAGAGTCCACGATGAGGAGAGGGCCATTTTGTTTTGTTGATCGTTCATGTGACTGATTGCACTCTATCACACTTTTACACCCTGGATGTGTTCTTTCTCCCTCAATGATGTGAATCCTGGAAAATCTGCTGATTTTAACTCGTTACAACTTGAAATTGAACATTTGGTCAAGGTCCTGAGCTACTCCCTTACAATCTTTAAGATTTTCTTTTAAACATTCAGCACGATATCAAGCCATTTGGCCCACAAGCCTGTGCTACCCAATCACACCTAATGGACCTACAACCCCCGATGCTTGATGAACTGGTGAATTTCTCCAGAACGTTTGTGTCTCGCCATCTGGCTTTTTTGCAGAGTGTTGAATCTGCCCAATTAACCAGAGGAGGTTGCCTTGGTCAAAGTATTTTCCAAATGTATGGGTAGATTTTTAATGGATTTGGGAATTAAGGGTTGTAGGGAAAGGGTGGGTAAGTGGAGCTGAGTTTACGGCTGGCTCAGCCACGATCTTATTGACTGACAGAGCAGACTCAGATGCCCAACTCCTGCTCCTGTTTCTTACCTTGAGGTGAACAGTGCAGCTGTCTAGAAGTGGAAGCTCAGTGAACACAGAGAGGAGAAAGAAACTGGAGAATGTTCCAGCAGGGTGATGTGGTTGGGGGCTGGTATGTAGCAGAAAGACAGACATGAGGGGAGATACCAGGATGCTCCCAGTGTGGGCTTGTCTTTGTATCTACATTGAGTGTATTACAGGGATACAAGGGGATGAGACAGTTTTCAAACACAGCTGCTTTATTTGGTACACATTATATACACATGTCCAGGACATGAGATTCAATTCCTGTCATTGGGTGGCACGGTTAGTGAAACGTTATTATAACACCAATGACCCAGGTTCGAATCCAGTCCTGTCTGAAAGGAGACTGCACAATCCCCCTGTGACTGGGAGGTTAATTGAGCAGCACGGGGTTCATGGGCTGGAGAACCTTCAACCTCACTGTATTGTTAATGTTAAAAATACATAATCAGAGTCACTAACATTGAGGGAGAGAATCTATTCCACCTCCACCTCCACCTCCACTGCCTTGGGAAAAGAACTAACATATTAAAAGACTCCCCCCTCCCCAAACACACTCCCTTTTCCCTCCTCCCCATGGAGAAGATTCACCAGTGTGGATCACCCTCCACTAGATTCAAGGACAGTTCCTTCCCCATTATCAGATTTACCAGCGTCACACCACAGATGGCTGCGATGCTTCATTACCTGATGAACTGAACACCTTCTCTGCCCACTTTGAGAAAAACCAAACAATCCTGACCAGAATCCCTGAAAAGGCTGAGAACCCTGTGATCTGTCTCTGAGGGCGATGTCAGCACATCATTCAAGAGGGTGAACCCTCATTTCACCAGGTGGTCGACTGAGTGAATCCCTTCCTGTTCCTGGAGCAGGTGACCGGCCTCTCCCTGACAGAGTCACCGTAAAATCTAATCGGGGGTGGACCATTCCCTGCCGGGGACACTCTGCCTTTCCCCTGTCTGCCCCTGTTCCCCTCCCCCTCCCACTGTGAGGGACCTATCTGCCCCCTGTCCCCATCCCCCTTGCCATGCGAGGGACCCTGTCTGTCCCCTGTTCCCCTCCCCCTTGCCCTGTGGAGGACCCTGTCTCCCTCCCCCTTGCCCTGTGTGGGACCCTGTTTTTCCCCCCCCCGTTCCCCTCCTCCTTGCCCAGGGAGTCTGTCTGCCCTTGTCCCCCTCCCCCTGTGTGGGACCCTGTCTGCCCCCTTCCCCTCCCCCCGGGGGTCCAATTGCTTCCCCCACCTGTTAAATACAGTGGAATTGGGACTATTTTATGCTGTAGCCGGAGCACTGCAAGACATCACATTTGAGTGGTGAGCATGCTCAGTGAGACACATTGTAAGAGCCACATCACACTGAATGCTGAGGATGCTCAGTGCAACAGTGACTCATACATGACTGGCAGTCTGAGATGTGAGTAAAAGTTTGTGCTGTAAATTTACAAGCTTCTCTGAGTGTTTATTAAAACCTCTGATGGTACAACCGAAGACATAACACCACACATCCATGCGGCCAGGGGGTCAGGGGCTGCAGCCGGACACACTCGCTGCCAACAGCGTTGTCAGGGACCCTTCTCCCTGATTCCCCCCTCCCCCTAATGTGTGACAGGAGGCGCAGTCCCTGCCCCCACCCCCCTCCCCGCCCCTCCCTTCCCCCATCGGTCCGACTGTGGGGGACAAGACCCTCCCCAAGGCTGCTCACACCCCCTGGCTTCAACAAGGGCACGGCCAGGCCAGGCCCACACCCTGGGCACTGACCACTCAGGGCCCCCCCCCCACCTGGGGCAAGTATCATCTCCATCCCAGGCCTTCTCCGTGAACCAGCCCATTGATGTGGGAACGACGCTCGTGGACGCTTGAGGCAGGCAACTGTCACATGACAGGAGGAGGGGCGGTGAAGCTGCGTTCAATGAGGAGCAGGATGGGTTGAGGTCCAGGCCCAGGGAAGGGTGGGGGGGGCTGGGGTCCAGACCTGGGGAAGGGTGGGGGGTGGGGGTCTGGGGTCCAGGCCCGGGGAAGGGTGGGGGGGGCTGGGGTCCAGGCCCGGGGAAGGGTGGGGGGGCTGGGGTCCAGGCCCAGGGAAGGGTGGGGGAGGGCTGGGGTCCAGGCCCGGGGAAGGGTGGGGGTGGGGGCTGGGGTCCAGGCCTGGGGAAGGGTGGTGGGGGCTGGGGTCCAGGACCAGGGAAGGGCGGGGGGCTGGGGTCCATGCCCGGGGAAGGGTTGGCGGGGTGCTGGGGTCCAGGCCTGGGGAAGGATGGGGGGGCTGGGATCCAGGCCCGGGGAAGGGTGGGGGGCCTGGGGTCCAGGCCCGTGGAAGTGTGGGGGGGCTGGGGTCCAGGCCCGGGGAAGGGTGGGGGGGGGGGCTGGGGTCCAGGCCCGGGGAAGGGTGGAGGAGGGGCGGATCCAGGCCCGGGGAGGGGTGGAGGGGGTGGGGTCCAGACCCAGGAAGTGGTGGAGGGGAGTGTCCAGGCCCAGTGAGGGTTGAGGGGGTCCAGGCCCAGTGAGGGTTGAGGGGGGTCCAGGTCCAGTGAGAGTGAAGGAGGGGCAGGTCCGGGTCCGTTGAGGGATGGAGGGGGGGGTCTGGCCCGGATGAGGGGTGGAAGGGGGGGTCTGGCCCAGATGAGGGGTGGGGGGGGGGTTCTGGCCCAGATGAGGGGTGGAGGGGGGTCCGGTGAGGTGTGGAGGGGGGTGGTTCGGCCCTGGTGCAGGGTGGAGGAAGTGGGGGGGGGTTCCGGGACTGGTGAGGAGTGAAGAGGGGGGCATCCGGGCCCGGTGAGGTGGGTGGAGGTTGTCCGGGCCCAATGATGGACAATAAGGAGAGAGCAGATTGAGAGCTGGGTTCCCCATCAACCTAGTCCAAGGTTGGGTTGGACCCAGCTGGAGGGAGGGGTGTGGAAGACCCAAGCCCCGCTGTAGGAAGGTCATGGCTGCAGGGGACAGGACATAGAGTGGGGTCACCAGGTGGTTGCCTGGAATGGAGCCTTTCAGTGATGGTTGGAGACTGAAAAGGGGGACTTTGTCTTCCTTGGAATGGAGGAGGCTGAGGTGGACATGTGTGTGAGGGGCTCGGTCAGAGTGGGTAGTGAGGAAGTTTCCCCCATAACAGCCACGTTCAATTAAAGTTCTTTAGTTCCGGGTGAGGAAGAGGTTTGAGGGGAACCGAGGATTTCGGATCCACCCAGAGGGGAGCTTGTGATCTGGAACGAACTACCTTAGAATGTTGTGGAGGCAGGTGCTCTAATTACAGCGTTAATTACAGTGCGTCAAGGCATGCCTGACAAACAACTCAGGCATGTCTTGATTCGCGCTGCTGATCTCTCCCCCTCACCCCCCCCCCCGTTGCTCCCCTAACTCCCGCAGCCAGTCTCCCTTCCCCCCCTTGCCTGCCCAACTCCAGCTGCCGGTCTCCCTCCCTCCTCGCTAAGCCAAGCTACAGGAAGTACAAAGAAAGGAAATGTTGTGGCACTTGGAGCAGCTGGAGAAAAACATAGTCACCACACCAGAGATCGTTAACTACTGTTTTTATTCAAATTCAGTGCGTGCCCTTTTAAGGGCAGTACGAGATTAGTCACCTCGTGCATTGTAACATTATAATCGCTGCCCCAGGCGCACGCTGGGCAGAAGACGAGGCAGGGAGAAAACCCTGACAGCACCATCTTCCCATGGTTCCCCCACCACGAGGCATTACACATGGGGCCGGTTTGCCATGTGGATGTGTGCCGCCACACAAACACCCCCCCCCCAAGAACTGGCTATGCGACCTGCTGCTTTGGCGGCCAGCCGGCCTCAGCGCTCGGGCACGGCCATCTGCACCAGCTGGGATAAGTCCAAATTAGCGGCTTTTACGCAGTCCACAGTAAAAATTTCTTCCTTTCCCCTCACATCCAAGATGAAAATCCCACCCGACCGCCGGAGAACCTTGTACGGCCTTTCATTTGGGCACCGGACAAATACAAAATGCACCACATCCAGTTCTTTGGGTCGGTGGGATGGTTGGGTGCAGTGGTGTGATGGGGGTGGCGGGGTTAGATTAGCCAGTCTTTTCCGGAAGTCTGCGAGCCACTCACCTTCCTTGTGCATCGCATCGGCCACTGGGCCGAAAAACTCGCCTGGCAGGGAGAGTGACGCGCCATAAACCATCTCTGCTGACAAGACCTGCAGGTCCTCCTTGGGCGCCATTCTGATCCCGAGGAAGACCCAGGGCAACTCGTCTACCCACTCCAGGTCAGAAAGTCTAGCCATCAGAGCGGACTTCAAGTGTCCGTGGAACCTCTCTACCAACCCGTTAGACTATGGGTGGTAGGCCATGGTGTGAAGTGTTACCCCCAAAAGCCTCACCAGCTGAGTCCATAGCACGGAGGTAAACTGAGCGCCTCTGTCGCTTGTGATGGGCCGAAACGAGCGATCCACTGGCTGACCAGGGCACTGGCACACATCTCCACTGATGCCTCACAGACCGGGTTGGCTTCTGGCCATCTCGTTGCTCTGTCCACTATAGTAAACAGGTAGCGTGACTGCCTGGACACTGGCAAAGGGACCATGACATCCACGTGGATATGCTGGAACCTTCTCGTTGCTGAGTCGAAATGTTGAACAGGGGCCTGCGTGTGCCTGTGAATTTTAGATGCCTGGCACCTGATGCAGTTGTGGGCTAGCGCCGCCACCTTTCTTTTTTTTTAATTTTTAAAAATTTTTCACACTATAAACCACATTGATCAAGATACATACATTTTCCTTTTCAAATATATACAGTGTCGTTTTCTCCGCCCCCCCCTTCCCATCCCACCCTCCCTACCTCCCCTCCCATTCATTTAAAGTTCAGAATCTAAGATACATTAAACCCGTCAAACAATGTTGTCACTCAATAAAAATAAACAAGAAATTCCACTGAGTCAATTCTTTTCATTCCCTTCTCCTTCTGCCATTTTAGGTGGTAGATGTCCCCGGTAGGTTTTCTCTATTGTGTTTCATGTATGGATCCCATATTTGTTCAAATATTGTAATTTTATTTCTTAAATTATATGTTATTTTTTCTAATGGAATACATTTATTCATTTCTATATACCATTGTTGTATTCTCAAGTTATCTTCTAATTTCCAGGCTGACATAATACATTATTTTGCTACAGCTAGGGCTATCCTAACAAATCTTTTTTTGTGCACCATCCAAATCAAGTCCAAATTCTTTGTTTTTTATGTTACTTAGGAGGAAGATCTCTGGGTTTTTTGGTATATTGCTTTTTGTGATTTTATTTAATATTTGGTTTAGATCTTCCCAAAATTTTTTCACATTCTCACATGTCCAGATTGCATGAATTGTTGTTCCCATTTCCTTTTTACAGCGAAAACATCTGTCAGATACTGTTGGGTCCCATTTATTTAACTTTTGAGGTGTAATATATAGCCTATGTATCCAGTTATATTGTATCATACGTAACCTCGTATTTATTGTATTTCTCATAGTTCCTGAGCATAACTTCTCCCATGTTTCCTTCTTTATCTTTATGTTTAAATCTTGTTCCCATTTTTGATTAGTTTTACCATTTGTTTCCTCATTCTCCTTTTCTTACAGTTTAATATACATGTTTGTTATAAATTTTTTGATTATCATTGTGTCTGTAATCACATATTCAAAATTACTTCCCTCTGATAATCTCAGACTGCTTCCCAATTTTTCCTTCAAGTAGGATTTCAGTTGGTAGTATGCCAACACTGTATCGTGAGTAATATTATGTTTATCCTTCATTTGTTCAAAGGATAATAATTTATTTCCTGAAAAGCAATTTTCTATTCTTTTGATCCCTTTTTTCTCCCATTCTCTAAAGGAAAGGTTATCTATTGTAAAAGGGATTAGCTGATTTTGCGTCAGTATTAGTTTTGGTAGTTGGTAATTTGTTTTATTCCTTTCTACATGAATCTTCTTCCAAATATTGAGCAGATGATGTAATACTGGAGAATTCCTACGTTGTACCAATTTTTCATCCCATTTATATAATATATGTTTGGGTATCTTCTCCCCTATTTTATCTAGTTCTAATCTAGTCCAATCTGGCTTTTCCCTTGTTTGATAAAAATCTGATAGGTATCTTAATTGTGCGGCTCTATAATAATTTTTAAAGTTTGGCAGTTGTAAGCCTCCTTGTTTATACCATTCTGTTAATTTATCTAGTGCTATCCTCGGTTTCCCCCCTTTCCATAAGAATTTCCTTATTATTTTCTTTAACTCCTTGAAGAATTTCTCTGTCAAGTGTATTGGCAATGCCTGAAATAGGGATTTTCCTTGGGAAAATGTTCATTTTAATACAGTTTATCCTTCCTATTAGTGTTAGTGGAAGTCTTTCCAATGCTCTAAGTCGTCTTGTAATTTTTTCATTAGTGGATAATAATTGAGTTTATATAGATGGCCGAGGTTTTTATTTATTTGTATACCTAGGTATCGTTATCTTGCATTTGCCATCTGAATGGTGATTCTTTCTTAAATTTTGAGAAATCCGCAATATTCATTCGCATTGTTGCACTTTTATTTGCGTTAATCTTGTATCCCGACACTTCTCCATATTCCTTCAATTTCTTATGTAATTCTTTTATTGATATTTCTGGTTCTGTTAAGTATACTATAACGTCATCTGCAAATAAACTGATTTTATATTCCTTGTCTTTTATTTTTATCCCTTTTATTTTCTGTTCTCATCAATTCTGCTAGTGGTTCTATGGCTAACACGAACAATAAGGGCGATAGTGGGCATCCCTGCCTTGTTGATCTGCTTAAGTTAAATTGTTTTGATATATATCCATTTACTGTCACTTTTGCCAATGGCTCCTTATATAATGCTTTAATCCAATTAATATATTTCTCTGGTAAACTGAATTTCTGTAGTACTTTGAATAAATAATTCCATTCTACTCTGTCAAAGGCCTTCTCTGCGTCTAAAGCAACCGCTACTGTTGGAGCTTTATTTTCTTCTACTGCATGAATTAAGTTAATAAATTTACAAATATTGTCTGTTGTTCGTCTTTTTTTAATAAATCCAGTTTGGTCTAGATTTACTATTCTTGGTACATAGTCGGCTAATTGTTTGCTAATAGTTTAGCTATTATCTTATAATCTGTGTTAAGTAAAGATATTGGTCTATATGACGCTGATGCGAGTGGATCTTTCCCTGTCTTTGGTATTACTGTAATTATTGCTGTTTTGCATGAATCTAGTAAGCTTTGTGTTTTATCAATCTGGTTGATTACTTCCAGGAGGGGAGGAATTAATAAATCTTTAAATGTTTTATAGAATTCTATTGAGAATCCATCCTCTCCTGGTGTTTTATTATTTGGTAGTTTTTTTATTATCTCTTGTATTTCTACTATTTCAAATGGTTCTGTTAATTTATTTTGTTCCTCTATTTGTAATTTTGGTAGTTCAATTTTAGTTAAAAATTCAACTATTTTGTCTTCTTTCCCTTCGTTTTCAGTTTGGTATAATTGTTCGTAGAATTCTCTGAAGTTTTCATTAATCTCCATTGGATTATATGTGATTTGTTTGTCTTTTTTCCTTGATGCCAATACCATTTTTTTAGTTTGTTCTGTCTTAAGCTACCATGCTAGAATTTTGTGCATTTTTTCTCCTAGTTCATAATATTTTTGTTTTGTCTTCATTATGTTCTTCTCCACCTTATATGTTTGTAGTGTTTCATATTTTATTTTTTTATCTGCCAATTCTCTTCTTTTAATTGTGTCTTCCTTCATTGCTAATTCTTTTTCTATATTTGCTATTTCCCTTTCCAACTGCTCTGTTTCCTGATTGTAGTCCTTCTTCATCTTGGTTACATAACTTATTATTTGCCCTCTGATTAAAGCTTTCATTGCATCCCATAGTATAAAATTATCTTTCACTGATTCCGTATTTGTTTCAAAGTACATTTTAATTTGTCTTTCAATTAATTCTCTAAAATCCTGCCTTTTAAGTAGCATGGAGTTTAATCTCCATCTATACATTCTTGGAGGGATGTCCTCTAACTTTATTGTCAATATTAAGGGTGAATGGTCCGATAATATTCTAGCTTTATATTCTGTTTTTCTTACTCTGTCTTGCATGCGAGCTGATAACAGGAATAGGTCTATTCTTGAGTATGTTTTATGTCTACCCGAGTAATATGAATATTCCTTTTCCTTTGGGTGTTGTTTCCTCCATATATCCAAAAGTTGCATTTCTTCCATCGATTTAATTATAAATTTGGTTACTTTGTTCTTTCTGTTAATTTTTTTCCCAGTTTTATCCATGTTTGAATCCAAATTAAGGTTGAAATCCCCTCCTATTAGTATGTTCCCTTGCGTGTCTGCTATCTTCAAAAAAATATCTTGCATAAATTTTTGATCTTCTTCGACAGGTGAATATACATTGAGTAAATTCCAAAACTCTGAATATATCTGACATTTTATCATTACATATCTCCCTGCTGGATCTATTATTTCCTCTTCTATTTTAATTGGTACATTTTTACTGATTAATATAGCTACTCCTCTAGCTTTTGAATTATATGACGCTGCTGTTACATGTCCTATCCAATCTCTCTTTAATTTCTTGTGCTCCATTTCAGTTAAATGTGTTTTTTGCACGAATGCTATATCAATTTTTTTCTTTTTTCAGTAAATTTAGCAGTTTCTTCCTTTTGATTTGGTTATGTATTCAGTTAATATTTAAAGTCATATAGTTCAACATAGCCATTTCATACTTTGTTTATCTTTCCTTTCCGTTTCCTCATCATCACCTTTCCTTCTTATCCATTTCTGCTTTCTTGTTTTGAACACTTTATAAGACAACATTTCTAAAACATCAAACATTTCCCTTATTCTCCTATCTAAAATTTCTTTAACCCCACTATCCTCTCCCCTTCCTGAGTTGCCCTTTATCCCTTGTCGGGCAACCACATCTCCCCTCTCCATTTGGATTTGCGAATTCACTCGCAAGCGTCAACTGATTTTGCAGTGACCGTAACTCCTCCCCACCCAGCCCCCCCAGAAAAGATTTTAATTTTCATATAAAATACAAAGGTCACTCTCTTAATTCCCTCCTTACTTCCTCTCTTCCCTTTCTTTCCCTTATTAATTCTTATCTATACTCTATATATTTTCTTTTAAATACGGATACACTCATATACACATATATATATATATACACACACACACACACATATACACACACACACACACACACACACACACACACACACACACACATATATATATACACACATACATATAGTTCGTGGTCATTTTTGCTCTCGTTACATGTCTTCATCTCTCTGTCTGTTTTGTAGTTGTTCTGGAAATTTTTGTGCTTCCTCCAGATCCGAGAATAGTCTGTTCTGCTGCCCTGGAATAACTATTTTAAGTACCGCTGGGTACTTTAGCATAAATTTATATCCTTTTTTTCCATAGGATCGCTTTTGCTGTATTAAACTCCTTTTTCTTCTTCAGGAGTTCAAAACTTATGTCTGGATAGAAAAAAAATTTTTGACCTTTGTATTCCAGTGGCTTTTTGTCTTCTCTTATTTTCTTCATTGCTTTCTCCAATATATTTTCTCTTGTTGTATATCTTAGGAATTTTGCTGAAATGGATCTTGGTTTTTGTTGTGGCTGTGGTTTAGGGGCTAATGTTCTATGTCCCCTTTCTATTTCCATTTCTTCCTGTAATTCTGGTCTTCCTCGGACCCTGGGGATCCAATCTTTTA
This sequence comes from Narcine bancroftii, assembly GCF_036971445.1. Lineage (NCBI taxonomy): Eukaryota > Metazoa > Chordata > Chondrichthyes > Torpediniformes > Narcinidae > Narcine > Narcine bancroftii. The sequence continues at coordinate 208,786,051 of NC_091472.1, read as the reverse complement.
TAAATTCTCTCATATTCTTGCCTTCTTCATCTTCCTTAAGGCCCACTATCTTTATATTATTTCTTCTATTATAATTTTCCATTATATCTATCTTCTGAGATAACAGCTCCTGTGTTTCTTTAACTTTTTTATTAGATTCTTCTAATTTCTTTTTTAAGTCCTCTACTTCCATTTCTACGGCTGTTTCTCGTTCTTCCACCTTGTCCACTCTTTTTCCTATATCTGGCATGACCATCTCTAATCTATTCATTTTTTCTTCTGTACTTTTAATTCTTCTTTTTATTTCACTAAATTCTTGTGACTGCCATTCTTTTACTGATTCCATATATTCTTTAAAAAAAAATATCCATTGTCTTGCCCTTCCCTTCTTCTTCCATTTCTCTTTGTTCTTCTTCTTCTTCCTCCTCTGGGTTGGTCATCTGTTATTTCCTTGATTTCTTTTTACTCTCTTCTTTCTTGTTCTCATTATTTTCTATGTTCTCTTCTTGTTGTTGTGTTGTAGCTGTCATTCTCAGCTGTGGAGATCGACTCCTCAGCTGGTCCCCCCTCCCGTCAGTGTTTTTTTTGTCATGCACGGTTGCGCACTTTTGCTGGGCTCCGCGAGCCATTTTTGTAGTCCCGAGCTCAGGACTTCGAATGACCTGAGGGAGCGGGCTTCTCTCTCCGCGGTGGGCCTCCTTGGACAAGTACGGCCTTCACCTTCTTCTTCCGATGTCTTTTCTTCTCTTCTTCCCATTGCTTTCGACTTTTCTTTCTTCGCTGCCATTTTCTTCCCACCTTTACTTTCACTTTATTTTAATTTTTGTGTTTTCTGTGTTTTTTTTAAAAACTTTTCCCAGAGAGAGCTGGAGTTCCCTGACCGGCCACTACTCCATCACGTGACTCCTCCCCGCCGCCACCTCTTTCTTGAGTCCATGCCAGACGAATCATTGCGCCACCATCCTCATAGTTGCCTTTACTGAGGGGTGGGCGAGATCGTGGATGGAGCTGACAACCCTTGCCCTCCACTCCTGTGGAACTACCGGGCACAGTGAGCCAGTGGAGGTGTCGCACAGCAGTGGCTGGGCGGAGTCAGGAAGCCGGATATCCTCAAGGTTCAGTCCCAAGATGGCAGTCTGGAGAGCTTGTGTTTCAGCGTCGTGCTGTCGCGCGTAGTCTAGGCCGGGAGCTAATGTGTTGATGGCCGGGCAGGAGAGAGCGTCCATGATCACATTGTCCTTGCCTGCCCTGTGCTGGATGTCTGTGGTGTATTCGGACACATAGGAAAGGTGGCGCTGCTGCCTGGCTGACCACGGGACCTTGGCCATAGCCAGTGCTTGGGTGAGGGGCTTGTGATCAGTAAAAATAGTAAAAGTTCTGCCCTCCAAGAAATAACAAAAGTGGCAGATGGCCAGGTACAGCACCAGGAGCTCCCGGTCAAAAGCACTGTATTTAAGTTCTGGTGGCCGCAACTGTTTACTGAAGGCCAGCGGGTGCCACTGCCATAGTGGAAGCATCGATCGAGAGTGCCATGTGTGTACCAGTAGCGTTGCCTCGGCGAGGGCCTGTTTCATCACAACAAAGGCCTCATCCACCTCCTCCGACCAGGCCGGGGTCTTCTCTTTTGCTGTGATCAGCGCGAACAGAGGGCGCATGGTGCAGGCGGTGTTGGGGATAAATCTATGGTAGAAATTTACCATCCCCACAAATTCTTGTAGGCCTTTAAGGGCATTTGCGGAAACGCTGAATGGCTGCCACTTTCTCCGGTGCTGGAGCTGGCTCAGACGCTGAGATGGCGTGCCCCAGGAACTGCAATGATTGTTTCCCAAACTGGCATTTGGCCTTGTTGACCATGAGGCTGAAATCTGCCAGATGGGCAAACAGGGTACGGAGATGTGCCTTGTGTTCTTCACGGCTGTGACTGGCTACCAGGATGTCATCTAGGTAGATAAAGACAAAGTCCAAATCCCTACCCACTGTGTCCATGAGGCTCTGGAATGTCTGGATCGCATTCTTCAAACCAAACGGGATCCAGAGGAACGAATAAGCCAAAAGGGGTGATAATGGCAATCTTTCCAATGTCATCAGGGTGAACCGGGATCTGGTGGTTCCCCGCACCAGATCAACTTTTAGAAAAGAACCGCACGCCATGAAGGTTGACCACGAAGTCCTGGATATGGGGGACATGTCTGGAGTTGTGGCATCGTTCAACCTCCTGTAGTCTCGGCAGGGCCTCCAACCACCAGTTGACTTCGGGACCATGTGCAGGGGCGCCGCTCAGGCACTGTCTGAACGCCAGACGATGCCCAACTACTGGAGCCTGGAGAATTCCTCCTTCGCCTGCTTCAGTTTCTCTGGTGGCAGCTGTCTAGCTCTGGCATGCAATGGGGGGCCTTGTGTGGAGATGTGGTGGAAGACTCCGTGTTGGAAGAAGGCAATGACGAAATGTGGCTCCAAGATGGCAGGAAACTCACTGAGGATCTTGGCATACTCGTACCTGGCAGTGGCTACTGTGGCAATTCTTGGACTGTTATCATCCGCCGTGCCCAACCACACTGAGTGAAAAGTGCAGGCGTTGAGCAACTTCCTGCCCCTCACAATCACCAACAGGCTGTGAGCCCTCAAGAAGTCAGCCCCCAACAGCACGGTGCCCACCAAGGCCAGCATGAACTTCCATGTGAACTTTTCTTCCCCGATCTATATTTGCGCCCTACAGGTGCAATAGGTCTTGATTGTGGAGCCATTGGCAGTCCGCAGGATTGGACCGGAGGCCCATGAATGAGTCTCCAGTGCTGTCGGGGGGTGGGCACTCAGCTCAGCCCCTGTGTCCATCAGGAACCAGTACCCTGTGGATACATTTGTCACGTAAAGGAGGCTGTTCACGTGGCCATCCGTCGCAGCCATCAACAGCGGTTGGCCTGGCCAATTGCAGGGTTGGCGGCACTTGCGGGCTTCTGCTTCCCAGCGCTGATGGTAAAAGCACCATGTTGACTGGGTTTCCTCTGGCTTGTGCTTGGGGGCATCCTGTGGTCAATCGGGCTCTGGTTTGGAAGCCTGGCTGAGGGCCACCTTGTTTTCCTGCTTTGTGCGCCAGAGGGCATCTGCCTGGGCTGCAGCCTTATGGGGCTCAGTGAAATCTTCTTTCGACTGATGTAGCCAGATATTTTCTGGCATTTGTTCCAGAAAAATCTGACGGAAGAGGAAACACAGCTCATGATCCTCTGCCAGAGCCAGCATCTTATCCATGAGGGGTGAGGGGCTGCGGTCCCCGAACCCGTCCAGGTGTAAGAGCCTGGAAGCACGCTGCTGGGGAGTAAGGCCAAACTTCCCCAGGAGCAGGTTTTTGAGGGTGGTTTACTTGCCCACTGCTGATGGTCAATGGATGACATCATTGACCCTCGCCACCGTCTCCTGATCCAGCATGTCCAGGACATGGTAGAATTTTGTGGCTTCGGCTGAGATGTTACGCAGGTATAATTGTGCCTTCACCTGCCCGAACCACTTGCGTGGGCGATGGGGCCAGAAAGGGGGAAGCTTGAGGGCTACAGCGTTTACCTTGGCTGTGTCCATCATTAACTGGGTCCAGATAGATGTCTGGGCCTGTCGGGGTCACCACTGTGGCACTTGGAGCATCTGGAGAAAACACAGACACCACACCAGAGATCGATAACGACTGTTTTTATTCAAATTCAGCGCGTGCCCCTTTTAAGGGCAGCATGAGCTCAGCCACTTGGTGCATTGTGACATCATAATCGCTGCCCCAGTTGCACGCTGGGCAAGAGACTTGAGGCAGGGAGAAAACCTTGACAGTGCCAGAGCATGGCTGCTCCTCCTCGTGGCGTTACATGCGAGGCCGGTTCGTTCGCCATGAGGATGTGCGCTGCCACACAGTACACAATCCTCAGACGAGCAGAGGATCAGAACGTCTCACCAATGATCCTGGTCGGCAAAGGGTGTGAATGAACCCCCGTCCACCTGTCCTGCTTCACAATTAGTGTTCAAAATCCTGCTCCCCTCCACGCCCCCAACACCTCTGGGGAAGTCAGAGCCCCAGGTTTTGACGGCTCGGCCTCAGAATTCATGGCTGTGATTGGCTGAAGTTTCTCTCCGTCTCTATTTATTTATTCGACGAAATAAACCCCCGAAGGACTGGTATTGGAAACGGGCCCAGTTCTTCAAGGAAGCTGCAGCGCTCGATGAAGCAACAACGCCCGAGTGTGTGACATTGGCTGGACAGAATTTTGTTTCGCCGTCTCTGGCTACCATCAGTCACGCAGATATCATGGCTTCAGATCCTCCCCGGTGCCAAAGCCTTCCTATTTATTACCTCATTACTTAGCAAGAAGAGAGCATTTTATTCCTTAACACTTCTGTTTGTTTCAGTAAACACAAGTAAAAGAACTGGCGGAGGGTGAGAGAGAAAGAGGGGACGTGATTAAAAAGATCAGCTAAAGTAAAATAGAAGGAAACAAGGAGAGTAGAGGTTTGCGATGTGGAGTTTGACCCTGAGAGGAGCAACTCAAAAGGACGTGCACTAACTCTCAGAAGGGCTGGAATGGAGAAGATTGAGGAGAAGGAAGGGGCGAATGACGGACAGGGAGACCGTCATGACTTGAAGCGCAATTACACGGCAGACTCAGACGGGCAGAAAAGCAAAAGGGGGGAAGGGACAGAGAGGAATGGATGCTGGGGGCGAAGGGACAGAGACAGAAAGACAAATACGCATACTGGGTCTGAGATTACGCGACCGGATGACGAGGAAACGAGAGAAAGAGGCGAGCGAAGAAGAGCAAAGGAGAGAAGCCGGGGAAGGAGGGGAGGGGAGAATGTGATGGAGTTTCACAACCCAAGTGGACGCTGGGAAAAAAGGGATAAAGAGAGGGAAGGACAAGAATCAAGGAAGACAGGGACAGCGAGGGAGAGAAACGTGTCAGAGACAGCGAGACATTCCCACGGGGATAAATAAAGACAATGGAAAGCTATCGGCTGCCACAAGGTAAAGCATCGCCCCTGTCACGTTCATACTCCCACCCCGGGCACTATCTGCCCCCTCCAGTCCCGACTTCCAGGCACCTGCACCATATCCCTTCTCCTCCCTCCCCAACCTCCTGGCACCTCACCTGCACCATTTGCCTCCCTCCCCAGACCCCGGTCGCTGCTTCAGGCACTCTTGTCAGTTCCAGGCATATCGCGCTGAAAATAGGGAGAAGCCAAATCGAGCATGTCACCGGTCAGCAATCTTGTCGGCGTGCTGCAGTGAAATGGAGAGGGCACCTTGTGATGGTACACCACCGGCCTACTGCAGGGGGCAACCTCTGTACCTGCAGGAGTGTAAGTGGACAGGACAACACCTGGCCGCCTGCCAATCAGTCGGCCTGAATGGATCAAGCCCCACCCGGTCGGGTGTGGCTTCCCGAGGCCTCACACTGAGTTGCTGCAGCCACAGCAAGCCTGGCTCTGTGGATTAAAGCCTGTTCAGTCTTTACCTTGTGTGTGTCTGATTCTGTCTAACAGCGCAGCGCACACCGCATATTCCAAGCCATCACCACAACCATCTGCAATATAAAATGAGGAGCAGGGGAGAAGAGGAGGGGTTGGCGGGTGGGTAAAAGAGAGAGAGAGAGATCGGGCTCGCAATTAGATAACTCATAGAGCTGGTTCTGACGTCATAGCATTTCCCGCTTGACTTTAAACTAATTTGATATTTAAAATATATTTGGGCGATACTTTAACTCCCACTGCCGGTTTCAAGTCAATGGCTGACGACGTCTCCGCAACGTCATCATCCCATCCCCGGCACCCCGGGATCCTTTAAGCTGCCACAGACCGATACTCGAAGCAGGAAATTATACCTCCTGAAGGATGGTTAAGTAAGTAGACCTCCTGACCGGCTTTTCCGGTTTCAGATGGCCACCCGACAACTGCACAGGAGTATAATGTGCGGCTTTACAGTCAGGTATTGTGGCCATCTGAAAGCGTCTAGTGAGAACGCAGCGAACCGCGAGCGGATCACTGGAGATCCGAGGGTGGCCTTTAGAGACCACAGGAGGCCGTCAGAAGGGCTGTAGGAGAAGGCAGAAGCAGGGCAGATGGAGTGGTGACTTCAGCCTCTTTACACTCGCTCTCTTGCAAATGTTGGATCGCTGGAGAAGGTGGATAAGCTGAGGCTGCAGCCGCTCCAGAAAGAACTGCAGGGTTGCTGTGCTCTGGTCATTACAGAAACATGGCTCCATGAGTCCATCCTTTTTTTGGAAATTGTATTTTTCATTTGCATTAATAGAGGAGAGTCCTTTGTTTTGTTCTCTGCGCTTTTCTTGGAGCTGTCTGAGGGCAAAGACCATGTCAGTAGTTCCTCTGTTTGCGCCAAAGCCACACTATGATTCTGAGAGGACATTTTCGGCGACACTAGGCATTAGTCCATTAAGGAGAATCCTAGCGAAGATTTTGCCTGCAATGGAGAGCAGCGTGATTCCCCTGTAGTTTGAGCAGTCTGATTTCTCGCCTTTGTTTTTGTACAGGGTGATGATGATGGCATCACGAAGGTCCTGAGGCAGCTTTCCTTGGTCCCAGCAGAGCATGAAAAACTCATGCAGTTTGGTATGCAGAGCTTTGCCGCCAGCCTTCCAGACATCTGCAGGGGTGGTGGGGGGGGGGGGGGGGGGGGAATTCAATCCATACCTGCTGCTTTGCCACTTTTCAGATGTTCAATTGCCTTATATGTCTCTTCCCAGGTAAGGACCTCATCCAGCTCTAGACTCAAGGGTTGTTGAGGGAGCGGGAGCAGGGCGGATTCTTGGACTGAGCGGTTGGCACTGAAAAGAGATTGGAAGTTTTCTGACCATCGGTTGAGGATGGAGATCTTGTCGCTGAGGAGGACTTCACCATCTGAGCTGCACAGGGGGCTTTGGACTTGGGATGAGGGGCCGTACACAGCCTTTAGTGTCTCATAAAAACCCCTGAAGTCGCCAATGTTGGCGCTAAGCTGGGTTCGTTTTGGATCTCCCGGAGTTTGCTCTGAAGGTGGCTGCATGCGAGACGGAAGGCTCGTTTTTTCTCTGGCCAGGAAGGCTTTTCAAGGTGAGCCTGGTGGGCAGATCGCTTCTTTGCCAGCAGCTCCTGGATTTCTTGGTTGTTTTTGTCAAACCAGTCCTTTTTCCTGCAGGAGAAGCCCAGTACCTCTTCAGTGGATTGCAGTATGGCCGTTCAGCTGAACCCAGAGGGTTTCAGGAGACGTGTCCATGAGGCAGTTTGCATCCTCGAGCTTTGCTTGGAGGTTTGCCTGGAAGTTTCCTCTCACTACGTCTGACTGCAAGTTTCCAACATTGAACCTCTTTCTGGATCCACATAATGAATAATGAAAAACAACGGTGCCCCTCCCTCCCTCCCCAAAAAAGTAAGAAAAATTTTAAAAAAAGAAAAGAAAGCCTGCCTGGTAATCATATAACCTCTTGATTAGTTAAATTTCAGATTTACATAATGATCATGAACCTTAAATTAACTAAGGTGAGTTAGAGCAGGAATGGTGGAAGTTGTAGATGAAGTCAGAGCAAAAAAAAAGGTTTCTAAATCTTATCAAATTATTTTACAGGTACACAATCATTTATCCAGATATTCAAATTCCGGAAAGCTCCAAAATCCGGCAAGTGAGGAGAGAATGGTAGCACGAGCCGCGTGGGCGAGAGACTAGTAGTTTAAGTCAGGCAGGCGAGGGTGGGGGAGATGGCAGCGTGACTGGAAGGGGGTGGGGTGCATATGGCAGCACAATTCGGGTGGGCTTAAATCAGGCTTTCTGAAATCCAGAAAAATCCATAATTCAGAACACACTGAATTCCAGATAAAGGATTGTGTACCTGTAGTTGATTCCATAAATTACATTATTTTTTCTAATGGTCTACAATTTAATAATTTTGTTTACCATTTATTCAATCCCACATTATTGTCTAATTTCCACATTACAACTATTCATTTCTTTGCTCTTGCTACACTTAAAAAATTCTGATAAATAGCTAACTTCAAATCAAAAATATCTCCTAATAAAAATATTTTGGGATCTTTCAAAACTTGCATCTTCATAACTTGTCCCAAAATTTTCTAACTTTTTCATATTGCCAAACTGCATGGGGAAAAATTCCTTCTTTTTTTACATCTAACAAGTTGAATTAATTCCATGTAATTTACGTGGAGTTAGTATAATTGATGTCAAAAATTAAATTATACCATTTGATATCTAACATTAATTGTATTAGTTATACTTTCACAACATAATATTGACCATACTTCTTGAATTTGTATATTTAAATCTCCCATCTCAATTTAGATTTAAATAAATCCTTTTTCTGCATCATCTCTTGCAATTTTATATACATATTAGGAATAAATCTTTTGATAAATGCATCAGTTGTTAAATATTCAAATTGAATTAGTTCAGGTAATCTTTCTTTTTAAATATAATTTAAGCTGATAATAAGAGAAAATGGTATTATTTGGTATATTATACTTATCTTTCAATTGGTCAAAAGTCAGTAAAACAGAACACAAAAAACAATCCTTTATCCTTTTTATTCCACAATTGTACCAAATGTCAACATAAACATTATTATCCATAAAAGGAATTAAGGGATTTTGCTTTAATAACATTCTACCCAACTGATCATTCTTCATTCCTCTTTCTACATGGATTCCATTCCATACTTTAAGTCTGTTTCAAAATTGGTGCATCTATTTGCCCTCTCAACAATCCTTCATGTCACTTAGACAAAATAAGCTCAGAATGAGCTTCACCTACTTTCCTCGTTTCAATTTATACCCACACTGTCTTTTCATCAGTCTGGTAGCAAGAGGACAAAAATCTAAGTTGAGCTGCTTTATCGTAATTTTTAAAATTAGGCATTTATAATCCCCCTGGTCATATTTCCATGGTAATTTTTCCAATGCCATCCTAGACATTTTCACTCACCAAATAAATCTTACACTTTTATTTAAATCTTGAAAAACACTGTTGGTACAAAAATTGGTAATGATTGAAATCGGTATTGTATGCTAGGTATTGCATCCTTCCTATAAAGGAATTAGCAAATCCTTCCATCTGATTAAATCTTCTTTAATTTTCTTCAATAAAGGTATTGTAACAGCTGCTACACACACAGAAACACACCACTGAACTCGATGGGGGGTTTCAGTTGAACTGTTTATTTGAATTTTGCGCTTGCCCCTTTAAGGCCAATGGGACTTCTGCCCCACGCCAAGTGACTTGATATTTGTACCACTTTTGCATCAAATGTTGCTGGCTGTCGTGTTATACAGAATATATGTGAGATCAACAAGGAACATTTCTTACCAGATAGGAACACTGATATACCTGATCTCCCTGAGGAGCCTGATCAGGATGCACAATAACACAGTCACCAGGTGACCTGTGAAGCAATGATGTCCCTTCTGTGAGCAGTTCAAGTTGGTAATAACACCTTTTGGTAAATGTCCACTGTCCTTGTCAGAGAATTGTAGTGAACAGGAGACTAAATGAAAACAAAAAGATTGAATTCAACTGCGTGCAACTATTTCCAACTGTATAAATCAACCAATCCCCAATAACCATGTGCAAAAATCAGGTGGCTCCAGCAGTTGGAGGAAGGGGAAGGAAGGAGGTGGTGGAAATGCCCCATCTTGAGTGCAGCATGAAGTCATTGTGTTGCGGTGCGGAGAATGATCTTGGCCATGGGGAGCAGGAGGGTAGTGCTGTCGGAAGGGAGTTTGTCCCAGGGCAGTGGGAGCCTGGGCTGTCGTGCGGAAGATGCCTTGAGAGTCATCACCGCCCGCAGGGGTGAGGCCTGGTTCTGCATTTCTCGTGGGGTCTTGAAACATCTCTCCTCACCGCTCACCTCTACCAGCCTCCCGTGCTGCCATCTCCGCCTCCTCAGCTGCTCCTCACGGGCCGTCTGCACCCCCCCCTCCACAGTCCACACATGTTTCCTTTATCTCCTGGGTCACCGCCTGTGCTTTGGTCGGTCTCTGAGGGGAGAGGACAGGACTTGGGGATGTCATGGATGGGGCAGGGACACGGTGATGTCATGGACATGGCAGGGACATGGGGATGTCATGGATGGGGCAGGGACACGGGGGAATCATGGATGTGGCAGAGACACAGGAATGTCATGGACAGGGAAGGGACAAGGGAACGTCATGGATGGGGCGGGGACAAGGAGTCCATGGATGGGGCAGGGACAAGGAGTCCACGGATGGGGTGGGGACAAGGGGTCATCATGAATGGGACAGAGATAAGTGGACGTCATGGATGGGGCAGGGACAAAGGACATCATGGACGGGGTGGGGTTGTGGGGATGTGATGGACGGGGCAGGGACAAGGAGACGTCATAGATGGGGTGGGGAATGGGGTCGTCATGGACGGGGCTGGGACATGAGTAAGTGATGGACAGGGCGGGGACAAGGGGTCCTCATGGACGTGGTGGGGACACAGGGATGTCATGGCTGGGGCAGGGACACGGGGACGTCATGGACGCGGCAGGGACGTGGGGTCATCATGGATGAGGTGGGGACAACAGACGTGATGGACAGGGCGGGGACGTCGTGGACGTGGTGGGAATACAGGGACATGATGGATGGGGCGGGGACATGGGACGTGATGGACGGGTGGGCATACGAGGACGTCGTGGATGGGGTGGAGACTTAGGGACATCATGGACAGGGTGGGGACAAAGTGTCTTCATGGACGGGGCAGGGACAGGGGGAATGTCATGCATGGGGCGGGTAAAGGACATCATGGAGATGGTGGAGAAAAGGGAGATGTCATGGATGGGAGAGGACAACGGACATGATAGACGGGGCAGGGGATGTCATGAATAGGGTGGGGACAAGGGGTCATCATGGATGGGGCCCAGACATGGGGAAGTGATGGACAGGGCGTGGACAAGGGGTCTTCATGGACGTGGTGAGGACACGGGATGTCATGGATGGGGCAGGGACACGGGGACATCGTGGATGAGGTGGGGACAACAGATGTGATGGACAGGGCGTTGACACTGGGACATCGTGGAACAGGGACGTGAGGGATGGGGCGGGGGCACGGGACGCGATGGACAGGCGGGCATACGAGGACGTCATGGACGGGGCAGGGACAGGGGGACGTCATGGACAGGGTGGGGACAAAGTGTCTTCATAGACGGGTTGGGGACACGTGAACGTCATGGACAGGGCGGGGACGTCATGGATGGGGCGGGGTAACGGAGACATCATGGACGGGGCGGGGACAAGGGGACGTCAAGGAGGGGAGGGAACACGGGGTCGTCTTGGGCGGGCAGAGACAAGGGGCTGTCATGGACGCGGAAAGGTCATGGTGACGTCATGGACGCGTAGGAACAAGGGGACGTCATGTACGAGGGTTCTCACCTGTGGTTCCCACCACCACCTGCTGACCGCCAGCGGTATGTACAGTGCAGGGGGAGGATTCATCTGGGCCAGTTGGGATCACGTGTTAAGGCCGCAATGTTGGGACTATTCAACGCTATTTGTGTGAGGAAGGTCTCGTCTGTAAGTTGGTTTCTTTTGTGAAGTTGCGTCTCTATTTCACCCATTGATCTGCATCAGCGATCGGAGCAGCTGGTATTAGTTGCAGCTGATCATCTGTGTGGTTTTGACGGGAATTGAGGTGTCTGAGCCAGATGGTCCCCATTGGAGCAGCTTCATGGGTTTCTGTCCCCGTTCCCAACACCGGGAAATGGCCGGGGGCTCAGGACAGGGGTTTACAGGGAACCCGGCCCCTCTACTCTCCCCTCCATGCTACATCATGTTCACTGTGTAAGGTGTGTGGGTTTGGACAGGATCTCACTAAGAATGGGGACAAGGATCACTGCCAGGAGTTGTCCACATGTCACCCCATGGACAAAGGAGATTTTTGCAGGTCAGTTGAAAATGGGCTCCGGAAGAGAAAAGGGGAGGCTGCATTTGTGGACTACAATTCTTTATTGTTCTGCAGCTTGAGAGCTGATAAGGAGCTCGTTATTGGTGAAGTTCTGAGAGAATGTTCCGGAATACCTGTTTCCACTTAAAGGGAGCAGTCCCATCGAATGTTCCAGAAACTATAATTTCTGTGAATTTGTAAGCAACAATTTGCTCCTTTATAGTACCTTAGCATCTGGTGGCTGTTTTCATGCTGTGACTTGAGGTTAGTGTGCTTTAATTAGGCAGCATGTTTGGATACTCAGTCAATTGAAATTAACTCGTTTTATTTGGGAATTGGCCCGTGAGCTGCTTGACTCCATCTATTATTAGTGGGAAGGATTGGGCTGCGAGTCTGGTTGAATTCAGTCTATTGAGGAGTGGGGAATTGGCCAGCATGTCAGGGAATTCAGTCTATTGGGGGTGGGGAATTGGACAGAGAGTCAGGGGATTCAGTCTTTTGGGGGGTGGAGAATTGGACAGTGAGTCAGGGGATTCAGTCTATTGGAGGGGGGGGTGGGGAATTGGACAGTGAGTCAGGGGATTCAGACTATTGGGGGTGGGGAATTAGACAGTGAGTCAGGGGATTCAGTCCATTGGGGATGGGGAATTGGACAGTGAGTCAAGACTCAGTCTATTGGGGGATGTAGAGCTCGTTGAAAGAATCAAAGACTTGTTGATCCAAACCAAGACTTTTATTAGCAAAAGACAGGAGCTCTTCACAGGTGGCTGACCAGTCTGGAATGATCCGACCTGGCTAGGGACACATCCCTTTAAGGCCCAGACAATAGGCGTGGCTAAGCTCTCAGCCAATCGTTGTAAGCACAGTGACGATACTGTAACTATATACACTATATACATTGGTGATAGATCTGTACTATCACAGGGGAATTGGACTGAGTGGGGATGACTGGCCAGCGACATCATAATGATTAAGATTAAGGCAGTTATTAAAGAGGAGAAGGTACAGATTCGGGTCCGGAGAATTTTGACGAGGCAGCCTGGACAATCCAGAGAAAATATGTGACGATGGTACAGACACAGAGATAAGATTAAGTGCAGTGCTGACTAACTAGGCTCAGAAAAAAGTGCAAGAAAGGAAGGACCAGTCCATGCTAGCAGGAAAAATCACCGTGGGATCTCAACCCCATTGCTGGCTTACTGGTCAGTGTTTTTTGAGGGATGGGGTTTGGAACAGACTGGTGATAATTGAATTGCCCAATCTCCACGATGTCCTTGTGGTTTTTCCTGCTTTATATCTGCTGCTTTCCCTGCATTCGCAGCTTCATCTTTTGGTTCCTCTTCAGTTTCTCCTGTGTGACTGACTTAGCCGTCTATGTGGATGGCAACTCTTTTATTGGTGATGATGGTCAGTGATGCTTTGTCTGTGCTATTGTTTCTGATTCTGAATGCCCTGAAAGTGCTTTTTTTTCTTCATCGCTCAAAAAGTGGAACTTTTTCACTCATCCTTGCGTGTATTTTAAGTGCAGGATATTCTGTTGGCATTTATACTGATTCTCCTATTAATTAACGCCCCTTTTGTCAAAATCTTTTAAAAGCTCTGCAGCTCATAATTCAGATATTGGATTCCAGAAGTTATGGGGGTAATTTATGCCTCACAATCTTACTTTATAATTTAACTCATTGTAATTAAATTGTCTGACTTGTATCTTTCCCACATTCTTTATTTTATTTACTTTTTTCTTTCAACACCAGTCGTATATCGCATCTGGTTCGGTCAGGGGTTTGAGCTTTTCTCCTACTATTCATTCTTTTGTGTTATTGGAGTTTTTTCCTACAAAGGTATAAACTATTTAGAATATGAATTATGGATATGATTTACAATTTATGTATGTTACTGTTAAACAGAATGTCCTATATAGTTTGTGCAACTGTCCATATCATGTTGAATTATACCTTTTTTGTTTGGATGCTTTTTATTAAAATAATTTAAAAAGAAAAACGGCTGCTCCCTGCCAAACTGGTTAAGAATAGGTACATGTACACACAATGCCCCCTTACAAAACCATTAAAAGTTTGTTTATGCAGCTGTATTGGTTTTGGAGCAACCACAGGTCCACCTTCAACAAAACTGTCACATGACAGTGGAACAGACAGTGGTTGAGGCATTTTAAAAGACATTCAGGCAGCAACATGCTGTTGGGTCTGGAGATAATGTCGCCCAGAAGGTGCTTCAAAAGACCAGAATGAGGCCAAAATCTTCCGATCCCTGCCATTTTTATTCAATATCCACCAAGGTACAGGTCACACAAGGTCCATCCGTACCAACCAGCCAAGCAAGTACAAAGAGCAAGTGACCCGGGAGATCCGAGGAAGTTTAAATGAAAAATCTGATGATCAGGTGCAGCGGGCCAACCAAGGTTATACAAACACACAGAGAGCTGGAGGGGCAGGGGCACACCCTAACTAGTAAGAGGTCCCAGGTGAATACAGGTGGGAGGGGAGAAAAGAAAGGACAGGGGAGATGGCTGAGGGTTTCCCTCTGACTGGAGAAAGCAGGGGGTGGGGCTCTGCAGGATAGGAATGAGGGAAGGAGTTAAGAGGATTGGGAATTAAATATCTTAGGATATCAGGTAATAAGGAAAGACATGCAGAACGTTAAGGGAGGTTGAGCAGCACTCTTAGTTAAGGATGAGATCAGGGCTGTAGTGAGAGATGATGTAAGATCTGAGGAGCAAAATGTTGAGTCTGTTAGGGTAGAGATTAGGAACAGTGAAGGGCACTGAAAGAAATAACAGAAGTTACAGTCGAGGCTTTGGTGATAATATTCCAAAAATCTCGAATCTGGGAAGGTCCCAGTGGATTGGAAGATGGCGAATGTAGCACCACTGTTCAAAAAAGGATGTAGGCAAAAGGCAGGGAATTCTAGGCCAGTTCGTTCAACATCTGTAGTTGGAGAAAATGCTGAAGAAATCTCGAGAGGAATGGATCCATCAGGCAGAAGCAGCATGGACTCAGCAAAGGCAGGTCCTGTTTAACGAATTTACTGGAGTTCTTTGAGAATCTAATGAGCGCGGTGGATACAGGGGAGTAGATGGATGTTGATAACCTGGGTTTTCAGAAGGTGTTCGATAAAGTGCTGCATAAAAGCCTTGCACAGAAGATAATGATGCACAGAGTTGGGAGAGATGTATCAGTGTGGATTGAGGATTGGTTAACCAATAGAAAGCAGAGAGTTGGGGTGCAGGGGTGTTCCTCTAGTTGGCAATCGGTGGTGAGCGGAGTGCTGCAGAGGTCTGTCTGGGTCCGCATCTGTTCACATGAACCATCTGGAAGTGGCAACAGTGTAGTGTGTCTAAGTTTGTTGATGACACTAAATTGAGTGGAGAAGCAAATCAAGGAGAGGATACAGAGCATCTGCAGAGAGAGTAAAATGAGGGGGCAAGGGTCCGGCAGACGTTATCTCCAGCAGACAATGTTTCCAAATATGAGGTTCTCCTCTTTGGAAGGAAGAATGGAAGATTAGAGTATTATTTACCGGTAAATAGTAAGCGATTGCAATATGTCGACGTGTAGAGGGCTTAGGAGATCTTGTGCATGAATCACAAAAGGCTGATTTGCAGGTGCAGCAGGATATCGCAAAGGCACATGGGATGTTGGCCTTCATTGCTGGAGGGATTGAATTTACTAACAGAGAGGTTCTGTTGCAACTGTTCAGGGTACTGGTGAGACTGTATCTGGAGCACTGATTGCAGTTCTGGTCTCCTTCCTTGAGGAAGGATATCCTGGCTTTGAGGCAATGCAGAGGAGTTTCACCACATTGATTCTAGGGGTGAAGGGTTTGGCCACTGAGGAGAGAGTGAATCGTTTGCTTGTACTTGCTATAATTTAGAAGAATGAGAGGGGATCTCACAGAAACATAAAATTATGAAAGGCAGAGATAAGAATGAGATCCGCAAGTTGTTTCCATTGGTGGGGGAGTCCAGAACTAGGGGACATTGCCTCAAGATTCAGGTATAAGGGTATTAAAGGTTACGGAGAGAAGGCGGGGACGGGGTACTGAACTTTAAGATCAGCCATGATCTTGTTGAATGGCGGAGCAGGCTCGAAGGGTCGAATAACCTACTCCTGCTACTATCTTCTATGTTTTTATGTTTCTATGTTAGTAGATTTAGGACAGAGATGAGAAGGAACTACTTTTCCCAGAGGGTGGAGAACCTGTCAAATTTGCTGCCCATTGAAGCAGTGGAGGTGACCCCAGTAAATATGTTTTGGACAAGGTTGGATAGATTTCTGCATAGTAAGGGAATTGAGGGATGTGGGGAAAAGGCAGGAAGGTGGAGATGAGCTTATTATCAGGTCAGCAATGGTTGGCACAGCAGGCTCGACAGGCCGGGAGGCCTACTGCTCCTATTTCTTGTGTTAACGGATATTGGAAATCAATGTTCATGCTGTCGGTTGGAGAGTGTGGAGATGGAATACAAGATGTTGTCCCTCCAATTTGCAGGTTGCATCGACGACTGGAGTCCAGATTGTTGTCCCAATGGGGATTTTCTTTGCAGGTCCACCTCTCTGTGTTTGTATAATCCCCAGTCGGCCTGCTGCATCTGTACATCAGAGTTTTCATCTAGACTGCATCAGATCTCCTGGATCACTTCCCCTTTGTACTTGCTGCACTAGCTGGTTCCGGATGGACCCTATCTGACCAGTACCTTGATGGACATTGAATAAAAATGGCTGGGACCTGAAGATTTTGACTTTGTTCATGACTTCCAAAGCACCTTCTGGGTGATGTTATCTCCAGATGCAGCAGTATATAGCTGCCTGAAGGTCCTTTAAAATGCCTCGACCTGTGCCAATGTAATGCTATAATTTTGTGACCTGTGGACCACTCACACCAGTATCCCTTTATTATTCCTAATCTCTGCCCAGTTCGATCCAACATTCTGCTCCTCAGAAACTACATCATCTCTCACTGTCCCCCTGATCTCATCCTGAATCAACAGTGCTACCCCACCTCCCTTATCTTCCTGCTTCTCCTTCCAAATTCCCTGATACTCCTGGGTATTTAATTCCCAATCATCTCTAATCTGCAACCACATTTGTGAAATAGCCACTAAATCGCACCCCTGTGGACGGATTTGTGCCAAAGTTTATTCACTTTGTTTGCAATGCTCTGAGCATTCAAATAAAGTGCCCTCACACTTGGCAACTTTAAAATCAAGTTTGAATGTGGCCTTTTTAGTCTGTGGACCAAATTTGTCCCCTAGTAGATCAGAGAGGTCGCCTTTGTGTGGAGCCTCATGAGATGGGTGAGATCTTGAACAGTTTTTTTTCCATTAGCATTTACTCAGGAAACTGACATGGTGTATAAGGAAGGAATGGAAAACAACAGCAGTGGCATGGAACATAGAGATTAAAGAGGAGGAGGTGCATGCTGTCTTACAGCAAAAAAAGGAGAAAAATTGCACCACCCCCCACCCCCCGTGCCTGACATGATATTCCCTCGGACCTTGGGGGACCCGAGTGTAGAAATTGAAGGGGGCTTGGCAGAAATATTTAAAACAACCTTATCCATGGGTGAGGTGCCAGAAGTTCATGTTGTTCCATTGTTTTAAAAAAGCTCCAAAAGTAAACCACTAAATTACAGGCCAGTGGGCCTGATGTCAGTAGTAGGTAAATTATTGCTGGATATTCTGAGAGGTATTTGGAGAGCCAACAGCTGATTCAGGATAATCAGCATGGTTTCGTGCATGGTAGCTCATTTTTAACAATTTTTTTTCGAGGAGGTTACCAAGAAAGTAGATGGAGGAAAGGCTGTGGATGTTGTCCACGTGGACTTTAGTAAAGCCTTTGTTAAGGTCTCACATGGGAGGCCAGTTCAGAAGGTTTAGACACTAGGTATCCATGGAAGGTTGTAATCTGGGTTAGAAATTGGCTAAATGGGAGAAGACAGAGTGGTTGTGGATAGTGGCTTCTCAGATTGGAGGCCTGTGGTGAGTGGTGTAGCTCAGGGATCGGTGCTGGGACCATTGTTTGATGTTTATATCAATGATCTGGATGATAATGTGGTAAATTAGATCAGCAAGTTTGCTGATGACACTAAGAATGGGGCATTGTGGGCAGCAAAAAAGTTTTTCAAAGCTTGAGGAGGGAACTGGACCAACTGGAAAAATGGGCCAGAAAGCAGCAGGTGGAATTTAATGCAGAAAAGTGTGAGGTGCTGCATTTTAGAAGGAACAACCAAGGTAGGACATACACGGTAAATGGTAGGGGAGTGCGGAGGAACAAAGGGATCTGGGAATTCAGATACATAATTTCCTGAAAGTGGCATCGCAGCTACACAGAAGAAACCTTTTGGCATCTTGGCCTTATGATGTGCTCCCATTTTTCAGTTCACTTTGTGTGCCAATTTAAGAAAAGATATAACAAAAACCTGAAGGTGTTGGAAAGTGACCGTGAACTTGTAGCAGGTTTTGAAGACAGCAGGTTCCTAAATTTAGTATATTTTCAGAGTGAAGGAAAGAAGCCCTGGAGAAACCAGGTGCAGAGACCATGTGACCATCTTATTGAAAAGGCAGTTTGCTCTGGAGGCCATTTTAAGAAGGCAGCACAAGAGAGAAGAGCTCTTCGACCTCCTTGTGGGAATGAGAAACCCACTTGGCCTCATTATGTGGTTATAGACAAACTGTCAGATTTCCTCCTGCACTTATTGAGGGATGAATACGTCGGCGACCTCTTTGACTTCCTCCTGTTAATATAGAGAAATTAGAAGATCACATCGTGACCAAAAAGAGTAAAGGTTACTTTTGTTCAATTGACCCACGTAAAGGGTTCTACTTGCAGAAGAAATACTGCACTTGGATGCTGTGAGTCTCTTTGTTGTCGTGGGTTTTCATCGCTCCGATGCAGTCACAGCACACAGAAATCTCTGTTAACTCTTTATTAGGTAGCAACTACCTGGAAGAGCCCTCTACTGCTGTCTCGTAGGGTCTCCATCTTGCAAGGGGATGCGCTGGATATTTATATACTCAAGCAAGGTAGTAAGAGGAAAGGATTACATCAGCCACGTACATTTGAAAGTATAGCATACTCAAAGTTACTGGCAGGACAAACAGCACCCTTCCCCCCACCCCCCCTCCCTGTCCCCAACAAGCCTGGTGTCTCATAGATTATACATCATGGCTGAAAAACATGCTGTTTGAACAAAGGGACAGTTTACAATATTCAGAGTCAGCCAAAACACCAGGACCCCTTATCTCTTCTCTCATTCCTGCACACTCTTCTTTGACTCTGCCCTGAGGCACCCCAAGGTTATGGCAGTCAGTACCAGTCTGTGAGACACTGAAACGATACTACTTTTAACCTTTCACCTCTTCCCTAGACACTGAATTCCAAGAATCTTCTCAAGGTTGCGTTGTTCCAAGGGTTTTTAAACCTTATTATTTCATTCCTTCCTTTATAATTTCACGATAAATGCTAAAAGGACAATACTTGGATAGCATAGAAACAGGAAATCTACTAGGGGAGATCAGAGCATAAACCTTTTTTCTCCAGCCACTGGATCCATCCAGTAGCAAATCATTGTACAAAGGGATAGTGTCAGACTGTGGCTTTACCCTACCCTTAATTTAGTCTATGTGTCATCTGATTCCAGCATGTTCGTTAAATGAAGTGATAGGAGAAGGTATTTGGTTCAACAATCAGTTTATTACACAGCACAAGAATAAAGCTTAACAGAGCTCTGGTTCAGTCGTTAGTTCATAGGTCACCTGCACCGTGAGCTATTCCCCAAGACTGACCTCTACTGTCCAGTCTCTACAGTTTATATAGCTCAACCTTATCATACAGAACAAAAGTTGGCTTCCTTTGCTAGATTTCTTGCATAAGATTTATCACAAGTAATTTCCTGCTCTGCAGATATCCGGGTTGTAGAGCTCACATCTTAATCCTCAAGGCCAGAATATCCTGTTGTTTTTCAGAAATCAATTCATACCCCAGATATTTCTAATTATTTCTTTGTTCTCATCTGGCCATATTCTTCTGTTCTACTCAACGCCTCCTTCTGTCTTAGCCTTCTTACTGAGTTAGTTTCCATTCTCTTTGTTTCTGACAGTCTCTGTCAGGATTCTTTTTGTTCTTGGCCATCGTCTCCTGTGCTAATCAACACCTCCTTTTGCCTTAACATTCCTACTAAATTGTTTCATACATATCCTCTCTTTTGTATTTGGGGAGCAGACAAATAAACCTACTGTAATCAGCATACTGTGGCCCTTCATCATGTGTTCAGGAAAGTCAGTCCAATCCGCAAAGTACTGTTCCAATTCGTTATGGGCCCCCCCAGGCTGACTGCAAACACTTTGTACAGTTGTTTCCTTCTCCAGACCCTTCAAGGGCTAGGAGTAACATCACCCATAGTCCCCACATAGTGTCCATCACAGCCCCCTAAATTCTGTTGACTTCAATATAGAAATATCACTTCAAATACTGAAATACAGTCACCGTAATCCAATAGTCTCTTTAAAGGGACCCGTTCAAAAAGTTCTTAGTCCGTAGTTGCTTCACAGGTTCTCAGTCATCTCCATTCAAATCTGTTCCAGTGTCTGTGTAGGTGGGTCCATTGCTGTTCACTGGCTCCAATGATACCATGTCTCTCCTTTTCCCAGTAGTCAAACTGCGTGGGATGTTCTTTCCACCACTCTCTAGGGTCCTGTCCACCTGGGCTCTGACCACTTTCTCTTGATCACCTTTAGCAGAACCCACTCCACGGCTGATGGTATTGGGGTTTCATCTTTCTGTTCGGTACTTGTAACCTGTTGTGAAAAAGCTGATACCAGAGCCGTTAGTTTATCATAATAAAGCTTACATTTCATTGGACTTGCCTCTTCCTTCGTGGTCTGAATCCCGGCTCCTCGTCCCGGAAACTGGTGCCCCGGTTGTAGTTCATATGGAGTAAATCCTGTCACATAACTTACCGAACTCCTTATTGACATCAATGCCAGGGGCAGCGCATCCACCCAATTTAATTTGGTCCGTGCCTGTACTTTCCCGATCTTACCTTTTATTGTTTGGTTCATTCTCTCCATTTTTCCTTGGGATTGTGGATGATACACCGTTCCAAAGGCATGTTTTAACCCCAACATCGCTTGTACTTCCTGTAAATCTTCATTCTTAAAATGACTTCAATTATCTGACCTGATCTTCCTAGGAAACCCGTGTATAGGAATGTACTGGTTGATTAGGAACTTAATTCCTGTCTTTGCATCTTCTCTTTTGGCAGGGATTGCCTCAGGCCAACCTGTGAACACATCAACTGCTACTAAGAGGTATCGATATCCCCTTGCCCTCTCTATCATGTCTGTGTAATCAATTACAATTTCCTGCCCTGGTAACTTAGGCAACGGAAACTGTCCTTCGTGAGGTTTCACAGTCGCCTTGACATTATATGTCATACATACCTTACACTCTCTGTTATGATTCTCCACCATCGCCGGCAGGAAGGGGTGCCACCAATGTACCAAATACCTTATCACCTGTTTCTTCCCACAGTGGGTTAACCCATGCGCCTCCTCCAGGAGGGATTTCATGAGTCCAGATGGTAATACTAGCCTACCGTCCATTGATCTCCACAGTCCTTGCTCTTCGGTTGCCCCCCTTTCTTTCCATACCATCATTTCCTGGGGTGATGCCTTCACCTGTTCCTGAATTATTACTCCTACTTCACAAGGTGGCAATAAGTCATGTGCCGTTCTATCTGCCTGTAGCATAATAAACTGAGGGCCGTACCCTGCTGCCCTTCTTGCGGCCGTGTCCGCTTCCTGATTTCCCCGAGCTACCATCGTATCTGTTTTATCATGGCCTTTACATTTAATAACTGCTCGTGCCCTCGGTTTCAAGAGGGTCTCAGCCAATTTCCTAACATCCTTCTCATGTTTAATTGAGGTCCTTGCTGCTGTTAAAAACCCACTTCTAATCCATTGACTCAGCTCAACCTGTATTGTCCCTACCACATATGCCGAATCTGTATATATATTTACCTCCTTTCCTTCTGCCCATTCTAATGCTGCTATCATTCCCTGTAGTTCGGCCAGTTGTGCTGACTCCTTTCCTATCACTGTCCCTGTAATAATTTCTTCAAATCCTTCTGTGGTTCTCCGTACTACTGCATAGGCAGCTTTTAATCCGTCCGTGGGATGTATGTAACAACAACCATCTGTAAATAAGGTTTCATCTGGTTCTCTCAAGGGTGAAGCCTGTAAATCAGGTCTTATTTTAATATCCCTTAGAACCCTCTTTTCACAACAGTGTGGTTCTCCCTCTCCCATATTGTCTGCCATATTAATGCCTTCACGGGTAAATGTAATATTTGGAGCATTCAGGATCTTTTCCAGTCTCGTCTGCCTCAGTGACGTCATTGTAAACGCTGTCGAGCTCACAAATGCTACAATACTGTGTGTTGTTAATACCGTCAGGGCATGTCCCATCTCTATGTGTGCCACCTTTTGTAAAATCTTTGCTACCCCTGCTGCATGTCTCATGCATGGTGGGTGTCTGTCTTCAGTCAGATCTAGTGTTATACTCACATACATGAGCACACATCTTCCACCCCCTTTTTTCTGAAAAAGGACACCATTCACATATCAATATGTGTGTGCTTTTTCAGAAACAGCCAAAAAGAAAGGGTGTCTATAATTTGGAATCGCCAAATCTATAGCGGTTGTAAGAGCTTGCTTAAGTAGAATAAAACTCATCTCAGCCTGTGCAGTCCAATCAGGTGTAGCTCCCAGATTCCTCATCCCCTGCTCATTCACCAATGTTCGCAGTGGATGTGTCAACTCACCATGCGATGGGATAAACTGCCTACTTTTACCTGTAAAACCCAAAAACAAAAGCATTTCCTTAACTGTCTTAGGTTTTGGATGATGTAGTATCGCTGTACGATGCACAGGGGATATCCCTGTACCTTTCGCTGAGACCATTCTTCCTAAAAAGGAGACCACTTGTCTACAACATTGCAACTTTAAACGAGAGACTTTAAAACCTGCCTTGAACAGCTGCACTAGCAGGAGTTTTGTGGCCTCCAAACAGGAGACAGGCTCAGGTCCTGCCAATAAGATATCATCTACGTACTGGATCAGAACTACCCCACCTGGCAGTACTAGCCCCCCTAGCTGTTCTTTCAAAACCTGATTGAAAATCCCTGGGGATAAGATAAAGCCCTGCGGGAGTTGAGTATAACATAACTTTATACCTCTATACGTAAAGGAAAACACATCTCTAAACTGTTCAGCCAGTGGCAAACAAAAAAAAGCATTTGCTAAATCTATACAAGAGAACCACTTGTGGTCTGGAGTTAAAGCAGTCATGGCGGTATATGGGTTCGGTACTGGAACTGTGGGTGTTCGCACAATACCATTAATCCGCCTTAAGTCATGGGCCATCCGATATTTGCCCGTGTCCTGTTTCGGAACAGGTAAGATGGGTGTATTCCAATTTGAACACGAATGTTCCAACACCCCTGAATACATAAGGCCATCAATGGTATCTGCCAGACCCACCTCAGCCTCGGGTTTATGGGGATACTGTGTCTGCCAAATGGGAGTATAATCTGAAAGTTCAAATGTTATGGGATCAACCTGCTGGCAAAAACCCACGTCTGCTGGTCCCACTGACCAAAGGTCCTCAGGGATAGAATCTAACAAGGGGCAGAGTCGGGATGATCCATCCTTTCTCTACCATGAAAGCGTTCAATCTGTCTATGCTCAAGGAGGACCCAATCATTTGAAGGGTACAAAATCCTATACGCCTGACCAGATAGAGAGAACTGCACTGTCGGTAATTGAGTGTCGGACCAGTCCCTCAAGGATATCAAGTTCTGACACATCAGTCCCAAATCTTTTGCCTGGTGATTAGTGCCAATTGCAAGAGTGACATGAGGAATGGCCTCACCGGCCATCACATACCACTCCAGCTACTCAGATGTCAGTGCCACCGTAGCGGCCACTCCCTCCTTTCCTACCACTGTGTAGTCCGAATTAATCTCCCATTGCATGCCCTCTACCTCTTCATAAAAGGCATGCTGATGAATTTCATCCCCATCTCTATTGTAAAAGAGGGTAACATGGAGGGGGTCTGAGGGAGGGGTATAAGGGTGTAACGTCTGGATCCACGGCTTCCATTGATTATAAAGCTTTAGCAGCCCTCCCTTCTGTGGGTTCTCCGGTTCCATCAGTCCCCAGTAAATGTCAGCCCATAGTCCCTCAGACGCGGATCCTGCAGCAGCTGACAACAACATCTGAGAAATGGAACAAAGGGTAGTTAATGAACAGTTTATTGAATATCCATTTGGAAAGGTGACCTCTATTCCACTAGGCCCGCAAAGGATCGATGCTCCACACCTGACCAGCAGATCTCTGCCCAACAGATTAGTAGGGCACATTGCCAACAGAATATATTGATGTGTGAAAGTCTGTCCTGCCACAGAAGTGACTAGTGGTGTAGAAAACGGCAGATTTTCTGGTGTACCCGAGAACCCTATCAACTGGATGCTAGAGGATGACTTTTTAGATTGAAACTCAGTGCCAGTAAGTGTTGAAAATCTGGCACCCATATGGATACTTCCATGTCCATCACTTTAATCTGCAGGAAGGGGTCTGCCAATCTAACCTGCTTTTGGGCGCTCAGGCCCCGTCACTGTGGGCAACATTGCTCCTCCGTCAGCAATGGGAATTGTCTCATCGGAGCTAGAGCCGCATGGGGTGCCTGATGTACCGGGGGTGGCACTGACGATCTCTGGGGCTGGACCCAAGGCTCATATTGTGGTGGTCCATATCTCCTTCCCTCAGTGCCCTGAGGACCCCATGCTAGGGGGCACTTTCTCTTCCAGTGTCTTGGTTGACCACATCCAAAACATACGGCTGGCTGCATTCGTGGAACACCCCAACTTCTCCCTCTTACTCGAAATTCCCCCCATTGGACCTCCAGTCCTGCCCCCATAGGTGGGACCCGGTGCCTAATTTGGGGCCGGGTGCCAATTCGTATTATTCCCTTGTGGTGGCTTGTGAATCATCTGGTTCGCACCCTTTGAGGGATTCTTTTTTGCCTTTTTCCTAGCCTCTTTCAATTGAAGCTTAAGGAGTTGCACTTGTGCAGACTCCGTAATTTGTTTGTCCTCCTTTTGCTTAGCCCCATAACGCTTCATGTGATGGGCCAAATGTTTTTCCCATTGCTCAGTCGAGCAACCAGGAATATCAGGGTTATTCTCTAACGCCTCCCTGACTACAGCTGGCAGCCCGCTCGTTATTGCAGACCTAAATAGTGTAGTCTGCAAGGGTTCTGTGGATGGGTGTACTCCTGCTTTATCCGTCCAACTCTCCTTACACTGACTCAAAAAGGTCGAGATCTCCTCATCCTCCTTAATGGAAAAGGTCAGGGACTGCATGACACCGGGGCTAACGGGAAACTTATCTCGCATTGCACTTCCTACTGCCATAGCATGTTTGGCAAATGGTTCGGCATCAGGGCACCTAGTGGTTCCTGTGACCATTTCTACCTGCTGTATCTCCCACAGCCCAAGCTGTTTCCCTAATAATGCTCTCCAATCCCCTATGGCTATCTTATGTTCCATCATATGTTGGCAGAACTTTTTCATCCACGCTCCGCCTCCCTCAGTAGGAGGTGGCATTTTATCCAAAATACAATTCATATTGGTGAATGAGAAGGGTTGATACCTTTCCCCAACTTGCGGTCCCTTATAAATTAGCGGCATCTGTCTAAACCTTTCTGGGAGACGTAATTCCTCCCGGCCTCGCAACTCATATCCCAAAGAGGAGCGAGCGCTTCCCTGACCTCGTCTTTTGTGTGTGATCATTCTTCCCCTAATAGTGACCAGCTGTTCCTCGCTCTCTACACTCACACTCGCTATCTCACTTTCCTCATCCCGACCTCTCTCACGCTGCCATCTCAAACTCACTGGGTCACCTCCCCTCATTGTCTCCTCTTCTTCCTGTTGTCTATTGTGAGGAGTGGGGGTGGAGTGATCCTCTGACATTCCTAACGAGAAGGCATTCTCAAGGGTTCGTACTTGCTCTCTCTCATCTGTTTTATCTAGTCGCATACTAGTTTCCCTTGCTCTACATACATCGTTCTGTATTTCCTTCGTTAACTCCTTCATTTTCTCCACCCTTTCCTGAATAACTCTCTTAAGTCTCTCCTTCGCCTCCTGGAGTTCATGACCTGCTAATTCAGTGACATTCACTATTCCCTCACTTATCTGCATCATTGGCATCTGGGGAATCGGATAAGGTGGTGGCAACGTCTCTGGTAACTTTGGATATAGCGGGGCTGATGGCTTAACCTCCCCTGTCATCTCATAACATAACATATAACATAACAATTACAGCACGGAAACAGGCCATTAGGCTCTTCTAGTCCGCACCGAACCAAACACCCCTTTCTAGTCCCACCTCCCTGCACAATGCCCATAACCCTCCATCTTCTTCTCCTCCCCCGTTTTCTCCTTTGTGATAGGGGATGCCTTTTTAGTAGCATGCTGAAGGTTTGTTTCCACAGCCATGCAAGCCAATGTCATATTATGTAAATATGCTCTCCTCTGCTCCTTCGCTTCCTTCTGTCATTTAAATTTTCTTCTATTCAAGATAGACCCTTGTCCCTCTTTCTCATGTTCCTTTACCTCCTTTTTCGCCTCCCTTTCGGCTTCTCCTAAGTACAATACAAGCCTGATTTTTCCTAATCCTAGCGGCATTTTCCCCTGACTCTGCAGCTCTTTCCATATCTGATCGTACCGTTTCATAGCCTTTACTTCCTCTCCCTTCGATAGTCCGCCCATTAATTGATTCCTTGTTTTTTCCCACTGCTGGTTTACAGATGGAGGAATCCATCCACATCCCTCATACTCCTGACATTCCTCTCCTTCCATCTTACATTCCTATCTTTTTCCCTTCAGACCTCGTAATTCAATCAGTCTCTCACCTGATAGAATTTCGCCCCCCGTCAATTTACCTTGAAACTTCACACTTTCCTACAAACACAAAAGGAAAACTTATCACAATACTAAAACAAGTAAATATTATACAATACTGAACAAGGAAAACTTAGCGCAATACTAACAAAAAAAGTAACTATTATACAATATCGAACAAGGAAAACTTAGCACACTACTAAAAAACGTAACTATTATATAATATGTTCACTAAATCTATTTGGCCAAGAACTCTAACTTTTATATCTGTCTCTACTAGGGGACTCTAACCCCTATTTCTCTAGGGGGACTCTAACCCCCGTTTTTATTCCAGGGGACTCAAACCCCTGTTTTTTCAGGGGCCTCTAACCCCTGTTTCTCTAGGGGGCCTCTAACCCCTGTTTCTCTAGGGGGCCTCTAACCCCTGTTTCTCTAGGGGGCCTCTAACCACTATTTCTCTAGGGGGACTCTAACCCCCGTTTTTATTCCAGGGGACTCTAACCCCTGTTTTTATTCCAGGGGACTCAAACCCCTGTTTCTCTAGGGGGCCTTTAACCCCTATTTCTCTAGGGGGACTCTAACCCCCATTTTTATTCCAGGGGACTCTAACCCCTGTTTTTATTCCAGGGGACTCAAACCCCTGTTTCTCTAGGGGGCCTCTAACCCCTGTTTCTCTAGGGGGCCTCTAACCCCTGTTTCTCTAGGGGGCCTCTAACCCCTGTTTCTCTAGGGGGCCTCTAACCCCTGTTTCTCTAGGGGGCCTCTAACCCCTGTTTCTCTAGGGGGCCTCTAACCCCCAGTTTCTCTAGGGGGGGCCTCTAACCCCCAGTTTCTCTAGGGGGGGCCTCTAACCCCCAGTTTCTCTAGGGGGGGCCTCTAACCCCCAGTTTCTCTAGGGGGGGCCTCTAACCCCCAGTTTCTCTAGGGGGGCCTCTAACTCCCAGTTTCTCTAGGGGGGCCTCTAACTCCCAGTTTCTTTAGGGGGGCCTCTAACCCCCATTTTCTCTAGGGGAGCCTCTAACCCCCATTTTCTCTAGGGGAGCCTCTAACCCCTGGGTTTTTCAGGGGACTCTAACCCCTGGGTTTTTCAGGGGACTCTAACCCCTGGGTTTTTCAGGAGACTCTAACCCCTGGGTTTTTCAGGGGACTCTAACCCCTGGGTTTTTCAGGGGACTCTAACCCCTGGGTTTTTCAGGGGACTCTAACCCCTGGGTTTTTCAGGGGACTCTAACCCCTGGGTTTTTCAGGGGACTCTAATCCCTGGTTTTTTAAGCTTTATTCCTTGGCTTCTACTAGGACTTTTGCAGAGTAGTGACAGCACACAATTTTATCATTGCCAATAGCAGATCTTCGTTTAAACAGGCATCTTGTTACCTCCTTTTGTTGAGTGGCCACTTGTTATCACCACACCACAATCGACCGTCGTTTCATCTCTTTCTCTTCCGTCACTTCTCCATCTTCATCGCATCGGGGTCACCAAATTGTCGGACTCTGGCTTTACCCTACCCTTAATTTAGTCTATGTGTCTTCTGAGTCCAGCGTGTTCATTAAATGAAGTGATAGGAGAAGGTATTCGGTTCAACAATCAGTTTATTACACAGCACAAGAATAAAGCTTAACAGAGCTCTGGTTCAGTCGTTAGTTCATAGGTCACCTGCACAGTGAGCTATTCCCCAAGACTGACCTCTACTGTCCAGTCTCTACAGTTTATATAGCTCAACCTTATCATACAGAACAAAAGTTGGCTTCCTTTGCTAGATTTCATTATCATACCGAACAAAAGTTGGCTTTCTTTGCTAGATTTCTTGCATAAGATTTATCACAAGTAATTTCCTGCTCTGCAGATATCCGGGTTGTAGAGCTCACATCTTAATCCTCAAGGCCAGAATATCCTGTTGTTTTTCAGAAATCAATTCATACCCCAGATATTTCTAATTATTTCTTTGTTCTCATCTGGCCATATTCTTCTGTTCTACTCAACACCTCCTTCTGTCTTAGCCTTCTTACTGAGTTAGTTTCCATTCTCTTTGTTTCTGACAGTCTCTGTCAGGATTCTTTTTGTTCTTGGCCATCGTCTCCTGTGCTAATCAACACCTCCTTTTGCTTAACATTCCTACTAAATTGTTTCATACATATCCTCTCTTTTGTATTTGGGGAGCAGACAATTCTAAACCTACTGTAATCAGCCAACTTTGTTACATTCTGTGGCTGCCCCTTACTTACATTACTCTTTCCCTTCACCATGAGGTAAATATTAAATTGTCACATAGTACTGGATTCATGTATACAAACTGAATAGTACATAAGCATATATTCTACATATTTTCAATGATTAATTAACCCCTATATTCCAACAATAGGTGTGATGCTCAGGCATTTTGTATCAATTTCTCGTGAGTCCTGTATCTTTCTTTTTGTCAGAGCTGTTCACAAATGTTGATCTCAAATATTATAGGCCTCCCCATGACCAGCCAGTTTGTCATTATATGGATGGCAACCGTTTCTGCTGACACCACCTTCTCAGCTGCATGGAGCCTCTTTGTGGGAAAAGAAGGTTGAGAATCACTGCTCTAGACCCAATTGTGACTGAAATATTTTGCTTGAGAAGAATTGTCATTGACCCATTTCCTTTGGAGTTATGAAACTGTGCATATAATGAGTCAATTCGTACAATTAAAACAGTGGTTTTCAAACTTTTTCTTTCTACTTACATACCACCTTAAGAAATCCCTTACTAATCACAGAGCATCTATGGTATTGGGAATAAAAGTGATATGTGAATGTGGATTCCAGGGTCCGCAGGGTGCTCACACGAAATGACTCACTTCAACTCCAGTCTTGGTTGGATTGTTCTTTAATCTGCAGATTGGGTGACTTTCATTCACCGCTACCACTGAAATACCATTCAGGAGTCAGTGACCAAAGTTCGCTCCACCCCACCGCCCTCCCCCTGAACAGCTACAATACATCCTCTTTTCTCCTGATCCGTAACATACTGTATAATGTTACCCCAATCAGAAAAGACCTCATCTTTTAATCTCCAATAGTTAGTTCCTCACATATACAAAGTATCTCTAAGTTAGTACACTTACTGTATCATATTTTACCAATCATAAGACCACAGCTTATCAATACCTGGTAGCTAGTTTCTCGCATATGCAAAGAAAACAGGCCATTTAGCCCTTCTAGTCTGTGCCAAAAACAACATACTGCAAGCCACATTGACCTGCACCCATTCCATACCCTCCAGACCTCTCCCATCCTATCCAGTTTATTTTTCAAACTTAAGAGTGAGCCTGCATTTTCCATGTCAGATGGCAGCACGTTCCACACTCCCACCACCCTCTGAGTGAAAAGGTTTCCCCTGATGTTCCCCCTAAACCTTTCCCCTTTTCACCCTGTGAGAGATGTGAAAATTGACCTAAAATTATGAACATGGAAGAAACTAAAGTTCATCAGTAAAATGGCTGAAACCAGTTCAAACAGGATAAGTTTGGGGCTTAGGATGCAGGAAAGCAGAGTCAGCACGATTAACATAAGAATCTTCTATCCTTTGTGACAAGACCATAGGACTAAGATAAGGAATGGTAAGGTACAATAGAATGTAGGAAGTTGAGGTAGTCTGGATCAGATAAGGGTCTCCTAGCCCTGGACAGAAGTACCAAGTCATACATTTCTAATTAGCTAACCATACACAGATTTATACATATGAAATTAGCCAACCCTAGATAGAATGAGTCAACTCTGCATATCAAGAGACTGTAGCCCAGAGAATCAGGAAGGTGTGAATAAGGACAATGACATGAAGGGACACCGACAGGATACCCCCCCTGGTCCTCCAAGTGTACTGAAACTGCACGTAGGCAGGAAGAATTACCTATGCCAAACCCATCCAGGGGGCAGAAGAATGTAAGGGGGAGGGCATTCTGATACTGAAATTGACTGTATAAAAGTTGGGTGAGCCCCAGTATGTGTGTGTATTCCCAGGGTAAGGGGAAGCACCCAACTTTGCATTGTTGTAGTAATAAATGTTCTTTGTTCTCAATTTTTGTCTCGAGCAATTTCTTTAAAGGTACTTTAATTCCTAACAAATGGGGGCTCGTCCGGGATCACACTCCCTCCACTGACAGAGTACCCCGACGACGAGAGTAGGTGCACCCCGGCTGATTCAGCTGGACTCACGGGCGACGGGTGGCTGGTCAGTGGAAGAAGCGAGTGATATCCGAGAAGAGGCATTGAGAACAAACGGCGGAAGGACGCGCGCTAGAGCAGTACTGCCAGAACTCGGTAAGAGTATTTTACTTGTTCCTAAGTATGGGAATAGCGGGCAGTAGAGATGAGAGTCCTGACACAGGACGTGACCACCAGATAGCTACGTACAGCCCGCTTGGGATGATGTTATCTGAGTGGGGCACAGGAAAGACCCGCGGTAAAGACAAACTAGCGGGCAGTAGAGATGAGAGTCCTGACACAGGACGTGACCACCAGATAGCTACGTACAGCCCGCTTGGGATGATGTTATCTGAGTGGGGCACAGGAAAGACCCGCGGTAAAGACAAACTGACGACGGTCAGATATTGTTGTAATGAATGGGTGGGATACCCGGTTAAAGGGAGCTCCGTGTACTGGCCAAAATTCGGATCCGAGGATGAATGGATGTGTAAAGCTTTGAACCTATGACTCTATCAAAACCAGAAAAACAATGTTGAGAGCAGGGAATATGCAGCCTGCTGGCTCAAGGGATCCATTGAACAGCTGGTTTTGAATGAGAAAGAATCTAGGGATAAGAGAGAGGAGGAACCTCTTGTCCCTGAATCACAGGGTTGGGATGTGTTACATTCCCTCCCTCCACCCTATGTTCCTCCTATGCCAGCTCCTATCTTTCCTTCCCCTCCTATGACCTACCCTTCTGCACCTTCCCCACCTCCCCCACCACTAGAGAAGAGAGCAGGAGTGGTATGATAACTTGCTCACAAAGCACTCGATTACCACCTCTGTTGGCAGGAGAGAGAGGTAACTTTAATTCAGAACAGCGTGAGACTCTTCAGGAAGAAAGGGCAGAACCCTTTGATTCATTTCCCAGGGAGCAGGAACCCAGACCTAATAAGCCAGAAACCAATTGGATGAGACCACTGCGGGAAGTTCCCATGGGAGAGGGTCTCGGTTTCGTAAATGTGACCCTGACCAGTACTGAAGTGTGTAACTTTAAGAAAGAACTGACCTCCCTGATAGAAGATCCCCAGGGATGTGCCGAACAGTTAGACCAATTTTTGGGACCAAATATATATACAATATGGGGGTCTCGACATAGAATCCCCAGCAGGGGAACAATTGGTACTAACAGGTTTTGTTACCAACTCAGCCCCAGACATTAAGAGAAAATTACAAAAGACAGAAAATTGGCATGAGCAGGGAATAACCCAGCTTCTACAGATCACACAAAAAGCATTTGTCCAGACATCTGAGGATAAGCAGAAAGCAAAGGCTAACATTTTGATGCAAGCAGTTAAAGTAATAGTAGATGAGTAACATGGAAAAGGCAGGGACTGTGTGCCAGCTCCTGAATGTTGGGAGAAGTGCAGGGAGTGGGAGAGTAGAGACCAGAGATAATTTCATAAATCACGACTTCCCACTTCAGTCACTGACCAATATTGATTAAAATTCATGCTAAAATTTAAATGTCATAAAGGATCATTTTTCAATACTGAAGAATTAGCGAATTTAACTACCAGTTAATTCCAATTTATGAAATAAATTGTATTCAAATGTGATTTTGCACAGGGACTACCTGAGAATAGTGATGTTATAACATTTGCAGGGAGAAATGTTTGCGCAAATAGGGTGAGTTCTATACATCTTAACTTTAAGTGTATGTGAGATAAAGAAAGGATCTGATGTGTAAAGTGGCTGGATCAGCCAGTTGAAGGGGGAGTGTGCATGTCCCTTTAAGTGCACTGTGGCACTTGAAATTGAGGCTTCAGGCTCTTGTCTTGCAGTTAGAGGTATGGAGCCCTATCAACACATTTAATACATTTCTTCTACACATTCAGCAGTCAAGGTCCGTGAGTTTAAAGATCACCCACCTCTGGAGAATAAAGATACCTCTGGGGATTCCTATGGGGATTCCTATAAGTTTAATCATTCATTTCTCTGGTGCATTTTCCTCTGGAGTGAAATTAATGCCTCAGCACAATTTCTCTGTATTGCCGCTGTTATTTAATTCATGATAACTTTCCCCATTCATCAGGTTTATATTTAAATCCGGTAGTGCAGAAGTTACATTGTAAATAATCACGGAGGTAAACCCTGCGCGACTGGATTCAGCTTAATGGAGAAATAAACCTGCGAACTGGTCTATGGTGGTGTGTGAGTACTGCAATAGGTGGAATATGATTTAAATTGGTGGCATTGTTCAGAACAATTGGGTGCATAAGAATAATAATATCATTAAGAACTCACAGATCTTGTACCAGATGCTATTCAGTACATCTTGACTTAAGGACTGGAGAAATTGGCATGTTAGAATGAGATTGGCATGGTACCAATATTTCTTGATTCAATAATGACTCCACAAGCTCCAGGATTCATGCAGCAGAACTTTTAAGTGGAATATAATAGAAACTAGCCTGTACTTAAATTATTGTGTGTGCAATCTTCATAAGAACATCTTTTAACTTTTTTTTGGTGCCTGTTTTACAGACTGTTTTAAATAAGGCCAGCTCCTGTGAGCTGTGGCACAAGGCATTTTACTTAAGGCAGAACTAAAGGTTGAATATGTTTCAAGTTCTCTCGCAGGGGCTCTTGTGCTGCAATGTCTGTTATGTACTCACTCTAACAAATTGGAGGGTTGTGCCCCATACAGACAAGCAGCTCCAACTGCATTTTAATAAGGTCTAACATATTCAAAACCCATGCAAATATGGTTTGTGTTTCATTTTACAATTTTTACACTAACACAAAGGAAAGTCAGATTGTTATTCATTTTATTAAAATCTAGTGATTGGTTATATGTAAAAGCATGGCAAGAGGATCAACTAAAACCTGCCTGGGATGGTCCCTTCTGTGTACTTTTAATTACAGACACCGCAGTAAGAACAAGAGAGAAAGGCTGGACCCACATTCAAAGAATTAATGACAAAGTGCCATAATGTTACAATTTTATTCGTTTTTTTTAATGGTTTATTCAGTTTTGTGTATTTTATTGCTGTTTTCAATGAGCTTTACATTTATCGTGGTTTATTCAGTTTTGTGTATTTTATTGCTGTTTTCAATGAGCTTTACATTTATCGTGGTTTATTCAGTTTTGTGTATTTTATTGCTGTTTTCAATGAGCTTTACATTTATCGTGGTTTATTCAGTTTTTGTGTATTTTATTGCTGTTTTCAATGAGCTTTACATTTATTGTTGTTTATTCAGTTATTGTTATATTTTATTGCTGCTTTCAATGGGTTTTACTTTCATTGTTGTTTTACTCATTTTTTGGAATATTGTTCGTTAATGTTTTAAGTCCCCCTGGAATAGGGGCAGCAGAGGTTACAATTGTGCTCCTTTAGAATGTAGACAGGGCATAGATTTAATGTATAGTCATATTGGGATATAAGGGATCCCAATACGGACCAGGGGAATTAAACAGCTTTAGTGGAGTACATCTAATTTGTATCATAGCCTACACAGGTATTAAAGACAGGAGTTTTGAAGCGATAGCACAAAGGACATGGTGGGACAAAGACAGACAGAATGGTAGTCAGCATTGTACATGTAACAGAGAGAGAGAGAGTTAATACATATGCTAATGTACACAGACAGGCTGCAACTCACAAGTTCAATGATATATATGCTAATGTTAGCAGACAAGCTGCAACACACAGTTAAATCACAAGAAACAATCCCCCCCCTGCTTGGTCACTTTTCATCACCCCATGAAGGGGAGCACCAGTTTCCAACAACGTGAGCTGCTTGACACTTTAATATCAGGCTCCAAACAGCCTTCGGAGATCGGTGGCCCTAGGGTTCGGGGCTGAAGAGGACATCAGATACGAGCCACAATCAAACGGAACCGCCTGACTACTGCTACTCGTTCGCTGCTGAAGGCAGCGCTTCTCAGAGACTGCTACTCGTTCGCTGCTGAAGGCAGCGCCTCTCACAGACTTCGTCGGGACAACACTTACAAAGGTCGTGTGCTTCAAAGACACTGCTTCAATATTTCAACGTATGGGATGGACTAGACTCTTTACTGAGAACTGGAGCCTGATACTCCAAACCCTAATAAGCAGCTGGACTCACTCCCCTGACCTTCATGGTGCTCCCCTACCTAAAGACTTTACACAGACATTACAATTCGGTTATTGACCAGCTGGGTAAAACTACACCTTACACTTGAAAGATCAGTGTTACTGATCTAAAAGAAAAGTGAGGAGAGGGGGGGGGGGGGGATCAGTCACACTGACACTAGTAACCAAAGATCAGTAACACTGATCATGGTGAAAGATCAGTATTACTGATCTAAAAGAAAAGTGAGGATTGTGAGAGATGGGAAAATTGACCTAAAATTATGAACATGGAAGAAACTAAAGTTCATCAGTAAAATGGCTGAAACCAGTTCAAACAGGATAAGTTTGGGGCTTAGGATGCAGGAAAGCAGAGTCAGCACGATTAACATAAGAATCTTCTATCCTTTGTGACAAGACCATAGGACTAAGATAAGGAATGGTAAGGTACAATAGAATGTAGGAAGTTGAGGTAGTCTGGATCAGATAAGGGTCTCCTAGCCCTGGACAGAAGTACCAAGTCATACATTTCTAATTAGCTAACCATACACAGATTTATACATATGAAATTAGCCAACCCTAGATAGAATGAGTCAACTCTGCATATCAAGAGACTGTAGCCCAGAGAATCAGGAAGGTGTGAATAAGGACAATGACATGAAGGGACACCGACAGGATACCCCCCCTGGTCCTCCAAGTGTACTGAAACTGCACGTAGGCAGGAAGAATTACCTATGCCAAACCCATCCAGGGGGCAGAAGAATGTAAGGGGGAGGGCATTCTGATACTGAAATTGACTGTATAAAAGTTGGGTGAGCCCCAGTATGTGTGTGTATTCCCAGGGTAAGGGGAAGCACCCAACTTTGCATTGTTGTAGTAATAAATGTTCTTTGTTCTCAATTTTTGTCTCGAGCAATTTCTTTAAAGGTACTTTAATTCCTAACAACCCTAACCTGTTTAATCTTTCCCTGTAATGAAGACCTGGCAAAATCCTCGCAAAACTTCTCTGCATTCTTTCAATCTTACTGATCCCCTTCCTGTAGTTTGGCGACCAGAACTGCACACAATACTCCAAATTTGACCTCACCAATGTCTTGTACAACCTCACCATTACATTCCAACTCCTGTACTCACTACTTTGATTTATTAAGGCCAAGATGCCAAAAGCTTTCTTTACAACCCTGTCTACCTATCTGCGACACTACTTTCAGGGAATTATATATCTGTATTCCCAGATACCATAGTTCCTCCACATTCCTCAATGCCCTACCATTTACCATGCATGTCCTATCTTGGTTTGTCCTTCCAAACCGCACACATTTCTGCATTAAATTCCATCTGCCACATTCTGGCCCATTTTTCAGTTGGTCCAGATCACTCTGCAAGCTTTGAAAACCTTTCTTCCTGTCCACAACACCTCCAATCTTAGTGTCATCCAGATCATTGATATAGACAACAAGCAACACTGGTCCCAGCACTGATCCTTGAGGCACACCACTTATCACAGACCTCCAGTCTGAGAAGCAACCATCCACTACCACTCTCTGTCTTCTACCATTCAGCCAATTTTGAATTCAGTTTACAACCTCTCCATGGATACCTAGTGTCTGAACCTTCTGAACTGGCCTCCCGTGTGGGACCTTGTTAAAGGCCTTACTAAAGTCCATGTAGACAACATCCACAGCCTTTCCTTATTCTGCTTTCTTGGTAACCTCCTCAAAAACTGTACAAGATTTGTTAAACATGACCTACACACACAAAGCCATGCTGATAGTCTTTAATTAGCCCTTGGCTCTCCAAATGGTTGTATTGTAGCTAGTTTAGAAAGAACTCGCTGTTCGCAGAAAGAACAACACAAACCCCAGTTGAGTGTAGTTAACACTGAGAGACCGGCAGCGCAGATCGGGCAGGCGAGAGACCAGCAGCTTGGGTCGGGCGGGCGAGGGGGGGGTGATAGGCAGCGCGAGTTGGATGGGCAAGGGGGTGGGGAGACCAGCATCGCAAGTCGGGCGGGCGAGGGGTTGGGGAAACCAGCAGTGCAAGTCGGGCGGGCGATGGGGGGAGACCAGCAGAGCTCCAGATAAAGGATTGTGTACCTGTACTGATGTCAGCCTCACCGGCCTGTAATTTCCTGGTTTACCTTTTGAGCCTTTTTTTAAACAACGGAAAAATATGAGCTATCCTCCAATCTCCAGCACCTCACCCGTGGATAAGGATGTTGTAAATATTTTTCCCAGAGCCCCTGCAATTTCTACACAAGCCTCCTTCAAGGTCCGAGGTAATATCATTTCAGGCCTGGTGGATTTATCTACCTTTATTCGCTGTAAGACTGGAAACATGTCCTCCTCCTCCTCTTTAATCTCTATATGAAAGGGGGAACATTTTCACTCAGAGTGGTGGGAGTGTGGAATGGGCTGCCATCTGATGTGATGAATAAATTGGATAGATACATGAATGGGAGAAGTCTGGAGGATGAAAGAATGGGTGCAGGTCAGTGGGAGTAGCAGTATGATATTTTTGGCATAGATAAGAAGGGGTGAATGGCCTGTTTTCTGTGCTGCATTATTCTTTGGTTCTATTGCATTGATTATTTTTCTGTCCTCCACGTTGCTTTTCTCATTTTGCTTGCTTCTGTCATCCGACACATAATGTCACTCCCCTGCCATAGTCATCTAACCCTCACTAACAGCACTGGCAAACATTCCCCCCGGGACATTGATCCCAGTCCTGGCCAGGTGCAGACAATCCGGACGGGCTGGTGGAACAGACGGAAACATGGGAGATGAGGCATGGAGGAAAGGAGTGAGGGGTAGGGAGACTGGGGAGAGGGTTCACGAAAATTAGAGGTCAATGTTGATACGGTCCTGTTGGAGAGTGTCGGGATAGAATACGAGGTGTCGTTCCTCCAATTTGTGGGTGTCCTTGGTGTGGCAGTGAACGAAGCCATAGTGTAGGAATGGTGCGTGGTATTAAAACCATACTTATGGCCTTGGATCGAGATGGGGACCCACTTCTGCAGCTCCCTCCGGCAGCTGATGCTGATATGGACCACCCTCTGGGTGAAAATGTTTCCCATAAGGTCACTCTTAAACTTGCCCCTCACCTTCGTCCCCCTTCACACACCACAGAATACCATGCACACCATGATGCCTAATTCTTTTGTCAATTGTCTCCGTGCCCACTTCTGGAATCCGGATTCTTCCCCCTCCCCACCCCTTTGCCCCACGCCCGCAGATCCTTTCTTTCTCCTCCTGTACACTTGGTTCTGGTCTTCTGCCTCCTCTGGATCTTTTTATTCCCACCTGCTGCTGAGATATCAAAGAGCGTGACTTCACCACAGTGAAGTGCCCCTCCAGTCTCCACACTAATCCCAACCATCAAGCCTGCAGCCGTCGGCTGGTGCAGCTGGATGACAAGTCTCAGACACCACCCTGTTTTCCCTCCAACAGGTCCCCACCAAAACTCTTCAAACTACCATGTCACACACCATCTCGGAACTCATCACTTCCAGTCACCTCCCTGGCATGGCATCCAGGCTCATTGTTTCTCAACCCCGTACCTCCTACCCAAGATCCACAAACCCAATGGTCCCGACAGATTCATTGTGTCCCCGACCTCCTGCCCCACCGAATTGGTCTCTGCTGTCCTCGACACTGTTTTGTCCCCACTGGTCCAGTCCCTCCCAACCTACATCCACGGCTCTTCACACGTCTTCCATCACTTCAATAAATTCCAGTTCCCTGAACTCGACTGCCTTATCTTTACCACGGATATCCAATCACTATGCACTTCCATCCCCCATATCCACGGACTCAAAGCCCATCGTTTCTCTTTTGACAACAGACAGTAACAGTCCCCTCTCCACCATTACCCTTCTCTGGCTGGCAGAACTTGTCCACACCCTTAATAACTTCTCCTTTGACTCATTCCACATGTCTAGGTCAAAGTGCTAGCCATGGGTACCCGTGTGGTCCCCAGCGATGTCCTTTTGTTGCCTCATGCACCCATTATGAGTTCGTCGACTTTATCCGCTTTAATGCCTCAAATTCATTTGACCCATCTCGATCTCAGTCTCCTTCTCAGGAGACAAATGTTTGGGAGGATCTTCACAAATCCACCTAGTGCCACGCTTACCTTGCCTATTCCTCTTCACACTCTGTCCCCTGAAAATATTCCATTCCTCTCTCAATTCCTCGGTCTCCATTGCATCTGCTCCCAGTGCTTGGTCTTCTATGCCAGATTTCGGAGATGTCTTCCTTCTTCAAACAGAATGCCTTCCCCAGCGACATGATCCTCACCAACATATCCTCCATTACCTGCACATCTACACTGGCCCCCTCTTCCCCCATGTGTAACAAGGACAGGATTCCTACTGTCCTCACCTAAAATCCTCCACATTCAACAAATGATCATCCACCATTTCTGCCACCACCAGACACATCTTCCCTTCTCCTCTCCTCCCCACCTTCAGCAGGGATGACTCCCTTGTCCACTCCTCCCTTCCCACCCACCGCATCCTTGGCACCTATGATTGCAGGAGATGCTCCACTTGCACCCACACCTCCTCCCTCACCACCATTCGGGGCCCCAAACAGTCCTTCCAAATTAAGCAACAGTTCACTTGTGAATCTGCAGGGGTTACCTACTGCATCCGGGGCTCTCATTGTGGCTATCTCTACAGCGGAGAATCAGGTTTGTTTGAGAACCTTGGCTCTGTCCTCCGCATGAACCTCCCAGTGGCCATTCATTCCATTTCATTGCCAACCTATCCCTCCATAGTCTCACGTCCTATCAGACTGAGACCACCCTCAAATTGGAGGAACAACACCTCATGTTGTGTCCAGGCACCTCATGTTGTAATGGCTGTTTGCTGTTAACATTGACCTCTCCTGTTTTTGTCAGCCACCCACCCCATGTCTCCTTCACTCAAGCTCTGCCCCACTCTCTACCCTGTTCCCACTGTCTCTTGTGTCAGTTCTGCATTCATTGAGCCACCCAATTCCTCCACCAATTCTCCCCATCCCTCCTATCTTCCCATTAGTTCCTTTTGTCTGTTGCCCTGTTCTCCTCCCCCTGCCCTTCCTTTCCTTCTCCCCAGCCTTTTAATCCAGACACTCCCTGATTTTGACACAGGGCTCAGGCCCGTAATGTCGCTAATGTCTTTACCTCCTGTGGACGCTGCGAGACCTGCTGAGTTTATACTTTGCAAAAGAGGCGTGTTCCGCCTCCCCCTCAGGGTGCCCAGCACCTCGGTTACATCTCCTCTGGTTCTTTTCCTCTGGTTGTTAAATGAGTCACATTCATGTTGCTTCATTTGACCTCCTCCTTGATCTAAACCAACTCGGAATCAGAATATTTTGGAGAACTTGGCAAGATCCGGACAGAATGTTTAAATGAAAACCAGTGACTGGGATAGTTTGGACCATGAGAAATGTGTCAGCAGATGTGGGGTTTCCCTGGCACGGGGATGGAGTCGCATCATTCTCCTACCCACTTGCCGGGGAATGGGGTAACTAATTGGAATCCTGGCATCTGGTGCATGGGTGAATCGCCCGAGAACTTCTCAGGGGTCTCCATCAATGTGTCTGATGAAGTCTGCAG
The DNA here is from genome assembly GCF_036971445.1 of Narcine bancroftii. NCBI lineage: Eukaryota > Metazoa > Chordata > Chondrichthyes > Torpediniformes > Narcinidae > Narcine > Narcine bancroftii. The sequence goes on along the minus strand of NC_091472.1, from coordinate 208,745,311 downwards.
ATTTCTCAGCGTCCATAGGAGGTAAAGGTACATAACAAATGTTTCACGCTTGAGCCCTTCATCGAGATACAGGTCCCTGGATTAACAGGTTGGGAAAAAGGGAAGAAAAGGCAGGGGGAAGAGTACAGACCCTCAGACAAATGGTGATCATTGGTTATAGATGGCAGGACAGGAGAGGGAAATGGGGAGAATTGATTGGAGAAGGGGATTTTTAGTTCTGACACCATGTGTGGTGTCTACTTGTCTACTGATCCTCATCACAGATCAGGACACGTCCACGGTTTGTCATGTTGCTGGCTGTGGCTCCAGGGTGTGTTGTCCTAGAACATTGGCCGCAGAGAATGCGTTGTTCCCTCTCACTCTACCATCTTCTCTTCACAGGGTGATAAAAGCAGTGCGTTTGCAGGCAGGAAGCATCAGAAAATGCCACATTCTGTTTTGACTCTCCACTGGATTCCTCTGCTCCATAGTATCACCCAGCTTTATCATTGCATACAGAGCACGGTAATCACCACCACAGATGCCCCACACCTGTTGAGTGCTTGTACTGGACTCCAGACGATTGGCAAACATGGAGGGTCAGGTGACCAGTGATACGGCAGATAAAACACTCCAGAGTGAGGCGTGCGGTGAGGAGAAACTTCCATTGGACTTGCTGGAAACACATCACTGCGCTCACCCTGGGGAGAGACTGTTCAGCTGTTCTGAGTGTGGGGAGAGATTCACCTGCTCTGACGCCATCCTGCAACACCAGTGTGTCCCCACTACGGGGAGCCCATTCCCCTGCTCTGACTGTGGGAAGAGCTTTCAAACCTCCAAGGAGCTGGAGGAGCATGGGTGTGTTCCCTCTGGAGAGAGTCCATTCACCTGCTGCATTTGTGGGAAGGGGTTCTCCAAGCCCTCCCAAATGGAAGCACACCAAAGGGTTCACACTGGAGAGAAACCATTCACCTGCTCCCTGTGTGGGATCAGATTCACTACATCCTCTAGCCTAGTGAGACACCAGAGAGTTCACACTGGGGAGAAACCATTCACCTGTTCCCTCTGTGGGAAGAGATTTTCTCGGCCTTCTAACCTGCAGACACACCAGAGTGTTCACACCAGGGAGAAACCTTTTACCTGCTCCCTCTGCGGGAAGGGGTTCTCTCGGCCTTCTAACCTGCAGACACACCAGGGAGTTCACACTGGGGAGAAACCATTCACCTGCTCCCTGTGTGGGATCAGATTCACTGCATCCTCTAGCCTACTGAGGCACCAGAGAGTTCACACTGGGGAGAAACCATTCACCTGCTCCCTCTGTGGGAAGGGGTTCTCTCGGCCTTCTAACCTGCAGACACACCAGAGTGTTCATACTGGAGAGAAACCATTCACCTGCTCCCTGTGTGGAATCCGATTCACTAGATCCTCTGGCCTACTGATGCACCAGAGAGTTCACACTGGGGAGAAACCGTTTACCTGCTCCCTCTGCGGGAAGGGGTTCTCTCGGTCTTCTAACCTTCAGACACACCAGAGAGTTCACACTGGGGAGAAACCATTCACCTGTTCCCTGTGTGGGATTGGATTCACTAGTACCTCTCACTTACTGAGGCACCAGAGAGTTCACACTGGGGAGAAACCATTCATCTGTTCCCTCTGCGGTAAGGGGTTCTCTCGACCCACTGAACTGCAGACACACCAGAGAATTCATACTGGGGAGAAACCATTCACCTGCTCCCTCTGCAGAAAGGGGTTTTCTCAGTCCTCCAACCTGCGGACACACCAGTGGGTTCACATCGGGGAAAAACCGTTCACCTGTTCCCTTTGTGGGAAGGGGTTCTCTAATTCCTCCAGTCTGATTTCACACCAGCGTGTTCACACCGGGGAGAAACCATTCATCTGCTCCCTCTGTGGAAAGGGGTTCTCTCACTCCTCCAGCCTGCAGACACACCAGAGAGTTCACACTGGGGAGAAACCATTCACCTGCTCCCTGTGTGGGAAGGGGTTCTCTCAGGCCTGCCACCTGAGGACACACCAGCGGGTTCACACCAGGGAGAAACCGTTCACCTGCTCCCTGTGTGGGATTGGATTCACTAGTTCCTCTCATCTACTGAGGCACCAGAGAGTTCACACTGGGGAGAAACCATTCATTTGCTCCCTCTGCGGGAAGGGGTTCTCTTGGCCCTCTGACCTGCAGACACACCAGAGAGTTCATACTGGCGAGAAACTATTCACCTGCATCCTGTGTGGGAAGGGGTTCTCTCTGTCCTCCACCCTGCGGACACACCAGTGGGTTCACACCGGGGAGAAACCGTTCACCTGTTCCCTGTGCGGGAAGGGGTTCTCTAATTCCTCCAGTCTGATTTCACACCAGCGTGTTCACACCGGGGAGAAACCATTCACCTGCTTCCTCTGCGGGAAGGGGTTCTCTCAGTCCTCTAGCCTGCGGGCACACCAGAGAGTTCACATTGGGGTGAAACCGTTCACCTGCTCTCTGTGTGGGAAGGGGTTCTTTCAGGCCTGCCACCTGAGGACACACCAGCGGGTTCACACTGGGGAGAAACCGTTCACCTGCTCCCTGTGTGGGATTGGATTCACTAGTTCCTCTCACCTACTGAGACACCAGAGAGTTCACACTGGAGAGAAACCATTCACCTGCTCCTTCTGCGGGAAGGGGTTCTCTTGGCCCTCTGACCTGCAGACACACCAGTGGGTTCACACCAGGGAGAAACCTTTCACCTGTTCCCTCTGCGGGAAGGGGTTCTCTCGGCCCTCCGGCCTGAGTTCACACCAGAGGGTTCACACTGGAGAGAAACCATTCACCTGTTGTCTGTGCAGGAAGGAGTTCTCTAATTCCTCCAGTCTGATTTCACACCAGCGTGTTCACACCAGGGAGAAACCATTCATCTGCTCCCTCTGCGGGAAGGGGTTCTCTCAGTCCTCCAGCCTGCGGGTACACCAGAGAGTTCACACTGGGGAGAAACCATTCATCTGCTCCCTCTGCGGGAAGGGGTTCTCTCACCGTTCCAGCTTGAGTTCACACCAGCGGGTTCACACCAGGGAGAAACCTTTCACCTGTTCCCTCTGCGGGAAGGGGTTCTCTCGGCCCTCCGGCCTGAGTTCACACCAGAGGGTTCACACTGGAGAGAAACCATTCACCTGTTGTCTGTGCAGGAAGGAGTTCTCTAATTCCTCCAGTCTGATTTCACACCAGCGTGTTCACACCAGGGAGAAACCATTCATCTGCTCCCTCTGCGGGAAGGGGTTCTCTCAGTCCTCCAGCCTGCGGGTACACCAGAGAGTTCACACTGGGGAGAAACCATTCATCTGCTCCCTCTGCGGGAAGGGGTTCTCTCACCGTTCCAGCTTGAGTTCACACCAGCGGGTTCACACCAGGGAGAAACTGTTCACCTGTTCCCTGTGAGGGAAGTGGTTCTCTGATTCCTCTGGTCTGAGTTCACACCAGCGGGTTCACACAGGGTAGAAACCATTCATTTTCTCCCTGTGCGGGAAAGGATTCCCTCAGCCTCCAGCCTGAATTTACAGCAGCAGGGATTCTTAACAGGACACCAGGAAATATAGACAAGGGAGACTTTGTTCACCTGCTCCCTGTGTGATGTGGTGCTCTCTCAGCTCTGCAGTCTGTGGGAAGAGGGAGTGTTCAGAATAGACAGCCAACATTTTCTCCCTCTGGTTTAACCATCGTAAGTTAATGGGCGTGTGTTTAAGGTGAAGGCGGAAGTGGGAAGGTTACGGGAGATGATCAGGGTAAATAGAGACCCAGAGAGTGGCGAGTACCAGGAATGGGCTACAAGGTGGAGTTGGCCCTTGAGAGACCATGGATACAGAGGGAAGTGGATCATGTGTGGGCAGCAGTTTAGTTTAACTTGGGCATCTTGTTCAGTACAGACACGTGGGGTGAAGGGTCATTGTTTCTGAGGCCACAGGTTGAAGGATTGTTGTGTTTTTTTTTTGGTTTTTTTTAATTTTTTTATTTTTCACACCATAAATCACATTAGCCATGATATACACTTTTTTTTTCCCACATATACAGTGACTTTTTCTCCCCCCCCCCCTCCCTCCTCCCAAGCCACCCCCCCCACCCCCCCCCCTCTCATCCATTTTAGGTATACAATCTAGGTTGCATTAAACCAGTCAGACAATGTTGTCATTCAACAAAAATACACCAGAAATTCTACTGAGTCCATTCTTTTCTTTCCTTCCCCTTCCATCTACTTAGGTAATGTTTGTCCCCGGTATGTTTTCGCTATTGTATTTAATGTAAGGCTCCCATACTTGTTCGAATATTTCAATATTATTTCTTAAACTATATGTTATTTTTTCTAATGGAATACATTTATTCATTTCTATATACCATTGTTGTATTTTCAAATTATTTTCCAATTTCCAGGTTGACATAATACATTTTTTTGCTACGGCTAGGGCTATCTTAACAAATCTTTTTTGTGCATCCTCCAAATCAATTCCAAATTCTTTGTTTTTTATGTTACTTAGGAGAAAGATCTCTGGATTCTTTGGTATATTGTTTTCTGTTATTTTATTTAATATCTGATTGAGATCATCCCAAAATTTTTCTACTCTCTCACATGTCCAGATTGCATGAATTGTTGTTCCCATTTCTTTTTTACATCGAAAACATCTATCAGATACTGTTGGGTCCCATTTATTTAACTTTTGCGGTGTAATGTATAGTCTGTGTAACCAATTATATTGTATCATACGTAGCCTCGTATTTATTGTATTTCTCATCGTTCCAGAACATAATTTCTCCCATGTTTCCTTTTTTATCTTTATATTTAAATCTTGTTCCCATTTTTGTTTAGTTTTACCATTTGTTTCCTCATTCTCCTTTTCTTGCAGTTTAATATACATATTTGTTATAAATCTTTTGATTAACATTGTATCTGTAATCACATATTCAAGGTTACTTCCCTCTGGTAAACTCAAATTGCTTCCTAATTTATCTTTCAAGTAGGATCTCAGTTGGTAATATGCCAGCGCTGTATCTCCAGTTATGTTGATGGGGATTTTCCTTGTAGCCTGAACTCCTCCCTGTCTCTCTCCCCACTATTGGGTTCAGGGTTCCTGCCGTCTATTGCCTTCTGTGGATGCTGCCTGACCTGCTGAGTTGCTCCAGCATTTTGTGCGTGGCTACTGAGGTGATCGGTGACGTGATCATAAACCAGCCAGGAGACGTCAGTGTTGTTAACTGCTGGACAAGGCTTCACTGTGCAAATTCCCTTTGGTATTTGCAGTTGATTAAGTTTGAAAGTGGACATTGCAACCTCTGGGTTTTCAGATGATGTGGGTGTGCAGATGCTGGGATCTAATACAGAACACAAGTGCTGGAGAACTCAGAAGGCCACACAGTGTCCATAGGAAGTAATAAGGCATCTGTAGCGTCCTGCTCTGTGGGCCGACATAGTAAACAGCCGTAGAGCACCACGATTTGGTAGTCAGCGCACGGAACGGGACTCCAGATCCCATGGGCCGCAGGAATAGTGGTCAAATTGACCAATCACCGCCAACGGGGGTCCAATCCAGGCCCATGCATCTGGGATAGCCAATCAGCAGCTGGTGTCCCTTAAGCCACGCTCCTGTGGTGACACTGCCAGCTGCCTATAAAAGGCAGAACTGCAGCCCAATAAAGCCATTGTCAATTACACTCCCGTGGTGTGTGAGTCTCAACCTCGAGCTATAACTGTAGTGGTGGCCTTGACTGGTCCAAATGGTGGTTTAGACCCAATGTTAGTGGAACAACATGCAATCAATGCAAGAGTGTTGAAGTTTCTGGACGTCACAACCACGATTGTGGTTCCAGCAGGCTGAGGCACAGTTTGCCATTTGCCAGATCTCTGCAGATGGCACGCGCTACTACCACATGGTCAGCGCCCTCGATCAGAACACCACAGCCTGCATCATCGACTTCCTCCAGCAACCCCAGAGCAAGGGAAATGTGTGGCCATCAAAGAGCTATTAACCCACACTCTTGGGCTCTCGAAGTGTGAATGCGCGGCTCGACTGCTGCACGTGGATGGTTTGGGGGACAGGGCCCCTTCTGCCCTCATGAACAACATGGTCGTTCTCAACGATGGTCACACCTCTTGCCTGCTGTTCCAGCAGATCTTCCTGCAGCAGCTGCCTTCTCATCATAGAGGAAGACTGACCCCAGGAGGGTGGTTGCCCGAGAAGACGTGCTAAAGGCAGCGAAGAAGGATGCCTGCACAGTTCATACAGGTAACAGCACCTCATCAGCAATGCCCGACCAAGAAGCCCGCTGATCGATGGACCACCCAATTGATGCACCCTACCAGTGAGCAGTACTGTTTCTATTATAGCGGTGGGGTACCAAGGCCCTTCAATGCCGCTCCCCCTGTGCATTCCAGGGAAACACCAAGGCCCTTCAATGCCGCTCCCCCTGTGCATTCCAGGGAAACACCAAGGCCCTTCAATGCCGCTCCCCCTGTGCATTCCAGGGAAACACCAAGGCCAGCTGTGATTGATGGCTGTGATGACTGGCCAACTGCATAAGCTCCTCCACATCCAAGACTCCCTGTTGGGCTGACGTGTTTTGGACGCCATAGTATAGATCAGCATCTTACCCCCATCCACCTTAGAGGCTCACAGTGCCAAGGTGGGCCAAGAGCTTCGAGCAGCAAATGTGGTTCCTGATACCCTTTCTCATTTGTCTATTCGAGTAGTGCAAGACCCTGCCCTGGGTATCGACTGTGTGACCCTGACACAGTAGCATACCAAACAGCACTACCGGCCTGCAGCTAGAGGACATTCAGATCACCCCAGGTCACCACAGGCTGCTCTGTGACATCTCAATGCTTAAAATGTACCCTGTCATTCCAGCCGCATGGAGCAGGTGAGTTTTCGATTTGGTCCATAATTTGGCACATTCTGCTATCAGGACTACAGTTAAATGTCTGGCACAGCCTCCATAAAGAGATCACTCTGTGGGCCAAAATGTAATCATTACTCTGGAGACAAAGTCTTGGAGAACAGGTTCAGCTTTATTTTGAGTCTGCAGTTGGGTGTCCCTGGTCTGGAGATACATCAGAGGTTCAGAATCATCACTCTTGTACAATCCCGTGCTCAACATCACCCCCCCACCCCCCTTCATTTACCTTCCAATCAGAATCCCAATATATTACAACATTCTCCTTTTCCCTTCCATCAATACAGGTATCACTAATTTCCTCCCTCTTCATACATCGCATGTTATGTTAATTAGTTCATTCCCTCCTTAGGGGCATCTAAGTTAATATTTATGTCTCTTAACCAAGCACAGTACTAGCTATAGACTACCTTAGGTCACTGTACCAGCCTGAACCAGATCCTTGCATCCTTGGGGCTCCTGATAAGAAGAGGCCTACTAGCAAGTATTGTCTGTTTTCAAGCTCTCATCTACATTCTTTGCAATCCATCCCTTTTCACAGAATGGTGTGAGTTTAATCATCTTCAACCATATTTCACAATTCCTTCCTTTTCTCTTTACCATGTTTTTTTTAAATTAAACTGCATTATTGTTCACTTTTTGTTTCCTCAAATTGTAACATGAGTTGAATTTGTCATTGTTCATCTGCCATGGTTTTTTTTTAATACCATCTGCTTCGCTCCAGTAGCTGAGCAGATTAATCTGGTAATAACACATCATAGGATGGCCAATCCAATAAATAAACCCACTATAATCATTAAACCATATATTGCAAGGTGCATTAACCATGGCCCCCAACCTCCAAAATTCCAAATTCCCCATGTCCAATCACCCCATACACCTTTTTGATATTTGTCTCCAGCTCCCAGATTTTCTCTCTATACTTTTTAATAGCACAAGTTCCCCCTCTCTCTGCTAAAATAAAATCAAGGGCCATGCGATTTTGGAGGACTGTAAGTCAAATGGCAGTCATTTCTGTAGTTATTGTCCGGACTTGAGATTGGGTTTCCCCAAGCACCAGGTCCGTAGCATTTACTAGTTCGTCTCGGGTGGCTGCTAATTATTGAATCTCAACCCCAGCTTGTTCACCGCCTGGAAAAACGTCCATATGAGACGATTGCCTTCAGTCACCCTTCTTTTGCTTTGCCCATGGGACAAGACTAGTACAGGTAGTTGATTAAGAACATGGACATGGGGAATTAAGTAGGCCAGATAACAACATCCACTCCAACCTTTAGGTGTACGGGTCAATTTAAACTTTTGTCCAATTCCAACATTCCTTTTCCCCGGGTAACTATGAATAAATTTTATGTCCACACACCCAATATGTGCCATTTATAGGCTGCAGAATTCAGTCGTGTGACAGTCCAATTCTGCATGCAATTGGAAACTCCTAGTTGGCAGATCGATTTATATTACAGAGGCAAGTTATATTCTTAAGTCCCTCCTCAAAAGGAAACAACTGTCCAGACTGAGTAATTGCTGACTTTGTTGGTTTTGGTCGTATAGACCACCCTTTGTATTTATCTTCAGAGGTTGGATCACTGTTGCTGGGCAAGGTATATATATCAAATAATTCATGGGAGAGAGGGACTGCTACTAAGGGGACTCCTGACTTTCCATGGTGTGGTATTTTCGCACATACCCAACAATCTGTTTGATTTTGGTTCTTAGCATAATTAGTACATAGAGAGATAAAATAATTTTTAGGTTCATATGTATAAGTACAAATTGAGATAGTAAGTGTAAAAGTTTCATTATTGTTTTCTTTTCTGTCCCTTTTTACTCTTTCTTTCCCTCTGCGGCGGCTGGTGGGTCCACTGGTCCCTTTGAAGCTTGTGTCCACCCCTTTTCCTTTGTTCGGACCACTGCTTCTGTGGTCAACAGTACCAGATATGGCCCATTCCACTGGGGCTGAAGTTTTACTTTCCACGATTTCATCAGGACCCAGTCACCAGTATTCACAGAGTGGATAGGGAAATCCAGAGGAGGGCTCTGCACCATCAGACCCTTAGCTTTTAAATCTGCAAGAGAACGAAAGACTGCCAGTAAATAGTTCCTTAAAAACACATCATTACTTTCAACTGTAGGTATTCCTTCTACCCATCCCAAATATGGAAGTCCAAATAACATCTTGTAAGGGGATATTCTAATGTCTTGTCATGGGGCTGTTTGAACTCTGAGAAGAGCTATCGGTAAGCACTTGGTCCAGCGTAATTTAGTCTCTTCTTTTAGTTTTGTAATTTGCCTTTTTAAAGTGGTATTCATTTGCTCCACTCTTCCTGAACTTTGTGGCTGCCATGGTGTATGCAGCTTCCATTCTATCCCTAAGGCTTCACAGACCAGGCTGTGAATTTTAGAAGCGAAGTGTGTTCCCCGATCTGAATCAATGGACTCGGCTATTCCATTTCAGGGTACAATCTGTTCCAGAATTATTTTTTGCCACTGTTTATGCAGTGGCATTGATGGTGGGGAACGCTTCGACCCATCTCGTGAAGTGGTCCACTATTACTAGTAGAAATTTCCATCGCTGGACCTTAGGGATTTCGGTGAAATCCACTTGTATCCGCTGAAATGGCTGGATTGCTAAAGGTTGTCTTCCTCCAGGCATAGCTTTCATAACTTTCTTATTAACCTTTAAACAGATCACACAGCGGTTTACTGTCTGTCTTGCTAGGGTATAAACTTCTCTGCAGGCGTAAGTTCATAAAAATGCATCACACAGTGCTTGTGCTCTCCAGTGGGAGCGTGAGTGTAGTTCTAGTATCTGCCGGGTGATTTCTTTATTTTACAATTGTCTTCCATCAGGGAGCCACCATTTTCCATTTCTGTCTTCTTTGCTCCCATCATTTTCCAATTTTTGTTCTTCAGCCCTTCATGTGCACTGTTCCTGATCGTGCCGCTTGTCGGGCTAGTTCATCAGCCATCCGATTTCCTTGCACTTCTGGTGAGTTCCCCCTCTGATGTTCTGGTACATGTACTATGGCAATTCTTTCTGGTTTGATTAATGCTTCCAGTCTTTTCAATTAGTTGCTCATGAGCTAGATCTTTTCCTCTTGCTGTTATCATCCCCCGTTCTTTCCAAATTTTCCCAAATGTGTGTACCACTCCAAAAACATATTTTGAATCTGTATATATGGTACCTTCCTGCCCTTCCAACAGTTCCAGGGCTCTCATTAGGGCATACAACTCACAGGACTGAGTGGACCAGCTGCCGGGCAGATGCCCAGTTTCCACCTTGGTTCCAGAAACTCCATCAAGCATATCCACTGTATCTCTTTCCATCTATACAGCTCGACGATCCATCTATGAACCACCGCTGTTCTTCCAAGAGGGGCTCCTCTTCTAAGTCATCTCGACTTTTCATTTGAAGCTCGACCACCTCGCTACAGTTATGCCCTAAGTTCTCTGGTTCCCTGACAAATACAGGAACTGTGAAGGGTTCAGACTTTTATCTGTACAAATAGTTAAGTCATCTTTTTCCATTAAGATTGCCTCATACTTTAAAATGCTCGAGTCTGTCAACCATCTGTGATACTTCTGAGTTAAAATGGTTCTGACAGTGTGGGGAGTGAATACAACCAGACTCCCTCCAAAGGTAAATTTTCAGCTTTCTTCCACTAATACTGCCGTGGTGCTACTGCTTGAATGCATTCTGGCCACCCTCGTGATACTGGGTTCAACATTTTTGTGAGGAGTGCCACAGGTTGCCTTTGGTCTCCTCTTTTGTGAGCTAGCACTCCCAAAGCTATCCCTTTTTCCACATTTACAAACAAGTGGAAAGGCTGATTAATATCAGGCAAAGCCAGGACTGGAGCATTAATCAAGTCTTTCTTAAAGCGATTAAATTCCTGCTGTTCCTCTAGGTTCCACTCCACAATTTCTTTTTCACTTACCAGTTTTTCATATAAGAATCAGACTTTCTGTGCATATCTATCTATTTATCCACAGTCGGCAATACCCAATTAATGAGGAACTTCTTTATCTCCTTCTGATTTTTAGGTATAGGCAGACCGGTGATGCCAGCAATTTGTTCAGGTCCGATTCTCTTTTTCCCTTGACTAATCAAGTGTCTCAAATACCTTACTTTTTGTTCCACGAATTGCAGTTTGTTCTTAGAAACTCTTAGCCCTTTCTCTCCCAAGAAGTTTAGCAACTCAATGGTGGATTCACGAGCTTCATTTTCCTTTGTTCCTGAAATCAACAGGTCAACTGCATACTGCATTAACTGTGTTCCTGTAGTGCTTGGGTGTTCTTCTAATACTTGCTCCAAAACTTGTCCAAATAGATTGGGAGATTATGTAAACCCTGGGGGAGGACTGTTCATCAATACTGCTGTTTTCTTCCCGAGTGTGGGTCCTCCCACTCGAATGCAAACAAGTCCTGACTATTCTCATCCAAGGGGCAACTCCAAAAAGCATCTTTCAAATCTACAACACTAAACCACTCATGTTCCGGGGAAATTTGATTCCATATGTTATAGAGGTTTGGGTCTACTGGATGTCATGTCTGAACAATCTTATTTAATTCTCATAGATCCTGGACCAAGCAGAATGTCCCATTCATTTTCCGTACAGGGAGGACAGGGGTATTATAAGGGGACATGCAACTTTCTAGCATTCCATCTCACAGCAAATTTTCAATAACCGGCTGAAGGTCTCTTTGTCCTTCTACCAAAATAGGATACTATTTCACCCATACTGGTTGGAACCCCTCCTTTAGGGTTATTTTGAGTGGGGTTATTTGCAGTCCTCCCCTGTTTCCTTCTCCGGCCCAGACACAGTCCCCAATGTCCTGGATATTCTCTTCCCTCAATGGGTACAATCTCATACATCCTTCCACTGGAGCAGTACGGACTCCTAGTCTAATTTGCAGATCTCATCCCATCAGATTCACCCCAGCTTAAGGAACCAGAATCAGATCTTCAGTTGCCTCCCTGTCTTGATCAGAGGGGTCTTCATGACTCTCCCCTACTCTTGATACCTTTAATTGTGGACTAATGAATCTAACTCCCTCTGGTATAATGTTTAATGATGATCTAGTGGCCTCTGTGTCCACCAGAAAAATGGTATCCTCTTTGTTGGGTCCCAGCTGGAAGAAACCCCTGATACCTTTAATCCTCCCCAAAAGTCATCAGAGGGATAGCATCCCTTTCCTTCTTTAATTCAGGACATTCCTGTTTGAAGTGTTCCACTTTCCCACAATAGTAACACCCTGCCTGCTGGGGTTACCCAAAACTCAAGTACATCAACATAATAACAAGCAGAACATTTCCATCGCTCAATTTATCTATCAGAGGTGTCCCTCTGGTGGAGTCTAATCTCCTGGATGGAAGGTATAAGGCTTGTTGAGGAGGACTCATGTTGAATTAAATCTTTGGGGTCCCAATCCTGATAACTCTGCCTCATTAAGTTAAGAAATCACATCTTTAACATGGGTATGTGCTCAACTTTAAACTGCAAACAAATTGGTATCTTGTGTGGCCCCTTTAAGACTCCTGGCTGTCTTTGTTTTCTCCTCTGTAGTATTCTGCACAAACTGGCTGTGTTATCTCTTCTTCTGGGCTCCCTGCCAATTTGCCTGGCTGGTATCTTATGTTTTTATGCTGAGTTCTCTCTGTCCTCACTGAGAACAACTTAATTTTAAACTGTGCAAATGCAGATAAATGTGTTTTAACAAAAACTTCTAGAATTTTCCACAGACTTTAAATCTTAACGTCTTTGTTACCGTGGCTGGATGATTTATCATGGCTCTGGGTTCGAGCACTAATAGTATCCAAAAATACTTTGGGTATTGCTGGCTAGGGGTCTAAATATAGGCAGATGATATGCTAGTGGTGGTCCTTAGGGGGTCCCCGAGGAGTACTGGGGTCACTCGTCTCTCCCTCCTCCATCAGCCTTAGGACTTCAATTTGACTACATAGTCTTTGCTTATCCTCCTGTGCAGGAGGCTTCTCCTGCCTACCCTTTGCTTTTTCCTTTCCTGATTTTTCCTGTCCTGCTCCTTTCTATGTGCACATTCTTTCTAGAGGACACCCATAGGTTTACTGCCCCCCACCCCCCTTCTGCCAGTTTTACAGTGTTAGTTTGACAACCTGCAAACCTATCTCTTTCTTGTTCCAGCAGGCGCCACTTTCCAATAAGCTCTTTAATGAATTCATCATCCCAAATACCCCCAATGGCCAGCCTTCTCTCCCTAGTCTTTTATTTAATGTCTCAGAACCTTTTCGAATTATATTTTCAACCTCCAGATAGTTGTATCCACACAATTCCCCATTGTACCTCAGGTTCCCAAAACCTGATCTCCCCGAGCATACACAAACACACTAATGGTCCCTGACCGGACTAGTTCCCTGAACTCTTAACTGAGCTCTTATTCAACCATGGTCCTGGACTGCCGAGTTCCCTGAAATCTTCCCGGAGACATTAGTTGGTCTACAACCCAATCCTTTTTCAGGTTTGTTTCCTAACATCCATCCCTTCTCTTTTTCTCATGTTTTTCCTGCCTGTCCGAGCTCTTCTGTCCTGATTCCTCCAGCTTTGGGGCACAGGCCTCGACACTTCTATTGGATCTCTCACCTGTTGGTGTTCCTCGGGAGGGGATCTCGTGATTGCCGTCCTGAAATTATGAGTCTCGGGATTGTTTTTCTGAAACTATGGGTCTCGTGATCAACGTCTTGAAGCTATGGGGCTCGGAGTTGTCATCCTGAAACTGTGTCTTGTGATCGCTTTCTTGAAACTATGGGTCTCGTGTTCATCGTACTGAAATAACGGGTATAGTGATCACAGTCATGAAGCTATTTGTGGTGGTTCGCCGTCCTGAAACTATGGGTGGCAGTTTCATCCTGAAACCATGGGTCTTGGGATCATTGTCCTTGGACTATGGATGTCATGGTCACCGTCCTGAAACTATGGGTCTCAGGATTGTCATCCAATAACTATGGATCTCGGAATTGTTGACCTGAAACTATGGGTCTCAGGAATGTCATCTTGTGTTCGTAATCCTGAAACTATGGGTCTTGGGATCGCTGTCCTGAAATTAATGGTCTCGTGATTGACGTTCTGTAACTATGGGTCTCGGGATCACCATCTTGAAACAATGGGTCTCGGGATCGTCGTCCTGAAACAATGGATCTCAAGATCGTCGTCCTGAAACAATGGATCTCAAGATCGTCGTCCTGAAACAATGGATCTCACGATCGTCGTCCTGAAACAATGGATCTCACGATCATCGTCCTGAAACAATGGATCTCACGATCATCGTCCTGAAACAATGGATCTCACGATCGTCATCCTGAAACAATGGGTCTCGGAATCATTTTCCTGAAACTATGGGTCTTGGGATCATCGTCCTGAAACTATGGGTCTCGGGATTGCCATCTTGAAACAATGGGTCTCGGGATCGTCAACCTGAAACAATGGGTTTCGGGATCATCATCCTGAAACAATGGGTCTCGGAATCATTTTCCTGAAACTATGAGTCTCATGATCAACGTCCTGAAACTATGGGTCTCAGGATCACCATCTTGAAACTATGGGTCTCGGGATCACCATCTTGAAACAATGGGTCTCAGAATCGTTTTCCTGAAACAATGGGTCTAGTGAGCGCTGTCCTGAAACTATGGGTCTCAGGATTTGGTTTTTGAAACTGTGGTTCTCAGGATTAATGTCTTGAAACAATGGTTCACATGACCTCCATCCTGAAACTATGGGTCTCGATATCGTCATCTTGAAGCTATGGGTCTGAAACTATGGGCTCGTGATCATCATCCTGAAATGATGGGTGTCTTGGATAAACTTGTACCTCTCACTTTGTTCGTTTTAGATTGGTCAGTGTTTGAGCTACCGAAAGAAAACAGAGACACACACCGAGAGCAGTTCAGTCTACACAAATGTTTATTACAAATTCAAAGCAAGTTTCAAACTATAATAACCACGCCTGGACTAGTCCCAACTGCCGAAGCAAGGCAATGGCAGCACACTTGTAGTAGGTTGCTGGGGTGCCTGTAGCAGCTTCTTCACCTCCCCCGACCGGGACGTTGCTCGGACTCTGGCTGTTCTTCCTTCTTGACAAGGGATGTTCCCATCCCTCAGAGAGTCTAAACTTCAGCAGCAGGACCACAGGCTTATATACCCCAAAAACAATTAATCATGCACCCACTCCCTCTAACATTTGTCAGTCAAAATCAAAGCTGAGCATACTATTCTACAATTTAGAAGATTGATTATTATGGAACCAGGATGCTATGATATCCTGGTTTATCTTGTAGATACAAAGACTTATTGAAACTTCTAAGGCTTTGCAATGCCATGCTATCCTACATTTAGGAAAGAACAATTGGTCATGCGCCTACTCCTTCTAACATTTGTCAGTCAAAATCAAAGCTGAGCATACTATTCTACAATTTAGAAGATTGATTATTATGGAACCAGGATGCTATGATTTCCTGGTTTATCTCGTAGATACAAAGACTCATTAAAACTTCTTGAGCAAGACAGGTTGTGACCAATTCGTCAATTTCAGAGTGTCGTATTTGACAACTGCTTTCCCTGGGCCTCACAGTGGAATTCAATTTCAAAGTGTATCTTCAGATAAATCCCCATGGCTGAGTTTAATTACATCTGCTAATTTTGAAAGTAAGGTGACCTGAGTGTGGCCCCAGTGTCGTCAGTTTCACATAAGCAAACAAGCATCTGAGCACATGGTTTTAATCCTCCATTACAATGGGTCTCAGGTTCATTTTCCTGAAACTATGTGTCTCTTGATCGCCATCCTGAAACTATGGGTCTAGGGATCGTCTTGAAACTATGGGACTTGGAGTCATCATCCTGAAACTGTGTGCCTTCTGATTGCTTTCGTGAAACTATGGGTCTTGTGATCGCTTTCCTAAAGCTACGGGTCACGGGAATGCCGTCCTGAAACTATGGGTCTCACGATCATTGTCCTGGAAATATGGGTCTTGGAATCGCCATCATGGTACTATTGGTCTCGTGTTTGTCCTCCTTTAACTATGGGTCTTGGGATCACAGTCCTGAAACTATGGATGTCATGATCGTCGTCCTGAAGCGATAGGTCGCGGTATCGTCGTCCTGAAACTATGGGGCTTGAAGTCATCATCCTGAAATTATGGAGCTCGGAGTAGTCATCTTGAAACTATGGGTCTTGTGATCGCTTTCCTGAAGCTATGGGTCTCGTGTTCACCGTACTGAAATAATGGATATCGTGATCGTGGTCGTTAAGCTATTTGTGGTGGGTTCACCGCCCTGAAACTATAGGTGTTATAATCACCATCCTGAAACTATGTGTCTTGTGATCGCCATCCTGAAACTATGGGTCTCGGGATCGTCATCCTGAAGCTATGGGTCTTGGGATCGTCATCCTGAATCTATGGGTCTTGTGATTGCCATCCTCAATCTAGGTGCTCGTGATCGTTGTCCTGAAACTATGGGTCTCGTGAACATCATCCTAAAACTATGGGTCTCGTGATCGTTCTACTGGGCTTGACCTAATTTTTGGTGTCTGATGCCATGCGACAGGGCATGAACAGCTGTCCTGGAGTTTGCGTTGGCGACAACGTTCTCTTTGCCTAAGAGGTGCCGTATGGAGGTAGTGAATTCCGAGATGTAAGATAAGAGCCACTGCTGGCAAGCGGACCATGGGTTAGAGGATTTTGAGAATGCAAATGTCAGCGGTTTGTGGTCCCTGCCGAACATGTCCCTGAGGCATTGGAAGGTCTGAGTTGTCTTTTGGACATTGTCTGGGTAAACAGGGATCTGGTACTATCCTTGGATCAGGTTGACCTTAGAGATGAAACGTGCACCATGGAGGTTTGCTACAAAGTGCCTGATGACAGGGATCAGGTAGCAGTTGGCCGTTGTCACGTCATTGTGGCGTCTATATTTTCTGCAGGGTCTCCAGCTGCCATTGGTCTTGGGCACCAAACGGAGGGAAGAGGCCCATGGACTGTCTGAATGGTGGATGATACCGAGTTCCTCGATATGCTTAAACTCTTCCTTGGCGAGGTTGAGCTTGAAAGGGCCCAGGTGTCGGGCTCGAGAGTGCACTGGCAAGCCTGTGGTCGCTATGTGATGCTGGACACCATGCTTCAGCATGGCAACGGAGAATTGGGGTGCAGGATGGAGGGATAGTCAGGAAGTAGATGGCAATATTGGCTGTGGGAAGTCTACACAGAGGTGAGCTGGGTGGATGGCTCATTGGACGTGCCAAAGGAACGTGTGAAGTGTTTGGGTGAGGACAGGACCTCACTAAGAATAAGGGCAAGAATCACTGCTGGGAGTTGACCACGTCTGGAAGTGGGCCAGTAGACAGTGTGCAAGTAAGAAATCTGCGCCAAGAAGAGGCTTGTCCACGGATGCCATTGTGAATGACCAATTGCAAGTGGTCTCACCGAAACGAACAGGGATGCATCTTGCCAAAAATGTTATTGGCGGCTTTGTTGGGCGCACGCACAGAAGGGCCGTGAGGTCTCGTGCATGTATTGGCCGATGATACTCATCTCCGTGTCCATGTCGATAAGGAATCTGTGGCCAGAGATCCTGTCCCAGACGTGGAGAAGGCTGTTTGGTTGGCCAGAACTGAGACAGCAAGATTTCAGCTCCTTTACCACAACTAGTTTACTTCAAAGTTCGCGTTGCAACCTTTTTGGCTGTCTGCGACTGCCCGTCGCATACCGGAAAGTACGTCACGCGACGTAAGCGCGTATGCGCTCTCATCTGCACCGGAAGAAAATGCACCATTTTTGCGCGTGACAAGCGGGACCGGTTCAATCATGCGCGGCGCCACAATCTTATTTAATTTTTAATAGTAATGTCGTAAGATGGTTAAAACCCCGAATTTCACGACTTGTCCATGACAAGAAATCCTGATGCTGAAAAGCACAGACTCGTGGGGAGCCCAGTTGGGTGGGGGAGGGCAGGTCCCCGGTGACGTCCTGGATGCGGCAGGGACATGGAGACGATACGGACGGGGCGGGGACAAAGGAACGTTCTAGACGGACACGGGGGCATCATGGACTGGGCGAGGATAAGGGGACGTCATGGACGCGGGTTCTTATCGGTGATTCCGAGCACCACCTGTTGGCCTCCCGCGGTATGTACAGTGGAGGCGGGATTCATCTGGTTCGCCAGTTATGATCATGTGTCTGGGCCGCCATGTTGGGAACCTTCATCGCTGTGCGTGTGAGGAACGTCTTGCTTGTAAGTTGGTTTATTTTGTGACGACGTGTCTCTATTTCACCCATTGGTCTGCATCAGCGATGGGAGTAGCTGGTATTAGTTATAGCTGATCATCTGTGTGGTTCTGGCGGGGTTTGTGGTGTCTGAGCCTCATGGTCCCCAATGGAGCAGCTTCATGGGTTTCAGTCCCCGTTCCCAACACCGAGAAATGGCCCGGGGTTCAGGACAGGGGTTTGCAGGGAACTCGGCCCCTCTACTCTCCCTTCTTTGCTGCATCATGTTCACTGTGTGAAGTGTGTGGGTGAGGACAAGATCTCACTAAGAATGAGGGCAAGAATCACTGCTGGGAGTTGTCCACATGGACAAAGGAGATTTTCGAAGGTTAGTTTAAAATGGGATCTGGAAGGGAAAAGGGGAGGCTGCATTTGTGGGCTACAACCCTTTATTGTTCTGCAGCTTGAGAGCTGATAAGGAGCTCGTTATTGGTGGATTTCTGAGAAAATGTTCCGAAATACCTGTTTGAACTTAAAGGGAGCAGTCCCATTGAATGTTCCCGAAACTAGAGATAAGAAACTATAAATTCTGTGATTTTTTTTAAAGCCACAATTTGCACCTTTATAGTAGGTACATTAGCTGTTTTCATGTTGTGACATGAGGTTAGTATGCTTTAATTGGGCAGCATGTTTGAATACTCACTCAATTGAACTGAACTCGTTTTATTTGGGATTTGGGCAGTAAGCTGCTTGACTCCATCTATTATCAGTGGGAAGGATTGAGCAGCGAGTCTGGTTGATTGAGGAGTGGAGAATTGGCCAGCAAGTCAGGGGACTCACTCTATTGGTTATGGGGAATTGGACAGTGAGTCAGAATCCTCAGTCTGTTGGGGGATGGGAGATTGGGCAGTGAGTCAGGGGACTCAGTCTATTGGGGGGGTGGGGAATTGGACAATGAGTCAGGGGTTCAGTCTATTGGGGGTGGGGAATTGGACAGCGAGTCAGGAGATTCAGTCTGTTGGGGTGAGGAATTGGACAGCAAGTCAGGGGATTCGGTCTATTGGGAGGGTGGGGAATTGGACAGCGAGTCAGGGGATTTAGTCTATGGGGGAGTGGTGAATTGGACAGCGAGTTAAGGGATTCAGTCTATTGGGGGGGTGTGGAATTGGACAGCAAAGACAGGGGATTCCGTCTATTGGGTGGTAAGAAATTGGACAGCGAGTCAGGGGATTCCGTCTATTGGGGGGGGTGGGGAATTAGACAATGAGTCAGGGGATTCAGCCTATTGGGGGGTGGGGAATTGGACTGAGGACGGTCTGTTCAGAGGGGGGATGACTGGCCAGCGAGTTGATGACGTTTGGTGTGGTGCAGTTATTGAAGAGGGTCTGGAGATTTTGACATGGCAGCCCAGATCATCCAGAGAAAATGTGTGACGAGGGTACAGGAACATAGGAAGTAGGAACAGAAGTAGGCCAAAAATGGCCCATCGAGCCTGCTCCGCCATTCAATACAATCATGGCTGATCTAATTTATGAAATTAGAAAGACACCGAGTTAAGATTAATAAGCGCAGCGCTGACTCACTGGGCTCAGAAATAAGTGCATGAAAAAAAAAGACCGGCCCATGCTAGCAGGAAAAATCACTGTGGGATCCCAACCCCATGGCTGGCTTACTGGTGTTTGAGGGAAAGGATATGGAACAGACTGATGATAATTGAATTGCCCGATCTCCATGATGTCCTCGTGATTTTCCCTACTGTATCTTAGCTGCTTTCCTTGCAATGGCAGCTTCTGTATCTCTTGGTTCTGCTTCAGTTTCCCTGTTCCTTCACAGAGGGGGAGAGAGAACCTTCCTCCATCTGCTTCCCTCTGTGTGACCGATTTAACCCTCTATGTGGATGGCAGCGCTTTTATTGGTGACACTGGTCAGCGATGCTTTGTCTGTGCTGTTGTTTCTGATTCTTCACACTTTTCTGCTAAAAAAGTGGAACTTTTTGCACTCACCCCTGCGTGCATTTAAGTGCATTTTATTCTGTTAACATTTATACTGATACTCCTATTAATAACGCCCCTTTTGTCAAAATCTGTTACAAGCTCTGCAGTTCATAATTCAGATATTGGATTCCAGAAGTTATGGGGGTAATTTATGTCTCACTATCTTACTTTATAATTTAACTACAATGTAATTAAATTGTCTGACTTGTATCTTTCCCACATTCTTTATTATTTACCTTTTTTAACACCAGTTGTATATCGTATCTGGTTCGGTCAGGGGTTTGAGCTTTTCTCCTCTACTATTCTTTCTTTTTGTGTTATTGGAGTTTTTTCCTACAAAGGTATAAACTATTTAGAATATGAATTATGGATATGATTTACAATTTATGTATGTTAGTGTTAAACAGAATGTCCTATTTAGTTTGTGTAACTGTACATATTATGTTGAATTATACCTTTTTTGTTTGGATGCTTTTTATTAACATAATTTAAAAAGAAAAACTGTGCCACTCCCTGCCAAACTGGCTAAAAATAGATAAACGTACACACAATGTCCCTTTACAAAACCATTGAAAGTTTGTTTATGCAGCTGTATTGGTTTTGGAGCAACCTCAGGTCCACCTTCAACAAAACTGTCACATTACAGTGGCACAGGCAGAGGTCGAGGCATTTTAAAAGACATTCAAGCAGCAACATGCTGTTAGGCCTGGAGATAATGTCACACAGAAGGTGCTTCAAAAGACCAGAATGAGGCCAAAATCTTCCAATCCCAGCCTTTTTTATTCAATATCCACCAAGGTACAGGTCAGACAAGGTCCATCCATACCAACCAGCCAAGCAAGAACAAAGGGAAAGTGACCCGGGAGATCCGAGGAAGTTCAGATGAAAAAATCCGATGATCAGGTGCTGCGGGCCAACCAGGATTGTACAAATACACAGAGAGCTGGAGCTGCAGGAGGGGCAGGGCCACAGCCTAAATGGTAAGAGGTCCCAGGTAAATACAGGTGGGAGGGGAGAAAAGAAAAGGATAGGGGAGATGGCAGAGGGTTTCCTTCTGCCTGGAGAAGGCATGGAGGGGAGTGGGGGTGGGGCTCTGCAGGATAGGAGTCAGGAATGAGGGAAGGAGTTAAGAGGATTGGGAATTAAATATCTTAGGATATCAGGTAATAAGGAAGGACTTGCAGGTAAGGGAAGTTGAGCAGCACTCTTAGTTAAGGATGAGATCAGGGCCGTAGTGAGAGATGATGTAAGATCTGAGGAGCAAAATGTTAAGTCTGTGTAGAGATTAGGAACAGTGAAGGGTACTGAAAGAAATGGCAGAAGTTTCAGTCGAGGCTTTGGTGATAATATTCCAAAATTCTCAGGATTCTGCATAGGTCCCAGTGGATTAGAAGATGGCGAATGTAACGCCACTGTTCAGAAAAGGATGTAGGCAAAACGCAGGGAATTCTAGGCCAGTTCATTCAACATCTGTAGTTGTGGAAAATGCTGAAGAAATATCGAGGTATCTGGAGGGAAATGTATCAGCATGGATTGAGGATTGTTTAACCTATAGAAAGCAGAGAGGTGAAGTGCAGGTATGTTTCTCTAGTTGGCAATCGGTGGTGAGCGGGGTGCAGTCTGTTCTGGGTCCACAACTGTTCACATGAACTATCTGGAAGAAGCGACACTAAGTTTGCTGAAGACACTAAATTGAGTGGAGAAGCAAATCAAGGAGAGGATACGGAGCGTCTGCAGAGAGAGTAAAATGAGGGGGCAAGGGTCCGGCAGACATTATCTCCAGCAGACAATGTTACCAAATATGAGGTTCTCCTCTTTGGAAGGAAGAACGGAAGATCAGTATTATTTACTGGTAAATGGTAAGTGATTGCAATATGCTGACGTGTAGAAGGGCTTAGGAGAGCTTGTGCATGAATCGCAAAAGGCTGATTTGCAGGTGCAGCAGGATATCCTGAAGGCAAATGGGTTGTTGGCTTTCATTGCTTGAGGGATTGAATTTACAAACAGGGAGGTTCTGTTGCAACTCTACAGGGTAATGGTGAGACAGCATCTGGAGTACTGAGTCCAGTTCTGGTCTCCTTCCTTCAGGAAGGATATCCTGGCTTTGAGGCAGTGCAGAGGAGTTTCACCGCATTGATTCCAGGGGTGAAGAGGTTGGCCAATGAGGAGAGAGTGAATTGTTTGCTTGTATTTGCTGGAATGTAGAAGAATGAGAGGGGATCTCACAGAAACATAAAATTATGAAAGACAGTGATAAGAATGAGATCCGCAAGTTGTTTCCATTGGTGGGGAGTCCAGAACTAGGGGACATTGCCTCAAGATTCAGGTTAGTAGATTTAGGACAGAGATGAGGAGGAACTGCTTTTCCCAGGGGGTGGAGAACCTGTTGAATTCACTGCCCATTGAAGCAGTGGAGGTGACCCCAGTAAATATATTTAAGACAAGGTTAGATAGATTTCTGCATAGTAAGGGAATTGAGATATGTGGGGAAAAGGCAGGAAGGTGGAGATGAGCCTATTATCAGGTCAGCAATGATCACATTGGTTGGCACAGCAGGCTTGATGGGCCAGATGGCCTAATCCTGCTCGTATTTCTTGTGTTAACGGAAATTGGAAATCAATGTTCATGCCATTGTTTGGAGACTCCGGAGATGGAATACAAGGTGTTGCCCCTCCAGTTTGCAGGTGGCATCAACGATTGGGGACCAGATTGTTTTCCCAATGGGAATTTCTTTGGAGTTCCAGCTCTTTGTGTGTTTGTATAATCCCAGTTGGCCTGCTGTATTTTTTAAAATCTAAACTGGATTCAATCTCTTGGGTCACTTCCCCTTTGTACATGCTGGGCTGGCTGGTAAAATTTTTCTAAAAGAATTAACAACTTGATTTAAAGCCAAGAGACCTCAACACTGTAATGATAGAAAATTCCAAAAATCTATGGAAACCTTTCTATGAAATGCACAGTTTGTAATTGAGCCTAAGGACTGGCCAGACACTTGCATCCTTGAAAAAGATAAGCCACAGCTCTAGTAGCAGAATTGGCAGGAAGCCCAGAATATGTTATTGTAACCTTTTGAACATCACACTGAAAGTAATACTCAAAAGGCTAAAGATTGTCTTTATTATGTGGAACAGTTTACTGGAGGACAGCCAAAGGAGTTAGTCAAAAGCTGCCAATATATAAATCCAGAACAAGGTTTTAAAAGGGCAAAATAATTATTGCAACATCATTATGGCAATAAACATAAAATCGCCAGGGCCCACATAGACAAGATTCTTTCTTGGTGGGCAATAAAATCAGAGGACACAAAGCCTTTACAACAGTGGTTCTCAACTTTTTTCTTTCCATTCACATCCCAATTTAAGTATTAGTAAGGGATTGCTTAAGATGGTTTGTGAGTGGAAAGAAAAATTTTGATAATCACTGCTTTACAGGCATAGGAGTGTGGGAATGACAACGGCTCTGTATACGCTAATCTTTGTGAGGTTTATCAGTTGGTTGTTTTTCCAGACTCTTTTGTGTAGTCTTCCAAAGGCGCTATTTGCCTTGGCGAGCCTGTTGTCTATCTCGTTGTCAATCCTTGCATCCGATGAAATGGTGCAGCCGAGATAGGTAAACTGGTTGACCGTTTTGAGTTTTGTGTGCCCGATGGAGATGTGGGGGAGCTGGCTGATGGAGGACCTCAGTTTTCTTCAGGCTGACATCCAGGCCAAACATTTTGGCAGTTTCCGCAAAATAGGACGTCAAGCGCTGAAGAGCTGGCTCTGAATGGGCAACTAAAGCGGCATCGTCTGCAAAGAGTAGTTCATGGACAAGTTGCTCTTGTGTCTTGGTGTGAGCTTGCAGGCGCCTCAGATTGAAGTTTCACCAGCGTTATCTCCACTCCATCCTCAACATTCATTGGAGCGACTTCATCACCAACATCAAAGTACTCGAGATGGCAGAGGCCGACAGCATCGAATCCACGCTGCTGAAGATCCAACTGCGCTGGGTAGGTCACGTCTCCAGAATGGAGGACCATCACCTTCCCAAGATCGTGTTATATGGCGAGCTCTCCACTGGCCACCGAGACAGAGGTGCACCAAAGAAGAGGTACAAGGACTTCCTCAAGAAATCTCTTGGTGCCTGCCACATTGATCACAGTTCGGCGGGCAGCAACCTCCTTTGAAGAAGACTGCAGAGCCCACCTCACTGACAAAAGACAAAGGAGGAAAAACCCAACACCCAACCCCAACCAACCAATTTTCCCTTGCAACCACTGCAATCATGTCTGCCTGTCCCGCATCAGACTTGTCAGCCACAAACAAACCTGCAGCTGACGTGGACAATACCCCTCCATAAATCTTTGTCCGCGAAGCCAAGCCAAAGAAAGAAAGAACAGGCATACACACTTTCTGAGAGTATATTGTAACGCATTGGGAAGTAGTGGACATTTGCAAGAGTTCAATTTGCTTGCTAATTTGTCAATTATTATAAACAAGTTGACTTATAAGCTGAAGGATTTATGAAGAATGAAAGTTCCAGAGTTTAAGATGCTTCCCGGAAGGGGCACCACTTTTGAGGATTTTGTACAATTCTTGAAATAGCATGTATATGTTTACACCATACCAGTATTTGGAAATATTAAGGATACTTCACTAGTTCCTAAAAATGTAAAGAAGTCATTGTCTCAACAGAAACCTTTGTTATTGTGTCAGATAGATATTCTTGGCTCAACAATGAAGACGCTGTTTACATCCAGTACTGCACGGATGGCAGTCTCTACAAGCTGAGGCGCCTGCAAGCTCACACCAAGACACAAGAGCAACCTGTCCGTGAACTATTCTTTGCAGACGATGCCGCTTTAGCTGCCCATTCAGAGCCAGCTCTTCAGCGCTTGACGTCCTGTTTTGCGGAAACTGCCAAAATGTTTGGCCTGGAAGTCAGCCTGAAGAAAACAGGTCCTCCATCAGCCAGCTCCCCACCATGACTACCAGCCTCCATCGGGCATACAAAACTCAAAACGGTCAACCAGTTTACCTATCTCGGCTGCACCATTTCATCAGATGCAAGGATCGACAACGCGATAGACAACAGACTCGCCGAGACAAATAGCGCCTTTGGAAGACTACACAAAAGAGTCTGGAAAAACAACCAACTGAAAAACCTCACAAAGATAAGCATCAGATAGATACAAGCACAGGAAAGAACAAGGAAACCAAGGAGAAGGAAGATCGGACTGTTGAGGAAAGCTGTTTGTATTGCAAAGGTAAGCATGCTTTAGAAAGAAGTTCATGATTAGAGAAAAAAATCGCATGATGAGAAATTAACTTTATTAAAGAAGAATGGAATCTGTTTTGGCTGCTTGTGTAAAGGACATATGATATATGCAGTTGAAAGCATCCCAAGTTACGGCATACTCAACAAAGTAAGGTTGAGAAGGAAGTCAAACAATCTGAATCTAAGATTAACAAGACAGTCAGAGAGGATGCTTCAGCTTCGGTTCAGACAAACAGTTTTACTGGGGCCGGTGACAGAGTCCTATCAATAGTTCCTGTGCAGGTTGAAACTAAAATGGGGAGCTTCATACTGAAGACTTACGCATTTCTTGATACAGGAGGTATTGCATCATTTTGTATTATTGAATGAATGAATAAGGTTAATCTTCATTGAAAAAGATCAGATCTTATTGAAGACAATGAATGATGAAAGAAACATTGAAACTAATATAGTTTCAGGTTTATAGATTACTCGATTGAATAGCAATGAATTTTGAGATCTTCCAAGTGTGTATATACTCAGAAGACTATGCCTGTAAATAATGAGAATATTCCATGTCAGGAGGATATCAACCAGTGGGCTCATCTAAAAGATGTTTGCTTACCTAAGATTGATGCTAATGTTGAGATGCTAATTGGATTACATATACCAAAAGCCTTCAAACTTCTAGAAGTAATGAGTCAAAATGACAGGCCTTATGCTATGAGAACATTGCTGGGATGGACAATTAATGGACTATTACGAGGAAAAATGAATATATGATCAGGAGTTGTTGAACATGAATGTCAACCAAATTTCAGAAATCTCTGCTAATAATTTCTATGATTGTCGTATTTCAGTTATTTCAGAAAAAAAAGCAATAGATCTTTATCAAAAGTTAAAGGAGATCTGTAAAGTCACGGTCTGGGCGGATGCCCTCTGGCGCAAGAAGAGAGAGAATGAGGCAGCCCTCAACCAGATTTCCTGACCAGGAAACAGCCGATTGCAAGCCACCCATAAGCACAAGCCAGAGGAGAGCCATTCCACCTGGTGCTTTTATCACCAGTGCTGGGGAGCACAAGCCCGTAAGTGTCGGCAACCTTGCAGCTTCCAGGGAAATGACCAGGCCAGCCGCCATTGATGGCTGCGACGGCTGGCCACATGAACAGCCTCCTTCATGTCTCCGATAAATCCACTGGCTGGCGTTTCCTGGTGGACACGGACTGAGCTAAGCTCTAGTGACTCGCACCCAATCTCGCGGTCCAACACTGTGGACGGCCAATGGTTACACCATCCAAGACCTATGATACCTGCAGAGCACAGATCCAAATTGGCAAAGAAAAATTCCACTGGAGGTTCGTGTTGGCCTCGGTAGGCACTGCATTGTTGGGGGCCGATTTCCTGAAGGGCAAGAGGCTGGTCAACGCACGTATGTTCCTCTCAGTGCGCTTGGACACTGCAGATGCCTGCAAACCTGAGATCGCCGCCGCCAGGACTGAGTATTTGAGTATACTCCATGAGTTCCCCGCCATCTTGGAGCCATGCTTCAATGCCGCCTTGCCCCAGCACTGGGTGTTTCATCACATCACCCAGTCGGCTGCCACCTGAAAAGCTGCAACGGGCGAAGGAGGAATTTTCAAGGCTGCAAGAGTTGGGGATCGTCCGGCACTTGTACAGTGCCTGGGCATCACCCCTCTACATGGTCCCCAAATCATCTGGGAGCTGGAGACCCTCTAATAGACACAACAACCCCTGACAGGTACCCAGTCTCTCACATCCAAGACTTCTCTGCCAACCTCCACAGCATGCAGGTCTTTTCCAAAGTTGACCTGGAGCCAAGCTATCACTAGATTCCAGTGCACCTTGACGACATGGGAAAGACAGCAATCATCACCCCTTTCGGCCTTTTTGAATTCCTCCGGATCCCTTCGGGTTAAAGAACGTGGACCAGACCTTTCAGTGCCTCGTGGACACAGTGGGTAGGAATTTGGACTTTGTGTTTACCTAGATTATATTCTCATCACCAGCCGCAACTGCAAAGAACAAAAGCCCCATCTCCGCACCCTGTTTGCCCAGCTGGCGGACTACAGCCTCATGGTCAACGTGGCCAAATAACAGTTTGGCAAGCAGTCACTGCAGTTTCTGGGGCACCATCTTGGTGGGTGGGCCGGCGCCGGCACCAGAGAAAGTGGCAAACCATCCACTCTCAAAGGCCTGCAGGAGTTTGTGGGGATGGTGAGCCTTTACCATCGTTTTGTCCTCGGCGCCGCCCGTACCATGCATCCACTGTTCACACTGATCGGTGCAAAGGAAAAGACTTTATCCTGGTTGGAAGAGGCAGACAGGGCTTTTATGGCAACGAAGGAGGCCCTCGCCAGCGCAACGCTACTGGTGCACCCATCCCCGGAGGCACACATGGCGCTCTCGGTGGATGCCTCAGCCACAGCAGTCAGGGGAGTTCTGGAGCAATGGCTTAATGGACAATAGCGCCCACTGGCCTTTTTCAATAAGCAGCTGTACCTGCTGGAGCTCAAGTACAGCACGTTCGATCGGGAACTCCTAGCGCTATACTTGGTCATCCGCCATTTTCGTTACTTCCTGGAGGGCAGACTCTTCACAGACCACAGATCCCTCCCCCAAGCACTCGTGATGGCCAAGGACCCATGGTCAGCCAGGGAACAGTGCCACCTCTCTTGGGTGTCAGAGTTCACCACTGACATCTGGCACAGAGCGGGCAAGGACAATGTGGTAGCGGACGCACTCTTGCACCCAACCATCAACACTCTCCCCCGGTCTTGACTATATGCAGCTAGCCCAGGCCCAGCGGCACGACGCAAAGATATAAGCCCTCCAGACTGCCATCTAGGCCCTTGACCTCAAGGTCATCCAGTTGCCCAACAGCCCGGACACGCTGCTCTGCGACATCTCCACTGGCCCACCGTGTCTGGTAGTCCCACCGCAATGGAGAAGGAGGGTCTTCTGCCTAGTTCATGACCTAGCTCATCCCTCAGTAAAGACGTCCCGAGGTGGTGGAGCGGTTCGTGTGGCACAGGCTCAAGAAGGAGGCGGTGGAGTTGGCTAGAAACTGCACAGTGCCAGGCCTCCAAGGTCCACCAGCACACACAGGCTCCGATCCAACACTTCGTCTCGTCAGCGCAAAGGTTCCAGCACATCCACGTTGTTGTCGTTGGTCCCTTGCCAGTGTCCAGAGAGGTGTGCTACCTCCTTATGATGGTGGACCGAGCTACGAGATGACCCAAGGCCATCCCTATCAGAGGCTTCTGCAGAGACATGTGCTATGAACCTGGTCAGTCAGTGGATCACTCAATTTAGGGTTTATCACCAGCGACAGGGGCGCCCAATTTACCTCTGCACTTTGCCATCTGGCGAGACTCCTGGGGGTTAAACTCAACCACACCACGGCCTACCACCCGCAATCCAATGGTTTGATGCGAGGTTTCATCGGCATCTAAAGTCCGCACTCATGGCTCGACTCACCGGCCCAGACTGGGTAGACGAATTGCCCTGGGTCCTCCTCTGCATCAGGACTGTACCCAAGGAGGACCTGCAAGCCTCGTCAGCGGAACTGGTATCCAGCGCGCCACTCTCCCTGCCTGGCAAGTTCTTTGGCCCAGAATCCGGCACCGCACCCGAACACGTGAACTTGCTGGCAGATCTCCGCAGAAAACTTGCCTCCCTGGCTCCTCCACCCCATCACACCACGGCACCCGGCCATCCCACCACCCCAAGGAACTGGACTTGGCACAGTTTTTGTTCATCTGGAGAGGACCGCAAACGGCACCGTTGCAGTGCCCATACGATGGTAAGGTCCTCCTGCGATCCAGTGGAACTTTCATGTTAGACATGGCGGGGGGGGTGGGGGAGGAACTTTTCACAGTGGACCGCTTGAAGGTGGCACATTTGGATTTTTCGTAGCCTGTACGGACGGCCGTGACTAAACGCCCAAGCAGCGGGATGCGTAGCCGGTTTGTGTGGCAGCGCACTCTCTCATGGCGAACCAGCCCCACGTGTAACACCACGTGGTGGGGCAGCCATGGGAAGATGGCAGCCATGGGAAGATGGCGCCGTTGGGTTCTTCCTGACAAGCCTCCTGCGCAGCACGTGCCTCAGGCAGTGTTTATGATATCACCACACACGTCGTGACTGAGCCAATGCTGCTCTTAAAGGGATGTGTGCTAGATTCAAATAAAACAGTTGTTAATGACCCTCAATGTGAACTCCTTTCTTCAGCTGTGCCAAGCACCACATTAAGTTCAGTGTACGATCCTTTGGGAATATTGGCACCGCTAGTATTAATAGCCAAGAAAATTCTGGCAAGAATTGTGCAGAAGAAAATTTGGATGGGATGAAACAGTACCAGAATCCATCACACAAGATTGGATAAATTAGATTGAGAGTTTTTAAATTTAGAAAATTTTGGAGCCAAATCATGGGTGTCCTTTCCACAATTTCTTTTGTGATCTCAAGAAGAGTGGCCTCAAAATCCGCAAGAGTTAAAAGAAATTTCATTGAAGGATCATAGAATCCAAAACACTAATGTAAATGCTATTCAAATATCTAATGATGGTGATGCAATTGCTCAATTAAGTTGCTATCATTCTTCATGGCTTCATTTGAAAAAGGCAGTAGCATGGATATTTACAATGTAAAAGCATAGTTTTTAAACCCATCAAGAAAGAGAATCTGAAGACTTGAGAGAGCTGTTACTTAACAGTTGATGAGTTGGTGAATGCTGAATTGGAGATGATTAGTTTCTGTCAGAAAAATGTGTTTGATATCGAGATAACAAAATTGAAGAAGAATCTGAATGTTACTAAAACAAGTTGCATTTACAAGCTAAATCGTATTCTTGTAAATGATGTATTGAGATTAGGAGGAAAATTGGAAAAAGAACTAAAGGAAGAAAAAGTGAAACATCGAATTATGGAATTTCATATTTCTGATTTGATCGCATGACATATACATGAGAAAACAGGTCAGTTTCAAAAAGAAGATATTTATGCAAGATGCAGATGGAAATAAGATGGATTAAATAATATCTTTTCTTATTACAAGAACAAGAAAAATGGTCTAAAGCTACACAATTTTGTATGTAGAGATATTGTAATTATCATGGACGATTCTTCACCAAGACATTCTTGGTTGCTGGAGAAAGTTGTATATACAGTTCTAGACAAGAAAGGATTTGTTTGGCAAGTGCAGATTAAAACCAAGACTGGTTATTTAAATAGACCTATTACTAAAATCTCTCTTTTGCAGGATGCTGAAAGTTTAGATTTCTAATCTTACACTTGTATTATTTTGTGCATCTGTAATAGTAATTATATATTAGCCATTGATGTCTATTATAATAATTAGGGGCCGGAATGTAAAAGTTAAAAACTCTTAATTTTATGCGTGTCTCTAAGAGAACTATTGTTTGTAATGTTACCATAGTGACTATGATGTAATATGTTGTAATATCTGCCCAGGCTAAGTGCTTGCCTCTTCATTCTAAAGATGTGAAGGAAGCATGAGCATGAGAAATTTTTCTTTGAATTTTTGTGTCTATTTAAAATTTTGTATCTTTATATACCTTTGGTATATCTCTATATCATACAGTAAATGCTTTGTTATTCATCATTTTTAAAGTTTTAATGCGAAGCTCTGCAAAATGTTTACCTGTTTTATCAATGAATTAAAGCTACAAAGTGTCAGCCACAATTTGATTTGTTGGATTAAAGAGATCAAAATTGGGATATGGCAGCTCATGCTTTGGAAGATGGTACTCGGAAATTAGGATATATTAGAATAAGGAAAGTGTCATCTATACTGCACTCTCTGCTTTGACTCTCTCCTGAGGCACCCTAAGGTTGTGGCAGTCAGTACCAGTCTGTGAGAGACACTGAAACGATATTACTTTTAACCTTTTACCTCTTCCCTAGATTCTGAATTCCAACAAGCTTCTAAAGTTTCAATATTCAAAGGGTTTTATACATTATTATTTCATTCCTTCCTTTTATCATTTCACGATAACTACTAAAAGGACTGTGGACGATACTTGGATAGTATAGAAACAGTAAATCTACAAGCAGAGATAGGAGCATAAACTTTTTTTCTCCAACTACTGAATCCATCTAGTAGCAAATCATTGTACAAAGGGATAGGTGTGATGCTCAGGTATTTTGTATCAATTTCTCGTGAGTCTCTTTTTACATGTAATTCACCCATTTAGACATGTTTTCAGGGCTGTTCATACAGTAGCCTTGGTCTCCCCACGACCAGCCAGAATAATCAGGGTCCATTTGGTTCTGTATGAATGGCGACTGTCTCTACTGCATCACCTTCCCAGCTGTTTGGAGCCTCTTAACTGTTTCATTAGCCAGTCGCCCCAGCTTCTGAGTCGACAACCCAGTTCTTTGGATGCCTTTCTCGTACCGTCAAATCATGAAGATCTGCTCCATCTTAGTGATACCTCTCTGTCCTGAACCTGGTTACAAAATGGCCAATCAGGGTATTGGTGTATCTTCTGTACATGTGTCGAGGGAACCACATATCCCAATTAACAGGATCCCATCCAATTAGTAGTCAGCCACAGATTTGCCTTCTGTCAAACAAAATGTCTAATTGTATACAGAAAGAGTTTTACAGCAATTTTCTCCCTGCTTTGGTATGGATATATAACTGGAGGTCCCATTTAATAAAAGATGTCACGTTGTATCCTGCTGCCCTCCACGTGTTTATATCCTTATCTTCACTTGTCTGTGATCAGTTCTGTCTCAAAATCCATTCTCTCACTTCCTGTCTGGGGTAGGGCCTGGGTCTAGAGGGGATCCCTCCTGTTGATTTGGTTAGAATATGGGAATAGATTCAAAAGCTATAAACATCCTATCAACATATAAGTAAAACACATTTACAAAGGTATTATGCTTCTGTTTAAAATTCCTCTTTTCAGTCATGATGCCAGTATTCAGTTCAACTTGGTTCTGGTCTTCTGCTGGCGCTGGACCTTTTTATCCCCAACTGCTGCTGAGATATCAAAGAGCGCGACTTCACCACAGTCTCTCCACACGAATCAAAACCCAACCATCAAACCTGCAGCTGTCATCTGGCGCAGCCAGAAGACAAGTCTCAGACATCTCCTGTTACCCCTCCTACAGGACCCCACCAAATCTCTTCAAACTACCGTGTCACACACAGTCAGGGAACTCATCACTTCCAGTCACCTCCCTCGCATAGCCTCCATCCTCATTGTTTCCCAACCCTGTACCAAGATCCACAAACCCAATGGTCCCCGTGCTCCTGCCTTACTGAATTGGTCTCTGTTGACCTCGACTCCATTTTGTCCCCACTGGTCCAGTCCCTCCCCACCTACATCCATGGCTCTTCACACGTACTCCATCACTTTAACAACTTCCAGTTCCCTGAACTCAACTGCCTCATCTTTACCACGGATATCCATCCCCCATATCCAGGGATTCAAAGCCCATCGTTTCTTTTCTGACAACAGACGGTAACAGTCCCCCCTCCACTGTTACCCTTCTCTGGCTGGCAGAACTTGTCCTCACCCTTAATAACTTCTCCTTTGACTCATCCCTCATTTCTAGGTCAAAGTGCAAGCCATGGGTACCCGTGTGATCCCGGGCAATATCTGGCCTTTTGTTGCCTCATGCACCCATTATGAGTTCGTCGACTTTATCCGCTTTAATGCCTCAAATTCATTTGACCCATCTGGATCTCGGTCTCCTTCTCAGGAGACAAACACTTGGCAGGATCTTCTACAAATCCACCTAGTCTCACGCCTACCTTGACTATTCCTCATGACACCCTGTCCCCTAAAAACATTCCATAACTCTCTCTCAATTCCTCGGTCACTGTTGCGTTTGCTCCAGTGCTTGATCTTCTCTCCCAGTGCTTGGTCTTCTATGCCAGACTTCGGAGATGTCTTCCTTCTTCAAACATCATGCCTTCCCCAGCAACATGGTCCTCACCAGCAATCCTCCATTGCCCGCACATCTACACTGGCTCCCTCCCCCTCCCAAAATGTGTAACAAGAACAGGATTCCCACCAGCCTCCACATCCAACAAATGATCCTCCACCATTTCTGCCACCACCAGGCACACCTTGCCTGCTCCTCCCCCATCTCCCCCCCCCCCCCCCCCCCACCTTCAGCAGAGACGACTCCCTTGTCCACTCATCCCTTCCCACCCACCGCACCCTTGGCATCTATAACTGCAGGAGGAGCTCCACTTGCAGCCACACCTTTTCCCTCACCACCTTTTGGGGCCCCAAACAGTCCTTCCAACTGAAGCAGCATTTCACTTGTGAATCTGCAGGGATTACCTACTGCTCCTGTTGTGGCCACCACTACATCAGAGGGACAGGTTCTTTTGAGAACCTTGGCTCTGTCCTTCATGTGGCCCTCGCAGTGACCACCCATTCCATTTCATTCTCACCCTATCTCTCCATGGTCTCATGTATTACCAGACTGAGACGACTCTCAAATTGGAGGAACAACACCTCGTGTTGTGTCCAGACACCCTCCAGCTGGTTGGCGTTAACATCGACCTCTCCTGCTTTTGTCAGCCACCCACCCCATGTCTCCTTCACTCGAGCTCTGCCCCACTCTACCATGTTCCCACTGTCTCTTGGGTCAGTTCTGAATTCATTGAGCCAACCAATTCCCCCACCAATTCTCCCCTTCTCTCTCTTCTATCTTTCCATTAATTCCTTTTGTCTGTTGCCCTGTCCTCTTCCCCCTGCCCTTCTTTCCTTTCTCCCCAGTCTTTTAATCCAAACACTGCCTGGTTTTTACACAGGGCTCAGGCCCGTAATGTCTTTACCTCCTGTGGACACTGCAAGATCAGCTGAGTTTCTACTTTGCAAAAGAGGCGTGTCCCCCCCTTCCCCTCAAGGTGCCCAGCCCGCAGGTGGGAGGAAGCGTGATTGATGGTTTCATTGCTGAATATGACAGGGAGAATGGGACACGTGGAGGTGATTGGGCTGGAGGTGGGTGTGAGAGAGGGACAGGTTTCCAAAGTTGGTGATGTATCTTTGCTCTATAAAGTACAGTTGGACCTGCTGAGTATCCAAGCCTGGTGTTTTTATTTCAGGGAGCATTTTCCAAGCTTGGAAAAGCTCATACATTTCCCAACAGGAAAGGACATCACAAGAAATGTCACCCACCGGCCAATCAGTGCCACCTGTCGGTGTTAGCCTCGACGTTTGAGGGGATTGACAGATACAGCGTCCAACAGTGTGTGGGCTGATGTCAATCAGAAACAGCAAGAACTACAACCGCTGGAACCTGAAGGAAACGCAGAGAAGCAAATACACGGACGTGCTGGAGAAACTCGCGCAGCATCCATAGGGAGTGAAGGGAACCAACGTTCCGGAACATTCTCTCTCTTTCCCTCCTCCTTGTAGAACATTACAGCACAATTCAGGCCCTTTGGTCCTCAATGTTGTGCAGACCCACATATTCCTCCCAAAAGAATACTTAGCACTTCCTACCTTGTAACCCTCTATTTTCCGTATGTCTATCTAAGAGTTTCTTCAGTGCCCCGAATGTTTCAGCCTCTGGCACCATCCCTGACAAGGCATTCCCTCATGTCTTCTCTCAACTTCCCTCCCTTCACTGTTGTCTCCTCCCGCCCTGGGATAAAGGTGCTGGCTGCCTCTTCGAATCTTGTAAACCTCGGTTACGTCTCCTCTGGTTGTTAAATGAGTCACATTCATGTTGCATCATTTGACCTCCTCCCGGATCTAAACCAACCGGAATCAGAGTATTTTGGAGAACTTGGCAAGATCCAGGCGGAATGTTTGAATGAAAAGAGAAACCAGTGACTGGGATAGTTTTGGGCGACTAGAAATGTGTCAGCAGATGTGGGGTTTCCCTGGTGCAGAGATGGAGTCGCATCATTCTCCCACCCACTTGCCAGGGGATGAGGGAACATTGCAATCCTGGCAACTGGTGCATGGGTGAAACGCCCGAGGACTTCTCAGGGGACTCCAGTCCACAGGTTTCTCAGCATCCATAAGAGGTAAAGGTATATAACGAATGTTTCACGCTTGAGCCTTTCGTCCAGATACAGGTCCCTGGATTAACAGGCTGGGAAGAAGGGAAGAAAAGGCAGGGGGAAGAGTACAGACCCTCAGACAAATGGTGATCATTGGCTATAGATGGCAGGACAGGAGAGGGAAATGGGGAGAATTGATTGGGGGATGGGATTTTTAGCTCTGACACCATGTGTGGTGTCTACTTGTCTACTGATCCTCAACACAGATCAGGACATGTCCACGGTTTGTCATTTTGCTGTCTATGGCTCCAGGGTGTGTCGTCCAAGAACACTTGCTGCAGAGAATGCCTTGATCCCTCTCACTCCACCATCTTCTCTTCACAGGGTGAAGAAAGCGGTGCGTTTGCAGGCAGGAAGCATCAGAAAACGCCACATTCTGGTTTGACTCTTCAATTGGATTCCTCCGCTCCATAGTATTTCCCAGCTTTATCATTGCATACGGAGCACGGTAATCATTACACAGATGCCCCACACCTGTTGAGTACTTGTACCGGACTCCAGACGATTGGCCAACATGGAGGGTCAGGTGACCAGTGATACGGCAGATAAAACACTCCAGAGTGAGGCGTGCGGTGAGGAGAAACTTCCATTGGACTTGCTGGAAACACATCACTGCGCTCACCCTGGGGAGAGACTGTTCAGCTGTTCTGAGTGTGGGGAGAGATTCACCTGCTCTGACGCCATCCTGCAACACCAGTGTGTCCCCACTATGGGGAGCCCATTCCCCTGCTCTGACTGTGGGAAGAGTTTTCAAACCTCCAAGGAGCTGGAGGAGCACGGGTGTGTTCCCTCTAGGGAGAGTCCGTTCACCTGCCGCGTGTGCGTGAAGGGGTTCACCCAGTCCTCTAGCCCCCTTCATCACCAAATCATTCACTCTGGGGAGAGATCCTTTAAATGCTGTGTGTGTGGGAAAGGGTTTTCTAAGCCCTCCAAACTGGAAATACACCAGAGGGTTCACACCGGAGAGAAACCATTCGACTGCTCTCTATGTGGAAAGGGGTTCTCTCAGCTCTCAGGCCTGCAGGCACACCAGCGGTCTCATACTGGGGAGAAACCGTTCACCTGCTCCCTGTGTGGGAAGGGATTCTCTCAGCCCTCCAATCTGCAAATACACCAGCGGGTTCACACCGGGGAGAAACCATTCATCTGCTCCCTGTGTGGGAAGGGGTTCTCTCACTCCTCCAGCCTACAAATACACCAGCGGGTTCACACAGGGGAGAGACCATTCATCTGCTCCCTTTGTGGGAAGGGGTTCTCTCAGCCTTCGAACCTGCAGTCACACCAGAGAATTCACACTGGGGAGAAACCGTTCACCTGCTCCTTGTGTGGGAAGGGATTCTCTCACTCCTCCAGCCTCCACATACACCAGCGGATTCACACCGGGGAGAAGCCATTCACCTGCTTCCTGTGTGGGAAGGGGTTCTCTCAGCAATCCAACCTGCAAAAACACCAGAGAGTTCATACTGGGGAGAGACCATTCACCTGCTCCTTGTGCGGGAAGGGATTCTCTCACTCCTCCAGCCTGCAGGCACACCAGAGAGTTCACACTGGGAAGAAACCATTCACCTGCTCCCTGTGTGGGTTCGGATTCACTAGATCCTCTAACCTACTGAGCCACCAGAGAGTTCACACTGGGGAAAAACCATTCAACTGCTCTCAGTGTGGGAAAGGATTCTCTCAGTCCTCTGATCTGCAGAGACACCAGAGAGTTCACACCGGGGAGAAACCATTCACATGCACCCTGTGTGGGAAGGGATTCTCTCAGTCTTCCACCCTGCAGGCACACCAGCGGTTTCACACTGGGGAGAAACCGTTCACCTGTTCCCTGTGTGGGATCAGATTCAGTCGATCCTCTAATTTACTGAGTCACCAGAGAGTTCACAGCGGGGAGAAACCATTCACCTGCTCCTTCTGTGGGAAGGGGTTCTCTCGGCCTTCTGACCTGCAGACACACCAGAGAGTTCACACCGGGGAAAAACCATTCACCTGCTCCCTGTGTGGGAAGGGATTCTCTGATCCCTCAGGCCTTCGAACCCACCAGCGAGCTCACACTGGGAAGAAACCGTTCACCTGCTCTCTATGCGGAATGGGATTCTCTCACTCCTCCAACCTGCAAATGCACCAGTGGCTTCATACCGGGGAGAGACCGTTCACCTGCTCCTTGTGTAGGAAGGGGTTCTCCCAGCCCTCCAACCTGCGGGCACACGAGAGAGTTCATACTGGGGAGAGACCATTCATCTGCTCCCTGTGTGGGATCGGATTCACTAGATCCTCCAACCTGCAGGCACACCAGAGAGTTCATACTGGGGAGAGACCATTCACCTGCTCCTTGTGTGGGATCAGATTCACTAGATCCTCCAACCTTCAGGCACACCAGCGGGTTCACAAAGGGGAGAAATTGTTCACCTGCTCCCTGTGTGGGAAGGGGTACTCTCAGTTTTCCAGCCTGAGTTCACACCAGAAGGTTCACATGGGGTAGAAACCGTTCCCTTCCTCCCTGCGTGATAAAGGATTCCCTCAGCCTCCAGCCTGAGTTTACACCAGTGGGGATTCTCACTGTCCAATTGACAGGACACCAGAAAATCTAGAAAAGGGAGACTTTGTTCACCTGTTCCCTGTATGGCGAGGTGCTCTCTCAGCTATCCAGTCTGTGGGGATATCACGGGCAGGGGAGGGAATGTTCAGGATAGACAGCCAACATTTTCTCCCTCTGGTTTAAGCATCGTACGTTAATGGGTGCATGTTTAAGGTGAAGATGGAAGTGGGAAGGTTATGGGAGATGATCAGGGTAAATATTTTACCCAGAGAGTGGCGAGTACCAGGAACGGGCTACAAGGTGGAGTTGACCCTTGACAGACCCATGGATACGGAGGATGGTGGATCACGTGTGGGCTGGAGTTTAGTTTAACTTGGGCATCTTGTTTAGTACAGACACGTTGGGTGAAGGGTCATTGTTTCAGAGGCCACAGTTTGTAGGATTGTTATGTTGATGGGGGTTTTCTTTGTAGCCTGAGCTCTCCGTCTCCCCACTATTATTGGGCTTCTGCCCTCTCTCCCTGCAGGGTTCAGGGTTTCTGCAATCTGTTGCCTTCCATGGATGCTGCCTGACCTGCTGAGTTGCTCCAGCATTTTGTGCGTGGCTGCTGAGGTGATCAGTGGCTTTCGTGACGCGATCATAAACCAGCTAGGAGACGTCAGTGTTGTTAACTGCTGGTCAAGGCTTCACTGTGCAAGTTCTCTGGTGTTTGTAGTTGCTTCAGTTTGAAGGTGGACACTGCAACCTCTGGATTTTGCACAGATGCTGGGACTTAATGCAGGAGTCGTGCTGCAGAAACTCAGAAGGCCACGCAGCGTTCACAACAAGTTATAGGGCATTGAGATTTCATCCCCGAGCCCATCCCCAGGGGTGCTGAAAATGAGAGAGAAGCCGGAATAGAAAAGTGAGGGGAAATTCAGGAGCAGAGTCTTTCAGATGGATACTGGGGTGGTGGGGAGAAGCTGAGAAGTGATGGGGAGAGGGCTCAGAAGGGCAGCTCTCTGATAGGAGAAGGAAGTGAAGTGGGTGGGGAGCTGAAAGAGAGGAAACGGGGATGGGGAGGAACAGAAACTGGAGGTTGATATTCATGCTCTCTCGGTAGAGAGTTCCTGGATGGAATAGATAGTGCAATGCAAATTGGTGCTGGAGAAACTCGGCAGGACACCCAACAAACATCGGAAGTGAAAGGCAGTCGACGTTGGGACTTGGGCCCTTCATCAGGAAGGAGGAGAAACAGGCAGCCGTTCGAATGGAAAGGAGGGAGGGGCAGGGGGAGCAGCACAGGGTCACTGGTCGTAGGTAGATACAGATGGGAGGTGAGAAGAGAGAGAAGCTGAGAAATGACAGGAAGAGGGTTTCTCTCTGACAAGAGAAGACAGGGACGTTTGTTCACCGTGTTCGCAATGCTCTGGGCATTGAGATAAAGTGCCCTCACACTCGGTGACTTTCAGTCATATTCCAACGTGATCTTTTTTGTCTACTGCATGGATTTTTTCTGTCCTCCACTTTGACTTTTCCCCCTTTCTACCTTTTGCTTCCGTCTCTATCTTATTTCAGTCATCCTGCAGATAAGGCCACACCCCTGCCATAGTCGTCTAACCCTCCCCAACAGCACTGGCAAACAATCCCCTCCCAGGACATTGATCCCAGTCCTGCCCAGGTGTCGACCATCTGGATAGGCTGATGGAACAGACGAACACATGGGGGATGAGGCATGGAAGTAAATGCAGAGAGAGGCCATCTGAAGAGCCCTGGCAATGGTTTGGTGGAATGTATCCGCGGTCACTTCTCTGATCAGCACGTTACAGAAGGACAAGGGAGACCCAAGAGGGAGTGGAAGAAAATGAAGATTGTGAGCATTATGAAGAACAGATCACAGCAGCAAAGGAGTCAGGATAAATGTTCTGAGGGCTGTGGTTTTACACTGGGAGTCAGTTTTTGGAACACTGTCCCGAAACGTTGTGGGCCTTTCTGTTAGTGCAGCCCTCGTACAGAGCCAATGAACCGAAATGAATCTGGCACTGTCTGAAAGGGCCTTTCCCCGGGTCCTCTGGATTCCTCTCCCTCTCCAAAACGGACCGGTTCATTTTGATGTAATTGGGCAGCATGTGTTGAACTGGCTGGAATCAGCACGTAGGAATTTTGGTGTCTTCTGTGTCTGATAATAAACTCTAATCGTCATCATGCAAGGTGTGTGTGTGGAATGGGTGTGGGAATGGAGCCTGGTTGTTGGAACAGGTTTTGGACCTGGGAAAGGTCCAGTATTGGGAGGTGGCTGATGTGTCCCATGTATTTGTATGTGGGGATGAGTTGTTGGAGAGGGTCAGGGGCTGCTGGGGCCTTTTTGAAGGGGAGGCTGTTTGTGTTTTTATGGGCTGGGGGACAGTGACTGAATGTGGCTGGCTGTATGAAGGCCTGGAGAAATATTTCTAATTAAATATTTCCCCCATCCTCTCTCCAGAAGTGTGAACACACACACCACTAGACCCAAGGACAGTTCATTTGGTGCGAACGGTATTGTGTTTGGGGAGCTGCTGCTGCTGTTGTATGGGGTTCACTGAACTCATAACAAAAGGTACCCATTTAAAACAGAGAGGAGGAGAAATTTTTTAAGCCAGAGGGTTGTGGATTTGTGGAATTTGTTGCCATGTGCAGCTGTGGAACCCAGATCATTGGGAGAGTTTAAGGAGGAGATTGACAGGTATCTAATTAGTCATGATATCAAGGGATGTGGGGAAAAGGCTGGATCCTGGAACTAGATGTGAGAACAGTTTTTAGCTCAGGGTGGATTTGCGAAGAAGACTTGATGGGCTGAATGGCCTACTTCAGTTACTTTTTCTTGTGATGGATTTGTTTCTTAAAAAAAGTCCTAAACTGTCCTTAACCCATAACCCTCTATTTTCCTTTCATCCACATGTCTGTCTAAGAGTCTCTTAAATGGCCCAATGTTTCCGCCTCTACCACCATCCCCAGCAAGATATTCCAGACACCCACAATTTACCCCTGATGTTGCCGCTAAACGTTTCTCCCTTCACTTTTATATAATATAGATAGATATATATATATATATATATCTATCTATATATGTATATATAAAACAAAAAAGAGTATAAGTAAGAACTAAGAAGAGGAAGTAAGGAGGGAATTAAGAGAGTGACCTTTGTGATATATGAAGATTAAAATCTTTTCTGGAGGGCTGGGTGGGGAAGAATAACAGTCATTGCAAAATCAGTTGAGGCTTGCGAGCAGATTCGCAAATCCAAATGGAGAGGGGAGATGTGGTTGCCCGACAAGGGACAAAGGGCAACTCAGAAAGGGAGGGACTACTGGGGTTAAAGGAATTTTAGATATGAGAATAGTGGAAATATTTTATGTTTTAGAAATGTTGTCTTATAATGTGTTCAAAAAAAGAAAGCAGAAATAGATAAGAAGGGAAGGTGGTGATGAGGAAACGGAAAGGAAAGATAAACAAAGTATGATATGACTATGTTGAACTATATGACTTTAAATATTAATGGAATACATAACCAAATCAAAAGGAAGAAACTTAAATTTACTGAAAAAAGAAAAAAATTGATATAGCATTCGTACAAGAAACACATCTAACTGAAATGGAACACAAGAAATTAAAGAGAGATGGAATAGGACATGTAACAGCAGCATCATATAATTCAAAAGCCAGAGGAGTAGCTATATTAATCAATAAAAATGTACCAATCAAAATAGTAGAGGAAATAATAGATCCAGCAGGGAGATATGTAATGATAAAGTGTCAGATATATTCAGAATTTTGGAATTTACTCAATGTTTACTCACCCAATGAAGAAGACCAAAAATTTATGCAAGATATCTTTTTGAAGATAGCAGATATGCAAGGGAACATACGAATAGGAGGGGATTTTAACGTTAATTTGGACTCAAACATGGATAAAACTGGGAAAAAAAACTAACAGAAAGAACAAAGTAACCAAATTTATAATTAAATCGATGCAAGAAATACAACTTTTGGATATATGGAGGAAACAACACCCAAAGGAAAAGGAATATTCATCTTATTCAGGTAGACACAAAACATACTCAAGGATAGACCTATTCCTGTTATCAGCCCACATTCAAGGGAGAGTTAGGAAAATGGAATATAAAGGTAGACTATTATCGGATCACTCACCCCTGTTATTGGCAATAGAGCTAGAGGACATCCCACCAAGAATGTATAGATGGAGATTAAACTCCATGCTACTTAAAATACCGGATTTTAGAGAATTCATTGAACGACAAATTAAAATGTGCTTTGAAATAAATACAGAATCAGTGAAAGATAAGTTTATACTATGGGATGCAATGAAAGCATTCATCAGAGGGCAAATAATAAGTTATGTAACTAAGATGAAGAAGGACTACAATCAGGAAACAGAACAGTTGGAAAGGGAAATAACAAATACAGAAAAAGAATTAGCAATAAAGGAAGATACAACTAAAAGAAGAGAATAGGCAGACAAAAAAAATAAAATATGAAACACTACAAACATAAGGTGGAGAAGAACATAATGAAGACAAAACATATTATGAGCTAGGAGAAAAAACGCACAGAATTCTAGCGTGGCAGCTTAAGACAGAACAAACTAAAAGAATGGTATTGGCATTAAGGAAAAAGGACAAACAAATTACATATAATCCAACGGAGATCAATGAAAACTTCAGGGAATTCTACAACAACTATATCAAACTGAAAACGAAGGGAAAGATGACAAAATAGATGAATTTCTAACTAAAATTGAACTACCGAAATTACAAACAGAGGAGCAAAATAAATTAATAAAACCATTTGAAATAGAAGAATTATAGGAGATATTAAAAAAAAAACTACCGAACAATAAAACACCAGGAGAGGATGGATTTCCAATAGAATTCTATAAAACATTTAAAGACTTATTAATTCCTCCCCTCCTAGAAGTAACCAACCAGATTGATAAAACAAAACATACCAGATTCATGCAAAACAGCAATAATTACAGTAATACCAAAGACAGGGAAAGATCCACTAGTACCAGCGTCATATAGACCAATATCTCTACTTAACACAGATTATAAGATAATAGCTAAACTATTAGCAAACAGATTGGTCGACTATGTACCAAAAATAGTAAATCTAGACCAAACTGGATTTATTTAAAAAAGACGAACAACGGACAATATCTGTAAATTTATTAACTTAATTCATGCAGTAGAAGGAAATAAAACTCTAGCAGTAGCGGTTGCTTTAGACGCAGAGAAGGCCTTTGACAGAGTAGAATGGAATTATTTATTCAAAGTACTACAAAAATTCTGCACCGTATAAGGGGCCATTGGCGAAAGTGACAGTAAATGGATATATATCAAAACAATTTAACTTAAGTAAATCAATAAGGCAGGGATGTCCACTATCTCCTTCACTGTTCGTGTTAGCTATAGAACCACTAGCAGAACTGATAAGAACAGAAAATAAAATAAGAGGGATAAAAATAAAAGAGAAGGAATATAAAATCAGTCTATTTGCAGATGATGTTATAATATATTTAACAGAACCAGAAATATCAATAAAAGAATTACATAGGAAATTGAAGGAATATGGAGAAGTATCGGGGTACAAGATCAACGCAAATAAAAGTGAAGCAATGCCAATGAGTAATGCGGATTTCACAAAGTTTAAGAAAGAATCACCATTTAGATGGCAAACACAAGTAATGCGATACCTCGGTATACAACTAAATAAAAACCTTGGCCATCTGTATAAACTAAATTATCATCCATTAATGAAAAAAATACAAGACAACTTAGAGCATTGGAAAGACTTACCACTAACACTGATAGGAAGGATAAACTGTATTAAAATGAACATTTTCCCAAGGATACAGTACCTATTTCAGTCATTACCAAATCACCTAACAGAAATTCTTCAAGGAGCTAAAGAAAATAATAAGGAAATTCTTATGGAAAGGGGGGAAACCAAGGATAGCACTAGATAAATTAACAGAATGGTACAAACAAGGAGGCTTACAACTACCAAACTTTACACAATTAAGATACCTATCAGATTTTTATCAAACAAGGGAAAAACCAGATTGGACCAGATTAGAAGTAGATAAAATAGGGGAGAAGATACCTGAACATATACTATATAAATGGGATGAAAAATTGGTGCAATGTAGGAATTCACTGGTATTGCATCATCTGCTCAACATTTGGAAGAAGATTCACGTAGAAAGGAATAAAACAAATTACCAACTACCAAAACTAATATTGATACAAAATCAACTAATCCCTTTCACAATAGATAACCTTTCCTTCAGAGAATGGGAGAGAAAAGGGATCAAAAG
Source organism: Narcine bancroftii (assembly GCF_036971445.1). Classification (NCBI taxonomy): domain Eukaryota; kingdom Metazoa; phylum Chordata; class Chondrichthyes; order Torpediniformes; family Narcinidae; genus Narcine; species Narcine bancroftii. The sequence goes on along the minus strand of NC_091472.1, from coordinate 208,700,982 downwards.
AATAGAAAATTGTTTTTCAGGAAATAAATTATTATCCTTTGAACAAATGAAGGATAAATATAATATAACTCACCATACAATGTTTGCATACCACCAACTGAAAACCTACTTGAAGGACAAATTGGGAAACAGTCTGAGGTTACCAGAAGGCAGCAATTTTGAATATGTGATTACAGACACAATGATAATTTTAAAATTTGTAACAAACATATACATCAAACTACAAGAAAAGGAGAACGAGGAAACAAACGGTAAACCTAAACAAAAATGGGAACAAGATCTAAACATAAAGATAAAGAATGAAACATGGGAAAAACTATGCTCCGGAACTATGAGAAATACAATAAACACGAGGTTACGCATGATACAATATAACTGGATACACAGGCTATACATCACATCTCAAAAGTTAAATAAATGGGACCTGACAGTATCAGACAGATGTTTTCGCTGTAAAAAAGAAACGGGAATTCATGTAATTTGGACGTGAGAAAGTGCAAAATTTTTGGGAAGATTTAAACCAGATATTAAATAAAATCACAAAAAGCAATATACCAAAAAACCCAGAGATCTTCCTCCTAAGTAATATAAGAAATAAAGAATTTGGACTCGATTTGGATGGAGCACAAAAAAGATTTGTTATGATAGCCCTAGCTGTAGCAAAAAAATGTATTATGTCAACCTGGAAATTAGAAGACAACTTGAGAATACAACAATGGTACATAGAAATGAATAAATGTATTTCATTAGAAAAAATAACATAATTTAAGAAATAACATCTCAATTTTTGAAGAAATATGGGAGCCATACATGAAATACAATATAGAAATCCTACCATGGACTTCCACCACCTAAAATGACAGAAGGAGAAGACAACGAAAAGAACTGACTCAGTAAAATTACTTGTTTATTTCGGGTTTAATGTATTTTATAGATTGAACTTCAAATAAATGGGAAAGGGGGTGAGGGAAGGAGGGAAGGGAGAGAAAATGACACTATATATTCAAGAGAAAAAATGTCTGTATGTATCTTGGTCAATATGGTTTATTGTGTGAAAAATAATTTTTTTTTAAAATGAAGCCCAACATCCCATAGGCCTTCTTATCTATCCCATCAACCTGTGCCGTGACCTTGAGGGATGTATGGATTTGAACCCCAAGATCCCTCTGTTCATCCACACTTAAGTAACCAATGATTAACCCTGTCTTCAGCCTTCTGGTTTGTCCATCACCTCACACTTACCCGGATTGAAATCCATCTGTCACTCTTCTGCCCAATTCTGCATTGTCTTCGACAACCTTCAGGTCCATTCACAGCTCCTCCAACCTTCCGCAAACCCTTCCGCCTCTTCATCCCAGTCATTTATAAACATCACAAAGATCTGGGGACCCAGAACAGATCCCTGCGGCCTCTCCTGTAGTCACCAACCTTCAGGCAGTTACTTTTCGTCCACCACTACTCTCTGCTTTCTACCTACCAGCCAATTTTTTTCATCCACAGTCAAGGGTCCACTAATCCCGTGCCTCATGACTTTCTGGATTTGTCTCTCATGGGGGACCTTGTCAAATGCCTTGCTACAATCATGTCAACCACATCTACCACTCTCCCCCTCATCAATTTCTTTTGCTACCTCCTCAAAAACTTCATTCTGACTTGTGAGGTACGACCTTCCCTTCACAAAGCCATACAGCCTAACCTTGATTAGACTGGACTTCTCCAAATGCTCTTAGATCCATTAGTTTACCCATCACTGACATAAAACTTGCCATCTATAATTCCCAGGATTCTCCCCATTACCCTTTTTAAAAACCAGAGAACTACATTTGCCATCCTTCAATCCTCTGGCCCTCCCCTGTGGCCAAAGAGGATTCAAAGCTACTGCCCCAGCTATCTCTCCTCACTTCCCTGGGGAATTCATGTCCAGCCCCGGGGATTTATCAATCATGAGGTTTTTAAGAAGATCCAACTCTTCTGCTTCCTCAATCTCCACATTGCTCAGCACTGTTCAATTTTGGCCTCTTCTTGATCAAAGTACTTTTGTGAATATTGGTGCAAAATATTGTTACGAGCCCAGAGGACCCCAAAACCCAGCAGCAATAGAAATTCACCAAGACAAATGGTTACTTAAACAAATGTTGCTTTGAATTATCTTTAATCATGAAAACAGAATCAAACTTTAACTTATTACTATTAACTTAACCCCCTTCTAATTCTCAGCACACATGTATGTAGTGTGTACATGTTTAGGAAAGTTCTTTGATTCACAGTCTAAACATTCACTTGTCCAAGTTCACCGGTATCAGGCAACTCTTATACTGTTCACAGAATTCAACATTAATGAATTTCCACCAGGCTCTCATTTTTACTGGTAAATGGATTCTGAGAGATATTTGTTGCTCATTGGATACACAAAAACTGATTTCCTCCAATCATCACTTCAGTGTCTTGCCGAAGAAACTCGCCGCATCAGAGTTTTCCAAATGATCACCTCTTCTTCCAGGTCACCACAAAGTTCCTCTTATTTCAGGAGAAATACTCTAGCCGGCCCTTTCCTCTTGTAAGGACCACAAGGGTTTTCAACAGGCTGAACTCAGAGCTCACAACCCATCTTCAAAATGGGGTTTCAACAAGTTGCCAGCTTGCCATGTCGCAGCCTCCAAACGCTACTGCAGAACTGACCCCCGCCCCTCTTTCTCTCTCTCTCTCCCCTTGTAAAAAAACAAACCTCCTCCCAAGGCTCCAAACCCCATTCTTGAAAGATCTTTATCAGCACTTGAGCTGGATTTTCCATTTGCACTGCTATTGAAATTCTTTCCAAAGCAGTTCCATTGTCTTTGCAAAAATCACTGGGGCCTGAATGTCCAGCTTCAGCAAAGCTCTTGCATTTGTCTGTGTTTCTGCTGGAGACCAGCCCCCAACCACCTCACCCTGCTGGAATACTCTTCAGTTTCTTTCTCCTCTCTGTGTTCACTGAGCTTCCACTTCTAGACAGCTGCACTGTTCACCTCAAGGTGAGAAACAGGAGCAGGAGTCAGCCATCCTGCCCCTCAAGCCTGCTCTGTCAGTCAATAAGATCATGGCTGATTTGGCTGTGGACTTGGCTCCACTTACCCACACGCTCCCCTACAACCCATAATTCCCCAAATTGTTAAAAATCTGCCCATACATATATTAAATACTTTCAACAGCTTCCACTGCTGAATTTGGTAAGAATTCCATGGATTCACCTTCTGCGAGAAGCCAATTTCTGGTTCCACCCAGATGGCGAGACACCAACATGCTGGAGAAACTCGGCAGGTCATTGATCCTTGGAGGAAGTAAAGAGGAACCAAAGTTTTTACCTCCTGCGGATGCTGCGGGACCTGCTGAGTTTCTCCAGGAAGTTTGTATTTTGCACTCGACCCTGGATCTGCAGATGTTCTTGTTTAACTCCAGGCAGATGGCATCAATATCGATCACCAATTTTCGGTAACAGCCCCATCCTCCACCTCCCTACCCCGTCACTCTCTCCCTCTGACTTCCTTCCTTCAGCACCCTCCCCCCATTCCTTTCCCCTATCAGGGAGCATCTTTTCCAGCCTCTGACCCGTCCCCCATCACCTTTCGGCTCCTATGTGTATCCATTTGCTGATCTGTGCCCCACCCCCACCTTATTTGCATGTTTTCCTGATTTTTGGTGTAATTAAGAACGTAAACAGCTGATCACTTTCCATGGACACGACGGGACCTGCTGGGTTCCTCCGGTACTTCTATACATTGTCCTCATTATCACTGCCTTAAATCTACTCCCCTGTATCTTGAGGCTCTGTCCCCAGTTCTGGTGCCAGTTGCCAGTGGAAACTACCTCCCTGCTTCTATCTTATCTATTCCTTGTGTGGAAAAGTTTTTCCAGAACAACACCTTCCAGCACAAGGCCATCAGGCAGTGATCAGCACGGAACGTCCTGCAGATACTGAGAGATGAGGACTCGATGGATCTGGTGGGATGGTTTCCTGAGCCAACCGTCCAGGTCATCTGGTGGAATGTCTCATCGCCAGGGCTAACAAACAAGCACCAGGACTTGGCCTGACTGGTGGTGAGATCATGTCCCAGTGAAATCCTTCTTGTACAACTGGGACATGATTTTGCGCACGTTGTCCTTGGGACGGCTGTGGTGGAGGGGAGACAGTCGCCCACCTCTTTGCTGAAGGCACATTCACAAAGAATGTGTGGAGAAGGATGCAAGGATCCTTGTCACGGTTCATCCCCAGCAGCAGCGTGATGGACGACTCTCTGCTCTATGGACTGTTCCCAGGGACACTCTGAGTCCGACATCCAGAACTGTTGTAAGACCAGCTACACGGTGAGGGTGCCCTTTGGTCATCCTGAAACCTGTTGGTCTTTCAGCACACGGAGATGCTGGTGAGGAGAACATTGCCAACTAGCTCATTCCAGACTACAGGTGTACGTACTGAGAGACACACTGATGTTTGGTGTAGCCAACGTGAGGGAGCTGCGGGGAAGTCTTGAATCCTCCCATTACTGAGACTGAGGGGAAGCCCCTGAAAACAATAGAGGGTGTGAGTAATGAAAGGTGCCCCAGTGGTGGTAATGGGGATGGAGAGAAGGATGTGTAATGTACAGTGATGAGAATGTATCAATATGATTGACACTAAGAATGTAAAAGGTCTGGAACTATTTTCTTATATTGTAAATGATTTAATGTGAATAATCCTCATCGTTTGAAACTCAAAAACTAATCTTCAAAAATAAGTATGAAAAAAATTCACAAAAAAAAATCACTGGAAAACCTTGGAACAACAATCATCAAACATAAGAAGCTTGGTTCTTACCCACAAGAGAAATTTGATGGTGTGAGGAAGGAATAGTTCCAAAAGAAAAGCGTTAGAATTTGTATCGTGTGGAAATATTATATGAATGGGCACTGAGATTCTTCAAATTTAATAGAAGAGTCAAAAGTGACACTTATAATATTTTGTAAGTTTGGTTTTCAAAAACCATTGGACTGCTGAAGGATGAGAGGGGTCCTTCCATCTAAAAAGAATTGTTCTCCTAGCCATCAGCATCATCTGAAGAGCAGAAGCCCAACAATGACCTATGTCTGCTCTGAAAATTCCAGAAAGAGCCATGAAGGGATTTGGTTGTAAATAAATTACGAGAATTACTGAAAGAGGGACTGAAGGTATCTTTCCAAAACTGGTCAGGAGCAAAACAATGCACCCTTTTTACTACCTTCAATTGACTAAGGGAGTGTCAAGCACATATTGATGAGGTATTGGCCAGTTTAAGAATCTTTTCCCACATCTCTGCAGGAAAAGACTGTTGGAACTCCTGGTCCCATGCCCTTTGAAATTTATCAGTCAAGACTGGTCAGAAAGTATTATTATCGGGATGGTCACAATGATTGGATGTATTCGATTAAAATGAACATTCCACCTACATTTTTGTATTTATTTCAAGCCTTACCAAACCCTTCTTTAACACATTAGATTTGGTTATCTCTTCGTATATATGGCGGAAAAACAAACATGTTTAAATAAAGCTTTCTTCAGAAAACTATGAGGAATGGTGGATTATCACTTCCAATTTTATTGGGTGGTTTATATACTTTTAATATAAAAATTTGATAAATGAGGGAGCCGCCCTTCTTGGGCAGAAATGGTTTGTTAGGAAGTCATCTGTTGGCAATTTTAAGTTCTGTTTTACCCTTTTCCTTTTCTAAACTGATACATAATCTGATAATGAGAATATGGGCTCAATTTAGGAAATCTTTGGTTGTAATAGCTTTTCTCTGACTAGTCCTATTATAGGTAACCATCTTTTTCCACCCTCTGTTTTAGGTGCAGGTTTTAAGGAATGGAACTAATTAGGCATTCAAAGTTAAAAAGATGTATTTATTCAAGATAACTTTGCCTCTTTTGAACAACTGTTAGTGAAATTTAATCTTTCTAACAGACATTTCTGTAGATATTTACAGGTTAGGCATTTTCTAAGCTACACAATTTCCCTTGAATTCTAGATATTTTTAAAATTTACAGTTTGTTCATGGTGGATTAATATCATGTACAGTACAACTATGATTATCTGAAATGGTCGGGACCAGGCCCATTTCGGATAAATGTTTTTATTTCGGAGAACTGGTAATTTTTTAAAAAACAGCCCAGTAGCAACAGCAAACCACTTGAAACAGTGTTTAAACAGCAACAAACAACAAAGGAAGGCTTTTTGAGCATTAAAATTATGTTTAATTCTCACCAAAAAAAATGCTATCCACCGCTGATCACTGACACCTCCCCACCAAGGCTCCACTTGTGCCGGGAGCCCAAGGTCAGCTGCTGCTGCCAGTGAGAGCCCATCGTCCTTGCTCAGTTTGGCTCTGAAAATTTTTGGATAAGAGGATTTTGGAAAATCCAATTTTGGATAATCAGAGTTGTACTGTATTTATAATGATTTATTGGATTTAAGATCACCCACAATGGCTGGAATTAAGAATGATTGGAAGTGTGATGTCAATATCACATTTTCAGACAAGGACTGCCACTCCACTCTATTAGTTGGATTAATGACTCTTCATTTTGTGCAAGGCATTCAATTTAAGCTGGTACATAGAAGACATATGTCCAAACTTAAATGATCCAATTTCTATGCAGATGTTGATACAGTGCAACCTGTTAATTCAATTTAGGAAGATTTTTAAAATTAAAATAGATTCATGCCCTTTGATTGCCTTGTTTGGATTTTCTCAATAACTAAATATATTTTTGTTGGCATCTCAAGAGAAAGTTTTAGCTTTTAGCACATTGATAGCCAAACGGGCAGTTTTAATGAAGTGGAAAGATGAACTTTCACTGACTCATGTACAGTGGCTTCACGATGTAATGTAATGTCAGAGAAAATTAGGTCTAATATTACTGATAGAAAATTTCATTTCATAAAACACTATCACGATTGGCAGTTTGAGGTCATTTGGATGTTACTTGATCCACTTTTGTACCTGTTTCTTTTCTCAAATAACCTTGAGTGGAGGGAAGGGGTTAGATTAGAACTCATTTTAGGATTGTTTCCTTTTTTTGATTAACTGATAATATATGCTTTAATTATGATTGTCCTGGAGTATATCATTTAGTTAGATATTTGAAGAAGACCGCAGAGCCCACCTCACTGACAAAAGAGGAAAAACCCAACACCCAACCCCAACCAACCAATTTTCCCTTGCAACCACTGCAACCGTGTCTGCCTGTCCCGCATCGGACTTGTCAGCCACAAACGAGCCTGCAGTTGACGTGGACATTACCCCTCCATAAATCTTCATCCGCGAACCCAAGCCAAAGAAAGAAAGAAGAAAGATATGCCGAGTTGTGGCGAATGTATACTATCGGGTTACAATATACGCGCTGGACCCTTAACAGGGAGGACCTTTGATTGTTAGTGACAACAGATGCAGAAGGAACGTGATAGATCAATTTAATCCAAGAAATAAAACCAGGGCCAAAATGAAATTTCTCTAAAACCTCAAACTGAAAAGATCATTCTACCCTGTCAAATGCCTTCTCAGCATCCAATGAGATTACACATTTTGGAATCTTAGCTGAGGGAGAATACATTATGTTTATTAATCTGTGAATATTTGAATATGAATAATGATTTTTAATGTACCTGGTCTGATCATTAGAAATAATACGGGGAAGAACATGATCCAGCTATAATTTTAGAAAAAGAATTTAAATCAATGTTTTTTTTTTCTCTTTGGCTTGGCTTCGCGGACGAAGATTTATGGAGGGGGTAAAAAGTCCACGTCAGCTGCAGGCTCGTTTGTGGCTGACAAGTCCGATGCGGGACAGGCAGACACGATTGCAGCGGTTGCAAGGGAAAATTAGTTGGTTGGGGTTGGGTGTTGGGTTTTTCCTCCTTTGCCTTTTATCAGTGAGGTGGGCTCTGCGGTCTTCTTCAAAGGAGGTTGCTGCCCGCCAAACTGTGAGGCGCCAAGATGCACGGTTTGAGGCGTTATCAGCCCACTGGCGGTGGTCAATGTGGCAGGCACCAAGAGATTTCTTTAGGCAGTCCTTGTACCTTTTCTTTGGTGCACCTCTGTCACGGTGGCCAGTGGAGAGCTCGCCATATAACACGATCTTGGGAAGGCGATGGTCCTCCATTCTGGAGACGTGACCCATCCAGCGCAGCTGGATCTTCAGCAGCGTGGACTCGATGCTGTCGACCTCTGCCATCTCGAGTACTTCGACGTTAGGGGTGTAAGCGCTCCAATGGATGTTGAGGATGGAGCGGAGACAACGCTGGTGGAAGCGTTCTAGGAGCTGTAGGTGGTGCCGGTAGATGACCCATGATTCGGAGCCGAACAGGAGTGTGGGTATGACAACGGCTCTGTATACGCTTATCTTTGTGAGGTTTTTCAGTTGGTTGTTTTTCCAGACTCTTTTGTGTAGTCTTCCAAAGGCGATATTTGCCTTGGCGAGTCTGTTGTCTATCTCATTGTCGATCCTTGCATCTGATGAAATGGTGCAGCCGAGATAGGTAAACTGGTTGACCGTTTTGAGTTTTGTGTGCCCGATGGAGATGTGGGGGGGCTGGTAGTCATGGTGGGGAGCTGGCTGATGGAGGACCTCAGTTTTCTTCAGGCTGACTTCCAGGCCAAACATTTTGGCAGTTTCCGCAAAGCAGGACGTCAAGCGCTGAAGAGCTGGCTCTGAATGGGCAACTAAAGCGGCATCATCTGCAAAGAGTAGTTCATGGACAAGTTTCTCTTGTGTCTTGGTGTGAGCTTGCAGGCGCCTCAGATTGAAGAGACTGCCATCCATGCGGTACCGGATGTAAACAGCGTCTTCATTGTTGGGGTCTTTCATGGCTTGGTTCAGCATCATGCTGAAGAAGATTGAAAAGAGGGTTTAATAATGATATTAATCTATAAGAAACAAATCAGTAGAGTCTTTATTCGTTTTAAGAATTTTTTAAAATTGAAGCATTGTTAAAAGTCTGAGGGAAGGTTCCCAAAGAGGTGGAGTCCTTAAATACTTTACATAACCAAATGGGCTAGTAGATTAGAAAATGATTTGGAAAAACTCATCTCCATGCCCATCTGGACCAGGTGCTAAAGAGAAGTGATAGCTTTAAAAACATCCTCAGAGATAGGTTTCTCTAAAGATGAGACAGTTTAGGAATGTTCAATCGACCCACAAAATCATCCATTGAACTTGAATTATCTGGAAAAATCAGATTTGTATAAATTAGAATAAAACTCATGGAATGTCTTATTTATTTCATCATGATCAATAGTCAGGTTCCCATCTCACAAATCTTCATAATGCATCTTTTAACTATAGCATCTTTCAACTGACTAGCCAATAGCTTACCAGATTCCTCCCCATGTATGTAAAACTGGCTTTTGGATTTAAGAAGTTGGGTTTTCAAACAGGTAAGTTAAAAGGAAATCATGTTGTATTTGGAGTTCCACTTTCTCTTTATAAAGGTCAGAATTAGGAGCTACCCAAAGAAATGGATAGATTAAATCAGTGGTTCTCAACCCACTTTAAGTAATCCCTGTGCTGTCAGCGCTCTGTGATTAGTAAGGGATTACTTAAGGTGGGAAAGGAAGGTTGAGAATCACTGCTCTAGACCAAATTTGACTGAAATATTTTGCTTGAGAAATTTGTCATTGGCCCATTTCCTTTGGAGTGCACATAATGAGTCAGTTAGATACAATTAAAACAGTGATTCTCAACCTTTCCTTCCCACCCACATCCCACCTTAAGCAATCCCTTACTAATCACAGAGCACTGGTGACATAGGGATTACTTAAAGTGGTATGTGAGTGGAAAGAAAAGCCCTTGCACGAAGCTATGTTTATTGGCCTCTGATGGATGACCAGATTGAACAACTAACATGGTCATGTAGCAAATGTGCCTCGGCTTTGAAATTCCCTGTCAAGACGAATTTACATTCCTGACCACAACCAAATAGGCTATGGAATCGTCTCCATGTAAACTATGCAGGACCAATTAATGGCCAGTACTATCTAATCATAGTGGATGCATACTCCAAATGGCTGGAGATCAAAGTAACCCAACCAACTGCATCTGCTACAATTATGGAACTCAAGTCCATGTTCAATCGTTTTGGTGCTCTTGCACCATTAGTTTCGGACAATGGGACACAATTCACGGCGGCCAAATTTGATTTATTCTGCAAACAATATGGCATCACTTATATTTGCTCACCTCCGTACCATCTGCAGTCCAATGATCAGGTGGATACATTCAAACAGGCTCTAAACAGAGCCAAGGGGAAGGTCCAACAGAGGAGATCTTGCAGACATTCTTGTTAAATTACAGGATCACTCCAAACCCACAAAGTCCTGGTGACACTTTGCCTGCGGAAAACAACATCTTCAGTAGGAAAATTAGAGCATAATTTGACGTTATTTTCCCACAAGTCAGAACCTGGACACAAGAGATTTGTATATGGAAAGACAGTTTAACCGCCAGCATGGATGAAAACAAAGAATGTTTCAGGATGGACAACATGTGCTGGTGCGAGACTACAGGGTGAAGTCTGGTGAGTGGCAGCTGGGAAGAATCCTGAGGAAGATCAAGGAGGTTCTCTATCATGTGCAGGTTGGACTGGACAGATGAACTAGACATGCCAACCAGTTGCGACCAACCGAACGTAATCTCGCTGAGACATCGGAGCAACTCAACTTGGATGCTCTGTTGGAAACTTTTAAACCGCAGAAACCAGTGACCAACCCAAGAACAACCATCAAAGGAAAACAAGATTTTACCTGCTGCACCACAGGAACCTGTACAAACTTCACAAAGAGTTCGCAAACCAGTAAAGCCCTTCCAAGTGGACCCAAGTCTCTACTCGTATGAGTAACAACTCAGAGGGAGAGGCGCTAGGGAGTCCTAATCAGAGTGACCCACAGTCACCAGGAGTGTGAGTGCCATGGGAACCATCCATTAACTAAAGGACTCACGAGATTGCCTTGTGACTTGAAGTCACAAGCTTGTGTAAATTTTATCAGTAGTTTATACCATTTTGTGTAAATAGTCTTGTCTTGAGAATCAAAGTAAAGAGCACGGTGTTCTGGAAAACCTGTGTTACTCTGGGTAACCAAGGATGGGAGTTCGGTTCCTCATTTAACATTTCTGGCCACGGTTACAACAATGGCCCAAACCCCTTGTTTCAGAAAACATTCATTCACCTTGAGTTTCCAAATGACAGTTTAGGAAACACCCATTCCCATTTGTGGTTCTAACCACCCCCAGGTTCTGCTCCCTGAATGGCCAAGCACCATAACCCAACCTGCCCCCAGCCCCCTCCATCATCAGAATAGAGAGAAGAGGGAGAAGCTATCAGTTGCCTTACAGTTAATAGTTCAACACAGGATAGATGGACCAAATGACCTGTTTCTGTGCTGTTCTGTGGTTCAACAGCAGAAAGACCATTCAAATAATTCTAACTGATGCCCAAGAACAGTCCTCACTATTCAACAGACAACACAACGGATGTTCAAGGTCCAGGTCATTTATTTGGCATGTGCCATTCAGATGCAGGACAGTTACAGGGGCCATTAAGATCAGATAAACGGGGACAGGACAATGGAAACGGTCCAACCCTGGTTAGAATGTCAGGAGTGTGGGGTCAGATCAGCAACAGAATCCGGCTCACTTATGGACCCGCTGGTGATTCAACAGGCCAGTTGACCGGGTGAAGCTCTTGCCGCAGCTGAAGCAGGTGAAGGGCTTTTCCCCGGTGTGGACCCGCTGGTGTGTCAGCAGGTTGTACATCAAGGTGAAGCCCTTCCCACACTCGTGACAGGTAAAAGGTCTCTCCCCGGTGTGGACCCGCTGGTGCTTTTGCAGATTGGAAGCCTGAGTGAAGCTCTTGCCGCACTCAGGGCAGGTGTAAGGCCTCTCCCCAGTGTGGACTAGCTGGTGCTTTTGCAGGTTAGAGGAGTGGGTGAAGCCCTTGCCGCACTCAGCACAAGCGAAAGGCCTCTCACCCGTGTGGACCCGCTGGTGCTTTCTCAGGTTGGAAGTCAGAGTGAAGCTCTTGCCACACTCAGGGCAGGTGAAGGGCCTCTCCCCGGTATGGACCCACCGGTGTATCTCAAGGTTGGACCTGTTTGTGAAGCCTTTCTCACACTCAGGGCAGGTGAATGGCTTTTCGGCAGTGTGACCCCGCTGGTGGGCCAGAAGGTCAGCAGTCTTGATGAAACCCTTGCTGCACTCAGGGCAGGTGAAAGGCCTGTCGTCGGTGTGAACCCACAAGTGCTTCTCAAGCTGGGACAAAATGGCAAACGCTTTCTTGCACTCGGGGCAGATGAACGGCTTTACTCCAGTGTGGGCCCGCTGGTGGGTCAGCAGATGGGAGGTCTGGGTGAAGCTCTTGCCGCATTCGGAGCAGATGAAGGGCCTCTCCCTGGTGTGGACCCGCTGGTGGGTCAGCAGGTTGGAAAACTGGGTGAAGTCCTTACCACACTTGAGGCAGGTGAAGGGCCTCTCCCCGGTGTGGATCAGCTGGTGTCTCAGCAAGTGGAATGAATTGGTGAAGCCCTTCCCGCATTCGAGGCAGGTGAAGGGCCTCTCCCCAGTGTGGACCAGCTGGTGCCTCCGCAGGCTGGAGGTCTGGGTGAAGCCCTTGCCGAACTCGGAGCACATAAAGGGTCTCTCTCCATTATGCATCCTCTGGTGTAAAATTAAGAATAAAATGTTTTGTTTCAGGTTAGATTGTTGTGTCCAAGTCTCCGACCAGCACAAAAATTCAAAACTTATGACTTAACATTTAACAATGTAATGCACTGAATTCACCAAAGTGGAAACACTGTTTGAAGTTCTGTCATTAACTTAAGATGGGTCATCTCAAAGGCCAAGTTGTGACCCAGACATTCTAAAACCCCCTTTTATTTGTTTTCTAAAACCCCTCCTGCATCAGGCCCTCCCCTATCTTTGTCCCCTCTCCATTTCTGATTTAAACGCTGCCCCTGATTGATCACATTTGCAGACCCAAGGCCAGGTTTCACTTATCCGTTGATCATTTTCACCTCTACATTTCCGCCATCTCTGGTCCACTTCACTCTGTCAGGCCGCTCACGCTGTTCAGCCAACACGTGGATGAGCAGAAACTTTCCACACGTGAATCTGGTGCAGATGCTGCCGTTGTTTTTTGACCCAGAACAACCTCAACTTCCATTGTCTGGGACACAGCAGAGTTTTTGTTTAATCTACATCTTCATCACTGCAGTGTCAAGTCTCATCTCCGTACCGTCACCTGGCTGAGTTCATTGGCTGATGGAAACCTCATCTCTGCCTCTCTTTAACTGGACCCTGGTTAATGCGGCCGTGGACTCAGCACCATTTACTCGCCCTTTCCCCACAACCCCTAGAACAGAGATCACAGAAATCTACAGTACTGTACAGGCCCTCAGTTAACCTAATAATCAACTCTAACTAGCATGACAGATTATGTTATATTTTATATTGTATAGAGATATGTTTTAAAGGAGATAAATAGTGGTAAATTGTGGCAGGTATTTTTTAGTGTAGGAAACATACAAACACTTCAAAACAGATCTCATTTAAAAAACTGAAGCTTAGCTTAAGCCAGACAGTACAGTTCCAGGTGCCTTTGTAAAAACTTTGAAGAATGCCTATAAGGACTTAACAAGTAGGTGTTAATTGGACATGCTGTGGAGAAATGGATTATTGTTTTGGAAAGCAACAGATGTACAAACTCGGAAGATTAGATCTGGAGCTACAGTCTTTCTGAGTACAGTTGGCTGTTCTAAGAGGGTCATGTAGTTTTCTCTGAGTGAGAGAGAGAGAAAATTCAGTTCTACAGTTCAGCAGCTGGGACTGGAACACGAGAACATGACAAACTGGCAAGCTTGTGGAAAAGCCCCATTTTGAAGACGGGTTGTGAGTTCTTAGTTCAGCCTGGTCAAAGCTCTTATGGTCCATACAAGAGATGGCTGGCTGTATAATATTTCATTTGAAATAAAGGGAAACAATAAAAGGAACTCTGTGGTGACCTGAAAGGAAAGGTTATCATCTGGAAAACTCTGATGGGACAAGTTTCTTCGGCAAGGCACTGAAGTGGCTGATCAGAAGGAATCAGTTGTGGGTGTCCACCAAACAACAAATCACTCTCTGAAGAACCTTCAAGAACCTTTCTGAGCAATAACCATTTACCTTTCAAGCACCAAAGCCTGGTGAAATTCATAAATGTTAAATTCTGTGCACAGTATGCCTGCAACCAGCGAACTTGAAGGAGTGAGAAGTGAGATTGGCCTGTTTCCGCTCCGTAAATTATTATATGATTATATATGCACTTAGAATTAAAAGGGGGTTAAGTTAATTGTACTGTTAAAGTTTGATTCTGTTTTCATTTTAAAGATAATTAAAAGCAACTTTTGTTTAAGTAACCATTTGTCTTGGTGAATTTCTATTGCTGCTGGGTTTTGGGGTCCTCTCGGCGCATAACACTAGAATCTCCCACCAGCAGAACCCTCCATTTTTCTCAGCTCCATGCACCAATCAAATAATCTTTTAAAAGATCCTACTGTACCTGCCTCCGGCAGAGCATTCCTTGCACCCACCACTTTCTGTGTGAAAAACTTGCCTCTTACTTCTCCACCCTCTGTCCCTTAAAACTAGGCCCACTCGTGTTAGCCATTTCAGTCCAAGGAATAAAGCCTCTGACCATCCACACAATCAATGTCTCTCATCATCTTGTGCATGTCTATTAGGTCACCCTTCATCCTCCTTAATTCTCCTATTATTCAAAAATCAACCTGTGTCTTCAAATCATTTAATGAGGCAGCCTCCACTCTTCACAGGGTAGAGAATTCCAGATCTACCCCTCTCTGGGAGAAGCACTGCCTCCTGCTCTGCTTAAATCTAATTCTCAGAATCGTGAGGCTCTTCCCCCAAGTTGGAGTCTCACCTGCCAGTGGAAATAATCTCCCCTCTGGTCCTCCATTCATCAGTTTATCTGTTTCTGAAAGATCAGACCCCCACATCCTTCTCAACTCCAATGCGTAGTGTTCCAGGCAACTCAACCTCATGAAATAGCCCCCTTTTCCAGAATCAACCTGGTGAACTTCCTCTGCCCCACTGCCAAAGGCAGAGATTTTCCAAGCCAGCCTTCCCAAACCAGAGTCCACGATGAGGAGAGGGGCATTTTGTTTTGTTGATCAATCATGTGACTGACTGCACTTTACCACACTTTTACACCCTGGAAGTATTCTTTCTCCCTCATTGATCTGAATCCTTGAAAAACTGCTGGTTTTAACTTATTACAACTTGAAATTGAACATTTGGTCAAGGTCCTGAGCTACTCCTTTATAATCCTTAAGATTTTCTTTTAAACATTCAGCACGACATCAAGCCATTTGGCCTACATGCCTGTCACACCTAATGGACCTACAACCCCCAGTGCTTGATGACCCAGTGAATTTCTCCAGCACGTTTGTGTCTCGCCATCTGGGTGGAACCATAGCTTTTTTGCAAAGTGTTGAATCTGTCCAATTAAGCAGAGGAGGTTGCCTTGGTCAAAGTATTTTCCAAATGTATGGGTAGATTTTTAATGGATTTGGGAATTATGGGTTGTAGAGAATGGGTGGGTAAGTGGAGTTGTGTTCACGGCCGGCTCAGCCACGATCTTATTGACTGACAGGCCAACTCCTGCTCTTGTTTCTTTCCTTGTGGTGAACAGTGCAGCTGTCAAGAAGTGGAAGCTCAGTGAACACAGAGGAGAAAGACACTGAAGAGTATTCCAGTAGGGTGAGGTGGTTGGGGGCTGGTATGGAGCAGAAACACAGACAGGAGGGGAGATACCAGGATGCTCCCAGTGTGGCCCCAGCTGGTCTAAATGGCCTTGTCTTTGTATCTGCATTGAGTGTATTACAGAGATACAAGGGGATGAGACTCAGTTTTCAAACACAGCTGGTTTATTTGGTACAGATCCAGGACATGAAATTGAATTCCTGTAATTGGGTGGCACAGTTAGTGAAACTATATCACCAATGACCCAGGATCGAATCCAGTCCTGTCTGTAAGGAGTCTCCACAATCCACCCGTGATTGGTACGTTAATTGGGCAGCAATGGGGTTTATGGGCTGGAGCAACTTCAATCGCGCTGTATTGTTAATGTTTAAAAATATATAATTGGAGTCACTAACATTGAGGGAGAGCATCCATTCCACCTCCAATGAAAAGCAGTGGATTGATATTTAAATACTCCAATCTTTGAAAATTTTCTGTGTGGACCCGCAGGTGTTTCACCAGGTGGTTTGACTGGGTGAAGCCCTTCCCGTTACTGGAGCAGATGACCCCGCAGCAGAGATCTGATGGGGTGGAGTTGGGGCTATCCCTGTTGGGCCTATCCAGGACCCTCCGCCCATGCCCTCCCCCTTGCCCAATGTGGGACCCTGTCTGTCCCCTGTCCCCCTCACCCCCTTGCTCTGTGTGGGACCCTGTCTGCCCCCTGTTCCCCCTCCCCCTGTGTGTGACCCTGTCTGCCCTCTGTTCCCCGCACCTTGCCCTGTGTGGGACCCTGTCCCCCTACCTCCCCTTGCCCTGTTTGGAGGAACGAGGCCCCGACCGGACCTTGGTGCCGCTCGCCCCCTTCCCAAGGCCGCACTCACTCCCCGGCAGCACCGGCTCCAACCACGACCGGGCCCGCGTCCTGGCGACAGACCACTCGAGGCTCCCCTCCCGCTTAGCCCGGGGCAAGACTCACCTCCATCCCCGGGGTCCAGGCCGCGGCCTCCTCCTCCGTGAACCGGCCGGTTGCTATGGGAACGGCGCTCGGGGACTCTCCCAGGGCTTGTGACGTCAGCTCGCAAACGCCAGAGGCAGGGAAGGCATCACGTGTCGGGGAGGGGCGGCCACCGACCGGGGTTCGGGGCGGTGAAGCTGTGCTCAGAGCGGGGAGGGCGAGGTCCAGCCCCGGTGAGGGTGGAGGGTCGGGAGATCCGGCCTTGTCGAGGGGAGGGGGAAAGGGGAAGGGAAGGGAAGGGAGGTGGTCCGGGCCCGTCGAGGGGATGTTCCGGTCCCGTCGAGGGGTGGAGGGAGCGGGGTCCGGGCCCAATGAGGGGAGCAGATTGAGAACGGGGTTCCCCATCATCCTGGTCTAATGTTGCCGATCCAACATTAAGCATTAATGCATCGTTGTTTTTCCAACATTAATTGGTCCGATCACCCAGCTAGAGGGAAGGATGTGGAAGACCCGGGTCCCGCTGAAGGAAGGTCATCATGAGGGGCGTCACCAGGAGTTTGCCTGGAACGGAGCCTTTCAGTAGGCTTTTTCAGGTGCATTCTCCACTAAGAATGCGCCTGAAGAAGCAGAAGCATCCCGTTAAATTGCAGTTCGGGTGGCAGCGCAGCGCTGGCCACCTGAAAGGACAGCTGGGCTGGAATGCTCCTGTCCCTTGGGCTGTCAATTCGGAATGGATGGCTGTCACCTGGGACAGCCAGCGCGGGGACGTCCTCCACGGGACTTCCCCACACTGATCCCACTGCCCCACTCACAAATACAGTCCTCACACTTTGGGGCGGCTGGCCGGACTGTCAGTGCGGGGACGTCTCTACACTGATCTCGCTGCCCCACTCTCTCCCCACTCACGGGGCTGGAGTGGCCGGCAGAGGAGGAGATCGAGCACCAGTGAGGGAGGAGGCAGGAGCGGCAGGCAGGTGAGTACGGGGGCTGGAGCGGCCGGTGGGGGAAAAGAAGGTGCTGGAGTCGGGTATCGGCATTGTTTCGTCCTACTCCCCACTCCCGAAATCAGCCATTACAGTGTGGGGACTGATTTCGTGAGTGGGGAGAGAGCAGGGCAGCGGGATCAGTGAGGGGACGTCCCCGCGCTGACATTCCACCCGACAGTGTGGGCACTGGCCAGTTAACTGTCATCCGAATGCCTGTTTAGGCCACTGTGCTGCGGAGGAGGGTTACCAAACTCGCCTTGCAGGCACCTCCTGCACCTTCACGTGGCCTTCCCACAGCCGCATTTTGCCAAAATATGCGGCTTTACAAGCGGGTCAATTGGCCACCTGAAAGTGCCTAGTGATGGCTTTGTCTTCCTTGGAATGAAGGAGCCTGAGGTGGACATGTCTGTGAGAGGTTCGGTCAGGGTGGGCAGTGAAGAAGTTTCCCCAATAACAGTCACGTTCAATTCAAGTCCCTCAGTTCGGGGTGAGGAGGAAGAGGTTTGAGGGGAACTGAGGATTTCGGATCCACCCAGAGGGGGGTTACTATCTGGAACGAACCGCCTGGGAATGTTGTGGAGGCAGGTCCCCTCACATTTACTGCCCTGTCTGAATGAACCATCGAATTAGCGAGAACGCAGCGAACCGCTATCAAATCACTGGAAATCCGAGGGTGGCCTTTGGAGACCACAGGAGGCCAAAAGAAAGGTTGTTGGAGAAGGCAGAAGCAGGGCAGATGGAATGGGGAATTAAGCCTTTTTACACTCGCTCTCTTGCAAATGTAGGATCACTGGAGAAGAACATGCTGCCGCTCCAGAACATGCTGCAGGGTTGCTGTACTCTGGTCATTACAGAAACGTGGCTCCATGAGCCCATCCTTTTTCGAAAATTTTATTTTTCATTTGATCAATACAAGGATAGTATTTACCCACACAATGAAAAACAACGATGCAAAAATAATATTTTCTCCCCCTCCCTCCCCAAAAAAGTAAGAAAAATAGAAAAAAAAGAAAGACTGTCCCAATAAAATACTAACCTCTTGATTAGTAAAATTTCAGATTTACATAATGATCGTGAACCTTAAATTAACTAAGGTGAGTTGGAGCGGGAATGGTGGAAGTTTTAGATGAAGCAATAAGATCCATATAAGGATTCCAAATCTTATCAAATTATTTTACAGGTACACAATCCTTTATCCGGATATCTAAAATCCGGCAAGTGGGGAGAGACTGGTAGCACGAGTCGGGCGAGGGGGTGGGGGGGAGACGGCAGTGCGACTGGAAGGCGGATACGGTAGCACAATTCGGGTGAACTTAAATCTGGCTTTCCGAAATTCGGAACACATTGTCCCCCAAGGGTTCTGGATAAAGGATAGTGTACCTGTAGTTCATTCTGTAAATTAAGTTATTTTCTCTAATGGTCTACAATTTAATAATTTGATTTACCATTTATTCAATCCCACATTGTTGTCTAATTTCCACATTACAACAATACATTTCTTTGCTATTCCTACACTTAAAATCATCTTCTGATAAATATCTAACTTCAAATCAAAAATATCTCATAATAAAAATATTTTGGAATCTTTCAAAACTTGCATCTTCATAACTTATCCCAATAAAATACATCTTCCCAAAATTTCCAACTTTTTCATATTGCCAAACTGCATGGGGAAAAATTCCTTCGTTTTTACATCTAAAACATTGTTCAGAACAAGTTGAATTAATTCCATGTAATTTACGTGGAATATAATATAAATGATGTTAAAAATTAAATTGTATTATTTGATATCTAACATTAATTGTATTAGTTGTACTTTCATAACATAATATTGACTATACTTCTTTAATTTGTATATTTAGATCACTTTCCCATCTCACTTTAGATTTAAATAAATCCTTTTTCTGCATAGTCTCTTGCAATTTTATATACATTGTGGTGGTGCACATCCTCATGGCGAACCGGCCCCGCTTGTATCGCCACGTGGCAGGGCAGCCATGGGGAAATGGCATAGTCAAAGGTTTCTCTCTGACTCCAGCATCCCTTCCAGCCTGCCTGGGCAGCGATTATGATGTCACAATGCACCAGGTGACTGAGCTCATGCTGCCCTTAAAGGGGTGTGCTGAATTTGAATAAAAACTGTAGTTAATGACCCTCAACTTGGAGTCTGTGTTTCTTCCACTGCTCACACCGCCACAACATATTAGTAATAAATCTTTTGATAAATGCATCCGTTATTAAATATTCAAATTGACTTTGTTCAGGTAATCTAAAATTCATCCCTAATTTTCTTTTTAAATATGATTTAAGCTGATAATAAGAGAAAATGGTATTATTTGGTATATTATACTTATTTTTCAATTGGTCAAAAGTCAATAAAACAGATTTCAAAAGACAATCCTTTATCCTTTGTATTCCACCATTGTACCAAATGTCAAAATAAACATAAGAGGAATTAAGGGATTTTGCTTTAATAATATTCTAGCCAACTGATCATTTTTCATTCCTCTTTCGACATGGATTCCATTCCATACTTTATGTTTCAAAATTGGTGCATCTATTTGCCCTCTCAACAATCCTTCATGCCATTTAAATAAAATATGCTCAAAATGAGCTTCTCCTATTTAAATCATTTCAATTTGTACCCACACTGTCTTTTCATCAGTTTGGTAACAAGAGGACAAAAATCTAAGTTGAGCTGCTTTATCGTAATTTTTGAAATTAAGCATTCATAATTCCCCACTGGTCATATTTCCATGGTAATTTTTCCATTGCCATCCTTGGCATTTTGTCTCACCAAATAAATCTTACACTTTTATTTAAATCTTGAAAAACACTTGGTACAAAAATTGGTAATGATTGAAATCGGTATTATAGGAAAAATATTCATCTTCACATATTTTATCCTTACAATTAAAGAAATTGACAAATCCTTCCATCTTATTAAATCTTCTTTAATTTTCTTTGATAGAGGTATATACTTTAAATAGATTATTTAAATTCATGTCAATATTAATTCCTAGATATTTAACCACCTCCTTCTGCCATTAAATGTCATTTTCTTGAGTGTAATGTCTCAATCATTGGTATCACTTCACTTTTATCAATATTTACTTTATAAACTGACATTAACCCATACCTATACTTTTTTAATGAACTTTCAGGATTTGTAAGATATATACACCATCTCCAAAAAGGTGAATTTTATGCTCTTTTTTTAAAAATCTTAAAGCTCTCAATCTAATTATCTTTTCTAATCACCTCTGCAGCCAATGCAAATAAAAAAGGAGATAGTGAACAACCTTGTCTAGATGATCTTTCTGATAAAAAAGAATTTGATATTTGCCTATTTATAATTTCTCTAGCCTTTTGGCAATTAAATAATGTGCTTATCCAGTTTATAAAATTTATTGGAATTCCAAAAATGTTCAATATTTTTTTAAAAAGTCCCATTCTAATCTATCAAATGCTTTTTCTGCACCTAAAGCCAAAGCTACTGATGGTTATTTTTCTTTTCTGTGCCATATTTTAGAAACTTAAAAATCTAACAATATTATCAGCTAATCTTCTGTTCTTAATAAAACCTGTTTAGTTCATATTAATTAATTTAAGTAAACATTTGGCTAATCTATTTTATAAATTTTATAATCTGTTGTGGTGGCACACCACTAGGCAGGCGAACCAGCCCCACTTGTAATCCATGCGGTGGGGCAGCCGGCCAAAATGGCGCTGTTGGAGGTTTCCCCTTCATCTCAGCACAGGGCTCAGAAGCCCACACTGGGGGACCACGTGATGCCAGGGTGACGTCAGCGCGGTTCTCAGCCAGGTCTGGGCTGGGAGTATAAGTCCAGCCCAGCAGCCTGCAATAAATCAGTTCTGCTCACTGAGCTCAATCCATCTGGTTGTGTGGTTTTTTTTCAGTTGCGATGTAGCTGCTGCTACACTGTATTCAATAATGAAATTGGCCTATATGAAGATCGAAGCAACGGATCCTTCCATTTTTTAGGAATAACTGTTATTAATGCAGTTTTTAATGATTCAGGTAAATCACAAAGATCTTCCATTTGATCTAACAATCCCATAAATATAGAAATCAATAACTCTGTAAATTCTTTATAAAACTCAAGAGAGAAACCATCTTCACCTGGAGCCTTAATATTTGGTAAAGACATCAATATGTAATATATTTCTGAAACTGTAAAAGGATTTGTTAACTCATTCTTCTATATTATGGCAAAATAATTTGTGACAAATATTCACCTATTTTATATCCATCCTTCAAAGATTCTGATTGGTATAATTTAATAAAAACATCATTAATGTTCTATGATTTATAAGTAAGATAACCCAAATATTTTTAGCTAATATTGATCTTGATACTTGTTCAGTCTTCAATTGCCATGCTAAAACATTATGTACTCTATCTCCCAACTCATAATATTTTTGTTAGGTTCGCTTTATATATCTCTCCACTCTATATGTTTGTATTGTATTAAATTTCAATTTTTAAAAATCCAATACTCTTTATTTCTCATCATTGACTTGATTTTATAATTCTTTTTCCATCTTTATTGTGTCATTTTCCAAATGGTTAATTTCAGACATATATTCTTTTTTAATCTTAGCCGTATAACTAATTATTTTTCATAGAATCCCAAACCACAAAAAGTTATGTTACAGAATGTTAATGTCTAAAAACAATGTTTTATAAATTCACAAAAATCTTGCCTTTCTAACAATGCAGCATTAAACCTCCATCTATAACTTATATTTTGCTCTTCCTCCAATAAAACTGACATAACCAAAGGTGAATGATCAGACAATATCGTTGCTTGATATTCAATATTTTGAACTCTTGCTTCCAGTTGAGAGGAGATTAAAAACATTTCTCTACATGAATATGTCTTATGTCTAAAGGAATAAAATTAATAATCTCTAATCCCAGGGTACATTTTCCTCCAACTGTCAAGAAGTTTCATTTCTTTCATAAAATTGTTCAATAGTTTTAACTACCTTGTTTTTAACCATAATTCCACTGGATCTGTCGAACTTCGAATCATAAGTAAAATTAAAGACTCCTCCCATAATTATTTTCCCCTTTGCATTAGCTAATTGGATAAAAGCATTTTGTATCAATTTTCCATTGTCTATTTTCAGTGCATATATATTTATCAAAGTCCAATATTCAAAATAAATTTTACAATTTACCATCACATACCTCCCCACTTAATCAATAATTACAACCAATATTTTAATTTGTAAACTTTTATTTATTAATATCGCGACCCCTCTAGCTTTAGAATTAAATGAAGAAGACAATACCCTTTCTACCCAATCTCCCTTTAGTTTCGTATGTTCTATTTTCGTAAAATGAGTTCCTTGTAAAAAAGCCATATCTACTTTAGTTATTTTTATAGCTTAATAACCTTTTTCTCTTTATCAAATTCAGAATTCCATTAATATTAATACTAATAAAAGACCAATTTTTGGCCATTAGACACAAAAATTTAAGCATATGTCCATCCAGCATCCCTCTCCTCAACTCTCCTTATTTAACATACTACATATATAAATAGTCCAGGCTTAAAACAAGGAAAGAAAAGATGGAAAAAGGAAAAGAGAAGAAAAAAGTAAAGAAAAATCCCAGAGGCGAGCGAAAGAAAGACAATCTCCTCTGATTTATAATGGAAATAAATTTTTCTTTTATCCAGACACAAGTTTTGAATTGCTTAAAAAAAAGAGAAAAGAAATTAATCCAGTTAAAGATGTGGTATGGAAAAAAGGCTGTGCCTTTGTTTTGAGATATCCAGCAGTATTGAAAATATTTTTTCCTAGGAGGGAGGAATAGATTTTTTACTGAGCCTAATGAAGCAAAGGTGTTGAAGCGTCTCTACTCCCCTGATCTATGCGAGATGCAAAAAGTATCACATTAGATACAGAGCCCATGACTCTGCAGTGGTCAGCATCATATTCCCCCTTCTTTGGCTTGGCTTCGCGGATGAAGATTTATGCAGGGGTAATGTCCACGTCAGCTGCAGGCTTGTTTGTGGCTGACAAGTCCAATGTGGGACAGGCAGACACAGTTGCAGTGGTTGCAAGGGAAAATTGGTTGGTTGGGGTTGGGTGTTGGGTTTTTCCTCCTTTGTCTTTTGTCAGTGAGGTGGGCTCTGCGGTCTTCTTCAAAGGAGGTTGCTGCCCGCCAAACTGTGAGGCACCAAGATGGACGGTTTGAAGCGATATCAGCCCACTGGCGGTGGTCAATGTGGTAGGCACCAAGAGATTTCTTTAGGCAGTCCTTGTACCTCTTCTTTGGTGCACCTCTGTCTCGGTGGCCAGTGGAGAGTTCACCATATAACACGATCTTGGGAAGGCGAAGGTACTCCATTCTGGAGATGTGACCTACCCAGCGCAGTTGGATCTTCAGCAGTGTGGATTCGATGCTGTCAACCTCTGCCATCTCGAGTACTTCAATGTTGGTGATGAAGTCGCTCCAATGAATGTTGAGGATGGAGTGGAGACAACGCTGGTGGAAGCATTCTAGGAGCCGTGGGTGATGCCGGTAGTGGACCCATGATTCGGAGCCGAACAGGAGGGTGGGTATGACAATGGCTCTGTATACGCTAATCTTTGTGAGGTTTTTCAGTTGGTTGTTTTTCCAGACTCTTTTGTGTAGTCTTCCAAAGGCCGATGGTCAGAACACTTCCAATCTCTTTTCAGTGCCAACCATTCAGTCCAAGAATCCGTCCTGCTCCAGCTCCCTCAACAGCCCTTAAGACTAGAGCTGGATGAGGTCCTCACCCAGGAAGAGACATATAAGGCAATTGAACAACTGAAAAGTGGCAAAGCAGCAGGTATGGATGGAATCCCCCCAGAGGTCTGGAAGGCTGGCAGCAAAACTCTGCATGCCAAACTGCATGAGTTTTTCATGCTCTGCTGGGACCAAGGAAAGCTGCCTCAGGACCTTCGTGATGCCATCATCATCACCCTGTACAAAAACAAAGGCGAGAAATCAGACTGCTCAAACTACAGGGGAATCACGCTGCTCTCCATTGCAGGCAAAATCTTCGCTAGGATTCTCCTAAATAGAATAATTCCTAGTGTCGCCGAAAATGTTCTCCCAGAATCACAGTGCGGCTTTCGCGCAGAGGAACTACTGACATGGTCTTTGCCCTCAGACAGCTCCAAGAAAAGTGCAGAGAACAAAACAAAGGACTCTACATCACCTTTGTTGACCTCAACAAAGCCTTCAACACCGTGAGTCGGAAAGGGCTTTGGCAAATACTAGAGTGCCTTGGATGCCCCCCAAAGTTCCTCAACATGGTTATCCAACTGCACGAAAACCAACAAAGTCGGGTCAGATACAGCAATGAGCTCTCTGAACCCTTCTCCATTAACAATGCCGTGAAGCAAGGCTGCATTCTCGCACCAATCCTCTTTTCAATCTTCTTCAGCATATGCTGAAACAAGCCATGAAAGACCTCAACAATGAAGACGCTGTTTACATCCGGTACCGCACGGATGGCAGTCTCTTCAGTCTGAGGCGCCTGCAAGCTCACACCAAGACACAAGAGCAACTTGTACGTGAACTACTCTTTGCAGACGATGCTGCTTTAAGAGCCAGCTCTTCAGCGCTTGACGTCCTGTTTTGCGGAAACTGCCAAAATGTTTGGCTTGGAAGTCAGTCTGAAGAAAACTGAGGTCCTCCATCAGCCAGCTCCCCACCATGACTACCAGCCCCCCCTCCCCCACATCTCCATCGGGCACACAAAACTCAAAACGGTCAACCAGTTTACCTATCTCGGCTGCACCATTTCATCGGATGCAAGGATCGACAGCGAGATAGACAACATATTCCCCCTAACTTACTCGAAATAGCATAGCATCCCTTATAATCTTTTCAATAGACTTTATAGTCCATTAATCTTATCAAATATAATAGATCACGCACTTTATAGGTTAAACCTTCCTCCCCCTTTAAACTCTCTCGTAACACAATTTACTTTTAGTTACAGCAGAAATATTTCAGTTGTTTAATTAATTCAGTTATCAATAGCCATCTGTTGGTCTTTAGCAAGCAGTGAATCAGCATATACCTTTGCTTCATTAGGCTCAGTAAAAAATCTATTTCTCCCTCCTGGGAAAAAATATTTTCAATACTGCTGGATATCTCAAAACAAAGGCATAGCCTTTTTTCCATAACACATCTTTTCTCATTTTTTTTAGCAATTCAAAACTTGTGTCTGGATAAAAGAAAATTTTACTTCCATTATATATTAGAGGTGATTGTCTTTCTTTCGCTAGCTTTGCTGCCAACTCCAATATCTTCTCTCTTACTTCATATCGAAGAAATCTGACAAGTATCAGATGGGACCTTTGGTCAGGCTTTATCTCCAAACCTCCTGAAATTCAGCCTGACCCAAAGATTCCAGTATCAATATCTTGACCTTCATCCCCTTTTTTAAGTCCAACAATCTTGATATTATACCGTCTGCTAAAGTTTTCCAAAATGTCTATCTTTTGCCTTAACTGATCATGTTTTGCAGTGGCCTCTGCTTATTCTTTCTTCATTTGGTCTTTGAGATTTTGAATCTCGAATTCATTCCCCTTAATTTTACCATCAACTATTTCAAATCTAGTGTCACCTTGTGGCATTAATCTTATCACCATTTTTCTTCCTTACTTCATCCATTAATACTTCCATAGTCAAAAAAAAGTCTAAATTGCTTCATTTCTCCAGAAGATAAAGAAGCTTCTGCACCTTTTTCTGCTTTTTTCTTGATTGTCAGTTGTACTTGGTCTTTCCTTTGCTTTTCCAGGACAACTTCTTGATCGCTGGAGCTGTGAATGTCTTGAATCTTTTTTAACATTTCCTCCATTTTTTGTGTCCTCACGCATGTACAGTCAATGTGCATTCACTCGATGTTGGCGGCCATTGTCGGAGGAGACCTTGTGTATCAGTGTCCAAGGTCTCCCTGGCTTCTGGTCTCTCTCCTTTGAACAGCTCCAGGTTCCTTTCTCTAAGTCAGACTCCCTTCCTTGTCTCTGCTCAGTTTCTTGTCCTGCACTAAGGCCTTTATCCTTCTTTGGTGGGAATGTTACTGACTTCTGTATGTTTTTAGACAGTTCTTCCTTATACATTCTGTAACTTTTATAGTCTTTTTTTTAATCACTTTCTCTCAACTTTTTCGAGAAGAGCAGGGATTATCAGTCTCCCCTTCCCCTTCCTCCTCCCCCCCCCCCCCCCAGGACTCAGAGATCCAGTTTGGGTGGCCTGCATTCACATCAGCAAGGATGGGGGCATAAAAATCTGTGTTGTACCTCAGCGGAAATGGAAATGCAGACTCCTAAATGCCCAGGGAATTCTCAGCCATGCTGAAACCCGCAGTTCACTTTGTGCCTTCGTCTAATGAGGGTGAAGCCATGCAGAAGCTTTAAGGTGCCATCTGTGAAACCCAGACGTCCCACCCTGACATTGCATGAATGTAGCTGGACTCTTCAACCACACCAACCTGAAAGCAGTCTTATCACGGTTCCAACTGCGTGTCACTTTCACCACCAGAGAAAAACATGGACCGTACAATGCTGTCCCTCACCCCCACTAAGCCCGTTTGCAGGGAGATCAGGATGTAGATGAGTGGCGGAGTCATTTTTGTATGTCTCGGAGAACTTTTGACTTTGTATTGGAACTCATTGACCCACACCCGAGGCACAAGACAACAAACTGGCAACAGCCTCTGGAACCTATGTGTAGACTCACTGTTGAATGGTGGTGGTCTGTCACCCCATGTGACCATCGATCCATAAGTAGTATTTTGGGTGTTGGTATGGCCACTCTGCATGTATTGGTACGCCAAGTTGTTAGTACATTGAAGAGGGCCCTATTTAAACATTTTGGTTCATGACTTCAGGAGACCATGGACAGATTAACAGAACAGGGGTGTCTAATGTGTGCTGGTGCCATTAATGGCCCACAAATTCACATCAGAGCTCCTCCTGAGGACCCACTAGTTTACTACAATCGGAAAGGCTGGCACTCCATTGTTCTTCAGGCTGTTGTAGATCACAACTACTGGTAAGGATCATGCCCTGAGTTGCAATGAATGTATTTCATATGTCGATGTAAATACAGACTTTTTGTTGTTCCAGGTTCACAGATGTGTATGTGGGGTGGCCTGGTCACACTCATGATGATCCAGGTTTAGCCAACTCACCCATCTACGGAAAGACCAAGGATCAAGGTGGGTACCTCTTCCTATGTGATGCAAGTTTATATACCCCACTGTACAGTCATTTATATGTGGATCAGTCACAATGACAGTGAAATGTTTATATGTTTAAACTCAATGAATGGCTGAGTTTACTTCACATGAGATTCATGACAAGTCAAAGGGTCAGGTTCAATCCTGTTAATGTAAAACAGCCACTAGAAAACACTAGTAAACTGATTGTTCGTGATCTCAGATGTTGCATAAAGTACTTATGCATCTACTTTGCTCTGCCCACAGAAACCCAGAACTGTTAATGGAGTGGAAATCCCTATGCCTCTAATCAGAGACCCAGCTTCCCCCCTCAGGAAGTGTTTCACTGACCACCACGTACTCGATCAACAGCAGCGTAGCTACAACTTCCATTTAAGCTCAACAAGGATGATGGTAAAAAAAATGCTTTTGGACGTCTCAAAGGGCACTGGAGGAGCCTGGCCAAGTGACTTGATATTTGTATCACTTTTGCATCAGATGAGTGTTGCTGCCTATTGTGTTCTACACAATATATGTGAGATCAACAAGGAACACTGATCTACCCAATCTCTCTGAGGAGCCTGATCAGGGTGCACAATAACAGTCACCAGGCGGGCAATGATGTCCCTTCTGTGAGCAGTTCAAGTTGGTAATGACAGCTTTTGGTAAATGTCCACTGCCCTTGTCAGTGAATTGTAGTGAACAGGAGATGTTCAACGAAAACAAAAAGATTGAATTCAACCGCGTGTGGACATCACTGTGTACATCAACCAATCCCCAATAACCATGTGCAAAAGTCAGGTGGTTCCAGCAGCTGCAGGAAGGGGGAGGTGGAAATGCCCCGTCTGAGTACGGCATGAAGTCATTGTGCTGCGGTGGGGAGATTAATCCCGGCCATGGGGAGCAGGAAGGGAGTTTGTCCCAGGGCAGCGGGAGCCTGGGGCTGTCGTGCAGGAGATGCCATGAGAGTCATCACCTCCCGTAGGGAGAATTGGTTCTGCAATTCTTGTGGGGCCTTGAAACATCTCTCCTCACCGCTCACCTCTACCGGCCTCCGCACTCCCATCCCCGCCTCCTCAGCTGCACCTCACGGGCCCTCTGCACCCCCTCTCCACGGCCTCTCGGTCCACACACGTTTCCACATCGCCTGGGCTTTGGTCGGCCTCTGGGGGGGGGAGGGGACAGGGACGTCTCGGACAGGTCAGGGACGCGGAGGGGACACGGTGACGCCAAGGAGGAGGCAGGGACACAGCGACGTAATTGGTGCGGGTTCTCACCGGTGGTTTCCACCACCACCTACTGGCCGGCTGCGGAATGTGCAGCACAGGCTGAGGATTCATTTGGTTGGCCAGTTGGGATCACGTGTCAGTGCCGCCATGTTGGGTCCCTTCAGCGCTGTGCGTGTGAGGAAGGTTTTGATTGTAAGTTGGTTTCTTTTGTGAAGTTTCGTCTCTATTTCACCCATTGGTCTGCATCAGCGATGGGAGCAGCTGGTATTATTTGCAGCTGATCATCTGTGTGGTTCTGGCGGGGTTTGTGGTCTCTGAGCCACATGGTCCCCATTGGAGCAGCCTCATGGGTTTCTGTCCCCGTTCCCAACACCGAGAAACGGCCCGGGGGCTCAGGACAGGGGTTTACAGGGAATCCGGCCCCTCTACTCTCCCCTCTTTGCTGCATAATATTCACTGTGTAAGGTTTGTGGGTGAGGACAGGATCTCACTAAGAATGGGGACAAGGATCACTGCCTGGAGTTGTCCACAGATCGCCTCCTGCACAAAGGAGATTTTCGAAGGTCAGTTTAAAATGGGCTCGGGAAGAGAAAAGGGGAGACTGCATTTGTGGGCTACCACACTTTATTGTTCTGTAGCTTGGAAGCTGATATGGAGCTCCCTATTGGTGGAGTTCTGAGATAATGTTTAGGAATAGCTGTTTGTACTTAAAGGGAGCAGTCCCTTAGAATGTTCCAGAAACTAGAGAAATAAATTATAAATTATGTGATTTCGTAAGCCACAATTTGCTCCTTTGAAATACGTTAGCAGCTTGTGGCTGTTTTCATGCTGTAACAGGCATCTCACACTTTGCAAAGACTCTAAAAGTTTGTTTGTGCAGGTTTATTTATATTTGTTTTGGAGCAACCCAAGTCCAATTTAAGATATGGCACACTTGGCAGGATCCCAAGAAAGAATCACGGATCAAGTTCAGGTTGAATAAATGGCTGAGCCAGTGATGGAGAAAGATAGGGCCCCAAAGGCAAATTTAACTTGATCTCCCACCATCAATTCCCTGGTGGTACATTTTCCACCTCCCCCCTCCCTCCACCACCTCCCCCCTCCCTCCACCACCTCCCCCCTCCCTCCACCACCTCCCCCCTCCCTCCACCACCTCCCCCCTCCCTCCACCACCTCCCCCCTCCCTCCACCACCTCCCCCCTCCCTCCACCACCTCCCCCCTCCCTCCACCACCTCCCCCCTCCCTCCACCACCTCCCCCCTCCCTCCACCACCTCCCCCCTCCCTCCACCACCTCCCCCCTCCCTCCACCACCTCCCCCCTCCCTCCACCACCTCCCCCCTCCCTCCACCACCTCCCCCCTCCCTCCACCACCTCCCCCCTCCCTCCACCACCTCCCCCCTCCCTCCACCACCTCCCCCCTCCCTCCACCACCTCCCCCCTCCCTCCACCACCTCCCCCCTCCCTCCACCACCTCCCCCCTCCCTCCACCACCTCCCCCCTCCCTCCACCACCTCCCCCCTCCCTCCACCACCTCCCCCCTCCCTCCACCACCTCCCCCCTCCCTCCACCACCTCCCCCCTCCCTCCACCACCTCCCCCCTCCCTCCACCACCTCCCCCCTCCCTCCACCACCTCCCCCAGAGGTTGACTGGAATGCCTTGATAGAATCCACAAAAGGACCTGCAGGAAGGAATTTTGATTTCTTAGTTGGTTTTAATTGGGCAGCATGTTTGGATACTCAGTCAATTGAATTGAACTCATTCTATTTGGGAATTGAGCAGTGAGCTGCTTGACTTATCAGTGGGAAGGCTGGTTGAACGAAGTCTATTGGGGAGTGGAGAATTGGCCAGCTAGTCAGGGGACTCTGTTTATTGGTGGGTGGGGAATTGGACAGCGAATCAGGGGCCTCAATATTGGGGGGGTAGGGAATTGGACAGTGAGTCAGGGGGATTCAGTATTTGGTGGGGGGTGGGGAATTGGACAGCAAGTCAGGGGATTCAATCTATTGGGGGGGGTGAGGGATTGCACAATAAGTCAGGGGATTCAGTCTTGGGGGTGGGGAATTTAACAGTGAATCAAGGATTCAGTCTATTGGGGGAATTGGACTGAGGATGGTCTATTCAGAGTGGGGATGATGGGCCAGTGAGTTGATAATGTTTGGTGTGGTGCAGTTATTAAAGAGAAGGTACACATCTGGGTTTGGTAAAGTTAACGAGGAAGCCTGGAGAATCCAGAGAAATTGTGTGACGAGGGTACAGAGACTCAGATAAGATACTGGTGTTGTTTGAGGGAAGGGGTTTGGAACAGACTCGTGATAATTGAATTGCCCGATCTCCACGATGTCTCCGTGGTTTTCCCTGCTGTATCTCTTCTGCTTTCCCTGCATTGGCAGCTTCTGTATCTCTTGGTTCTTCTTCATTTTCTCTGTACCTTCACAAAGGGGGAGAGAAAACCTTCCTCCATCTGCTTCCCCCTGTGTGACCGACTTAACCCTCTGTGTGGACGGCAGTGCTTTTATTGGTGATGCTGGTCCGCGATGCTTTGTGCTGTTTCTGATTCTGAATGTCCTGAAAGTGCTTTTTTTCTCTTCACCGTGATCTGCTCAAAAAGTGGAACTTTTTGCACTCACCATTGCGTGTATTTAAGTGCCTGTTATTCTGTTGAAATTTATACTGATTCTCCTATTAATTGCGTCCCTTTTGTCAAAATCTGTTAAAAGCTCTGCAGCTCATAATTCAGATATTGGATTCCAGAATTTATGGGGGTCATTTATGTCTCACTACCTTTTCTGAATAATTTAACTCATTGTAATTAAGTTGTCTGACTTGTATCTTTTCCACATTCTTTATATTATTTACCTTTTTCTTTTAACACCAGTCGTATATCGCATCTGATTCGATCAGGGGTTTCAGCTTTATGGATATGATTTACAATTTATGTATGTCCATATCATCTTGAACTATACCTTTTTTGTTTGGATACTTTTTATTAAAATATATTTTTTTAAACTGTGCCACTCCCTACCAAACTGGCTAAGAATAGGTACATGTACCCACAATGCCCCTTTACAAAACCATTAAAAGTTTGTTTATGCAGCTGTATTGGTTTTGGAGCAACCTCTGGTCCACCTTCAACAAAACTGTCACAGAACAGTGGCACAGACAGTGGTCGGGGCATTTTAAAGGACATTCAGGCAGCAAGATGCTGTTGGGTCTGGAGATAATGTCACACAGAATGTGCTTCAAAAGGCCAGAATGAGGCCAAAATCTTCCGATCCCAGCCATTTTTATTCAATATCAACCAAGGTACAGGTCAGTCAAGGTCCATCTGTACCAACCAACCCAGCAAGTACAAAGGGGAAGTAACCCGGGAGATCTGAGGCAGTTTAGATGAAAAATCCAATGATCAGGTGCAGTGGGCTGACCAGGATTAGATAAATACGCAAAGCTGGAGCTGCAGGTGGGGCAGGGGCACAGCCTAACTGGTAAGAGGTCCCAGGTGAATACAGGTGAGAGGGGAGAAGAGAAAGAACCTGAGAAGTGACAGGGGTGATGGCAGAGGGATTCCCTCTGACTGGAGAAGGCAGGGAAGGGGGTGGGGCTCTGCAGGATAGGAGACATGTATGAGGGAAGGGGTTAAGAGGATTGGGAATTAAATAGGATATCAGGTAATAAGGAAGGACGAGCAGAAAGGTAAAGGACGTTGAGCAGCACTCTTAGTTAAGGATGAGATCAGGGCCTTAGTGAGAGATGATTAAGATCTGAGGAGCAAAATGTTGAGTCCGTTTGGGTAGAGATTAGGAACAGTGAAGGGTACTGAAAGAAATGGCAGAAGTTACAGTTGAGGCTTTGGATATAATATTTCAAAATTCTCAGGATCCTGGGTAGGCCCCAGTGGATTGGAAGATGGCAAATGTAATACCACTGTTCAAAAAAGGATGTAGGCAAAAGGCAAGAAATTCGAGGCCAGTTCATTGAACATCTGTAGTTGGGGAAAATGCTGAAGAAATAGAGGTATCTGGAGGGAAATGGATCCATCAGGCAGAAGCAGCATGGACTTAGCAAAGGCAGGTCCTGTTCAACAAATTTACTGGAGTTCTTTGAGGATTTAACGAGTGTGGTAGATACAGGGGAGCAGATGGACATTTACCTGGGTTTTCGGAAGGGTTCGTTAAGGTGCTACATAAAAGCCTTGTACAGAAAATAATGATGCACAGAGTTGGGGGAGATGTATCAGTGTGGATTGAGGATTGGTTAACCAATAGAAAGCAGAGAGTTGGGGTGCAGGGTTGTTTCTCTAGTTGGCAATCGGTAGTGAGCAGGGTGCAGTCTGTGCTGGGGCCACAACTGTTCACATAAACCATCTGGAAGAGGCAACAGTGTAAAGTATCCAAGTTTGGTGATGACACTAAATTGAGTGGAGAAGCAAATCAAGGAGAGGAATGGAACATATGCAGAGAGATTAAAATGAGGGGGCAAGGGTCCGGCAGACGTTATCTCCAGCAGACAGTGTTACCAAATATGAGGTTCTCCTCTTTGGAAGGAAGAGCAGAAGATCAGAGTATTATTTACCGATAAATGGTAAGCGATTGCAGCATGCTGGTGTGTAGAAGGGCTTAGGAGAGCTTGGCCATGAATCGCAAAAGGCTGATTTGCAGGTGCAGCAGGATATCGCAAAGGCAAATGGGATGTTGGCCTTCATTGCTGGAGGGATTGAATTTACAAACAGGGAGGTTCTGTTGCAACTCTACAGGGTACTGGTGAGACTGTATCTGGAGCACTGAGTGTATTTCTGGTCTCCTTCCTTGAGGAAGAATATCCTGGCTTTGAGGCAGTGCAGAGGAGTTTCACCACATTGATTCCAGGGGTGAAGGGGTTGGCCACTGAGGAGAGAGTGAATCATTTGCTTGTACTTGCTGGAATTTAGAAGAATGAGAGGGGATCTCACAGAAACATAAAATTATGAAAGGCAGAGATAAGAATGAGATCCGCAAGTTGTTTCCATTGGTGGGGTAGACCAGAACTAGGGAACATTGCCTCAGGATTCAGGGTATTAGTTTCAGGACAGAGATGAGGAGGAAATGTTTTTCCCAGAGGGTGGAGAACCTGTCGAATTTGCTGCCCATTGAAGCAGTGGAGGAAACCCCAGTAAATATATTAAAGACAGAGTTGGATAGATTTCTGCATAGTAAGGGAATTGAAGGATGTGGGGAAAAGGCAGGTAGGTGGAGATGAGCCTGTTATTAGGTCAGCGATGATCACATTGGTTGGCACAGCAGGCTCGACGGGCCGGATGGCCTACAGCTCATATTTCTTGTGTTAACTGAAATTGGAAATCAATGTTCATGCTATCAGTTGGAGACTGCGAAGACGGAATACAAGGTGTTGCTCCTCCAGGTTGAAGGTGGCATCGACGATAGGGGTCCAGATTGTTGTCCCAATGAAGATTTATTTGCAGTTCCAGGTCTCTGTGGTCTGGCTGATAAAATTTTTCTAAAAGAATTAACAACTTGATTAAAGCCAAGAGTCCTCAACACTATAATGATAGAAAATTCCAGAAATCTGTGGGAACCTTTCTTTGAGTTGCACAGTTTGAAATCGAGCCAAAGGACTGGCCAGACACTTGCGTCCTTGAAAAAGATAAGCCACAGCTCTGGTAGCAGAATTGACAGGACGTTATTGTAAACGTAAACATTGTGATAAGAAAGTTTGTTTGCGAAACCACAGAGACAATTCTGCCAGCAGCAACTCTCTTAAAGGGACCAAGTAAGATACAAAATTCGTTTACAGTTCCCAGGAACAAGGAGAAGCAAGGGCAGAAGGCAGGTTGCAGTGTGAAGAACCCAACTTGTTTAAAAAGGAATCTCGTCGGGTAAAGACCTCGAGCAAACAGATTCTTCTCAAAGAACTTTTTTTTTTAACTTTATTTAAAATTTTATGACATGAATAAAATAAAAATTACACTTAAAGAAATAATAAAAAATAAGATAATAAAAATTAGAATACTACATCATTAAACTACACAAATTAACTCCCCCAATAATTATAACACAACATTAATCGTCTAATTTAAAATTAGTCCAACCCTCCCCCCAAAATAAAGAGTGAAGAATTAATTAACAATGTTGTAAATAAAATAGAAAAAACCCCTTACAAAAAAAAGGATAAAACTTAACAACAAAAAAAATTACTAACAAAAAAGAATATCAATACTAAAATAATACCCTTAAACATATATTTAAATCAAACATAATACATGTATTTAACAAATGAAATCCACTTTAAAACTAAGTTCAAATATTAAAATCATATATCAACCACATGTGGTTGATATACAAAAAATCATAATTAATAATACATAAATACAGAATTTCCATTAATACCAAGTTTCCTTTATAATTCATCGAGAGAACAAAAACAACCCTTAGAAAAACAATCAGATAAACTTTTTATTCCTTTCCCCTCCCCTTATAGAAAAAAAAGAAAAAAAGTTCAAACTCTTATAAAATTCTCCATATTCTTCATTTATAACATCTTCAAAATTCTCTATCGAAATTAACTTAATTTTATTAAACTCTTCTCCCTCAATGTATTTGTACTTGATTTTCTTTTTTCTTCTTATCTCCTTTCCCCTCATCTTCATCTAATTCAACATCCTCAATTTTTGACTTATTATCTTCTGTGACATCATCCTCTTAAAAAAGAGAGAGTAAAAAGAGAAAAAAAAACTCCAAAAAAAGAGAAAAAAAAACTCCTAATTCCCTCTCAATTACAATCAGAAAAGGAGTTTTAAAAAAATTATTTATTTTTTAAAAAATTTAAAAAAACCTTCACTTCTTAACCCAAAAATTAAAAAGAAAAAAAAACAGGTCGGAGGTCACGACTACCTCCTCCTGTTTAAACCGCCCAAAGCGGTAACTCCCCCAAAATATTGGGTGTGAGATAACTCACAGGTAGCTGATGACTTCTGGAAACTAGTGCCCATCCAGTTCCCTCTCCCAACTCCCACTTCATTAAACTATCATCATTATTTAAACTATTTAAACTCTTCTCAAAAAAAAAAGATAAAAGATTTATTTTTTTAAATCAACGTTACCACTTCTGTCACCATTTAAAAATCTGGATCCCACCTTACATCTCTACTCTCTTTGGAGACCTTAAAGGACTACATCATTCCTGAAACTGCATGATTGGTAGAGACTGAGCAAAGTCCATAACCTCTTTAGGATTGTCAAAGAACTTTGGCTGATTTCCATCCTGAAAAATCTTCAGTACCGCAGAATACCTGAATGTTGCCTTATGTCTTTTTTTCCACAACCGTTCTTTCACAGAATTAAATTCGCGTCATTGAAACATTATTTCTTGACTCAAATCTTGATAGAAGAAAACAGGATTATTCTGAACCATCAAACTATTTTGCTGGGCATTTCTAATAGCCGTTCGTAAAATTGTCTCTCTGTCACAATAGTTTAAACAACGGATCAGAATAGGTCTTGGATTCTGGAAAGGTTTTCTTCTTAAAACTCTATGACCACGTTCCAGTATTAAACCTTCAGGGAATTTATCCTGTCCTAACACTCGTGGAATCCATCCAGTAAAAAATTTTCTTGGATCTGGTCCTTCTATGCCTTCTGGCAAACCAACAATTTTCACATTGTTCCGTCTAGATTGATTCTCCAAATAATCAACCTTTTTTGCTAAATTTTTATTTTGGATCTGCAATGTTTCAATTATTCTATTTTTATCTTGCAGTTGATCCTATACATCGACTAAACCTTGATCACACATTTCAAATCTTTCAATGGTTTCAAGCTTAAAAGCTCCATTAATGGCTTCCGCCATTGCATTAATCTTGGAAATAAACGGGTTCACAAAATTAGCTAAGTGACTCAATACAGAATATATCTTATCTTCAATATCCTTAACAAACATTTCAACAGAAGTAGATTCAGGCATAATGGGGTCTTGCTGTTCCTTAGAGACCACGGGATCTTCTGTTTCTTCCCTTAATTTAGTATCTTTTCTAGCAGTTTGACTTTGTATAAAAATCCCTCTCAAAGTCCCCCCAGCAATGCCAGGAGACTGAAGATCAGGGTTATCTTTAATCCAAATATCTTTAATCATCTTCACTGAATCGATGTCTGGAAAAACCGTTGTAATTGAAGATGCATTTTGCAGCGCCACCACTGTAGCAGTCAAATTGCAGCTCTTTAACTCTCCAGCTGGTGGCGCCCCAGCTGATTCAACTGTCAAAGTCTCAGTAACAGCACTCACAGTGGCCGTTGTGTGAAATACTGGCACCCGGCCAGCTCTTTGTTCTGAAAGCTGCTGAGTGCGACCTTCAAAGAGCCTTACCGGTATCAAACAGAGTTTCAATGCCGAATTCTGTACGTCTTCTTCTGGATCCATTCTACGCTGAGTCCTGGCTTCTTGTAAATAAGTAGGCTCAGACAATTTCGGAAAATGTAGTTTTTTAACAGTCTGTTGATGTTTTCTTTTACCTTTTTTTTTGCATATAAACCACTAGGCACTAATCCAGCACCTCTTATTATTTATAAACTTTTAAAAGAACTTTAACGGGCACTTAAAGACAAAATAAATCAGAGTCAGGAGAGGTCTGGAAGGCACGTCTGTTCCCTACGCCATCTTGCCATGCCCCCTCTCAAAGAACTGTTTGATTGTGAGTTGAGCCAGTAAGGTGGACCAACAACACTTTGCAGGAGATTGGAGCCAGTAGCTAAAGAAGAAGTGGTTTCAACTAGCA
Source organism: Narcine bancroftii (assembly GCF_036971445.1). Lineage (NCBI taxonomy): Eukaryota > Metazoa > Chordata > Chondrichthyes > Torpediniformes > Narcinidae > Narcine > Narcine bancroftii. The sequence continues at coordinate 208,663,032 of NC_091472.1, read as the reverse complement.
AGCAAGCCTCATTCACTGGCTTAAACGTTAGTGGAACTGGACCAGATGAATGTATGTTGCAAAGCCCCACTGGTGCTGTACCAAGCGAAATGCAGAAGATAGAGACTCAATCAGCAGTATCTGAAAGTTCAGATGTGAATCCTGATTATATCATTTCCCAGGTTATGTGCAGGAAGATCTTCAAAGTCTTCGAAGGCAAGTACTGCTTTGTGTGCTTCATGCATATCAGCTCTGCATGCAAAGGCACAAACAGGCCTGGCTACTGTCCGTTCACAACAGTGGTGGGAGAAAAGATGTGCTTTAGAGGATAGGGAGGTTCAAATCAAGAATCAGCAACTGAGGCAGGAAGCTGAAATCAATAAAGAGCAACTTAAAAGGTTACAAATGGCTAGTGAAGAACAAAATAGATAATTGAATAGAGAAAAGTAAAGACTAGAGCTTGAGGAACGACGTGCTATGAAAATGGCCAAAGTGAAAGCATTAGCTCAGGCTTCTGCAAGATCTGTTTCTCAAAGTGACAAACCCAAAGGGCTAGCACCCATCCTTCCAGCAGAGCCATGGGTAACGCAGCCACCAGAAAATAATATAGGGCCCACATAGACAAGATAATTTCTTGGTGGCCAATAAAATCAGAGGACACAAAGGCTTTACAACAGTGGTTCTCAACTTTTTTATTTCCACCATAACACTTTCCCTATGCCATTGGTGCTCTGTGATTAGTAAGGGATTGCTTAAGGTGGTATGTGAGTGGGAAGGGAAGGTTGAGAACCACTGTTCTAGACCCAATTGTAACTTAAATACTTTGCTTGAGAAAAATTGTCATTGGTCCATTTCCTTTGGAGTTCTGAGACCGTGCACATAAAGAGTCAATTAGGTATGATTAAAACAGTGTTTTTCAAACTTTTTCTTTCCACCCACATACCACCTTAAGCAATCCCTTAGTAGTCCCAGAGCACTGATGGCAAAGGCTCCTAGAACGCTTCCACCAACGTTGTCTCCGCTCCATCCTCAACATCCATTGGAGCGCTTTCATCCCTAACGTCGAAGTTCTCGAGATGGCAGAGGTCGACAGCATCGAGTCCACGCTGCTGAAGATCCAGCTGCGCTGGGTGGGTCACGTCTCCAGAATGGAGGACCATCGCCTTCCCAAGATCGTGTTATATGGCAAGCTCTCCACTGGCCACCGTGACAGAGGTGCACCAAAGAAAAGGTACAAGGACTGCCTAAAGAAATCTCTTGGTGCCTGCCACATTGACCACCGCCAGTGGGCTGATATCGCCTCAAACCGTGCATCTTGGCGCCTCACAGTTTGGCAGGCAGCAACCTCCTTTGAAGAAGACCGCAGAGCCCACCTCACTGACAAAAGGCAAAGGAGGAAAAACCCAACACCCAACCCCAACCAACCAATTTTCCCCTGCAGCCGCTGCAACCGTGTCTGCCTGTCCCGCATCGGACTGGTCAGCCACAAACGAGCCTGCAGCTGACGTGGACTTTTACCCCCTCCATAAATCTTTGTCCGCGAAGCCAAGCCAAAGAAAGAAGAGTAGTCCCAGAGCACTGATGGCAAAGGGAATACTTAAATTGGTATATGTGAGTAGAAAGAAAAAGGTTGAGAACCACTGTTGTAAAGCCTTTCTTGCCCACCAAGAAAGAATGTGGGCCCTGGAGATTTTATGTTTATTGCCATAATGATGTTGCAATAATTCTTTTGTCCTTTTAAAACCTTGTTCTAGATTCATACAGACATATGCATTCTTTCTGAGAGGATATTGTAACACAATGGGAAGTAGTATAGCAAGAGCTGAATTTGCTTGCTAATTTGTAAATTATTATAAACAAGTTGCCTTATAAGCTGAAGGATTTATGGAGAATGAAAGTTGCAGAGTTTAAGATGCTTCCCGGAAGGGGCACCACTTTTGAGGATTTTGTACAATTTTTTAATGGCACGTGCCTGTTAACACTACCAGTACTTTGAAATATTAAATATACTTCAATAGCTCCTAAAGATGTAAAGAAGTCATTGAGTTACAGAGTCCAGAGGACCCCAAAAACCAGCAGCAATAGATATTCACCACAACACGGGGTCACTTAAACAAAAGTAGTTTTTAATTATACGTGAACAAGAAAACAGAATTAAACATTAACATTACTTAACAGAATTAAACTTTAACATTACTTAACCTATTTAACCTATTTAAATCCACCAATACTAACCGCAGGTGTGTGTAGAAAAGTTCTTTGGATCACAGTCTAATCTCACTGGTTGCAGTCAATTCTTGTACTGTGCACAGAAGTTAGCATTAACAAAGTTCACCAGTCTTTGGTGCTTAACAGGCAAATGGTTACCACTCAGGAGGGTTCTTGCTGGTTTTCAGAGAGAGATTCCTTTTCCAGGACATCCGCAACTGATTCTTTCTCAATCAGTCTTGCTGACGAAACTTCTTTCTTTCAGACCGTCAATCTCCTCCTTTGACCAGGCAGCTTTCCAATGTTTGCCAGCTTGTCCTTCTGGAACTGATTTCTGTCTCCTCTCTCTCTGTTTCACACCCTCTCACTCTGAGAGCAAAACTGTTCTCTGCCTGCAAACATCACATGCTCTCCCAGGCAAGCTGCTGTCGATACTTTGTTCTGCAAATATTCTGTTTTTTAAAATATGTGTGTGCAAACTGCTCTAACAATTTTTCCCAAACTACCTCTAAATACTCTCTCACAATTGTCTCCACAGAAACCAAAGGGAAATACCTTTGTTATTGTTGTGTCAGATACAAGCATAGGAAAGAAAGAACAAGGAAACAAAGGAGAAGGTAAATCAGATTGTTGGAGGAAAACTGTTTGTATTGCAAAGGTAAGCATGCTTTAGAAAGATGTTCATGCTTAGAGAAAAAGTCACATGATGAGAAATTAACTTTGTTAAAGAAGAATGGAATCTGTTTTGGCTGCTTGTGTAAAGGACACATCAGCAAAAATTGTAATAAGGGACTCAATTGTGATATATGCAGTTTAAAGCATCCAAAGTTATGGCATACTCAACAAAGTAAGGTTGAGAAAGAAGTCAAACAATCTGAATTCAAGACTAACAAGACAGTCAGAGAGAATGCTTCAGCTTCGGTTCAAACTAACAGTCTTACTGGGGCCAATGACAGAGCCCTATCAATAGTTCCTGTGCAGATTGAAGCTAAAAAGGGGAGCTTCATACTGAAGACCTATGCATTTCTTGATCCAGGAAGTATTGCATTATTTTGTACTATTGAATTAATGAATAAAGTTTATCTTCTTGAAAAAAACCCCAGATCTTATTGAAAACAATGAATGATGACAGGAACATTGAAACTAATATAGTTTCAGATTTAGAGATTGCTCGATTGAATAGCAATGAATTTTGTGATCTTCCAAGTGTATATACTCAGAAGTCTATGCCTGTAAATAAGGAGAATATTCCATAACAGGATGATATCAGCCAGTGGGCTCATCTAAAAGATGTTTGCTTACCCAAGATTGATGCCAATGTTGAGATTAGATGTACCAAAAGCTCTCAAACTTCTAGAAGTAATGAATCAAAATGACGAGCTTTAAGCTGTGAGAACATTGCTGGGATGGACAATTAATGCACCTTTAGGAGGAAAAATTAATAAATGATCAGGAGTTGTTGAACGTGAATGTCAACCAAATTTCAGAAATCACCGCTAATAATTTCTATGATTGTCATACTTCACTTATTTCAGAAAAAGAAGCAATAGATCTTTATCAAGAATTAAAAGAGATCTGTAATAAAGGAGGTTTCTTCCATACGAATTGGATTAGAAACAGTCGAGATGTGTTGGCTGTTATTCCTGAGGCAGAAAGAGCAAAGGAGATAAAACATCTTGACTTGGATTGTGACGTTCTACCTGTTGAAAGAATTCTAGGGGTGCAATCTGATGTTTTCAAATTCAAAATTGTTTTGAAAAACAGACTTTAACAAGAAGAGGTTTTCTTTCAATACGTTCAATATACGATCCTTTGGGAATATTGGCACCGTAGTATTAATAGCCAAGAAAATTCTGCAAGAATTGTACAGAAGAAAATTTGGATGGGATGAAACTGTACCAGAATCCATCACACAAGATTGGTTAAATTGGATTGAGAGTCTTTAAATGTTAGAAAATTTTGGAGCCAAATCGTGCGTGTCCAGTCTACAATTTCTTTTGTGATCTCAAGAAGAGTGGCCTCAAAATCCGCAAGAGTTAAAAGAAATTTCAATGAAGGATCATGGAATCGAAAACACTAATGTAAATACTATTCAAATATCCAATGAAAATGATGCAATCACTCAATTAATTTGCTATCATTCTTCATAGCTTCGTTTGAAAAAGGCAGTAGCGTGTATATTTACGATGTAAAAGGATAGTTTTTAACCTATCAAGAAAAAGAATCTGAAGACTTGAGAGAGCTGTTACTTAACAGTTGATAAGTTGGTGAATGCTGAATTGGAGATAATTAGTTTCTGTCAGAAAAATGCGTTTGATAACGAGATAACAAAATTGAAGAAGAATCTGAATGTAACTAAAACAAGTCGGATTTACAAGCTAAATCCTATTCTTGTAAATGATGTATTGAGAGTAGGAGAAAGATTGGAAAAAGCAATAATGCCAGAAAAAGTGAAACATCACAGTTATATTAGCTAAGGAATTTCATATTTCTGATTTGATTGTATGACATATACATGAGAAAACAGGTCAGTTTCAAAAAGAAGATATTTATGCAAGATGCAGATGGAAATAAGATGGATTAAATAATATCTCATTATTACAAGAACAAGAAAAATGGTCTAAAGCTACACAATTTTGTATGTTTCTTTGGCTTGGCTTCGCGGACGAAGATTTATGGAGGGGGTAAAAGTCCACGTCAGCTGCAGGCTCGTTTGTGGCTGACCAGTCCGATGCGGGACAGGCAGACACGGTTGCAGCGGCTGCAGCGGAAAATTGGTTGGTTGGGGTTGGGTGTTGGGTTTTTCCTCCTTTGCCTTTTGTCAGTGAGGTGGGCTCTGCGGTCTTCTTCAAAGGAGGTTGCTGCCCGCCAAATTGTGAGGCGCCAAGATGCACAGTTTGAGGCGATATCAGCCCACTGGCGGTGGTCAATGTGGCAGGCACCAAGAGATTTCTTTAGGCAGTCCTTGTACCTTTTCTTTGGTGCACCTCTGTCACGGTGGCCAGTGAAGAGCTTGCCATATAACACGATCTTGGGAAGGCGATGGTCCTCCATTCTGGAGACGTGACCCATCCAGCGCAGCTGGATCTTCAGCAGCGTGGACTCGATGCTGTCGACCTCTGCCATCTCGAGTACTTCGACGTTAGGGATGAAAGCGCTCCAATGGATGTTGAGGATGGAGCGGAGACAACGCTGGTGGAAGCGTTCTAGGAGCCGTAGGTGATGCCGGTAGAGGACCCATGATTCGGAGCCGAACAGGAGTGTGGGTATGACAATGGCTCTGTATATGCTTATCTTTGTGAGGTTTTTCAAGAACAAGAAAAATGGTCTAAAGCTACACACTTTTGTATGTAGAGATATTGTAATTATCATGGACGATTCTTCACCAAGACATTCTTGGATGCTGGAGAAAATTGTATGTATAGTTCTAAACAAGAAAGGATTTGTTTGGCAAGTGCAGATTAAAACCAAGACTGGTTATTTAAATAGACCTATTACTAAAATCCCTCTTTTACAGGATGCTGAAAGTTTAGATTTCTAATCTTATAGATGTATTATTTTGTGCATCTGTAATAGTAATTATTATATATTAGCCATTGATGTCTTATAATAATTAGGGGCCAGAATGTAAAGGTTTCATCTTAGTTAATTTTAAGCCTATCTCTTTAAAAGAACTATTGTTTGTAATGTTTTCATAGTGACTATGATGTAATATGTCATAATTTCTGCCCAGGCTAAGTGCTTGCCTCCTCATTCTACAAGATGTGAAGGAAGCGTGAGCATGAGAAATTTTTCTTTGAATTTTTGTGTCTATTTAAAATTTTGTATCTTTATATACCTTTGGTATATCTCTGTATCATACAGTAAATGCTTTGTTATTCATCATTTTAAAAGTTTTAATACGAAGCTATGCAAAATGTTTACCCATTCTCTTTTTCTTCTTTGGCTTGGCTTCGCGGACGAAGATTTATGGAGGGGGTAAAAAGTCCACGTCAGCTGCAGGCTCGTTTGTGGCTGACCAGTCCGATGCGGGACAGGCAGACACGATTGCAGCGGTTGCAAGGGAAAATTGGTTGGTTGGTGTTGGGTTTTTCCTCCTTTGCCTTTTGTCAGTGAGGTGGGCTCTGCGGTCTTCTTCAAAGGAGGCTGCTGCCCGCCAAACTGTGAGGCGCCAAGATGCACGGTTTGAGGCGTTATCAGCCCACTGGCGGTGGTCAATGTGGCAGGCACCAAGAGATTTCTTTAGGCAGTCCTTGTACCTTTTCTTTGGTGCACCTCTGTCACGGTGGCCAGTGGAGAGCTCGCCATATAATACGATCTTGGGAAGGCGATGGTCCTCCATTCTGGAGACGTGACCCATCCAGCGCAGCTGGATCTTCAGCAGCGTGGACTCGATGCTGTCGACCTCTGCCATCTCGAGTACTTCGACGTTAGGGGTGTAAGCGCTCCAATGGATGTTGAGGATGGAGCGGAGACAACGCTGGTGGAAGCGTTCTAGGAGCCGTAGGTGGTGCCGGTAGAGGACCCATGATTCGGAGCCGAACAGGAGTGTGGGTATGACAACGGCTCTGTATACGCTTATCTTTGTGAGGTTTTTCAGTTGGTTGTTTTTCCAGACTCTTTTGTGAAGTCTTCCAAAGGCGCTATTTGCCTTGGCGAGTCTGTTGTCTATCTCATTGTCGATCCTTGCATCTGATGAAATGGTGCAGCCGAGATAGGTAAACTGGTTGACCGTTTTGAGTTTTGTGTGCCCGATGGAGATGTGGGGGGGCTGGTAGTCATGGTGGGGAGCTGGCTGATGGAGGACCTCAGTTTTCTTCAGGCTGACTTCCAGGCCAAACATTTTGGCAGTTTCCGCAAAGCAGGACGTCAAGCGCTGAAGAGCTGGCTCTGAATGGGCAACTAAAGCGGCATCATCTGCAAAGAGTAGTTCTATCAACGAATTAAAACTACATAAAGTGTCAGCCACAGTTTGATTTGTTGGATTAAAGAGATCTAAATTGGGGTATGCTTTGAAAGATGGTACTTGGAAATTAGGATATATTAGAATAAGTAAGGAAAGTCGTCTATACTGCACTTTCTGCTTTGACTCTCTCCTAAGGCACCCCAAGGTTGTGGAAGTCAGTACCAGTCTGTGAAAGACACTGAAACAATGCTGCTTTTAACCTTTTACCTCTTCCCGAGACACTGAATTCCAACAAGCTTCTAAAGTTTTAATATTCAAAGGGTTTTATACATTATTATTTCATTCCTTCCTTTTATCATTTCACGATAACTACTAAAAGGACTGTGGACCATACTTGGATAGTATAGAAACAGCAAATCCACAAGCGGAAATAGGAGCATAAACTTTTTTTCTCCAGCCACTGGATCCATCCAGTAGCAAATCATTGTACAAAGGGATAGGTGTGATGCTCAGGCATTTTGTATCAATTTCTCATGAGTCTCTCTTTTTGCATGTAGTTCACCCATTTAATCATGTTATCAGGGCTGTTCGTATAGTAACCTTGACCTACAGGTCTCCCCAAGACCAGCCAGAATAATCAGGGTGCATTTGGTTTTGGATTGTCACTGTATGAATGGCGACTCTCTACTGCACCACCTTCCAAGCTGTTTGGAGCCTCTTAGCTGTTTCATTAGCCAGTTGTGAAATATAAAGTGTTCACAATCACTACTCTGGAGACAGTCTTGGAGAACAGGTTCAGCTTTTATTTCGAGTCTGCAGAGTTGGATGTCCCTGGTCTGTAGACACACTGGAGGTTCAGAATCATCACTCTTTTCTACAGTCCTGCGCTCAACATCACCCCACCTTCAAATCCGAATCCCAATACATTACAACATTCTCCTTTTTCCTTCCATCAATACAGGTATCACTCAGTTCTTCCCTCTTCATACATTGCATGTTATGTTAATTAGTTCATTCCCTCCTTAGGGCCGTCTAAGTTAATATTCATGTCTCTATTAACCAAGCACAGAATTAGCTATAGACTGACTACCTTGGGTCACTGTACCAGCCTGAATCAGATCCTTGCATCCTTGGGGCTCCTGATAAGAAGAGGCCTAATAGCTCTCATCTACATTCTTTGCATTCCATCCCTTTTCACAGAATGGTGAGAGTTTAGTGCGAGTTTAATCATCTTCAACCATACTTCACAATTTCTTCCTTTTCTCTTTGCCATGTATTTTTGATTAAACTGCATTATTGTTCACTTTTTGTTTCCTCAAATTGTTGTAACATAAGTTAAATTTGTCATTGTTCATCTGCCATGGGGTTTTTTAATACCATCTGCTAAGCTCCAGTAGCTAAGTAGATTAATCTGGTAGGATGGCCAATCCAATAAATAAATAAACCCACTATAATCATTAAACCATATATTGCAAGGTGCATTAACCATGGCCCCCAACCTCCCCATGTCCAATCACCCCATACACCTCCTTTTTGATATTTGTCTCCAAGAATTTTTAGTTTCAACATGCAAAATTATGATATGTATAAGTACAAATTGAGATAGTAAGCGTAAAAGTTTCATTATTGTAGTTTTCTTTTCTGCCCCTTTTTATTCCTCTTTCTATCCCTCTGCAGCTGGTGGTCCCTTTATTCTTGAAGCGTGTGTCCACCCCTTTTCCTTCTTTTGGACCGCTGTTTCTGTGGTCAACAGTACCAGATATGGTCCGTTCCACCGGGGCTGAAGCTTTTCCTCTTTCCATGATTTGATCAGGACCCAGTCACCAGCATTCACAAAGTGGATAAGGAAATCCAGAGGAGGGCTCTGTGCCAGCAGACCCTTAGCTTTTAAATCTGCAAGAGAACGAGAGACTGCCAGTAAATAGTTCCTTAAAAACACATCATTACTTTCAACCGTAGGTATTCCTTCTACCCGCCCCAAATGTGGGAGTCCAAATAACATCTCATAAGGGGATATTCTAATGTCTTGTCATGGGGCTGTCTGAATTCTGAGAAGAGTCGGCAACCCAGCTCTTTGGATGCCTTTCTCGTACCATTGAATCATGAAAATCTGCTCCATCTTAGTGATAACTCTCTTTGTCCTGAACCTGGTTACAAAATGGCTAATCAGGGAATTGGTGTATCTTCTGTACATGTGTTGAGGGAACCACATATCCCAATTAACAGGATCCCTTCCAATTAATCGTCAGCCACAGATATGCCTTGTGTCAAAACAAAATCTCATTGTATACAGAAAGAGTTTTACAGCAATTTTCTCCCTGCTTTGGTCTGGATATATAACTGGAGATCCCATCTAATAAAAGATGTCATGTTGTATCCTGCTGCCCTCCACATGTTTATATCCTTACCTTCACTTGTCTGTGATCAGTTCTGTCTCAAAATTCATTCTCTCACTTCCTATCTGGGGTAGGGCTTGGGTCTAGAGGGGATCCCTCCCGTTGAGTTGGTTAGAATGGGGAATAGATTCAAAACCTATAAACATCGTATCAACATATAAGTAAAACACATTTACAAAGGTATTATGCTTCTGTCTAAAATTCCTCTTTTCAGTTCAACTTGGTTCTGGTTTTCTGCCTGCTCTGGACCGTTTTATCCTCACCTGCTGCTGAGATATCAAACAACGCAACTTCACCACAGTGAAGTGCCGCTCCAGGCTCTCTACACTAATCATCAAGCTTGCAGTCGTCGTCTGGCGCAGCCGTTGTGTGGCGCAGCTGGATGACAAGTCTCAGACACCTCCTGTTACCCCTCCAACAGGACCCCACCAAAATTCCTCAAACTACCGTGTCACGCACCATCTCGGAACTCATCACTTCCAGTCACCTCCCTGGCACGACCTCCAGCCTCATTGTGACACAACCCCATACCTCCTACCCAAGATCCACAAACCCAATGGTCCCGGCAGACCCATTGTGTCCCCATCCCCCTGCCTCACTTAATTGGTCTCTACTGACCTCGACTCCATTTTTGTCCCCACTGGTCCAGTCCCTCCCCACCTCCATCCACGGCTCTTCACTCATCCTCCATCTCTTCAACAACTTCCAGTTCCCTGAACTCGACTGCCTCATCTTTACCATGGATATCCAATCACTATGCACTTCCATACCCAAGGACTCAAAGCCCATCGTTTCTCTTTTGACAACAGATGGTAACAGTCCCCCCTCCACTGTTACCCTTCTCCGGCTGGCAGAACTTGTCTTCTCTTTAGACTCATCCCACATTTCTAGGTCAAAGTGCAAGCCATGGGTCCATGTGTGGTCCCCAGTGATGTCGAGCCTTTTGTTGCGTCATGCACCCATTATGAGTTTGTCAACTTTATCGGCTTTAATGCCTCAAATTCATGTGACCCATCGGGATCTCGGTCTCCTGAGGAGACAAACGCTTGGCCCGGCGCGGGGATGGGGTCGGATCATTCTCCAACCCACTTGCCAGGGGATGGGGGAACTAATTGCAATCCTGGCAACTGGTGCGTGGGTGAAATGCCCAAGGACTTCTCAGGGGTCCCCATCTATGTACGTGATGAAGTCCGCAGGTTTCTCAGCATCCATAGGAGATAAAGGTATATAACGAATGTTTCAGGCTTGAGCCCTTCGTCCAGATACAGGTTCCTGGATTAACAGGCTGGGGAGAAGGGAAGAAAAGGCAGGGAGAAGAGTACAGACCCTCAGACAAATGGTGATCATTGACTATAGATGGCAGGACAGGAGAGAGAAATGGGGAGAATTGATTGGGGGATGGAATTTTTGGCTCTGATACCATGTGTCTACTTGTCCGTACTGATCCTCCTCACAGTTCAGGACACGTTGCTGGCCGTAGTTCCGGAGTGTGTCATCCTAGAACACTTGCTGCAGAGAATGCCTTGATCCCTCTCACTCCACCATCTTCTCTTCACAGGGTGAAGAAAGCAGTGCGTTTGCAGGCAGGAAGCATCAGAAAACGCCACGTTTTGGTTTGACTCTCCAACTGGATTCCTCCGCTCCATAGTATCTCCCAGCTTTATCATTGCATACGGAGCACAGTAATCACCACACAGATGCTCCACACCTGTTGAGTCCTTGTACTAGACTCCAGACGATTGGCCAACATGGATGATCAGGTGACCAGTGATACGGCAGATAAAACACTCCAGAGTGAGGATTGCAGTGAAGAGGAACTTCCATTGGACTTGCTGGAAACACATCACTGCGCTCACCCTGGGGAGAAACCGTTCCGCTGTTCGGAGTGTGGGGAGGGATTCACCAGCTCTGATGTCCTGCTGCAGCACCAGTGTGTCCACACTATGGGGAGCCCATTCTCCTGCTCTCACTGTGGGAAAAGCTTTCAAACCTCCAAGGAGCTGGAGGAGCACAGGTGTGTTCCCTCTGGGGAGAGTCCATTTACCTGCCACGTGTGTGGGAAGGGGTTCACCCAGTCCTCTAGCCTCCTGCATCACCAGAACATTCACTCTGGGGAGAGAGCCTTTAAATGCTGCATGTGTGGGAAAGGGTTTTCTAAGCCCTCCAAACTTGAAATACACCAGCGGGTTCACACCGGAGAGAAACCATTCGACTGCTCACTGTGTGGGAAGGGATTCAATCAGCTCTCAGGCCTGCGGGCACACCAGCGGTCTCACACTGGAGAGAAACCCTTCATCTGTTCCCTGTGTGGGAAGGGGTTCTCTCAGTCCTCCAACCTGCATGCACACCAGCGGGTTCACACCGGGGAGAAACCATTCACCTGCTCCCTGTGCAGGAAGGGATTTTCTCATCTCTCCAGCCTGCAAAAACACCAGCGGGTTCACACTGGGGAGAAACCATTCATCTGCTCCCTGTGTGAGAAGGGATTCTCTCAGCCCTCCAGCCTGCGCGCACACCAGAGAGTTCACACTGGGGAGAAACCATTCATCTGCTCCCTGTGTGGGAAGGGGTTCTCTCACTCCTCCAACCTGCAAATACACCAGCGCGTTCACACTGGGGAGAGACCATTCACCTGCTCCCTGTGCAGTAAGGGGTTCTCTCACTCCTCCAGCCTGCAAATACACCAGCGGCTTCACACTGAGGAGAGACCATTCACCTGCACCCTGTGCAAGAAGGGGTTCTCTCAGCCCTCCAACCTGCAAAAACATCAGCGGGTTCACACCGGGGAGAGACCATTCACTTGCTCTCTGTGTGGAAAGGGGTTCTCTCACTCCTCCAGCCTGCGGGCACACCAGACAGTTCACACTGGGGAGAAACCATACATCTGCTCCCTGTGCGAAAAGGGGTTCTCTCACTCCTCCAGCCTGCGAATGCATCAGCGGCTTCACACCGGGGAGAAACCATTCATCTGCTCCCTGTGCGGGAAGGGCTTCTCTCACTCCTCCAACCTGCAGACACACCAGAGAGTTCACACTGGGGAGAAACCATTCACCTGCTCCCTGTGCGGGAAGGGGTTCTCTCACTCCTCCAGCCTGCAAATGCATCAGCGGCTTCACACTGGGGAGAGACCGTTCACATGCTCCTTGTGCGGGAAAGGGTTCTCTCAGCCCTCTGGTCTGCAAATACACCAGCGGGTTCACACCGGGGAGAAACCGTTCATCTGTTCCCTGTGCGGGAAGGGGTTCTCTCACTCTTCGAGCCTGCAAATACATCAGCGGGTTCACACTGGGGAGAAACCATTCACCTGCTCCCTGTGCGGGAAGGGGTTCTCTCAGCTCTCAGGCCTGAGTTCACACCAGCGGGTTCACAGAGGTTAGAAACCATTCACCTGCTCCGTGTGCGGGAAGGGGTTCTCTCAGCTCTCCGGCTGAGTTCACACAAGCAGCTTCACAGAGGATAGAAACCATTCACCTCCTCCCTACGCAGGAAAGGGTTCCCTCAGCCTCCAGCCTGAGTTTACACCAGCGGGGATTCTCATTGTCCTCTTGTCAGGACAGCAGAAAATATAGACAAGGGAGTCTTTGTTCACCTCCCCTGTGTGGCGAGGTGCTCTCTCAGCTATCCAGTCTGTGGGGATATCACAGGCAGGGAAGGAAGTGTTCAGGATAGACAGCCAGCATTTTCTCCCTCTGGGTTAAGCTTCATACGTTAATGGTTGCTTCTATAAGGTGAAGGTGGAAGTGGGAAGGTTACGGGAGATGATCAGGGTAAATATTTTACCCAGAGAGTGGCGAGAACCAGGAACTGGCTACAGGGTGGAGTTGGTCCTTGACAGACCCATGGATATGGGGGGGAGGTGGAACACGTGTGGGCAGAAGTTTAATTTAACTTGGGCATCTTGTTCAGTACAGACACGTGGGGTGAAGGGTCGATGTTTCAGATGCCACAGGTTCAAGGATTGTTGTGTTGATGGGGGTTTGCCTTGTAGCCTGAGCTTCTCCCCATCTCCCCACTATTATTGCGCTTCAGCCCTGTCTCCCTGCAAGGTTCAGGGTTTCTGCTGTCTATTGCCTTCCGTGGATGCTGCCTGACCTGCTGAGTTGCTCCAGCATTTTGTGCATGACTGCTGAGGTGACCGGTGGCTTTTGTGACGCGATCATAATCCAGCCAGGAGACGTCAGTGTCATTAACTGCTGGTCAAGGCTTCACTGTGCAAGTTCTCTTTGGTGTTTGCAGTTGCTTCAGTTTGAAAGTGGATGCTGCAACCTCTGGATTTTGCACAGATGCTGGGATTTAATGCAGGAGTCGTGCTGCAGAAACTCAGAAGGTCACACTGCAAGTTATAGGGCATCGAGATTTCATCCCCGAGCCCATCCCCAGGGGTGCCGAAAATGAGACAGAAGTCCAAATAGAAAAGTATGGGGAAATTGGGAAGCAGGGTCTTCCAGGTGGATATTGGGGTGGGGTGGGGGAGAAGAGAGAAACTGAGAAGTGATGGGGAGAGGGCTCAGAAGGGCAGCTCTCTGATGGGAGAAGGAAGTGGGTGGGGAACTGAAGGAGAGGAAACGGTGGGGGGGGGGGGGTGTACGTAACAGAAACTGGAGGTTGATACTGATGTTCTCTCGGTAGGGAGTTCCTGAACAGGATAGAAGGTGCAATGCAAATTGGTGCTGGAGAAACTTGGCAGGACACCCAGCAGACACCGGAAGTGAAAGGCGGTCTACATTGGGACTTGGGGCCCTTCATCAGGAAGGAGGATGAACAGGCAGCCATTTGAACAGAAAGGAGGGAGGGGCAGGAGGAGCACACAGGGTCACTGGTCAGTGGTCGTAGGTGGATACAGGTGGGAGGGAAGAAGCTAAGAAATGATGGGAAGGTTTCTCTCTGACAAGAGAAAGCAGGGATGTTTGTTCACCGTGTTCCCAATGCTCTGGGCATTCAGATAAAGTGCCCTCACACTCAGTGACTTTCAGTGACGTTCCAATGTGACCTTTTTTTGTCTACTGCATGGATTTTTTCTGTCCTCCACTTTGACTTTCCCCCTTTCTACCTTTTGCTTCCATCTCTATTTTACTTCTGTCATCCTGCAGATAAGGCCACTCCCCTGCCATAGTCGCCTAACCCTCCCCCACAGCACTGGCACACAATCCCCTCCGGAACATTGATCCCAGTCCTGCCCAGGTGTCAACCATCCGGACAGGCAGGTGGAACAGGCGGACACATGGGGGATGAGACATGGATATAAATGTAGAGAGAGGCCATATGAGGAGCCCTGGCAAGGGGATGGTGGAATGTAACAGTGCTCACTTCCCTGATCAGCATGTTACAGAAGGACAAGGGAGACCCGAGAGGGAGTGGAAGAAAACAAAGATTGTGAGCTTTATGAAGAGGAACAGATCACAGCAGCAAAGGAGTCAGGATAAATGTTCCGAGGACCGTGGTTTTACACTGGGAGTCAGTTTTGGGAACACTGTCCCAAAACATTGTGGGCCTCTCTGTTAATGCAGCCCTTGTAGAGACAAAGAACTGGAATGAATCTGGCACTGTTTGTAAGGGCCTTTTCCCGGGTGATCTGGGTTCCTCTCCCTCTCCAAAACGGACCGGTTCATTTGGATCTAATTGGGCAGCATGTGTTGAAATCACATAGGAATTTTGGTTCATTCTGTGTCTGATAATAAACGCTCACCGTTATCATGCAAGGTGTGTGTGTGTGGGGAAGTGTGAAATGGGGGTGTTTGGGGACAATGCCTGGTTGTTGAAACAGGTTTTGGACTTGGGAAAGGTCCAGTATTGGGAGGTGACTGGCTTTTTTGAAGGGGAGGCTGTTTGTGTTTCTATGGGCTAGGGGACAGTGACTGTACGAAGGCCTGGAGAGGTTCTGTGGTGCTTGGGTCTGGGGAAATATTTCTAATTAAATATTTCCCACCCCACCCTTCCTCTCTTCAGAAGAAGTGTGACCTCATGCACCACCAGACCCAAGGACAGACAGTCATCCCCCCATTACCCTCCTTCATCACCCTCCTGAACAAACCCCCAAATTATGTTGCTGAATCAGTGGATCCTTTTGTAACCCTGCATTTTGCACACAGTTTCAGATTTATTGTCAGAGGTCATACATGACATAGAACAATACAGCACAGAACAGGCCCTTTGACCCTCAATGTTGTGCTGACCCATAGATGTCAATAAGATAGTTCCTTTGGTAGGTGTATCCAGGACAAAAGGGCACAGTGTTAGAATGAGAAGCTACCTGTTTAAAAAAGAGAGGAGGAGAATTTTCTTAAGCCAAAGGTTGGTGGATTTGTGGAAGTTGTTGTCATGTGCAGCTGTGGAACCCAGATCTTTGGGGGAGTTTAAGGAGGAGTTTGACAGGTATCTAATTAGTCAGGTTATCAAGGGATACGGGGAAAGGCTGAATCCTGGAACTAGATGTGAGAACAGTTTAGCTCAGGATGGATTTGCGGAGAAGACTTGATGGGCTGAATGGCCTACCTCAGTTCCTTTTTTTGTGATATATTCCTTTCTTTAAAAAAAGTACTAAACCCTCCTTAACCCATAACCCTTTAGTTTCCTTTCATCCATGTGTCTAAGGGTCTCTTAAATGGCCTCCACCACCATACCCGGCAAGACATTCCAGGTACCCACAACTCGGTAAAAAAATTTAAATACCCTTGATGTCTTCCCTAAATGTTTCTCCCTTCACTTTGTACAGATGTTCTCTGGTGTTTGCTGAGCCTGCCCTGGGAAACAGGTGCTGGCTGTGTACCCTATCTATGCCTCTCATAATCTTGTGGACCTTTATCAAGTCTCCTCTCATCCTTCTACACTCCACAGTGAAAAGTCCCAGCTCTGCTAACCTTGTTTCATAAGACTGGTTTCCCAATCCAGGAAACATCCTGGTAAATCTCCTTTGCATCCTCTCCAAAGCTTCCACATCCTTCTGATAATGAGGTGACCAGAACTGAACTCAATACTTTGTGATCTTACCGGAAATTTGTAAAGTTGCAACAGGATCTCTCTACTCCTGAACTCCATACCCCATTAATGAAGCCCAGCATCCCATAGGCCTTCTTATCTATCCCATCAACCTGTGCAGTGACCTTGAAGGATGTATAGATTTGAACCCCAAGATCCCTCTGTTCATTCACACTCTTAAGTAACCATCCATTAACTGTGTCCTCAGCCTTCTGGTTTGTCCATCACCTTACACCTATCTGGATTGTAATCCATCTGCCATTTTCTGGCCAACTCTGCATCCTGTCTATAACTTCTTGTAACCTTCGACATCCTTCAGCTCCATCCACAACTCCAACCTTTCTGTCATCCACAAACTTACTGACACATCATTCCGCCTCTTCATCCAGGTCAGGTCACAAAGAGCCCCTCCACTAGTCACTGACCTCCAGGCAGATACTTCTTTCCACTACTACTATCTGCTTTCTTCCTACACAGCGAAAGGTCCACTGATCCAGTGCCTTATGACTGTCTCGATGAGTCTCTCATGGGGAACCTTGTCAAATGCCTTGTTAAAATCCATGTTGACCACAGCTGCCACCCTACACTCATCAATTTCTTTTGTTACCTCCTCAAATACTCAACTAGACTTGCGAGGCAAGACCTTCCTTTCACAGAGACATTCTGACTCCTTGATTAGACTATATTTCTCAAAATGCTCATCGATCATATCCTTAAGAATCCTCTCTATCACTTTGCCCACCACAGATGTAGACTCACCATCAATAATTCTTAAGATTCTTCACAGTACCTTTTTTAAACCAGGGATTTCATTTACAGTTCTCCAATCCTCTGGCACCTCCTCTGCGGCCAAAGTGGATTCAAAGGCCACAGCTACTGCCCCAGCTATCTCTTCTCACTCCCCACAGCAGCCTGGGGTAAATTGTGTCCGGTCCCGGGGACTTATCAATCTTAAGAAGATCCAGCACTTCCCCGCTGCCATCAGATCCCTGAATAACCAATAATTTTCTGAACCAACGACAGTGTCTCACTTCCCGCACGCTATTATTATTTGCTTATAGTGACGTCGTGAAATGCTACAAAATGGAAGTACAACTATGATCCTTCTGAAAAACACTGAATTTCATGACTTGTGCATGGCAATAAATTCCAATTCTAGTTTCCACTTCCCTAATCCCACGTTGTCCAGCACACAGGTCTGTTCCATTTCACCCACCGTGAATACTGATGCAAAGTGTTCATTTGGGACCTCCCCAACTTCCTCCGCCTCCAGGCGCATGTTGCCTCCTTTATCCTTTAGTGCCCCCTCCTTCATTCTTGTCATCCTGTTCTTCACATACGAATAGAACACCTTGGGGTTCTCCTTAGTCCTATACGTCCAAGGCCCTCTCGTTGCCTCCTTCAAGCTCTCCCAAGTCCTTTTATAAGCTCCTTCCTGGCTACCATATACTTTCCATGAGCCTTTCTTGCTTCCTATATCTGTTGTCTGCTTCCTTCCTCTTGACTTCTTGCCTGACTTGCTTCATCAGCCACGATTCCCTTTTCCTGACCATCTTTTTCTTGTCCCAGTGGGACAAACCTGTCTTGAACCCTGAACAAGTGGCCCCTTAACTTCCTCCACATGACTTCTGTGCTTTCACCCTTTAACATATTCCAATTTATTCTTGCCAGTTCCTGCCTCATCCCTTCATAATTAGCCCTTCCTCAGATAAGCACTTCCCCAATTTGACTTTTTATCCTTTTCCATAACTGTTGAAGCTAATTTGTGGTCAATCTCACCAAAGTACTCCCCACCGATAGGTACACCACCTGAACCAAATCCAGTCTGGCCTCTCCTCTAGTCGGCTGGTCCACAGACTGTGTCAGGATCCTTTATGTACACCTGAAATTCGGCCCCTCTTGCAGTCAGCAGGGTCCAGTCAATATTAGGCAAGTTGAAATCACCCTGTATTTCCTGCACCATTCCAAAATCTGCCTGTTTATCTGCTCCCCAATATGCCGAGGGCCATTTGGGGGTCTACAGACCACTCCCAGTGCAGTGACAGCTCCCTTCCTCCCACACCAACTCAGTGGACACCCCCTCTTCAGCCTCCTCCCTTTCTATCACCATGATACTATTTCTGACCAGAAATGCTACTTTCCCTCCCACTCACCTTTTCTACCATTTATCCTATTCTAACACCTAAACCCCATATCTGCATCAGCCAATCCTGCCCTTCAGCCATGTTTCAGTAATGGCCACAACATCGTACATTCACATACTGATCAATGCTCCTTTCATTCCCTTTATTCCTAAAACTCCTAGCATTGAAATACACATTTCAACCCCTCTAACTGACTGCTTTTATGTTTTGTCTCTACCTGTCCTTCCTCACCAACTCCGAGCACATAGCTTCATGCTTTTGACCTTCTACCCTAATCTCTGCCCTCACATTCTGATTCCCCCCTCACCCGGCCAAACGAAACGGCTCTAGCAAACCTGTCCACCAAAATGTTGGTTTCCCCCTCCAGTTCAGGTGCATCCCATCCTTTTTGTATAGGTCAGACCTTTCCCAGAAGAGATCCCAATGGTCCAGAAATCTGAACCCTTGCCCACAGCACCAACTCTTCAGCCACACACTCAGCTGCAACAACGCCTCGTTCCTACCCTCTCTGGCAAATGGCACAGGCAGTGATTGCGAGATCACCACCCTTGAGGTCCTTTTTAAGTGTCTTTCCTAACTCCCTATCTTCCCTCTTCAGGACCTCATTCATGTCATTGGACAACATCCGGCCCCTTGCCCTCCCCCTTCAGAACCCTGGCATCTGGGAGGCAACATAGCATCCAGGAGCCTTGATCGTACTCACAGAACCGCCTATCTGCTCTCTTAACCAATCAGTCCCCAATTAGCATAGCTCTCCACTTCTCCCTCCCTTCTGAATCAGGGGTTGGGGGGCAGGGGCTGGCATCTACCTTGATGTCCTTGGTAGATCGTTTCCCTCCCCCCCCCCCCCCCCCCCCCCCCAGCAGCATCTAAACCAGTGAACTTGTTGAGGGGAACAGCCACAGGGGTGCTCTACTCTTTCTGCTTCTTCCCCTTCCCTCTCCTGATGGTCACCCAGCTACCTGTCTCCTGACCTTAAGGGGTGACTACCTCCCTGAAACTCCTGGCTATCAATACCTTTTCCTCCCTTAAGATTCAAAGTTCATCCAGCTCCAGCTCCCTAACTCAGTTTGTTTTGCAGGTGTCATTAGGAACAGATGTGCTGTCTCTGACTTCCTACATCCTACAACCGGAGCACTGGACTGCCCTAACCACTGCCTCCATTACCCACTCCTAAGTGAATTAAATCTTTTAAAGAAATTTACCAGCCTTGCCTCACTGGGAGCAAGCTCTTCCTCAGCCACCACTTTTCAAAGCCTCTCCTCTCCTAGGCCTTGTCTCCAGTCTCTCTCCTAAGCCTAGCCTCGCCTCTCATGTCAAGGCTCCAGTCCTACCCCAAGCCATTCACACGCTGGCTGCTCCTTTTATTTCCCTGCCTCTTATCTCCGTTTCTCACTCCCACCAATCAACACTTTAACCCTTCATTGTGTTATAAAACCATTTCCCCCAGCTGGCTCCCAATGAGCCCATCTCACATGCCCACCTCTCTCCTGTTCCTCCTACCCAGTCAACGACCACCACAACCCTGAGGTCCCTTTTCACTGCGGCTGTGGCTATGAATTAGCTGTGCAAAACGTAAACTGCACACAGTAAAACATGTCAACAAACAAAGAACTGGAAACAACAAATGTAAATAGACCAATTGTGATAGAGTATATAGAGGTGTTTGGGAGATAAATTGGGGAGGTTTGTTAGAGCAAATCACACACAAACACTGTAAAACACAGAATTTGGGAAAGGATTTTATTAACAGAAGGTAAAGCTGGGAAAATGGCAACACCTGCACATGCATGCACATGTGCACATCCATACATACACAGGCGCATGCACACCCACGTGCATTGCGCGCACACAGACAGCCTGTGACAGAACAGATATGTTTTGGGGAGATAAATTGGGGCAAGGTTTTAGTGTAGCTCACATACAAACACTTTAAAACAGATCTTATTTAATACTGGAGCTCTGTTAATACTAGACATGTCAAGGGCCTCAGAGCCTTTGAAAAACCTTTGGAGAGTGCCAGTAATTCAGTAATGAATTGTTGTTTACAAAAAGACAACAGATGAAAGAGCTTGTCAAAGCTGCAGACAGTCTGGAGGGGAATCTGCTGTTCTAGGAGGGTCATGTAGTTTTGCAAGCAGAGAGAGTCAAACAGGCTTTGTGTGTTTAAGTAAGTGAGAGAGGGAGGGAGAGATCAGTTCTACAGTGATACAGTTGACAACAGTAGCTGGAACTGGAACAGGACAAACTGGCAAGCTTGCGGAAAACTCCATTTGGAAGATGGCCTGGTCAAAGCCCTTGTTGTTCATGCAAGAGGAGAGGACTGGCTGTCTAATTTTTGTATCAAAAAGGAACTCTGGTGACCTGAAAGAAAGAAGTTATCATCTGGAAAACCCTGATGGGGGAAGATTCTTCGGCAAGACACTGAAGTGGCTGGTTACAAGGAATCAACTGTGGGTGTCCAGTGAACAACAAATCTCTCTCAAAACTGACAAGAATCTTCCAGAGAGATAACCATTTACCTTTCAAGCACCAAAGCTTGGTGAACTTTATAAATGTTAAATTATGTCCACAGTATAAGAATTGCCTGCAACCAGTGAACTTGGAAGAATGAGAAGTGAGATTGGACTCTGAATCAAAGAACCTTTCTGTAATTACACACACATTACATTCACGTGCACTTAGATTTAGAAGGGGGTTGTTAGGTTAGTTAATAGTGATAAGTTAAAGTGTGATTCTGTTTTCATGTTAAAAGATTATTAAAAACAACTTTTGTTTAACTAATAATTTGTCTTGGTGAATATCTATTGCTGCTGGGTTTTGGGGTCCACTGGGCTCATAACATTTTATGGGGGCTCGGCCTCTCAAATTGAAAGTTGGAGTTTTTGTGATTTATTAGTTAATTGTTTTTTTTTCAAGCTAATTTAAAGCTTGTGTGTGGAAAAACAGCAGCAATGGATGTTGATAATTTTTTGTCACAACCATCATCTGCAGAACTGAAGAGCAAGAGAAAAGAGGAACTGATGGTCATTTCTAAGGCATTAAAACTGACTGAAGTTAAACATTGGACAAGGAAAGTACAAATACAGAGGATTATAGTGAAATATATAGTTGAGAGAAAATTTGTTGAGGAAAACTTCGAAAATTTTCCAGAGGATGGATCTGGTGAGTTGGAATTGGAGAAACTGAGGGTGGAAGAGGAAAAAGAGGTACATAATTTTGAGTTACAGAGACAACAATATGAGGCAGAACAAACTGAAAGGCAAAGAGAAGAGGCTGAAAAACAGAGGAAATATGAGGCTGATGAAACTGCAAAACGCAGGAAATATGAGTTAGATGTAGCTGAAAAGACAAAGAAAATATGACGGAAAAGATTGAAAGGGACAAATTGTATCAATTAGAGAAGTTAAAAATTGAAATGTAGGGAGGTAAGAGAATTGAGGCTGTACCTCCTGGGGAGAGGTTTTTGGCTAGTAGAGCAGTAAATTTAGTTCCTCCTTTTGATGAGAGATAGATACATATTTTCAGCTTTTTGAAAAGGTTGCTGAGAGTTCAAGATGGCTGAAAGAAAAGTGGCCTCTAATGCTCCAAAGTGCATTGAAGGGCAAAGCACAAATTGCAAACTCTAGCAGAGCAAGTGGCAAATTATGATACTGTTAAAGAAGCAGTATATGGTGGTGTGTCTTCCTACCAGGTAGTGGTCAGTTCTGTCATGTGACAGCCAGGACCCTTCCCAATATCACAGAAAATAGAAGCGCTCACAGCGCAGAATGTAACATGTCCATTGGGCAACAGGGAATGGGCTGACGTGGGTCTTCTCTGCTGGCAATTGTGTCATGAGTGGTGTGTCATGGGGACCAGTGACAAGCCTCAACTCCAGGAATGGGGTCAGATTTTAGTTCTGAAGGTCTTTGGTGAACTGTGTTGGTCTTCTGTTTTACATGAAAGTTGTTTAAGAGATGAGGTTGGGAATAAAGGCTGAGAGCAGCACCGGCCTGGGAGAGTTCATCAGTGTCTGTGCTGGGAAACCACAAGCAACTCCCGAGAATCCACAGCACAGTTGAGTGAAGTGGTGCTGGTAACTGTTCTCCCATACATAGTTTGTGCTCTGGCTGTACAGAGTGGATCACTGTCAGAGAGAGTGTGGGTAGGAGGTGGGGTCTTTAACTGGAGTCGCTGTGTGATAATAATAATAAAAAAATGCAAAAATTTCCTCTCACGGGATCATCCCGATCCCCAGCTCAGTACTGGTGGGAATTAACGACGTTTCCATTGGTTTCTATCAGTAGCGGATTAACTACCACCCAGGTTCTAGGCTGAACTTTAGTAGGGCCCTCGACCTTGCCCCATGGCCCCCATCCTTTGTTGAATAGTGTGGAGGAGGTGAAGGTGGAGAATTCTGATACCCTGGTTGAGGGTCTCAACCCAAAATGTTGCCTCACAGCCATGCTATCCCATGGTGAGGCGGGGTCAGGCCGACAGGCCTACACCAGGGTGTTCCCAGAGTGCCCCATTTTTACTGGGCTGACATTTGACATCAGGATACTGGTCCTGCTTGTGTTCTCTTTTTTTAATTTATGTTTTAAACTACAAGTTTTAAAATGTTTATATATATATTTATATATATATAAAACAATACATGTGGTTTATACAATCCCACTCCCTGTCCCTCCCCACCACTTCCCCCCTCCCATCTACCCCCTAAAAAGAACAGAAGAGGAGATTATCAAAAATACATACACAAATTTAAATCAACTGCCGTGGAACCAAGAATCACCATCAGGACGAATTATTGAGAGTTTAAATCTTCAAACCAGCAGATTGTAAATATGGGCTCCATGTTTTCAGAAAGAAATGATGTTTATCACGTAAACTATGTTTTTTTATTTTCAAGAGGAATACAAGATCTCTTTCCATTCCCAAATCTGTATCAGAATTCCAATAGCAACACATTTCCTAGAAATAGCTAAAGCCTATTGTAAACATTCAATTTGATACATGGTTAACCTTAATTTTAAACTAAACATTTTAACATTCCCCAATAATTATAACATCAGATCCAATGGAAATTTTACCTTTAATATTTTCTCCAAAAATATTTTAATTTTTATCCAAAAAGATTTAACATTGCCAAATCGAATGACAAAATGAACCCATCTCTTTACCACATCTAAAACATAAATCTGATGATATTAAATTAAATCTTTTTGATTTTTTGGGTTAAATAATTGATACAAAAATTATATTGTTCTAATCTATATCTTACATTAATAATTTTAGTCATATTATCTTTATGTAATGTTCTCCAATCATTTTCATCTATCTTTCTATTTAAACAAGTCTCTGATCTCAATCTTGATTTATGAATATCTAGTTTAGACATTTTTCTTTGAAGCAGTTAATACATTTCTGAAATAAATTTATCTGTATCTCCTTTAGTAATTAACATTTCTAATTCAGACTATCTGGGTAATCTTAAATTTTAACCTAATTTCTCAGATAGAAAAGCTTTAACTTGATAGTAACAAAAACGGTATTATTCGGGACATTATATTTTTCTCCATTTGTTGAATTAAGAAATTACCTGCTTCCAAACAATTGCTATTATTTTAATCCCCATTTGATTCCACATCTTCAAAAACTGATTCTAAGGAGTAAAAGTTTAGTAATAGTTTATTTTGATATCAGGGTGTTTATGTGAAATCATCCCTTTCCCACCTATCTCATAATCTATTTTATTTTGTAATTCAATTAAATGCTTCAATGTAGGTGGATTTTTAGTACTGATTAATAATTTTGAATTCCATTTATAAATAAATTCTTGTATAAAATTTTCATCTATTTCAGTTAATTCTATCTTAGCCCATGTTGAAGGTTGATCTCAGTCAAACATTCCCTTAATAAATTTCAACTGAGCAGTTTTATAATTATTTTAAAAATGTGTGTCTAATTCAAATTTCCAAGTTATTTTTTCCAAACATGCTCTCTTTCCACAAAAATTTCCTAATAATTGAATTTAAATCCTTAATTTTTTTTTAGATAATTGATGGAGTAGATTGAAAAAATTTTGAATCCTTGGAAAAAATATTCATTTTAATACAATTTACTCTACCCATTGAGGATGGAGGTACATCATTCCATCTATTTAAATCATCTTTAATTTTATTGAGTAATGGTAAATAATTCAATTTATATAAATTATCCAAATTTTTTATCAATTTTAATTCCTAAATATTAGTTGTATTAAAAATGAACTGTTTACATTGGTTATAATTCCCCTCAACCAATGGCATCATTTCAATTTTGTCACAGTTCATTTATTAACCTGATATTTCACCATATTATTTTAGTCTTGTATAGAATTGAAGCAAATAATTTTCAGGATCTGTTATATAAATCAAAACATTATCAGCAAACAAGTTAATCTTAAATTCCTCAGCATTAACTTTAATTCCTTAAATAAATCTTATTCTTTGTGCTAATAGGTTCAATTGCTCAAACAAATAAAGCTGGGGACCAAGGACGTCCTTGTCTAGTTGATCTAGTTAATGAAAAAGCAGAAGAAAATTGTCCATTAGTCACCACATTGACGGAAGGATTTTTATATAAGTTTTAATCCAACTAATAAATACTGATCCAAATCCAAAATTTTCCAAGACCTTAAATAAATAGCATTCTAATCTATTAAGGCATTTTCAGCATCTAATGATAAAACCAATGCTAAATCTGATTTCATCTGAGATATATGAATTAATTTTGTAATATTATCTGCAGAATATAGTATTTTTTAACAAATCCAGGATTGATCCACATGGATTAAGTTCAGTAAACCTATTTGCTAAAACTAGCTACAATTTTATAATCAACATTCAATAACTAAATTTATTTCTAAGATTCAAGTTTTAATAAATATTTACCTTTCTTAGGTATAACCATTATAATTGCATTCGAAAAAGACTCAGGTAAAAAATGGGTTTCCACTGTTTGCTTCAATACCTCCATTAATGGAGATATTAACAGATCTTTAAATTTCTTATAAAATTCAGGTGGAAAAACATCTCCTGGAGATTTACTATTTTGCACAGAATTAAGAGCACTAATAATTTCTTTAATTGTAATTGGGGAATCGAAATCTTTACAATCTTGGCAATTTAAAGAAGAAAGATGTACTTCAGATAAAAACCGTCAATCTGTACCTCATCATTATTAGATTGAGATGTGTAAAAGAATAAAAATCTCTAAAAGAATCATTTATATCTTGAGGCTTATAAGTAATTTTTGAATTCCTTTTAATGGCATTAATAGTTCATGAAGTCTGTACCATCTTCAATTGCCAAGCCAGGATCTTATGTGCCCTTTCCCCCAATTCATAATATTTCGGCCTAGTTCTTTCAACTAATTTCTCTGTTCTATAAGTTTGTATTGAATTATACTATCTTCTTATTTATTAAGTCTGTCATTTTCCTTTCAGATGGATCTTTCTGTAAATTTTTCTCCAGAGTTTCTTTCAAGTTCAGTGGTGGCTGGATGATAGGCACCAGAGTCATAGAGGACAACTGTTTGTCAGGATGGAGACCGGTGACAAGCGGTGTGCCTCAGGGATCGGTGTTGGGTCCTTTGTTGTTCATCATTTACATTAATGATTTGGATGATGGAGTGATAAATTGGGTGAGTAAATATGCAGACAATACAAAAATAGGAGGAGTTGTGGATAGTGAGGAGGGTTTTCATGGACTACCGAAGGATTTGGACTGTTTGGTAAGGTGGGCTGAAGTGGCAGATGGAGTGTAGATAAGTGTGAGGTGCTTCATTTTGGGAGGAATACCAAAACAGGACGTATACAGTGAAGGGGAGAGCATTGAGGAATGCAGAGGAACAGAGGGATCTTGGAATAACAGTTCAGCATTCCTTGAAGGGGGATTCCCATGTAGATAGGGTGGCATTTGGTATGCTGGCCTTTATAAATCATAGGATAGAATATCCTATGAGACTGTTTAAGGCATTGGTGAGGCCAAGTTTGGAATATTGTGTGCAGTTCTGATCTCCAAATTATAGGAAGGATATAAATAAGGTAGAGAGTGTGCAGAGAATATTTACTAAAATTGTTGCTTGGATTGTAGTATCTTGAATATGGAGAATGATTGAGTAGACTGGGTCTTTATTCATTGGAGCGTAGAAGGTTGAGAGGGGATTTGATAGAGGCATTTAAAATTATGAAGCGAATAGATAGAGTAGATGTGAATAGGCTCTTTCTCCTGAGGGTAGGGGAGATTGGAACATGGGATCATAAGTTAAGGGTTAGGGGGCAAAACTTTAGGAGTAACATAAGAGGATGTTTTTTCACTCAAAGACTGATGGCTGAGTGGAATGATCTGGAAGAGGTTGGGTCTCTTCTGTCATTTAAGAGATGAAGTACATGGATGTGAGGGGGTTGGAGGGTTATGGGCAGGGAGTAGGTAGGTGGAACTAGTGGGTTAATGTAAATTAGTGCAGACTAGAAGGGCCGAGATGGCCTGTTTCTGTACGTAAATTGTTATATAGTCTCTATTTTGTTTTCCAATTTATCTACTTCTTAGTAGAATAACATTATTTCACCTCTTAAATAGGCTTTCAAAGCATCCCGTAAAATAAATTTATTGTCAACAGAATTGGTATTAATATCTAAATATATCTGAATTTGATTTTTTTCTATAATTACAAAAATCAACATTTCTCAATAAGGAAGAATTAAATCTCCATCTATAAATTGAACTAATTATTTTCAGAACCTAATCATGAAACCAATAAAGGTGAATGATCTGATAAAATTCTACCTTTATATTCTGCATGTATAACTCGTCCCTGTAATTGAATTGATATTAAGAAAAAATCTATTCTAGAATAAGAATTGAATGTATATGAATAAAATGAATAATCCATTTTTTTATTTAATTTCCTCCAAATATCAACCAAATTCAAATCCTTCATCAAAGTATTTTTTGCAGTTGTTCCAGTTGAAGATTTTTGTGACTTACCCAGTAGTGGATCTAAACAACAATTAAAGACACCACCGATTATCACAATATTGTTTGTTTCAGCAAGATAAATAAAAAGGAATCCTGAATAAATTTGTCATCATCTGCATTAGGTGCATAAATATTCATAAACATCCAAGATTCTGAACAAATTTGGCAATCTGCTAAAACAAACTTGGCAATCTGCTACTTTGTTCGGCTGGGAGTCGGAGGAGGAGCTTGGAAAGTCGGGCTGTGAGTCAGAGGAGTAGGAGCTTGCTGAAAGTGAGTCAGAGGAGGAGGAGCTTGCTGAAAGTGTGGAGAAGGTAAGCTATTAAAGTCAGGGGCTTACTGGGGCTTGGGCCTACTTGGTTCGGCTGGGAGTCGGAGGAGGAGCTTGGAGAGAGTCAGGCTGTGAATCAGAGGAGGAGGAGCTTGCTGAAAGTGACAGGGTTACAATCAAGGGGCCAATAAAAGGAGTGAAAGGGGAGGGAGCGGTCAGTGAGGAGTGGCTCAGTGAGTGAGTGGAGCAGTGAAGGAGTGACACTTCCTGGCTTTGGCTTATCAGGCTTCAGCAAAAGCAGGCAAGGAGAAAAGGTAAGCTGAGTTATTTGCCTTCGTATTCAGAATCATGCCAATAGGGTTAGTGCTCTGTACTGGGTGTCGGATGTGGGAACAATGGGTGACCTCCACCCTCCCAAATGGCCACATCTGCACCAGGTGTACCGAGATGCAGTTACTAAGGGAGCGAATTAGGGATATGGAGTTGTAGATTGATGACCTGCGGCTTGTAAGGGAGAGTGAGGAGTTAATCGACTCAACTTTCAGGGCGATAAATACTCCAGAACCCATGTCACGTAAGTGGGAAACCGTCAGGGGGGGAAAGAAAAAAACGAGAAAAACAGAGAGCACACCAGTGACTATCCCACTCAGCAATAGTTATGTTGTGTTGGATTCTGTTGAGGGAGATGACCGGACAGAAGCTAGCCATGGGCACCAAGTCAATGGCAATGAGCCTGGCAGAGTGGTGCAAAAGAAAAGGAAAAGGAGAAATGCAGTAGTTATTGGGGACTCCTTTGTCAGGGGTACAGACAGGAGGTTCTGTGAGCCAGATAAGTATACCCACATGGTGTGCTGCCTCCCTGGTGCAAGGGTACGAGATATCATAAATCGGGTCCAAAATATTCTGAGAGGAGAGGGAGAGCAGCCTGATGTCTTGGTACACGTGGGTACAAATGACATTGACAAGAAAAGGGAGGAAGTAATGAAAAGGGATTACAGTGAGCTTGGACGAAAGCTGAAAGACAGGAATGCTAGGGTGGTGATCTCCAGATTACTACCTGTTCCAAATGCAAGTGACGAAAAGAATGTAAGGATAAGGAAAATGAATGTGTGGCTGAGGTGCTGGTGTACAAGGCAAGGATTTGGCTTCTTGGATCATTGGGATCTCTTTTGGGGAAGGCATGATCTTTACAAGAGGGACGGGTTGCACCTAAATCTAAAAGGTGTCAACATTTTGGCAAGTATGTTTGGTACAGCAGTGGGGCAAGGTTTAAACTAATTTGGCGGGGGTATGGGATCCAGAGTGATAGGGAAAAGGATAGGGAAGATAAAGTAATGGCCAGGAAAAGTAAAACAGGAAAAGTAATGTTGGGAGGAGAAAGTAAAAAATCAGATGGTGCAGTGAGTTTTCAGGTCAATGATAGTGTTAAGAAAATTACAAAGAAAAATAATGGGCAGAAAAATCAAAAGAAAAGGTTACAGAAGTCACTAGATATTAAAAGGACAAAGAGCATAAGGGCACTTTATCTGAATGCCTGCAGTATTAGAAATAAGGTTAGTGAACTTGAGGCGCAAATCGGTACCCATGCCTATGATTTGGTAGCCATCACGGAAACGTGGCTACAAGGTGACCCTAAATGGGAATTAAACTTTCAAGGGTATCAGGTGGTGCAAAGAGATAGACAGGATAGTAAGGGAGGTGGAGTTGCACTCTTAATCAAAGATGACTTCCAGGCAGTAGTGAGGAATGATAATAAGATCTAAAGAGCATAATGTTGAGTCCATTTGGGTAGAGATAAAGAATAACAGGGGAAAAATTATTGGTGGGTGTTATCTATCGCCCACCAAATAACAATAGTTTAGTGGCACAGGAAAATAATGATACGGCAGTAGTCATGGGGGACTTAAACTTCCACATAGATTGGGAAAATCAAGTTGGTCGTGGGAGTCTGGAATTGGACTTCATAGAATGCATCCGCGATTGCTTTCTTGAGCAGCATGTTAAGGAACCCACAAGAGAAAATGCTCTCCTGGATTGTTGTGCAATGAGATAGGTAGAGTAAATGATGTAATAGTCAGAGACCATCTGGGAAATAACGATCATAGTATGATTGAATTTGTCATTCAGAAGGAAGGGGAAATAGTTAGATCTAAAACTAATATATTATGCTTAAACAGGGGTGACTACCATAGGATGAGGGAGGAATTGGGCAGAGTGGACTGGGAGCACAGGCTAATTGATGAAACAGTTGAGGAACAGTGGAAGATTTTCAAAGAAATATTTTTTAATGCTCAACAAAAATATATTCCGGTCAGGAAAAAGGGCAGCAAGGGAGGGAAAAATCAACCGTGGTTAACAAAGGAAATAAAGGAGAGTATAAAATTGAAGGTGCAGGTGTACAAAGCTGCAAAGAGAAGTGCGAAACTGGAAGATTGGGAAAACTTTAAGAGACAACAAGGGGTTACAAAGCGGGTAATAAGAAATGGGAAAAAGGATTATGAAAGTAAATTGGCACAAAATATAAAAACAGAAAGCAAAAGATTTTATAAATATATAAAACGGAAGAGGGTGGCCAGAGTTAACATAGGACCCTTGGAGGATGAGAAAGGAAAACTGGTAGCAAAAAATGAGGAAATGGCCGAGGCATTAAACAAATATTTTGTGTCAGTCTTCACGGTGGAAGACACGTCCAGCATGCCCAAGTGCGAAGTTAAGGATGCGAATGTTGGGGAGGGCCTTGATAAAATAGTTGTTACAAAGGAAGTAGTGATGGAGAAACTAATAGGACTAAAGCCAGACAAATCATCTGGTCCTGATGATATGCATCCAAGGGTTCTGAAGGAAATGGCAGAAGTTATAGTTCATGCATTGGTGGTCATATACCAAAATTCCTTGGATTCTGGGCAGATCCCGGCAGACTGGAAGACAGCAAATGTCACGCCACTTTTTAAGAAGGGATGTAGGCAGAAGACTGGACATTATCGGCCAATTAGCTTAACGTCTGTAGTTGGATAAATGCTTGAAGCCGTCATTAAAGATGAAATAGTGAAACTTTTGGAACGTAAGGGTTCAATCAGGTAGACGCAGCATGGTTTTAGAAAGGGAAGATCTTGTTTGACAAACTTGTTAGGATTCTTTGAGGATATAATGGATGTGGTGGATAGAGGGGAACAGGTTGATGTTGTATATTTGGATAAGGTTTGATAAGGTGCCGCACAAGAGACTTATCAGTAAGTTACAGGAAATTGGAATCCGGGGAAGTATATTGGCCTGGATTGAAAATTGGTTGTCTGACAGGAGGCAGAGAGTTGGGATAAATGGGAGTTTTTCAGGTTGGCAGAGAGTGGTAAGTGGGGTGCCGCAGGGGTCAGTGTTAGGCCCACAACTGTTCATCATTTACATTGATGACTTGGAAAAGGGGACAAAATGTGGTGTAGCCAAGTTTGCGGATGACACCAAATTGGGTGGAAGAGCAAATTGTAATGAAGATGTGGAGAGTCTGCAGAGGGATATAGTTAAGCTGGATGAGTGGGCAAAGGTCTGGCAGATGGAGTACAATGTTAGTAAGTGTGAGGTTATCCACTTTGGCAAGAAAAATAAGAGCTGAATATTATTTAAAGGGTGAAAAACTACAGCATGGTGTTGTGCAGAGGGACTTGGGAGTGCTTGTGCATGAATCGCAAAACGTTAGGTTGCAGATGCAGCAGGTTATTAAGAAGGCAAATGGAATGTTGGCCTTCATCGCTAGAGGAATTGAATTCAGGAGTAGGGAGGTAATGTTGCAACTGTATAAGGTACTGGTGAGACCGCACCTGGAGTACTGTGTCCAGTTCTGGTCTCCATTTTTGAGGAAGGATATACTGGCTTTGGAGACGGTCCAGAGGAGGTTTACTAGGTTGATCCCTGGGATGAAGGGGGTTGACTTATGATGAAAGATTAAATCATCTAGGATTGTATTCGCTTGAGTTCAGAAGAATGAGAGGAGATCTTCTAGAAACATATAGGATTATGAAGGGTATGGATAGGATAGATGTAGGAAGGTTTTTTGAGCTGGCCGGGGAAACTAAAACGAGAGGACACAGTCTCAAGATTCGGGGTAGTAGATTTAGGACAGAGATGAGGAAAAATAGTTTTTCCCAGAGAGTAGTGAATGTTTGGAATTCTCTAACCAGGGAAGTGGTTGAGACTGCCTCATTAAACATATTTAAAATTTGGTTAGATAAATTTTTACATGATAGAGGAATTAGGGGAGATGGGGAGAAGGCAGGTAGGTGGCGTTAGGTCATAAATTAGATCAGCCATGATCGTATTGAATGGCGGAGCAGGCTTGATGGGCCATTTTTGGCCTACTCCTGTTCCTACTTCCTATGTTCCTAAACCTTCCTGCAGAATCAGTAACAATAGATTGTAATTTAAAAGGCAACTTCTTATGAATTAAAATAGCAACTCCTTTTGCCTTAGAATTAAACGCTGAAGCTAAAATTTGACCAACCCATTCCCTTTTTAATTTTGGATTTTCTATTTCCCGCCATATGGTAAACCTAAAAATGGAGAACTCCTGCCACCCATCTCGGCAGACCCCAGTTCCACAGCAGTTTCTAAAAATAAGAAAGTAAGAAACCCATAGAAAAGAAAAAAAGAGAACCCCCCCCCCAACCAAAAAAATTCCGATATCCAAACCACCAGTGCAACTCCCCTCTGTTATATGGGAAGTGGCCTTCACCTCAAAGTGGCACGCGGCTGCAGAAGGAGAGGACAAGAGTCCACAGGAACAGTGAAGGACAGCCCTCCCTTCGAAGGGCTGGCCAGTGGACTTACACCACATGGTCTCAGCCACTCAAAACCCCAGGTAGTGACCAAGATTAGAAGGAAGTTGCACAGTGTGATATGAAGGGGAGTGGGCGTCTGCAGCAACTGTATCTTGACCCACATCACAGTGTTTGGGGAGCAGCCCCCTTGAACGTAGTTAGTGTATTGGAGAGTCCTGCATCCCCTGAGCTCAACCCTGAGTCATCTCAACCGGTAGCGCTGATGCTGGAGACATATGGGCCGAGGAGGGGTCAGGTTACCACTGACTATGCAAGTGGAATGGATGTGTACCCTTCAGCTGCAACAACATGGATGCGGAAATCACTGCTAATGGCAGGGCTGAGCAAGGTCCCTGAGGAACAAGGTGTGAAATCATTGTTGTCTTGACGCGCCAGTCCACTGTTGATACCCCTTTTATTGATATGTTCCACCATTCCTGTGTGCTGAGATGCAGCTAGATCAGGAGAGAGCAATGCCTCCCAAACTGTGGGAGGAGGAGGATTTAGCGTGCTGGGCAGGTGCAGCAAGTGGTTGGGTTGACATCAGTGGAGCCTGACCCCGGTAAGAAAATGGACAGGCAGGTCAGCATTTTCCAGAATATGGCCGCTTGATTCAAGAATCACTGCCTCCCAGCACCCGTCCCCGCAGCACGACGGTTCGCCTGATGCCATATTCCAACAACATGCCGTATCATTCCACACTCAAAACTCCATGGAGAGGGGTGAGGGAATGGAGTCCATTACTGTGCCTCCACCCTTTCCACTTCCGTCCTCTGTTGATGCAGTGTTGTGTGGGTCGGGTATCATTACAGATGGGAGGAAGGTTTACACTGCTCACTCATTAGCTACTTTGTATTGTTGTGGACTAATGACTTTGTATCTTTGGGACTAAAAGGACTTTGTTAGCACTAACATGGAGTAACAGTGGCAAACTCACCAGACAAATTCAAAATAATAATTGATAATAAACTATTAATAACATCTCGTTTCTTACTTACCTCTAATCTTAAATAACTCTTAACCCCACTATGCACAACTGTAAGTGTGTGTGTGTGTGTGTGTGTGGGGGGGTGTTTGTGTGTGTGTTTGAGTGTGTGTGTGTGTGTGTGTGTGTGTGTGTGTGTGTGTGTCTGTAATTAAAATCCCGCTCTGAAAAGTAAATCTTTAATGGTTCAGCACCATTTTAGTTTTGCTTGAAGGTCTTAAATTCTCTGTTCAGAAGTAATTATAAAGGACTTTTAAACATTACATCTTCAGGTTTTTTTACTCACAACATGGTCATTTTCTTCCATGATGAAGTCACAACACAGACAAGGATTAAATGAAGTGGCCAAACACAAACATAGACCCAGTCGAAATCTGTCCTCTTTTCCAAAGAGACAGCAAAGTGGTCTTACTTATTTCAAAAGCCACTGATTCTTTCCCCAGGAGTGACACGCAATAATAGCACCAATTCTGGTTACTGTAACTCAACCCTGTCTTTCACAAGGTTTCAACATCTGTCTGTCACAAGGGGTTTGGCTTCTGTAAACTCTTCCAGAACTGAACTCAAAATGTATGAATTTGGTCATATATTTCTGCAAATCATGTGACTGTTACATCACCGAGGTGAGCCCACATGACCATCAAAATTTTGCTCCTTTTTCAAAACCTCTGACCTCATCTCTGTTCAAGAGGCTTAAGTGGCTTCAATTACAAACAGATGGCTTAGTCCGCAATTTGTGAATAATGAAGACCCACTTGAAATCCATTAGCTCTGCCTGTCCAAGGCATGGCAACTCCAAGAATGAACACTCTTCTCTGAGAACAATCCTGTAAATGTGCTCTGGTCTGTGTGGGACCCTGTACAAACCCACAGCTAACTCACCAAGAATACATCTACAATACTCCAACCCTATAATCTACTTTACCAAAGCTTTTTTTATCAAAGAAATGCAGTTTAACATTAAATTAAAGTTTCACATCAGTCTGTTACAGTATTTAATGTGGATTATTCATGGAATTGGACATGAATGTGCACTATGTGATATGCACTCTTGAAGGACTTGCACATGACTGAGTGAGATATTGCAGTGTCCGGGCATGCTGTCAGTGAGTGGCACTGTCTTGGTTTTTATACTTGGAGGTTCATTTGAAAGCAAGGAATATTTGTCACTTTTTCCATGATTTGCCCCATTGGTTGAAGAAAGCAGTCGTATGTCACTTTCCTGTAATTTGGTGCCTTCACTGTAAGACTTTTACATGAATATTTACTGAACCATGCATGTTTCATTTCTTTCACGCTTTTGCTTCCTGATATTACAATTACAGATATGACAAACTTGGGGGTGGAGGGGGAAGAGATGAAGGGTGGTGGGTTTGGGTGATGGAATAGGACATGTCCCATTCATAGCAACAATTCTGGAGGATCCCCCCCCCCCCACACACCTCACTTCACAGAAAGCCTGTCGATCATGTGCCTGTGTGCCATTGCAAACCGGCGGTCGGGTGCAGGGAGACCTGTTGGAACTGTCATCCACTTGTGCACTATCCTTGTTGAGATCACATATCTTTTTTTCTTTGGCTTGGCTTCGCGGACGAAGATTTATGGAGAGGGTAAAAAGTCCACGTCAGCTGCAGGCTCGTTTGTGGCTGACAAGTCCGATGCGGGACAGGCAGACACGGTTGCAGCAGTTGCAGGGGAAAATTGGTTGGTTGGGGTTGGGTGTTGGGTTTTTCCTCCTTTGCCTTTTGTCAGTGAGGTGGGCTCTGCGGTCTTCTTCAAAGGAGGTTGCTGCCCGCCAAACTGTGAGGCGCCAAGATGCACGGTTTGAGGCGTTATCAGCCCACTGGCGGTGGTCAATGTGGCAGGCACCAAGAGATTTCTTTAGGCAGTCCTTGTACCTTTTCTTTGGTGCACCTCTGTCACGGTGGCCAGTGGAGAGCTCGCCATATAACACGATCTTGGGAAGGCGATGGTCCTCCATTCTGGAGACGTGACCCATCCAGCGCAGCTGGATCTTCAGCAGCGTGGACTCGATGCTGTCGACCTCTGCCATCTCGAGTACTTCGCCGTTAGGGATGAAAGCGCTCGAATGGATGTTGAGGATGGAGCGGAGACAACGCTGGTGGAAGCGTTCTAGGAGCCGTAGGTGGTGCCGGTAGAGGACCCATGAATCGGAGCCGAACAGGAGTGTGGGTATGACAACGGCTCTGTATACGCTTATCTTTGTGAGGTTTTTCAGTTGGTTGTTTTTCCAGACTCTTTTGTGCAGTCTTCCAAAGGCGCTATTTGCCTTGGCGAGTCTGTTGTCTATCTCATTGTCGATCCTTGCATCTGATGAAATGGTGCAGCCGAGATAGGTAAACTGGTTGACTGTTTTGAGTTTTGTGTGCCCGATGGAGATGTGGGGGGGGCTGGTAATCATAAATATGTTTAATGAGGCAGTCTCAACCACTTCCCTGGTTAGAGAATTCCAAACATTCACTACTCTCTGGGAAAAACTATTTTTCCTCATCTCTGTCCTAAATCTACTACCCCGAATCTTGAGACTGTGTCCTCTCGTTTTAGTTTCCCCGGCCAGCTCAAAAAACCTTCCTACATCTATCCTATCCATACCCTTCATAATCCTATATGTTTCTATAAGATCTCCTCTCATTCTTCTGAACTCAAGCGAATACAATCCTAGATGATTTAATCTTTCATCATAAGTCAACCCCCTTCACATATACTGCGCAGTAAAGTAGCAGGCAAACACAACGTATGGAACAAACGTGGCTGAAAATCTCTCCCACTCTCTCACTTTTTCTCCCTCTTTCTTTCTCCCTCTGTCTGTCTCTCTCTCTCTATCTCCCCCTCCACCTCTCTCTCTCTCTCTGCAACTGTGTTTCAATCCCGCGTGATTTACAGGATGGGACGGTGTTTTTTTTTTGCTTCCGTTTGCAATGATTCAAGATTCAAGATTCAAACAGTGTCCTATATCATGAAATGTATTTTTTCCCTGCTGCAAGGCGGACAGATTCACCACCGCCAGAAATTGCCTGAAGCATCTTTTACAGTTACAGTCAGAGAGGGAGATGCAAAAGGGAGACCCCAAGAGTCACCGAGCGTTCGTTGATTTGCCTTCGCATTCCCCGCAGTCACAGGGTCCAATCCATTGGCGACCCAAGCTCCAGATCCAAACCTCCGACACGGGCAGTGACCCTTCAGCACCTTCGGCTCCTGCTTCCATCACGTTTCCAATACCTGGTGCCCATCAGGCCAGTTGGAGCCGGACTCCAGCAGCCCACACCCTCCGCAGGTTCCTCCCTTCGAGTCACCAGCGGCTCCGCCGCACGCACTTGTCTCTCTGCCGCAGAGCTCCCTTACGGGTTCGTCGCCATGGTCACCGTTCCCGCGGTTCTCCTCAGAAGGTGCGTGATCTCCCCATCATCTGGTTCGCTGCTCCATCCCTCAGCTTCCCCAGGGTCTGCCACCCCTCATGGCTGCTGCCAATTAATAGGCGCCGCCATCCTGGGCGCAGACCCGCGGGTTATCAACTGAAACCCCCGTCGTCTCCCTCAGTGGGCCATTGGAAGGCCGTACGGAGCTGACGCAGTCCACTGGGCGGTGGAACCCCACGGGAGCGCTGCGTCACCATGCTCCCTTTAACCTCTGGTAAGTCGGGCAAGCGCCTCATATTCCACCAGCGAGACATCCGTGCAGGCATCCGAGAACAGCTTCGCCACCAAAGAAATTGCTGGAATCTCGACCCTTCTGTTTGCGTGAAAGGAGGGAAGGCTCCTTAATATTCCAAAAGGCTTTCGGTCTTGGAGGGTCTTCACCGCACGACACCACTCCTGACTTCTGAAGGTTTTTCGAAGTTCCTGCACATTGTGTGTGGGTGTGGCGGGGGCGGGGGTTTGGAGCTTCACCTGAGGCTCCACGTGTTGGAGTAGTGGCTGGTCGGGGAAAAACACGGAGAAAGTGGCAAACAGAGCAGGGAAATAAAAGACAGAGAAGCTGCAGGGATAAAGTTAACGAGAAGATCCAGAGGATGGCTCCACAGAAAGAAAAGACCAAAAGGACAGACAAAGAGGAAACAAGGAGTCAAAAAGGAGAAGGCCTTACCTGTGCGCGGGAGCAGGGAATTCGGCCCGACCGACAAAGCCGGCAAGCTGGGCAGCGACGTCTCCCGTGGCGGGCTCCGACGCTGGCTCAGAGAGCCTGAAAAAGAAGGACAAGTGCGTATGAGAGCGAGGACGCCGGTGGGAGCGGAGCCCGGCAGCGAGGCGCTGCGGCAAAGGCTGGAAAGGCCGGAGGAGAGACAACGAGGGAAGCAGCAGCAACAGGGAGCAGAGAAGGACGACAAAGAGAGGGATGAAGACTTACAAGGACAAATAGAAGTTAAAAAAAAACAAAAGCAGCTGATAGATGAAGAATATTTTGACAGCCAATTAAAGACACTTCTTTTCTTTGGCTTGGCTTCGCGGACGAAGAGTTATGGAGGGATATGTCCACGTCTGCTGCAGGCTCGTTGGTGACTGACAAGTCGGATGCCGGAAAGGCAGGCACAGTTGCAGCGGTTGCAAGGGAAAATTGGTTGGTTGGGGTTGGGTGTTGGGTTTTTCCTCCTTTGTCTTTAGTCAGTGAGGTGGGCTCTGCGGTCTTCTTCAAAGGAGGTTATTGCCCTCCAAACTGTGAGGTGCCAAGATGCACGGCTGGAAGCGATATCAGCCCACTGGCTGTGGTCAATGTGGCAGGCACCAAGAGATTTCTTTAAGCAGTCCTTGTACCTCTTCTTTGGTGCACCTCTGTCTTGGTGGCCAGTGGAGAGCTCGCCATATAACACGATCTTGGGAAGGCGATGGTCCTCCATTCTGGAGATGTGACATACCCAGCGCAGTTGGGTCTTCAGCAGTATGGGTTCGATGCTTGTGGACTCTGCTAGCTCGAGTACTTCGATGTTGGTGATGAAGTCACTCCAATGAATGTTGAGGATGGAGCAGAGACAGCGTTGATGGAAGCATTCTAGGAGCCATTGGTGATGCCGGTAGAGGACCCATGATTCGGAGCCGAACAGGAGCGTGGGTATGACAACAGCTCTGTACACGCTGATTTTTGTGTGTTTCTTCAGGTGGTTGTTTTTCCAGACTCTTTTGTGTAGTCTTCCAAAGGTGCTATTTGCCTTGCTGAGTCTGTTGTCTATCTCGTTGTTGATCCTTGCATCAGATGCAGCCGAGATAGGTATACTGGTTGACTGTTTGAGTTCTGTGTGTCCGATGGAGATGTGGGGGTGGGGGGGGGGGCTGGCTGATGGAGGACCTCAGTTTTCTTCAGGCTGACTTCCAGGCCAAACATTTTGGCAGTTTCCGCAAAACAGGACATCATGCACTGGAGTTGGGTGTTGGGTTTTTCCTTCTTTGTCTTTAGTCAGTGAGGTGGGCTCTGCGGTCTTCTTCAAAGGAGGTTATTGCCCTCCAAACTGTGAGGTGCCAAGATGCACGGCTGGAAGCGATATCAGCCCACTGGCTGTGGTCAATGTGGCAGACACCAAGAGATTTCTTTAAGCAGTCCTTGTACCTCTTCTTTGGTGCACCTCTGTCTTGGTGGCCAGTGGAGAGCTCGCCATATAACATCATTGCTCTAAATGGGCAACTAAAGCAGCGTCATCTACAAAGAGTAGTTCATGGACAAGTTGCTCTTGTGTCTTGGTGTGAGCTTTCAGGTGCCTCAGATTGAAGAGACTGCCATCTGTGCGGTACTGGATGTAAACAGCGTCTTCATTGTTGAGGTCTTTCATGGCTTGTTTCAGCATCATGCTGAAGAAGATTGTAAAGAGGGTTGGTGCGAGGACGCAGCCTTGCTTCATGCCATTGTCAATGGAGAAGGGTTCGGAGAGCTCATTGCTGTATCTGACCCAACCTTGTTGGTTTTTGTGCAGTTGGATAACCATGTTGAGGAACTTGGGGGGCATCCAAGATGCTCTAGTATTTGCCAAAGCCCTTTCCTGCTCACGGTGTCGAAGGCTTTGGTGAGGTCAACAAAGGTGATGTAGAGTCCTTTGTTTTGTTCTCAGAATTTTTCTTGGAGCTGTCTGAAGGCAAAGACCAAGTCAGTAGTTCCTCTGTTTGCGCGAAAACCACACTGTGATTCTGGGAGGACATTTTCGGTGACGCTAGGTATTAGTCTATTAAGGAGAATCCTAGTGAAGATTTTGCCTGCAATGGAGAGCAGCGTGATTCCCCTGTAGTTTGAGCAGTCTGATTTCTCAGCTTTGTTTTTGTACAGGGTAATGATGATGGCATCACGAAGGTCCTGAGGCAGCTTTCCTTGGTCCCAGCAGAGCATGAAAAACTCATGCAGCTTGGTATGCAGAGCTTTGCCGCCAGCCTTCCAGACCTCTGGGGGGAATTCCATCCATACCTGCTGCTTTGCCACTTTTCAGTTGTTCATTTGCCTTCTATGTCTCTTCCCGGGTTAGGACCTCATCCAGCTCTAGACTCAAGGGCTGTTGAGGGAGCTGGAGCAGGGCGGATTCTTGGACAGAGCAGTTGGCACTGAAAAGAGATTGGAAGTGTTCTGACCATCGATTGAGGATGGAGATCTTGTCACTGAGGAGGACTTTGCCGTCTGAGCTGCGCAGAGGGCTTTGTACTTGGGGTGAGGGGCCGTACACAGCCTTTAGTGTCTCATAAAAGCCCCTGAAGTCGCCAATGTTGGCGCTAAGCTGGGTTTGTTTGGCGAGGCTAGTCCACCACTCATTTTAGATCTCCCAGAGTTTGCGCTGAAGATGGCTGCATGCGAGACAGAAGGCTCATTTTTTCTCTGGCCAGGAAGGCTTTGCAAGGTGAGCCTGATGGGCAGATCGCTTCTTGGCCAGCAGCTCCTGGATTTCCTGGTTGTTTTCGTCAAACCAGTCCTTTTTCTTGCAGGAGAACCCCAGCACCTCTTCGGTGGATTGCAATATGGCCGTTTTTAGCTGATCCCAGAGGGTTTCAGGAGATGTGTCCATGAAGCAGTTTGCATCCTCGAGCTTTGCTTGGAGGTTTGCCTGGAAGTTTCCTCTCACTTCGTCTGACTGCAAGTTTCGAACATTGAACCTCTTTCTGGGGGCTCCACTGTTCTTGAACTTTGGCTTGAAGTGAAGGTTGAGCTTGCAGCAAACAAGCCAATGGTCAGTGTGGCATTCCACGCTGGGCATGACCCTGGTGTGGAGCACATCTCATTTGTCTCTTCCTCGCACTAGAACGTAGTCCAGGAGGTACCAGAGTTTAACACAATAAAAAAAGATGGAAAAGGCAGAATTAAGAATGAAAACGGAAAAGAGTAGATGAAGTGTAAGAAAGAGGGGCAGCTGTGGAAATGGAAATGAATGATTTAAAAGAAAAATTGGAAGGTAGAGTAAAGGAGATTAAGGAGACACAAGATCTGTTAGCCCAAAAAATAGTGGGCATGAAAGAATGTGAAGAAGGAGCAGATATAAAAGGATTTATTTAAAAAAAACAGATCTTGGGAGTGGATCAACTCCAAGAAGAAATAGAAATCGAAGAGCCCACAGAACACTGGCACATCAAAAACCGCGCTCCATACTACAATACACAACGAGAGAGAAAATATTGGATCTCGCAAAGAAAAGAGTGAAGGGAAATGAAGAACCATTGGAGTACAATGGTAAAAAATGTTTTTGTACTCAGTCATCAGCTTTGAACTTTTGAAGAAACAAAAGGAGTTCAACTTAGCAAAAGGTGTGACGACATCAAGCAGTGCTGAAAGTTTTCATCCCTGGTGGGCAGAATAGACTGTTTTCAGATTCAGAACACACTCCTTGCTTTGCAGAATGATTGCCAAACAGACAATGGGAAGAACAGTAGAAGAAAAAAAAGAATATTAAAAAGACTTAAGATAATGTATATAAATAAGTTGGAAAGTTGATAATTTGAACACAAATGTTTAAGGTTGAAAAAAAAAGAAAAGAGCTTTGGTTTTTTTTAGAATAATATAGTGTTTTCTCAGGGGGAGGGGTGGGGATGGGGAAGATCTGCTCACTGCGAAATCTGTTGATGTCTGTAGTCAATATCACAACCCAGATGGAAAAGGGAGTTGTAGTTGTCTTGCAAGGAGTAAAAGTCAACTCAATACAGGGGGAGTTGATGTTTTTTTTAAAGAGTATATCTTGTTTTTATTGGGTTTTTTTGTTAGTTGTACCGTCCCATATAGTAGAGTAAGAATAATTTAAAGAGTGATTCTGGAAAAAGGGTGATGAAGGGGTAGAAGTGGAGAGAGTGAATTGAAAACAGAGGAATAAGATGAGTACATTGAATACTATGAATATTTAATGGAATTAAGAGAAAAAAGTTATTGACACTACTTAAAAAGACGAGAATAGACAAAGCATTTATACAAGAAACACACTTAACTGAGATAGAATGCTGCAAGTTGTAGAGAGACTGGGTGGGTCATGCAGTGGCATCATAGTACAACTCAAAATCCAAAGGAATAGCTTGATCTGTTAACAAGAATCTGCCAATTAAGATAAAGGCCCAGTGGGTAGGTCTGTAGTTTTTTAAAAACTTTATTTATTCGTTCAAAAAACAAATAATATATGACATATACAGCAATTAAACATAAACATGAATTTTTTTTACATATAGAAAAAAAGAAAAGAAAAGAACCCCCCCCCCTTCAGCCAACTCTCCTATGGAGAGCCTTAAAAAAGTTAAATGTACATATTAAAATCTAATCAATATAAATTGAAATGTAAATATTCTGAGTATAACAGCTGCTTATTAATAAAAAGAATTATAATTATCACTTGAAACATATGTAATTTTTTCCATTATTAAACAATATTTCATCTCATTATGCCATCTATTAAATATCAATCATATTTGTATCTTTCCATATACTAGCAATACATTTTTTCGCTATGGATAAAGCTAAATATACAAAAGCAAGCTGGAATTTATCTAATCCCAAACCTTTCAGAGGTTGCAAACTACCCAATAAAAATACTGTTGGATCTAAAATTATTTTAATCTTATACAGGTATTCTAAAAACGATTGAATTTTCTTCCAAAAGATTGTATACATATGTATACATAACCAAACAGCATGAAAAAATTTCCAACCATATCACCACATCTAAATCTGATTCATTAAAACCATATTTTTTTAAATTTTTCAGGTGTCAAATATAATTGATGTAAAAAATTGTAATTAATCATTGCATAATGTGCATTTATCAATCTAGTTACACTATCATAACAGATATCTAACCAATCATCTTCAGAATAAATAAAACCAATATCTGCTTCCCATTTAATTTTAGCTCTATCCCAACCCTTTTTATCCATACCATCCTGTAATATTTGAAACGTAGATGAAATATAAACCTTCTCTGGTACCTTCATAAGAAAAGTCTCAAATTTAGTCATTTTAGGTAAAATCATATCTCTACCAAACATACATTTTACCAAAGATCGAATTTGATAATAAAGAAATAAAGAGTTCTTATCAATACCAAAACCTTCCCTCATCTGATTAAAAGATAAAAACTTACCCTCTTTAAAACAATCTCCCAAATTTTTCACACCTTTAAATCTCCAATGTAATAAACTTTGATTATGTATTGAAAAAGAAATAAGTTGATTATTATACAATGGAGTCAAAGCCGATAATTTACCCCTAGAGCCTATCATTTTATTTTTATTTATCCATAACTTCATTAAATGTTTTAGTATAGGCACATTATATTGTTGTAACAAATTTATATTCCATCTAAACAAAAATTGATGTATTTCAAATTCAGAAATACTTACCATCTCAATTTTAGCCCAACTAGGAGGCCGTACCAAATCCATCAATGAACTAATAAATTTAAGTTGGGCTGCTTCATAATAATTTTGAAAATGTGGTAAACGTAGTACCCCTAACATATCTCCAAGTTAATTTATTCAAAGCTACTCTCGAAAATGTACCCCTCCATAAAAACTCCCTAACCATTTTATTCAAATCTTGAAAAAAAATTTTATCAAGTAAATACGGAAAAGATTGAAACAAATATTGCATAAGTGGGAGGATATTCAT
The DNA here is from genome assembly GCF_036971445.1 of Narcine bancroftii. Lineage (NCBI taxonomy): Eukaryota > Metazoa > Chordata > Chondrichthyes > Torpediniformes > Narcinidae > Narcine > Narcine bancroftii. The sequence goes on along the minus strand of NC_091472.1, from coordinate 208,619,293 downwards.
CTTAATTGTATTTATCCTACCCATTAAATTAATAGGTAAATCTTTCCATTTAATCAAATCAGTTTTAATTTTTTTCATGAAGGAACATAAACATTGATTAAAAAAAAGATCAATCGATCCAGTTTCTTGTTTTCCTTCAGATGTATATAACTTTTTATAAAATGAATAAAATTCATCATTAATCTCACGAGGTTTATAAGTAATAAGAGAATTCTGTCTAACAACATTAATAGTCCTCAAAATCTGTTCTTTCTTTAATTGCCATGCCAATACCTTATGTGCTTTCTATCCCCATTCGTAATACCGTTGTTTAGTCCTATTAATCACACATTCAAATTGATAAGATTGCAAAGTATTATATTCCAATTTCAACCTAGATAATTCTATGAATTCCTTTTCTAACTCATCAATCTGTTTCTCTAATTCAAGACTCTGATTTAATCGATTCTTTTTTATTTTAGAAGTATAACTAATTATTTGTCCTCTCAAATAGGCTTTCATAGCATCCCATAATACAAACTTACTTTGAACAGAATTAGAATTTTCTTTCAAAAAAAATTAATTTGTTTTTTCAAAAAAATCAATAAATTCCATATTTTTAACAACATTGTATTAAACCTTCAATAATAAGCCATTTGAATTTTCTCAGGTTGCATGTGTAAAACATAATAAGGAGTAATCTGAAATCACCCTACTTTTATATTCCGCTTGTTGTATTTTCCCTTGTAAATGTGCCAACAGTAAAAAGAAGTCAATCCTTGAAAATGAATAGAAGGAAAAATCTTTGTCTGTTGGATTAAGATGTCTCCATATATCTACTAAATTAAGATCTTTCATCAATGCATGAACCTGAATTGCCATCTTGGATTTCTTAACTTTCTTCAGAGATTTATCTAATAAAGGTTCCAAAACACAATTAAAATCACCACCAACTAAAATATTATCATTAGCCTGACCCAAACATAAAAATGCATCTGAAATAAATATTTCATCATCTGCATTTGGGGCATAAATATTAAGTAAAGTCCAAAATTCACTAAAAATCTTACACTTCAATTTAAGAATACATCCTGCCTTTTCCTTCATTGATTGTAAATCACAAGATAATTTTTAATGTATCAAAATTGCTACACCTTTAGCCCTAGAATTAAATGAAGAATATACATATCCAACCCAGTCCCTCTTTAATTTCATGCTTTCCTTCACATTCAAATGTGTTTCTTGTAAAAAAGCAACATCAATTTTCATTTTCTTAATATAAGCCAAGACTCGCTTACGCTTAATCGGACTATTTAATCCTCGAACATTAAAAGTAGCAAACCTCAACTTTGACATACTTATTATTATTACTAAATACCAATAAAAACTCAAATCAACATATATAGGCCCTCCAATAGAAAAAAATCACCAATTAAAAACTAACTAAAATGAAAATAAAAAAATAATAAAGAAAAAAAAGAAACCCCCCCAAAAAAAACTATCAAAAGATAGTAATCCCCTAAACAAAAATTGGGTGTGGGTCACCCACCAGTGGCTGATGACTAGTAAAGAACTTAGAGCAAACAATCAATAACATCAAAATATCATAATAACACATTAAAAATAGAATAAGAAGAGGAGTCACATGATGGAGTAGTGGCCAGTCAGGGAATTCCAGCCCTCTCCCGAAAAGTTAAAGAAAAACACACAAAGCACAAAGGTACAAGATTAAAATTTATAATAAAGTAAAAATAAAGGTGTGAAGAAAATGGCAGCGAAGAGAGAAAAGTCAAAAACAACAGGAAGAAATAATGTCGGAAGAAGAAGGTGAAGGCCTTACCTGTCCGAAGAGGCCCGCCGCGGAGAGAGAAGCCTGCTCCCGCAGGTCAGTGGAAGTCCCGGGCTCGGGACTACAAAAATGGCTCGCAGAGCTGAGTAAAAGTGCGCAACCGCGCATGAAAAAAAACACACTGATGGGAGGGGGGAACAGCTGCGGAGTCGATCTCCACAGCTGAGAGAGACACCTGCAGCACAGCAGCAGGTGCAGAACACAGACAATGATGACAACAAGAAAGAAGAGGGGAAAAAGAAAACAAGGAAACAATAGATGGTCAATCCAGAGGAAGAAGAAGAAGAACAGAAAGAAGTGGAAGAAGAAGAGAAAGGCAAGACAATGGATGTATCTTTTTTTAAAGAATATATGGAATCAGTGAAAGAATGTATGGAATCAGTGAAAGAATGGCAATTACAAGAATTTAATGAGATAAAAAGAAGAATTAAGAATGCAGAAGAAAAAACGAATAAAATGGAAATGGCCATATCAGAGATAGGAAAAAGAGTGGAAAATATGGAAGAACGAGAAACAATTGTAGAAATGGAAGTAGAAGACTTAAAAGAGAAATTAGAAGAATCTAATCAAAAAGTTAAAGAGGCACAGGAGCTGTTAGCTCAGAAGATAGATATAATAGAAAACTATAATAGAAGAAATAATATAAAGATAGTGGGCCTTGAGGAAGATGAAGAAGGCAAGAATATGAGAGAATTTATAAAAGATTGGATCCTCAGGATCCTAAGAAGACCAGAATTACAGGAAGAAATGGAAATAGAGAGGGCACATAGAACTTTAGCCCTGAAACCACAACCGCAGCAAAAACCAAGATCAATTTTAGTAAAATTCTTAAGATATACAACAAGAGAAAGTATATTGGAGAAAGCAATGAAGAAAGTAAGAGAGGACAAAAAGCCACTGGAATATAAAGGTCAAAAAAAAATTTCTATCCAGACATAAGTTTTGGACTCCTGAAGAAGAGGAAGGAGTTCAATACAGCAAAAACGATCTTATGGAAAAAAGGATATAAGTTTATGTTAAAGTACCCAGCGGTACTTAAAATAGTTATTCCAGGGCAACAAAACAGACTATTCTCGGATCCAGAGGAAGCAAGGAAATTTGCAGAACAACTACAAAACAAACAGAGAGATGAAAACATGTAATGAGAGTAAAAATGACCACGAACTATATGTATGTGTGTAAAGGGGTATATGTGTGTATATATAGTGTGTATACATGAATGTATCCGTATTTAGAGGAAAATATATAGAGTATAGACAAGAATTAATAAGGGAGGGAAAGGGAATAGAGGGAATAAGGAGGGAATTAAAAGAGTCACCTTTTTTACATATGAAAATTGATATCTTTTCTGGGGGGGCTGGGTGGGGAGCAGTTACGGTCACTACAAAATCAGTTGATGTTTGCGAATGAATTCGCAAATCCAAATGGAGAGGGGAGATGTGGTTCTCCGACAAGGGATAAAGGGCAACTCAGGAGGGGGAGGGGAGAATGGGGTTAAAGAAGTTTTAAATAGGAGAATAAGGAAAATGTTTGATGTTTTAGAAATGTTGTCTTATAAAGTGTTCAAAACAAGAAAGCAGAAATGGATAAGAAGGAAAGGTGATGATGGAGAAACGGAAAGGGAAGATAAACAAAGTATGAAATGGCTACGCTGAACTATATGACTTTAAATATTAACGGAATACATAACCAAATTAAAAGGAAGAAACTGCTAAATTTACTGAAAAAAGAAAAAATTGATATAGCATTTGTGCAAGAAACACATTTAACTGAATTGGAGCACAAGAAATTAAAGAGAGATTGGGTAGGACACGTAACAGCAGTGTCGTATAATTCAAAAGCAAGAGGAGTAGCTATATTAATTAGTAAAAATGTGCCAATTAAAATAGAAGAGGAAATAATAGATCCAGCAGGGAGATATGTAATGATAAAATGTCAGATATATTCGGAGTTTTGGAATCTACTCAATGTATATTCACCTAACGAAGGAGATCAAAAGTTTATGCAAGATATTTTTTTGAAGATAGCAGATACGCAAGGGAACATATTAATAGGAGGGGATTTCAACCTGAATTTGGATTCAAATATGGACAAAACTGGGAAAAAAATTAACAGAAAGAACAAAGTAACCAAATTTATAATTAAATCGATGGAAGAAATGCAACTTTTGGATATATGGAGGAAACAACACGCAAATGAAAAGGAATATTCATATTACTCGGGTAAACATAAAACATACTCAAGAATAGACCTATTTTTGTTATCAGCTCATATGCAAGATAGATTAAGAAAAACAGAATATAAAGCTAGAATATTATCGGACCATTCACCCTTAATATTGACAATAAAGTTAGAGGACATCCCTCCAAGAATGTATAGATGCAGATTAAACTCCATGCTACTCAAAAGGCAGGATTTTAGAGAATTAATTGAAAGACAAATTAAAATGTATTTTGAAATAAATACGGAATCAGTGAAAGATAAGTTTATACTATGGGATGCAATGAAAGCGTTCATTAGAGGGCAAATAATAAGTTATGTAATCAAGATGAAGAAGGACTATAATTACGAAACAGAGCAGTTGGAAAGGGAAATAGTAAATATAGAAAAAGAATTAGCAATGAAGGAAGATACAACTAAAAGAAGAGAATTGGCAGATAAAAAAAATAAAATATGAAACACTACAAACATATAAGGTGCAGAAGAACATAATGGAGACAAAACAGAAATATTATGAACTAGGGGAAAGAACGCACAAAATTCTAGCATGGCAGTTTAAGACAGAACAAGCTAAGAAAATGGTATTGGCATCAAGGAAAAAAGACAAACAAATCACATATAATCCAAAGGAGATCAAGGAAAACTTTAGAGAATTCTATGAACAATTATACCAAACTGAAAATGAAGGGAAAGAAGGCAAAATAGATGAATTTTTAACTAAAATTGAACTACCAAAATTACAAATAGAGGAACAAAATAAATTAACAGAACCATTTGAAATAGTAGAAATACAAGAGATAATAAAAAAATTACCAAATAATAAAACACCAGGAGAGGATGGATTCCCAATAGAATTCTATAAAACATTTAAAGATTTATTAATTCCTCCCCTCCTGGAAGTAATCAACCAGATTGATAAAACACAAAGCTTACCAGATTCATGTAAAACAGCAATAATTACAGTAATACTAAAGCAAGGGAAAGATCCACTCGCACCAGCGTCATATAGACCAATATCATTACTTAACACAGATTATAAGATAATAGCTAAACTATTAGCAAACAGATTAGCAGAGTATGTACCGAAAATGGTAAATCTAGACCAAACTGGATTTATTAAAAAAAGATGCACAACAGACAATATTTGTAAATTTATTAACTTAATTCATGCAGTAGAAGGGAGTAAAGAGCCAACAGCTTTAGACGCAGAGAAGGCCTTTGACAGAGTAGAATTTATTCAAAGTATTGCAAAAATTCAGTTTACCAGAGAAGTATATTAATTGGATTAAAGCATTATATCGGGCCATTGGCGAAAGTGACAGTAAATGGATATATATCAAAGCAATTTAACTTAAGCAGGTCAACACGGCAGGGATGCCCACTATCACCCTTATTGTTCGCGTTAGCTATAGAACCACTAACAGAATTGATAAGAACAGAAAATAATATAAAAGGGATAAAAATAAAAGACAAGGAATATAAAATCAATTTATTTGCGGATGATGTTATAGTATACTTAACGGAACCAGAACTATCAATAAAAGAATTATATAAGAAATTGAAGGAATATGGAGAAGTGTCGGGTTACAAGATTAACGTAAATAAAAGTGAAGCAATGCCAATGAATAATGCGGATTTCTCAAAATTTAAGAAGGAATCACCATTCAGATGGCAAATGCAAGCAATAAGATACCTAGGAATACAAATAAATAAAAATCTCGGCCATCTATATAAACTCAATTATTATCCACTAATGAAAAAATTGCAGGACAATTTAGAGCATTGGAAAGATTTACCATTAACACTAATAGGAAGGATAAACTGTATTAAAATGAACATTTTCCCAAGGATATTATACCTATTTCAGGCATTGCCAATACACTTGACAGAGAAATTCTTCAAGGAGTTAAAGAAAATAATAAGGAAATTTTTATGGAAAGGGGGGAAACCGAGGATAGCACTAGATAAATTAACAGAATGGTATAAACAAGGAGGCTTACAACTGCCAAACTTTAAAAATTATTATAGAGCCGCACAATTAAGATACCTATCAGATTTTTATCAAACAAGGGAAAAGCAAGATTGGACTAGATTAGAACTAGATAAAATAGGGGAAAAGATACCTGAACACATATTATATAAATGGGATGAAAAATTGGTACAACATAGAAGTTCTCCAGTATTACATCATCTACTCAATATTTGGAAAAAGATTCATGTAGAAAGGAATAAAACAAATTATCAATTACCAAAACTAATATTGATGCAAAATAAGTTACTCCCTTTTACAATAGATAACCTTTCCTTTAGAGAATGGAAGAAAAAAGGGATCCAAAGAATAGAAAATTGTTTTTTAGGAAATAGACTATCATCCTTTGAACAAATGAAAGATAAATACAATATAACTCAAGATACAGTGCTGGCATATTACCAATGGAGATCCTACTTGAAGGACAAATTAGGAAGCAGTCTGAGGCTACCAGAGGGAAGTAACTTTGAATATGTGATTACAGATACAATGATCATCAAAAGATTTATAACAAATATGTATATTAAACTGCAAGAAAAGGAGAATGAGGAAACAAATGGTAAAACTAAACAAAAATGGGAACAAGATTTAAATATAAAGATAAAAAAGGAAACATGGGAGAAGTTATGTTCTGGAACGATGAGAAATACAATAAATATGAGGTTATGTATGATACAATATAACTGGATACACAGGCTATACATTACACCTCAAAAGTTAAATAAATGGGACCCAACAGTATCTGATAGATGTTTTCGATGTAAAAAAGAAATGGGAACAACAATTCATGCAATCTGGACATGTGAGAAAGTAGAAAAATTTTGGGAAGATCTAAACCAAATATTAAATAAAATTAGAGGAAACAATATACCAAAAAATCCAGAGATCTTCCTCCTAAGTAACATAAAAATCAAAGAATTTGGAATTGATTTGGATGGTGCACAAAAAAGATTTGTTAAGATAGCTCTAGCCGTAGCATAAAAATGTATTATGTCAACCTGGAAATTGGAAGATAATTTGAAAATACAACAATGGTATATAGAAATGAATAAATGATTTCCATTAGAAAAAATAACATATAGTTTAAGAAATAATATTGAAATATTTGAACAAATATGGGAGCCTTACATGAAACACAATAGAGAAAACCTACCGGGGACATTCACTACCTAAATTAACGAAAGGAGAAGGAAATGAAAAGAATTGACTCAGTGGAATTTCTTGTTTATTTTTATTGAATGACAACATTGTTTGACTGGTTTAATGTATCCTAGATTTTGTACTTTAAATGGATGGGGGGGGGAGGTAGGGAGGGTGGGATGGGAGGGGGGGGGAGAAAATGGCACTGTATATATTTGAAAAGGAAAAAGTATGTATCATGGTCAATGTGGTTTATGGTGTGAAAAATAAAAAAAATAAATAAAAAATAGAATAAGAAATTCTTCTTTTCATCCAAAATATTCCAATCTTGGAGATCCCATTTCAGAACTAGGTAGACTCTTTCCATTCCCATTTTTCCCATTTCTGACATTTCTTCCGTTTCCAGAACAACCAGATTTTTCTTTAGGAGATAATGGTGGACTATGTCTTTGTCCTCTTATATGTGGCAATGAATCATCAAAAATCATTGCTTCACTATCATTTTCAAAAAACCTAAATTGATAGTCTCCATAAAACACCTTCAACACTGCAGGGTAGTGAAAAGTAGACTTATAACCTTTACGTCACAAAACTTCTTTAACTGGATTGAATCGACATCGATGTTGAATGAACTCTGGACTCAAATCAGGATTAAAAAAAAGACTCTGCTATTCTGAATCAATAACGGGCTGTCGTTGTCTCGCATTTTGCACTACAAGTCGAAGTATTGCTTCTCTGTCCAAATAACTCAAACATCGAATTATTACTGGTCTCAGTGGTTGACCAGCTGAGGGTGTTCTTCTTAAAGCTCTATGGGCTCTTTCCAGTACCAATCCCCCAGAGAAAAATTCTTGCCCTAATATTTGCAGGATCCAGTCTTTAAAGAAATGAAGAGGATCTTGTCCTTCTATACCTTCTGGCAAACCAACAATTTTCACATTATTCCTTCTGCTTTGATTCTCCAAGTAGTCTATTTTTCTTTCTAGCTCCTACTCATGTTCTCCTAGTTCTATGACTGATTTTTCCACCTTCAACACTTTTTCTGTGTTAGAAGTCACTTGTTGTTTACAGTCCAAAAAAGCAGTCTGAATTTTAAAAAAATCTTCATAAGATGCATCTACACGTGTCTTAACCATATTTAATTCTGAACTTATACCAGTGTTCATTTGAACCTTTTCATTCATTTGAAATGTCAACAAAGGTTTTATAACAGCTTGAACAATAGCGTTTATGTACATACACTGTGATTTGGTACAGCTCAGCTCTGCTCTCTCTGACATAATGGCAGAACAAGGTAACGGCAGCTCCTGCTGCAACTCAACAGAAGGCATTTTAAAAGTTTTACTGCGGGTCTGGACTCCCAGCTACGGCACCCCAACTTCCTCAAGGGGTCACCGCTGGTCTCCCCCTGCATCCCGTTGTTTTTTCATCAAATTACAAAGAAAAACGATTTCTTCAGATTGAAATGCTACCTGATGCATTTCCAACAATGGAATCGTCTTCCTGCATGCTCCCTCCATTGAAATCAAAAGGCTTTCCAAATTGGGGTCCACTTCTTGGGAACATGCACCTTCTTTCAGAGAATGGGTAATTCCAGTGCCATCCTTCACTTGGAAAGTAATAGGCATTTTTTTTTCAGCTCCCACAGGCAGTCTTTGAGGTTTAGACAATGAAGAGATTTAGCCTGGGGCTGTATCAAGTCGTCTAGGCCTCAAATCTTCAGCATTTCAAAAATGTAACTTCTGCTCTTGAAGTTAGTCTTTTTAATAATTCCTTAATACTTTAAACTAAAATTTAAAAAGTTTAAACTTGAAAACAAAGGGTTAAAAATCGGGTACTTAAAAGTCCGGCCAGAGGTCGAGATTACACGTCTAGACTCTACGCCATCTTGCCACGCCCCCCGGGTAGGTCTGTAATGATCAAGTGCCAGTTTTATTCAGAATTTTGGAATTTGCTAAATATTTATGCACCTAATGAAGATGACCAAGAATTTATGCAGGATACGCAGGGACACATTTTACTTGGGGGTGGGTGGGGGAGATTTCATCTTTAACCTTGACACAGTGATAGATAAAACCGGGAAAACAATAAAAAAACATAAAGCAACCAAATTTACGCTGAATTCAAAGCAGGATATGAAAATAACTGACATATTGAGGAAATAACACCCAAAAGAGAGTATTCCGATTATTCAAATATACATAAAACGTATTCTAGGATACACACATCCTTGTTGTTGGCGCAGATACAGGGGAGAGTTTGAAAGACTGAATATAAGGCAAGACTTTTATCTGATCACTCACCCTTGTTACTAACAATCGAATTAGAGGATATTCCACCAAAAACATATCGATGGGGGTGTTACGGAGTCCAGAGGACCCCAAAAACCAGCAGCAATATGCACCACAATACAGGGTTACTTTAATAAAAAGTAGTTTATAAATATATTTGAATAAGAAAACAGAATTAAACTTTAACTTATTACTTAACCTATCTTACCTATTTAATCTCCCCCCCCCCATACTAAACGCAGGTGTGTGTTATGTATTTTTAAGATTAGAAAAGTTCTTTGGATCACAGTCCAATCTCACTGGTTGCAGTCAATTCTTGTACTGTGCACAGAAGTTAGCATTAACAAAGTTGACTAGGCTTTGGTGCTTAACAGTCAAATGGTTACCACTCAGGAAGGTTCTTGCTGGTTTTCAGAGAGATTCCTTTTGTTCCAGGACATCCGCAACTGATTCCTTCTTAATCAGTCTTGCTGACAAAACTTACCCCCTTCAGGGTTCTCCAGATGATCCTCTTTCTTTCGGGTCACCTTTCAAACAGCCAGTTTTCTCCTTTGACCAGACAGCCTTCCAAAGTTTGCCAGCTTTGTCCTTCTGGAACTGATTTCTGTGTCTCTCCTTTCTGTTTCACTCCCTCCCTCTCTGAGACCCACAAAAGAGGGCCTGCCTTTAAAAATTCCCTGCTCTCCCAGGCCAGCTGGATCCTGCAACTTGGTTGCTCTTTCTGCAAAAGTCCTGCAAAAATTCTGTGTTTTGAAATGTGTGTGTACAAGCTGCTTGAGCAATTCCTCCCGAACCACCTCCAAATACTCGGTCACATAGGCTAAACCCCTACTGTTAAAAAGGCAAGACTTTCGGGAATACATTGAACAACAAATTAAAACATATTTTGAGACAAATACAAAGTCAGTAAAAGATAAATTTATGTGATAAAGGCCTTTATTAGAGGGCAAATAATTAGCTACATGACTAAGATTTAAAAAAAGAGTATAATGGAAATAGAACAGTTGGAAAAAAGAGATAGTAACTAAAGAAAAGGATTTAATGAGAAGGGAAGATACAGAGAAAAAGAGAGAATTGGCAGAGGAAAAATTAAAATATGAAACATTACAAACATACAGAGTGGAGAAAAACATCATGAAAACAAAGATATTATGAATTAGGAGAGAAAACCCACAAAATACTGGCCTGGCAACTTAAAACAGAACAAGCCAAAAAAAAAACCATTTTAGCGATTAAAAAAAAGAGGATAAACAGATTTCATATACACTTTAGAGATTAGTAGAAATTTTTAAAAATTTTACAAAGAATTGCATCAAACCAAAAATATGGGGAAGTATGATAAATTTGATGACTTTTTATCAAACATTGAATTACCACAACTACAATTGGAGGACCAAAATAAATTGCTAAAATCCTTTACAATTGCAGAAATACAGGATACATTAATGAAACTACCAAACGATAAAACATCAGGTGAAAATGGATTCCCTACAGAGTTTTATAAAGTATTTAAGAACATAAACCCAGCCCCTTCTAGAGGTAATGAAACAGGTGGAAAAGACCCGAATCATGTAAAATGGCAATAATTACGCTAATACCAAAAATAGGAAATGACCCGCTGTCACCAGCATCATACAGACCAATATCCTTATGAAATGCAGATTACAAATTAATAGCAAAACTACTAGTGACTGTGTACCGAAATTAGTGAAGCAGGATCAAACAGGATTTGTTAATAATAAAAAAGCAGCAAATAATGTCTGTAAATATATTAATTAAATCCATGTAGCACAAATTAATAAAATGCCAACTGTGGCAGTTACACTAAAGGCAGAGAAAGCTTTCGACAGGGTAGGGTGGAACTATTTATTTAAAGTACTGCAGAAATTTAAATTACCAGATAATTTTATTAATTGGATTAGAGCATTGTACAATGGACCATTATCAAAGGTAAATGGGTATGTTTCAGACCACTTTTAATTGAGCAGGTCAACTATGGCTATAGAGCCATTGGCGGAGCTAATAAGGAATAAAAGAGAAATAATTTAAAATTAGCCTATTTGTGGATGACATCATAGTATATTTAACAGACCCAGATAAATCAATAAAAAGGCTATATATGAAACTGAAAGAATATGGAGAGATATTGGGAAACAAGGTTAATATTAATAAAAGTGAAGTGATGCCAATGAACAAAGTTGATTGTACAAAATGTAAAAAATAATCCCCTTTTAAATGGCAAACACCAATGATACGTTACCTTGGTATCAGGATAGATAATAACCTAAACCATTTGTATAAATTAAACTACCAACCACTAATAAGAAAAATACAGGAAGATTTATAAAAAATGGAAAGAGTTACCATTAACTTTAATAGGGAGAGTAAACTGCATCAAGAGAAATGTATTTCCATGGATACAATATTTGTTCCAAACATTACCAATTCCCTTGATGGGGAATTTTTTATAAGATTGAATAAATTAATATGAAAGTTTTTATGGAAGGGTAGAAAATCAAGAGTAGCATTGGAAAAAATTAACATGGAGGTACAAACAAGGAGGCTGCAGTTCCCAAATTTCAAAAATGATTACAGGACATCACAGTTAAGATATTTATCAAATTTTTACCAGACGGGAGGAAAACTGGTCTGATTTAGGATAGAATTAGATAAATTGGGAGAAAATTTCCCGGAACATTTACTCTATGAGTGGGAGGAATGGCTGGTGCAATACAACAATTCACCAGTACTACATCATATACTTAAAACATGGAAGAGAATACATCTGGAATGAAAGATGATCAATTATCAAATACCAAAAATGTTATTGACGCAAAACCCATCAATCTCTTTTACAATAGGTAATTTATTTTTTATGGAATGGGCTAGAAAAGGAATTAATAGAATAGAAGACTGCTTTTTGGGAAATAATTTACCATTTGAGCAATTAAAAGACAAATACAGAATATCACATGGTACAATGTTTGCAAACTATCAGTAGAAAACCTATTTAAAAGATAAATTAGGAACTAATTTGGGAACCATGCATGGAATGTGTTGGAAACCGCCTATTTTGGACCTCCATCTCTTAAAGTGATAAGATACAAGTATGATAAGACTTAAATATGGAAATATGGCTGACACGATGGGATTTTCATCTTTTTTGTGTGCTTTTATTGTTTATTTGTTTTTGATTCTTATTTTAAGTTATGGGGTGGGGAGGTGAGAGGAAGAGGGGTAAAGGAACTGTCACTGCATATATTTTAATGATGAACACATATATATTGTTATGATTCACGGTGCAGTAATTAACAAAACATTACAAAAAATTACTTCACATCTATACGCTGAAAGCAAATTACTTCATCCCCGTAGACCCACAATCAACTGACTATCTTATTGGAAGTTTCAATTCCAAAGACAGACATAGACCACAGAGAGTCTTGGGTTTGACCAGCAGGTCCATCCTGAGAGCTTCAGTTCTTTACGAACCATTGTTCTGGTTCCATGGCAGGTTTATGCAGTTTTTACAGAACAGACATTTCAACTACCAAAATAGATTCTGTGTGTATGTGTCCGTGAGAATCCCACAAATTAACTTTACTAAGAGTATATAGCATATTTTTTTATAAACCTAAAGATTAATATTACAATTCTGTGACATCTTCTCCTGTGGGGAGTGGGAGGTTGGTCCAGCTGAAAATATAGATGAGCCAGGGGCCACCTCCGGGAGGAGAGCACCAACAGGGGAGGCTGGACTAGGTCGGAGTGGAGAGCACATGGGAAGCTCCACCCCCACAGTGCTTTCCCCTGCAATGCTCTCTCCAGAGAGCCAACATGTCTGTGAGACACAGGCAGGATGACATGGCCAAACATCCCCTCCACCCTGAAAATCCCAGTTGGAGTTCTCTGCCCCATGTACTCTGATCTCACCAGGAGGGTAATGTTTTCTCGGAATAACATCCCAGCTGCCAGTTCCATGAAAAGCAAGGCCACCCCTCTGGTGGGGGGAGGGGGGTGTGCGGAGGTGACTAAATAGCCCATCAAGACACTGGTCACGTTCATGGTCCCTGGGAGGTGGTGCTCGTGGCCACCCTCATAGATACCATAAAGAGTTCCCACTCCCTAACTCCCCACATCCCAATGCTAATGGTGTGGCACTGCAACCAGCCACGTCAGCCCTATTCGAGGAGGGAAGGGATCCTGGCCCGGACCATATTCACCACCCATTCCCATTGGGTGGTGCCATCATTGACCCCATCTGGCAGCACCCACAAGGCATTGCCAATTGTCTGTTGTTCATGCAGACCACCCAGGGCATTCACTTCCTGATGAGAAAGAAGGGAATTGGGAGCCCACTCGACTCCCAACTGAAGCAGTGGCTTGGCTAAGTCCCCTCACCCGGTTAGTCCCTGAGCAGAGTATTCCATGATCTCGCAGTGACCGCAATGAGGTCTTCCCATTTTCAGTTACCTTCCTCTTTTGGAGGGTTGGCGGGTGCCTTCAAGGCAGACCTGGGACCATGTGGCCACTGGTCGGGCTTGTAAAGACTCGGGCACCCAGGGAGGAGGATGTGTGTCATGGGACAGTTTCCTCAGGGTTATCACCATCCATCCACACATACCCAGACCCCAACCACATCAATCCCCTTTCCTTTCCCCCCACTGAACAATGGGTCGGATGTTCCCCGGGTCAAGCTGTGAGCCAGACCAGTGAGCTGCTTTCAGCTGCTGTGTTTCAATCAGCTTGGAATCTGCCTCCATGATTTTAATTTCTACATTGGTCCCTTGCCCTTGGAGAATCTGTACTTCCTCTTGCAGTTCACAACAGTCATGTTGCAGGGATTCTATCCCCCGATCTTTGAGCCCTGATTCCTTAACTCGGACGTGATCCCCCACTGGCGCCTGACTAGGGATATCAATGACCATAGCCCCCCCCACCCCAGTAACCACAGGTGGGAGACCACATGGTGGGAGACCACATGGACCAAGATGACCACTAGCTTCTCTTCGTGGGGATCCAACCTGTCCACCCAATCGGCTGGCTTGGCATGGCTTACTGCCCATGGCGTCAAATGGCCTCCACCCAGGGATTTTATAATCCAACCCCGGGGTCCCTTTCCTCTCTGCAGGTCGCCTCCTGCTGCCCCTCTTGGTGAGCGGGTACACAATCTCCCATGCACCTGACAGGATACCCACACACACACTGACTAATATAATCTCCCACGTTGTTAGTACGATCTCCCATTCCCACATGGTTATGTCTTCACGTGTGTCCAGGTGAGCGGAAACGCTTTGAACCTTGCTCATGTTGTCATGTTGGGGAGAGTATCAGGTTCGGTAGGTTCACAGAGAGACGAGACTGGACACAAGTGTTAAAATCACACGTAACTTTAGTTAACACACGGGCAACAAACAGGGGAGAATGTTAAACAGTACTCGATCACTAATTCATGTAAGCAATGATACAGACATTCACCTCGGACTTTGGTTGGACTCCGACAACAGTAAACCTATACTCGACCCAGACACATGGAACGAACAGGGACCTTTACACACACCTGGTTCCCTGTCCAAATGGGTTGCAGCTCCCTGCAAGTGTTGATCTATCACAATATCAGCACTGCTACTGAAAGAATGCACAACCAGACGGGTTGAGCTCAGTGAGCAGAACTGATTTATTGCAGGCTGCTGGGCTGGACTGATACTCCCAGCCCAGACCTGGCTGAGAACCATGCCATCACCCGGGCGTCACTGGTCCCCCAGTGCGGGCTACTGAGCCCTGTGCTGAGAAAGGGAAAACCATTTTGGCTGGCTGCCCCGCCACGTGGATTACAAGCGGGGCTGGTTCGCCTGCCTAATGGTGTGCCGCCACACAGCCCCCACCCCAGAACCGGTGCCAATGTCCTTTTTAGCTGGGAAGCCTCGCATCTTGGGCTGGGCCACAATCACTGGTTCGGTGGGGTTGAGGTATGCTGGCTTCAGCCTGTCCACAGTAAACAGTTCCCGCCAGCCACCGATGTCCAGTGTGAATGTAGACCCTGAACGCTGGACAACCTTGTACAGCCCCTCATAAGATCTCTGCAGAGTTGCCGTGGGTGGGACTCGCTGAATAAAATCGTACTCTGTGGAAGGCAGCTCGCTGGGGACATGAGATGGTTGTGTGCCGTCTGGGGGGTGCGAAGGAGTCCAAGCAGGCCCAGAGGTGGGGAAGCAGCTTGTGCAGCGACCATTGGGGGTTGTGGGGTGTGTTGATGAACTCACCAGGAAGTGCCAGCGGTGCGCTGTAGACCAGCTCAGCTGATGACACCTGCAGATCCTCCTTGGGCGTGGAGTTGATGCCCAGGAGCACCCAAGGCAGTTCGTCCACCCAGTCAGGACCGGTGAGGCGGGCTATAAGTGCCGACTTAAGGTGGTGGTGCAGACACTCAACCAGCCCATTGGTTGGCAGGTGATAGGCCGTGGTGCGGAGTAGCTTGATCCCCAACATGTTGGTGAGCTGTTCCCAAAGTGCAGAGGTGAACTGGGTGCTCCAATCGCTGGTGAGGTGATTCGGAACGCCGAACCAGGTGACCCATCCATGCAAGCGTGCTCAGAAGTAGGAGTCCAAGGAGGCATCTGGCATCACCTCGGGATAACAAGTGGTGTGGTCCACCACCGTGAACAGGTAATGGTTTCCCCGGGAAAAGGGTAAGGGACCGATTACGTCCATGTGAATGTAGCTGAACTGTTCCCGGATGTGCTCGAACTCTTGCACGGGCAAGAGGTGTGCCTGTGTACCTTGGACATTTGGCAATGTGTGCATGTTCTGGCCCAGCCCGTGATCTGCTTCTGCAGCCCATGCCTGACAAACTACACAGCCACCATCCAGACCATGGACCTGATGGACACCTGCGAAAGGACATGGATGTGATGGAAGACTTGCCTGCGCCACTGCTGGGGAACTACTGGCTGCAGGGTGCCCATGGAGACATCACACAGGACGGTGCTTCTGCCGCTCGGAGTCGGGAGATCTCGGAACCGCAGGCCTGTGATGGCAGTCCTGAAGGCTCGCGTCTCGTAATCGGACTTCTGGACCAAGATGAGCTGGTCAAAGTTGAAGCCGGGCGTCAGCGCACAGATGGCGAGAGTGCATCGGCGACAACGTTGTCCTTCCCCGCCTTGTGCCGAATGTTAGTGGTAAACTCTGACACGAAGGAGAGGTGACGCTGCTGGCAGGCCGACCAGGGATCCTTTGCCATCATGAGTGCCTGGGTGAGGGGTTTGTGGTCAGTGAAGATGGTAAAAGTCCTCCCCTCCAAGAAATAGTGGAAATACTGCACTGCCAGGTACATGCCCAGTAATTCACGGTCAAAAGTGCTATATTTGTGCTCTTGTGGGTGGAGAAGCCGGCTGCAGAATGCCAGCGGCTTCCATTGTCCATTCACCTGCTGCTCCAGGATGACACTGATGGCTGTGGCAGAGGCATCGATGGAGAGCACCATATGCAGGTCAGTGTGCGGGTGGGCGAGCATGGTAGGCTTCGCGAGGGCATCCTTGGTGGCCTCGAATGCACTGCAGGCCTCTGGGGTCCAGGTGAGCGTTTTGTGCTTGGCATGAACTAGTGGGCGCTGGGTGGGGATGTGGTGGAATACCCCATGGTGCAGCGAGGCAGTGGAGAACTGTGGCTTGAGGAGGGTCAGAAACTCATCCAGGATTCGCTGGAACTCGTCTCTGGGCGTGCTGATTGTGGCCATCTGTGGTTGCTCTGTGCAGGAGGCGTTGAGGCGAATGGACTGGAAAATATGGGCGTCCACCAGGCGCCTACCCCGAATATCCGCCAAAAGCCTGTGGGTGAGGTGGAAGTCAGCACCCAGGATGGTGGTCAGAAGGGACGAGACAGTGATCCTCTATGAGAACTTTAGTTGGCTGATCTGGAAGTGGCCCGTCTTGTCTCCATATGTCCGGATCTCTGTTGCGTTGGCTGCATGTATGGGAGGTCCTCAAGGTCAGTTCCTGGACTCGATTGCTCTGGCCGGGATGATGCTGATCTGGGCCGCAATGTCGACGAGGAAGTGCCGGATGCTGACTGAGTTCAACAGGTAGAGGAGGCTGTGTCGTTGGCCAGCCACCACAGCTATTAACAACAGCCAGCCTGGTCATTTCCCTGGAACGAGCAGGGCTGATAACACTTCTGAGCCTTGGCTCCCCAGTGCTGGTGGTAGAAGCAGAGGCCTTGAGTGTCCAGATACCATGTCCTCGTGCCCATCCGGGAAAGCCATATGTGGGTTTACATGAAGCTCGATCACAGGGTCAGACGTATGGGTCTTCGCGTGCCTGCGGAGTAGGACGGGCTCGGGGAACGTCAGCCAGGTGGTTCCCGACGCCAATCTCCTGGGGAATGTAAACAGTCTCTCATGAGGTGCTTCACTGGTGGCAGTGCATAGGAGGTACCGGAGAGCGTGAAGCGCCTCTCGGAGGACCTCTGGTTAGTGAGAGATGGGGAGGCCCTTGGACTTTAAGGCCAGTAGTACTGCTTTCCAAACCGTGCCATTCTCCCGCTCCACCTGGCCGTTCCCTTTAGGGTTATAGCTGGTGGTCCGGCTAGAGGTGATGCCCATGGAAAGAGAAGTTTAATATACCAAATAATAAACTTTTTGCTTATTATCAAGTAAGAGCCTTTTAATTAAAAAAATAGGTCATAATTTAACTTTACCTGGACAGAATGAATGGCAAATATTAATAAGTAATGGAGGTATTGATAAGTTTATTTCAGAAATGTATAGAATACTTCAAAAAATGTTCTAAAATTGGGAATTCATAAATCAAGACTAAAGTGGGAATCTAATTTGAATGTTAAAATAGATGAAAGTCATTGGAAAGAGAAATGTAAAAAAAGTACAACTAAAATTATCAATGTTAGGTATCAGTTAGTACAATGTAATTTTACTTATCACCAGAGAAGTTAAAGAAATTTAATTCGACATGATCACATTTATGTTTTAGATGTAATAAAGAAATAGGTGTGGTGGCTCACCACTAAACAGGCGAACCAGCCCCGCTTGTAAGCCACATGGCAGGGTAGCCGGCCAAGATGGAGCCGTCGGGGAGGGGGTGTTTACCTTCCTCCCAGCACAGGGCTCAGAAGCCTGCGCTGGGGGACCACATCACGCCCAGGTGATGTCAGCGCCCTCCAACGCAGTTCTCAGCCAGGTCCGGGCTGGGACTATAAGTGCAGCCCAGCAGCCTGCAATAAACTAATCTGCTCACTGAGCTCAACCCGTCTGGTTGTGTGCGTTCTTTCAGGAGCAGTGTAGTTGCCGCTACAATTAGTGACCCCGACTGGTTCAAAAGTCTTTGAACCCATCATGAGCGAGCCTGGGATCAACGCTATAGCCATGAAACTGCCTGACTCTGGGTATAGGAGCCGGAGGCCTGGTTCGGCCACGCAGAGGCTCAGTTCCACTTCTGCCAGATTTTATCCAACACGATCAAATTCTACCATTTGGTCGCTGCCCTGGACCAGGCCACTGCCAGAGTCGTGCTGCACCTCGTTCAGCACCCATCCGCCGGAGACAAATATGAGGCCATCAAGCGAGTGCTTACCGGATCCCTCAGACTATCCAGGCACCAGCTGCAGCTCAGATGCTGCACCATGATGCCCTGGGGGACAGGTCCCTAATGGAGCTGATGGACGAGATGCTCATGCTCATGGGTGATCCCAACTGCCCACTCTTTGAGTGCATTTTCCTTGACCATATACCCGGGGACATCCAGCCGCTGCTGGTCCAGAAGAGCTTCACTGACCTGAGGAAGGTCACCCAGAAGACCAAAGAGCTATGGCTCGCATGATTCCCGGAGGGCTCAGTGGTCCAGCAGGTCATGAGGCACGGGCACGACCACACCAAGCCTGCTCCTAGCGCGACGGCAGAGCATCCGGCCCCTGCAAGGGCCCCCAAGTGCATAACCAAGGCCACAACATCCACTCCAGGCCTCTACCTCTACCACCAGCACTGGGGAGCCAAGGCTCGGAAGTGTCGTCAGCCCTGCTCGTTCCAGGGAAATGACCAAGCCGGCCACTGTTAATGGCTGTGGTGGCTGGCCAAGGACATAGCATCCTCTACCTGCAGGGCTCAGTCAGTGGCCGGTGGTTCCTCATTGACACTGGAGCCAAGATTAGCGTCATCCCCGCCACGGCCGTCAAATCCAGGAACCAACCTCATGGACCTCCCCACCGTGTGGCCAATGCAACAGAAATCCGGACGTATGGAGACAAGACAGTCCATGTCCAGATCAGCCAAAGAAATTTCGTGTGGAGGTTCACCATCTCGTCCCTCCCGACCACAATCCTGGGTCCAGACTTCCTCCTCACACACTTGGCTTCTGGTGGACATTCAATGTAGGCACCTGGTGGATGCCATTCGCCTTGACACCTCCTGCTCGGAGCAACTGCAGATGGCCACGATCAGCATGCCCAAAGATGAGTTCCAGCGAATCCTGGATGAGTTCCCAACACTCCTCAAGCCACAGTTCTCCATTGCCTCGCTGCACCACGGGGTGTACCACCACATCCCCACCCAGGACCCACCGGTTCATGCCAAGGCTCGCCGGCTCCCGCCTGACAAGCTCCAGGTAGCGAAGGAATTTTCGCATCTGTTGGAGTTGGGGATCATTCGGCGGTCTGACAGCCCGTGAGCCTCGCCGCTCCACCTGGTCCCGAAAGCCTCCAGCAGCTGGCATCCCTACGGAGACTATCGATGGCTCAACGAGGCAACAGTTCCTGACCGCTACCCCATCCCTCACATCCAAGACTTTACGGCCAACCTGCATGGTGCGAGGGTTTTCTTCAAGGTTAACCTGGTGTGCGGATATCACCAGATCCCGGTGCACCCTGAGGACATACCCAAGATGGCCATCATCACCCCCTTTAGCTTGCTCGAATTCCTGCTCATGCAGTTCGGGCTCAACAACGCCACTCAGACCTTCCAGTGCCTATGGACTCTGTGGGCAAGGACTTGGATTTCATTTTTATTTATTTGGATGACATCCTCATCGCCAGCAAGGACCGGGTGCAACACAAGGCCCACCTATGCGGCCTTTTCTCTCGGCTGGCCGACTTCGGCCTTACCATCAACCTGGCCAAGTGCCAGTTCGGGAAGGAGTCCATGCAGTTCCTGGGCCATACCATCATGGCCGAAGGAGCCACACCCACCGCTGTGAAAGTTGCCGCTATCAGGGAGTTCCCACGCCCGGACAGCCTCAAGGGACTGCAGGAGTTTGCGGGTATGGTCATCTTTTACAACCAGTTCATCCCAGGAGCTGTGCACGTCATGCAGCCGCTATTCACCCTAATCGCAGCCAAGCACAAAATGCTCGCTTGGAACCCAGAAGCCTGCACCGCATTCAAGGCCACCAAGGATGCCCTCACAAAGGCCACCATGCTCGCCCACCCGCACACTGTCCTGCATATGGCACTCTCTGTTGATGCCTCTGCCACAGCTGTTAGTGCCATCCTGGAGCAGCAGGTGAATGGACGTTGGAAGCCGCTGGCATTCTTCAGCCACTTGCTCCGCCCACCAGAACGCCAGTATAGTGCCTTTGACCGTGAGTTACTGGGCATGAACCTGGCAGTGCGGCATTTCCGCTATTTTTTGGACTGGAGGACTTTTACCATCTTCACCAACCACAAAACCCTCACCCAGGTGCTCGCGATGGCAAAGGATCCCTGGTCGTCCTTCTCCTTCATGTCAGAATTGACCACCGACATTTGGCACAAAGCAGGGAAGGACAATGTGGTGGCTGATGCACTCTCGCGACTAGCCATCTGCATGCTGACACCCGGCCTCAACTTCAACCAGCTCGCCCAGGACAACAAGTCTGATGAGGAGACGAGGGCCTTCAAGACCGCCATCACGGACCTGCAGTTACGAGACCTCCCGACTCCGAGTGGCGAAGGAACCATCCTGTACGATATGTCCATGGGCATCCCACGACCAGTGGTTCCCCAGCAGTGGTGCAGGCAGGTCTTCCTTCACATCCATGACCTTTCACATCAGTCCATCAGGTCCACGGTCTGGATGGTGGCAGAACGGTTCATATGGCATGGGCTGCGGAAGAGGATCATGGGCTGGGCCAGAACATGCACCCATTGCCAGACATCCAAGGTGCACAGACACACCAGGATGCCTGTACAGGAGTTTGAGCACATCCGGGAACAGTTCAGCCACATTCACGTGGACATTGTCGGCCCTTACCCATTTCCCGGAGCAACTGTTACCTGTTTATGATGGTGGACCGCACCACTCGCTGACCCGAGGCGATCCTGATGCCAGACACCTCCACCGACTCCTGCTCCCGAGCACTGTTGCATGGTTGGGTCACCTGGTTCGGCATCCCAGGTCACTTCACCAGCAATCGGGGTGCCCAGTTCACATCTACACTCTGGGCACAGCTCGCCAACAGGTTGGGGATCCAACTACACCACACCATGGCCTACCACCCTCATGCCAATGGACTGGTCGAATGTCTGCATCGCCACCTTAAGTTGGCACTCATGGCCCACCCCACCGGTCCCAACTGGGCGGACGAACTGCCTTGGGTGCTCCTGGATATCCGTTCCACTCCCAAGGAAGATCTGCAGGCATCATCAGCTGACCTGGTTTACAGTGCGGCGCTGGCAGTACCTGGTGAGTTTGTCAACACACCTCACAATCCCCAGCGGTCGCTGCACGAACTACTTCCTCAACTCAGGGCATGCTTGGACTTGTTTGAACCCCCACCACCACCCAGGCATGGCTCCCGCTCGTCTAACATTCCCGGTGAACTGCTTTCCGCGGAGTTCGTTGTTGTTCAGCAGGGCTCGACCGCAGCACCTCTTCAGCGACCGTACGAGGGGCTGTACAAAGTTGTACAGCATTCCTGCTCTATGTTCACGCTGGACATTGGCGGGAGCAGTTTATCGTGGACAGGCTGAAACCAGCGCACCTCGATCCCATCGAGTCCATGGTCGTAGCCCACCCCAAGAAGCGAGGCCGCCCAGCAAAAAAGGACATTGGTGCCGGTTCTGGGGTGGGGGGTGCTGTGTGGCAGCTCACCACTAGGCAGGCGAACTGGCCCTGCTTGTAAACCACGCAGTGGGGCAGCCGGCCAAAATGGCGCCGTCAGGGTTTTCCCTTCCTCCCAGCCCGTGACACTCGGGTGACGTCAGTGCCCTCCAGCGTGGTTCTCAGCCAGGTCTGGGCTGGGAGTATAAGTGCAGCCCAGCAGCCTGCAATAAACTAGGTCTGCTCACTGAGCTCAACCCAACTGGTTGTGTGTGTTCTTTCAGAAGCTGTATAGCTGCCGTTTATTTATATCTTTTATACACGCGACTTGGTTCTGAAAGTTAAAAAATTTTGAATAAAGTATCTGGAGTTACACCCCCCAATGATATTTTTGTTGGGAGATATTAAAAGTATTTGTAACTATGTATCAAATAGAATTGTTACAAATTGCTTTAGCTGTTTCATGGAAACCTAACGTAGATTTAGGGCTAGAGAGAAGATATGCAGAACTGTGTTCATGTATTCCACTTGAAAAAAAGTACTTCCACTTTACACTTTTTTTTTTAAATATGGAGCCCGTATATAGAAAGTGTTGGTTTAAAAATGTAAAGTTCCCTCAATGTCTGGTCTGGTGCGTGAACCTTTGCTCCACAATTTAGGTCAATTTCTATTTAGGTTATATTTTTAGATTCTCCTATATTAGCCACACACATTCTTTCCTTATCGATCCTTTATCTTTATTATTAATAGGTTAGTAAGGGAGAGGGTTAGGGAGGGAGGGTTGAAAAGATTCACATGTAATTTCACATCTCAATATGTCCATATATATATATATATTCATATATATATATTCATATATATATATATATATATATATATATATATTCCTCCCAATGTTGGACACACACACACACACGACGAGGTTTATCCTTCGGGTTCTTCATTTAATCTAAAATGGTTCCACCGTGTCCCACAATACAAACCTGTTATCTGACATCACACGCACAACAGTTGGGGGCTGGTCTGGAGCAGAAACACTGACAGGAGGGGATGAGACACAAACACAGCTGCTCTATTTGGTACAGATCCAGGACATGAAATTGAATTCCTGTAATTGGGTGACACGATTAGTGAAACGTTATTTTAGCACCAATGACCCAGGACTGAATCCAGTCCTGCCTGTAAGGAGTCTGCACAATACCCCCATGATTGGCAGGTTAATTGAGCAGCACGGGGTTCATGGGCTGGAGAACCTTCAACCTCACTGTATTGTTAATGTTTAAAAATACATAATCAGAGTCACTAACATTGAGGGAGAGAATCTATTCCACCTCCACCTGCCTTGGGAAAACATATTAAAAGACTCCCCCCTCCCCAACACACTCCCTTTCCCCTCCTCTCCATGGAGAAGTGATCACCAGTGTGGATCACCCTCCACCAGATCCACCAGATTCAAGGACAGTTCCTTCCTCCTGTTATCAGACTCCTGAATGATCCTCATACCTGCTGCTTTTACCTGATTTGTCCCTGTAACTACACTCCTGCACTGTGGCTTATTTACTGGACTATGTATGGGATGTCTAGCTGAACTGCTCCAAAACAAACTACCTCACTGCATCTTTGTACATGTGACAATAAACTAGAACCTGAAAACAAATTGCAAATTGACATCAAGACCAAGACCTGTTTCGATTTGTTGCCTCAATAACCACAAGACTCCAGTCCCTCCTGGTGTTTGAGTGAGTGATGTTTAAATATTCCACATTCTGCAAATTTTATGTGTGAACTTGCTGGTGTCTCACCAGGCTGTTCGACTGGGTGAACCCCTTCCCACACTCTGAGCAGATGAATGGCCTCTCCCTGGAGTGGACCCGCTCGTGGGTAAGCAGGTAGGAAGACCGGGCAAACCCTTTTCCACACTCAAGGCAGATGAAAGGCCTCTCCCTGGTGTGGATCCGCTGGTGGGTCAGCAGGTGGGAGGTCTGGATGAACTTCTTCCCACACTCGAAGCAGACAAACAGTCTCTCCCCAGAGTGGACCCGTTGGTGGGTTAGCAGGTGAGATGATTTGGTGAAGTCCTTGCCACACTCAGAGCAGGTGAATGGCCTGTCACTACTGTGAATCTTCTGGTGGGCCAGCAAGTGAGATCGCTTGCTGAAGCCCTTGTCGCACTCGGGGCAGGCAAACTGATTTTCCATGGTGTGGAACTGCTGGTGTCTCCGCAGGTTGGAGGAGTGGCTGAAGCCTTTCCTGCACTCGGGACAGACGAATGGCTTGTCACTGTTGTGAATCTTCTGGTGGGTAGTCAAGCTGGATTGACATCTGAAGCCCTTGCCACACTTGGGGCAGGTGAAGGGCCTTTCGCTGGTGTGGACCCGCCGGTGTATCTCAAGCTGGGATAAATTGGTGAAGGCCTTCTCGCACTAGGGGCAGGCAAATGGCTTTTCCCCGGTGTGGACCCGCTGATGGGTCAGCAGGTTGGAGGTCTGGGTGAAGCCCTTGCCGCACTCGGGACAGGTGAAGGGCTTCTCACCGGTGTGGACCCGCCTGTGGATCTCAAGCTTGGACAAACTGATGAAGGCCTTCTCGCACTCGGGGCAGACGAAGGGCTTTTCCCCGGTGTGAACCCGCTGGTGGGTCAGCAGGTTAGATTTCTGAGTGAAGCCCTTACCGCACTCAGGGCAGGTGAAGGGTCTCTCCCCAGTGTGGACTTGCTGGTGTTTCGTTAACTTACTCGGCCGATTAAAGTTCTTCCCACAGTCAGGGCACTGAAACCGGTTCATCACTGTAAGTTGGGAGGGTGTGACCAGGGAAAATTAAATTCAGTCCTGCCCTGGAGTGCACAGCATGCACTCAGCACGATGGAGTCTCAAGGAGAATTGGGCGGCAGATTAAATCAACACTGAGGCAGGGAATAGGCCGGGGAGAAGCATCCTCTCACCGGGCATTGAAAGCCCCAGAACCACAGGAGCCTTCTGATTTGGGACCCGGTGTTATGCTCTGCTCCCAGTCCCCCACAAGTGCCGCCTGGAACTTTTACGTGGCTCACATGCACGTGACGTCACTTGTTGTGCACTCCCTTCTTTCAAAAGGAGATGCGGCACTTCCTTGGAGGAAGAGATTTCTGGGTAATGGTCATCACCATGAAAGGCGTTGGGTGATTGTCGTTAAACAAAGCTGTTCTCAGGCCCATGCCTCCAAAATCAATCTCCCAGGGCGCGACTGCTATGATGGACGAAACACGGCAGCCCATCAATGCACAGAAAGATCCCATCAACGATGACGACAACGATCATTGTTTTTATGTTGATTGAGAAATAAATATCCCAGGATTATTTCCCAGCGCCTCCTCGGAACATATCAGGCCATATTTTGTATAAACGTGAGGAGAGGGGACATCGGAAGGCGCTGGCCCGTAGATTTGGGGATTCTTTTTCTCTTCCACCAATGCTGCTCGATCCGTTGAGTTCCTCCAGCAGAGCGGAGCGACTAGCACAGTGCGATTACAGCACCAGGCACCTGGGTTCCAATCCAGTGCTGTCTGTAAAGAGTCTGCCTATGATCTGGGTGGGTTCCTCCCAGCCTCCACAAAAAAATCTTCATGGGGTTGGTCAGTTAATTGGTGTATTTGGGTGGTACGGGCTCGTGGGCCGGAAGGGTTCGTTACTGTGCCGAATCTCTAAAATTAAAAATAAGTTTTGTTTCGGGTTAGATTGTTGTGACCAAGTCTCCGACCAGCACAAAAATAAAAAAACTTATGACTTTACATTAACAATGTAATGGACTGAAATCACCAAAGTGGAAATACTGTTTGAAGTTCTGTCACTAACTTAGGATTATCTCAAAGGCCAGGTTCTGACCCCTGTAAAACCACTGTAAAAATGAGGGAGGCGAGAACTGGAAAGGGAAAGAAAAAGCAAGCAAGTTTAGCAGAAAACAGAGAAGTCATTTTTCATGCCATCTGGCTGGAGAGAGCCCAGACAGAAAATAAGGTGTTATTCCTGCACCCTGCAGGTGGTCAGGGTGGGACAGTACATCAGGCAAATGAGTCTGGGTGTTTGACTCAGAATTGAACAGGTTGGCTACTGGGAGGTCGCCATTGTTGCAGACAAAACAACACTGCCCATCAGCAGCAGGAGGCCGATGTCCGTGCGCCTGCTGGAAGCCTGGGATGGCGTCTGGTCACTCGGGGCAGCAGCGTCACTTCGCAAACTATGATCTGGAATGCATGCGCAGATTGTCATTGCTCCCTCTCCTTCTTCAATCTCTCTCTCTCCCTCCCCAATGATGACAATCTGCCCATGAGTTCCAAATCAGCTTTTTTTTTAAATAATAAATGGTATTGGGCCCTTGAAGTCACTACAGGAGAAGCACCAAAACGATGAAGTTTAGGGGGTGGGTTATGGCGGTGAGAAGCGATCTGTGCGCTGATGGATGGCAGCATTTCTTTCAGAGAAGAAAAGGCAACCATGTTGATACAGGTCGACCCTGACTTACCTTTATTCAAAACGGATTCTGATTGTTAGAAATATCACGTCACAACATTGAAAGTCGGAGTCTTGCCATATTTAAAATGTCCTCATCCATGGGTGTGATGCTGGAGGAGTCACGTTTTTCTCTTGTTTTAAAAAAGCTCCAAAAGTAACCCTGGAAACTGTAGGCTGGTGAGCCTGATGTCAGTAGTAGGTAAATTATTGGAAGGTTTTCCAAGAGATCAGATATACAATTATTTAGGGTAGGTCATGTTTAACTAATCTTTTCAAGTCTTTTGAGGAGGGGATCAGGAAAGTAGATGAAGGAAAGACTGCAGATGTTGTCTACATGGACTTTAGTTATGCCTTTGTCAAGGTCCCACATGGACATTAGTCAGGAAAGTTCAGACATTAGATATTCATGGTTAAGTAGTGAACTAGATTCGACAATGGCTGGATAGGAGAGGCCAGTGGAGCTACTGTGTTGCAGTGCAAAATGAAGAATGAGAAAAATGATCAGACGTACTCGAGTCAAGTTTAGTAAAAGTTGTTTAAACCCTGCACGTTCCAAATGGCATCATCACATTGTGATGTCGCTCGGAACCTCCCGAGCCAGTTCGATTAAGCCTAGGGTGACTGGTTACACCAAAGAGTAGAAGTGGATGATTCCTTCTCAGACTGTGACTAGTGGTGTGACTCAGAGAAGAGATTGTTGTTCGTCATCTATATCAATGATCTGGATGATAATGTGGTAAATTGGATCGGCAAGTTTGCAGATGACACTGAGATTAGAGGCCTTGTGGACAGTGAAGAAGGTTTTCAAAGCTTGTAGAAGGATCTGGATCAGCTGGAAAATGGCAGATGTAAATTAATGCAGACAAGTGTGAGGTGCTGCATTTTAGAAGGACAATCCAAGAAAGAACATACACAGTAAATGTTAAGGAGTACGGTAGAACAGAGGGATCTGGGAATAGATACATTATTCCCTGAAAGTGACATCACAGGGATGAAGTCACGTGATGGAGCAGTGGCTGGTCAGGAGGAAACAGCCCTCTCCAGAGAAAAGAAAAAAGTGTGAAAAAACAGAGCTCAATAAACATAATACAGTAAGAGAAAGAAAAAGTTACAGAGAAGAGACAGAAGATGGCACCCAAAAGAGAAAAATAAAGAATATCAGAGAAAAGGGAAGAAGGAAAATCACTGGAGAAGAAAGAAGAAGGGCTTACCTGCATGTCGGAGCAGAGAGACACCGTGGAGAGGAGCGGTCGATCCCCAGTGTTGGTGAGTCTCCAGAGGAGTGGTGTCCGCCCGGCCAGCGGACTTCAAAAATGGCTCTCAAAGCCAAGAAGAGTTGCACATGCGCTGAGTTGCACGAAGAGTTGCGCACGCGTAGTGCACAAGTAAAGGAAAAGGGTAACGCCGACGGGAGGGGGACTCAGCTGAGGAGCAGCCAGCTGCGGAGTGGCCAGCTGAGAGACGCCCAGTATCAGGGCATTCGGCTGGGGAAAGTAAAGAAGAAAGAAAAAATGGTGAGAAAGAGAACGAAGGGAGGGAAGAGGATGAGCGGCAATGGGGCGACCGGCAGGGTGACGACCTGCAGCAGTGACCCAGCAGCAGGTCAGCCTGCAGCAGGGGGCCCAGGAGTGGGTCGACCTGCAGCGGGAGGCCCACCAACAGGAGACACACAGCAACTGAAGGCCTAGCAAGGATACAGAAGCAGCTCACCAGAGAAGGATGAAGATACAAAGATACAGAGAAGAGAAGACGACACAGACATAGATACAGACAAAGAAGAGGAGGAAGACCACCAAGAATTTCAAAGGAAAGAAGAGATAAAATAGGACAAAGTTTAGATAAAGCCTTTTTCGAAGAACAAATTAGGTCATTAAAAGAATGGCTATCATTAGAATTTAGTTCAATCAAAAGAAAAATGAAAAGAGCTGAAGAGCTCCATTTGGCAGAGGCTTCCACCATCAGATTTCTGAACAGAGAGGTGGAGAGGTTGAGCAAATGTAGGTTATTGGGAGTCACTATCTCAGAAGATCTTTCCTGGAATCAACACACCAATGGCATCATGCAGAAAGCCTCTACTTCCTCAGGAGTTTGCGGAGGAGCTAGTGGATTTGTTCAAGTGAACCGGTACGGACTTGAAGGGCCGACATGTCCTGTTTCCATGCTGTAAATGGGTTATATGGATTATATGGACAGAACGCAAAGCTTAGAGTTGGTCAAGACTGAAATAGGGAAAAGAGTAGAAAATGTGGAAGAATGAGAAGCAGCTGTAGAAATGGAGATAAATGATTTAAGAGGGAAGTTGCAAGAGAGCAGAAAAAAAATTAAAGAGACACAAGATTTATTGTAACAAAAAATTGACATATTGGAAAACTACAGTAGGCGAAACAACATTAAAATAGTGGGCCTGAAAGAAGGCAAAGAAGGGTCAGATATGAAGGAATTTATAAAAGGATGGATCCTGAAGGTGCTGGGAATAACAGACTCACATGAAGAAATAGAAATCGAAAGGGCGCATAGAGCGCTAGTTCTGAAACCGCCACCACATCAAAAACTGAAATCCTTATTGGTAAAATTTCTAAGATATACGACAAGAGAAAACATACTGGAACAGGCAAGAAAGAAGGTTAGAGGAAACAATAAGGCGTTGGAATATAAGGGTCAAAAAATATTTTTTTACCCGGACATAAGCTTAAAGAAGAGGAAGGAATTCAACAAGGTGAAAACAATCTTATGCAAGAAAGGGTATAACTTTATATTAAGACATCCAGCGGTACTCAAAGTATTAATTCCTGGGGAACGGAATAGAATGTTCTCGGACCCAAAGAAAGCCCAAGAATTTGCTGAACATTTGCAGGACAGGAGAAGAGAGGAGGAGGAGTGACAAGAAGGATGACCGGCAAGAAAATATACAAAAATATGTAATAAAAATAAAGTAAAGATAATGTATATATAAAGATTTAAAGATGGAAATTGGTTGACGCTTGCGAATAAGTTCGCAAACCGATTGGAAAGGGGAGTTGTGGTTGCCGTCAAGGGACCAGAGGCAATCCAAGGAGGAGAGGTTCATTTGGGGTTAAAGGGTTATTGCTTGTGGGGATTATTGGTGTATTTCATGTCTTAAATGCATTGTCATATATTGAGATTAAAAAGGAAAACTTAAAAAACATTAATGGAAAAAAGGGATGGAGGTGGTGAAGAGGTGGAAAAGAAGTGAAAATAAAGATTATAAGATGGCCACGTTGCACTAAATGACTATAAACATTAATGGAATATATAACCAAGTTTAAGTGTATCCCATTGGGGAAAAAAAAATCACATATAATTTAAAAGACAAAGTTATAATGATTGGGGAAACCTGGGAACCATATATGGAACATGGCAGAAAGAGCAGGCCTTGGACCACCACCACCTAAAATGATAAGAAGATAAACACGATCAGATTTAATGTGAATAAGTAGATGATACGTCTTTTTTGTTTGTATTCCTTTTGTATAAAGATATTGTTTTATTGTATTTTACATGTCCAATATTTACTGTTCTTGGATGGGGGTGGGAAGGGGGAAAGGAGGGTTGGGGGGAAAAAAAGAGAAAATGTCACTGTGAATATTTAAAGAGATGCATCTGTAAATATATTGGTTGATATGGTTCATAGTGCGATAATAAAAAATTACAAAAAAAAAGAAAGTGACGTCACAGGTGGATAGGGTTATAAAGAGAGATGTTGGCACATTGGCCTTCATAAATCAAAGTACTGAGTACAGGAGTTGGGATGTTATGGTAAGTTAAATTAGACATTGGTGAGGCCAAATTTGTAGGATAGTGTGCAGTTTTGGTAACATAACTACAGAAAAGAGATCAATAAGATAGAAAGAGCGCAGAGAGGATTGAATAGGAGGTTGCCTGGACTTCAGGAACTGAGTTACAGGAAAAGGTTAAACAGGTTAGGACTTTATTCTCCGGAGCGAATGAGGGAAGATTTGATAGAGGTATTTAAAATTCTGAGGGGGATAGACAGAGTAAATGTAGATAGGCTTTTTCCACTGAGGGTTGGTGAGATACAAACCAGATGAATTGCGTGAAGAATGAAAAGGGAGAAGTTCAGGAGAGCTTGAGGGTAACTTCTTCACACAGAGAGTGGTTGGGGTGTGGAATGAGCTTCCATTCAATGTTTGCAAAATTAAGGAATTGATTGTGGATTCAGGAAGAGGGAAGGCAGAACACAAACCAGTCCTCATTGAGGTGTCAGCAGTGGAGAGCATAAAAGAACTTTACATTCCTGGCTGTCAACATCTCTGAAGATCCATCTTGGGGCCATCATGTGGATTTAATCATATAGGTGGCTCACCAGTGTGTATACATCGTGAGTAGTTTAAGAAGGTTTTGTCTGTCACCAAAGACTCCTGAAAATTTCTACAAGAGTTCTGGGGAGAGCATTCTGACAGGTTGATAACTGTTTGCCAAGGCACAGGACAAGAAAGGCTGCAAAAGGTTGTGAACTCAACCAACACCATCATGGGCATTAGTCCAGTCCATTAAGGGCACTTTAAAGAGGTGGTGTCTCAGGAGAGTAGCCTCGATCATCTTGGACCCTCGCTACCCAGGCAGCCCATGTCCTTTTCTCACTACTACTATCAAGAAGGAGGTACAGGAGCCTGAAGACGCACACCCAATGGTACAAAAACAGCTTCTTCCCCTCTGCCACCAGATTTCTAAATGGACAATGAACTTAAAGATAGAGCCTCACTTTTTTCTCTCTTTTGCACTAATTATTTATTTTTAATTAGTCCACAGGGTTGAGATTCTAAATTGAAGAAAGAATCATTTTGAGGAAATGAGAAAGGATCTAAAAAGTGTGGATTGGATTAGTTTTCTTTCTGGCAAAGAATGTTCAGTAAGTGGAAGGCCTTTAAAGGCAACATTTTAAGAGTACCCAGTTTGTATGTTCCTGTCAGGATTAAAGACAAAGTTAACAGGCTTAGAGAACCTTGGTTTTCAAGGGATATTGGGGATCTGGTGAAGAAGATGAGAGGCATATCGCAATAAGAGGCAACAAGGAGCAAATGAGGTACTTGTGGAGTATAAAAATGCAGGCGAAACTTAAGAGGGAAATAAGGAGGTTTCTTTGGAAAATTCTGAGATTCTACAAGTGTATTAAGAGCAAAAGTATAGTTATGGACAAAATTGGTCCCCTTGACGATCAGAGTGGTCAGCAATGCATGAAGTCCGAAGAGATGTGGGAGATCTTAAATGGTTTTTATTGCATCAGTATTTAGTCAGGAACCTGGCACAGAGACTTGGGATGTAAGAAAAACAAGTTGTGAAGTTATGAAACCAATACCATTTAGAGGAGGAGGTGCTTCTGTTCCTTTTTTATTTTGAAATTTTTATTTTGAATTTTCGAAGATTCATACAAATCCAAGCAAACACAATCTCTCTCAACAATAGTATATAACATACAGAGTCTATTTTTTCCTCTCCCCTCCCTCCCATACCCTAATACAACAAGGAAAATATTACATAAATACAAAGAACCAAATATCGGTAAAGCCACAAACCCTTAAGGGAACTTAAGAAAAACCCAAAGAACCTAAAATAAAAACGATAAGGAACATCTTATGGCTCATCCGTGCCACGACCCACTTCATTGATCTCACTCATTTCATGACTGGTACGGATTGTTGCATTGCCTTTATACAGAAGGGGTAGAATTATATCTGTGTACCAATGTATTGCAGAGAGGGCTGCCACACCCAAACGAATGTGCAAGATTCCTCCTTAACTTGGACATGATTTTCTCCAGGGGAATTCAACTCTGTATCTCCGTATTCCATCGTGTAATATTTAGTTGGGAGACAGACTCCCACATAGGCACTATACACTTCCTGGCCACCACCAAGGTGACCTTCACAAACTGAACTTGGACAGTTTCAAACTCATGTGCCTAATGTTACCCAGAAGGTACAATTTCAGATCCTGTGGAAAATCCACTTGTAATTTTTTTTCAGAATGTCCCCCAGGTCCTCCCAGAAGGATCTCATCTTTGTACACAGCCAGGTTAAATGGATAAAGGTTCCAAGTTCCACACCACACCTAAAGCACATTTCTGAGATTTCTGATGTGGATTTATGTAGTTCTTGTGGTATGAGGTACAGTTGATGCAGGAAATAGTATTGCACAAACCTGTACCTGGCATTAATAATTGCTGTCATGCTATCCCGTCACACGTCTGACCAGCACCGCTCATGGATTGTTGTGCCCAAGTCCAACTCCCACCTTTCCCTTGACCTCGAGGGTCGGGTGCTCCTTGTCAAATAAATCAATGTGTTGGATTAAAGGTGGAGATATCTCCTAAAATACCCTCGGCCCAGCTTTGGGCCCTCACTTTGGAATAGGAGATACATCATAGAGATAAACTTGTGCGCATTCCCCTTTCGAATTAGAATCTCCATGTCACTACACATAGAAGGTCTCAAATTGTCCCTTGAGAAAGATCTTAGCTGGAGATAGAAGAAGAAAACTTCACTGGACAAACCATATTTATTCTTTAGCTGTTCGAATGACTTAAGTTGCCCTTGCTCATAACAATCTTTGATACACCTGATCCCATTCCGGCACCAGGTATCCAGGATCTTATTATCCAGTCCTGGATATTGATTTGTTCTGGGTCAAGGGTATTTTAGGAGATATCTCCACCTTTAATCCAACACATTGATTTATTTGACAAGGAGCACCCGACCCTCGAGGTCAGTGCCTGCTCTGCGGAGTTCGCGACCCACCATCTGGTGCACTACAAAAATGGCTCTCGGAGCCAAAAGTGCGCAGTGCTCAATCAAATGAGAAAGAGGACACTGGCGGGAGGGGGGCTCAGCAGAAGAGCGGGCTGTCACAGACTGACATTTGCCCGACACCAGGGCTCTCAGCTAGAGGGCAAGGAACAACAGACGAGCAGCACAGGAGGGGAGGACCAGGAGAAAGAGGTCCGACAAAGAGATACAAGCAGCTCATCAGGAAAAACAGAGGAGACACAAAGAAGAGAAGAGGAAGAAGAAGACCAAGATCTTCATAGAGAAATAGAAGGTAAAACTGATGGAC
The DNA here is from genome assembly GCF_036971445.1 of Narcine bancroftii. Classification (NCBI taxonomy): domain Eukaryota; kingdom Metazoa; phylum Chordata; class Chondrichthyes; order Torpediniformes; family Narcinidae; genus Narcine; species Narcine bancroftii. Next base: position 208,585,185 of record NC_091472.1, on the reverse strand, counting down.
AAAGAGAAACAAAACTGATGAACAGAATATAGATAAAGTCTTTTTTGAAGAACAAATGAGGTCATTAAAAGAATGTTCATCATTAGAGTTTAATGCAATTAAAAGGAAAATGAAAAGAACAGAAGAACAGAAAAGAACAAAATGCAAAGGTTAGAACTGGTAATGACAGAAATAGGGAAAAGAGTAGAGAATGTGGAAGAACGAGAAACGGCTGTAGAAATGGAAGTAAATGACTTAAGAGAAAAATTGGAAGTGACAAAAAAATTAAAGAGACACAAGAGTTGTTATCTCAGAAAATTGATATGTTGGAAAATTATAGTAGGCGAAACAACATAAAAATAGTGGGCCTGAAGGAGGGTGAAGATGGCACAGACATGAAGGAATTTATAAAAGGATGGATCCCGAAGGTCCTGGGAACAACAGAAATGCAGGAAGAAAAATGGAAATAGAAAGGGCTCACAGAGCACTAGCTCCAAAACCATAGACACATCAAAAACCAAGATCCATCTTAGTAAAATTTTTGAGATACACGACAAGAAAAAATATACTGGAACAGGCAAGGAATAAAATTAGAGAAGATAATAAACCACTGGAATACAAGGGTCAAAAATATTTTTTTACCCAGACATAAGTTTTGAACTCTTAAAGAGGAGGAAGGAATTTAATACAGCGAAATCAACTTTATGGAAAAAAGGTTACAAATTCAAATTAAGACATCCAGCAGTGCTTAAAATATTTATACCCAGGGAGCAAAACAGACTGTTCTCAGATCTAGAGAAAGCGCAAGAATTTGCAGAACGTTTGCAGGACTATTGCAGATTACTATTTGAATGGCAATAGATTAAGAGATGGGGAAGTGCAGAGAGACCTAGGGGTACTTGTACACCAGTCTCTGAAGGCAAGCATGCAGGTACAGCAGGCGGTTAAAAAGGCAAATGGTATGTTGGCCTTCATATCAAGAGGGTTTGAGTATAGGAACAAGGATACCTTACTGCAGCTGTACAGGGCCTTAGTGAGACCACACCTGGAGTATTGTGTGCAGTTTTGGTCACCTTATCTAAGGAAGGATGTTCTTGCAATGGAGGGAGTGCAGAGGCGATTCACCAGGAATGGCAGGAATGACTTATGAGGAAAGATTGCGCAAATTGGGATTGTACTCCCTAGAGTTTAGAAGATTGAGAGGGGATCTCATAGAGACATATAAAATTCTGGCAGGACTGGACAGAATGGATGCAGATGGGATGTTTCCAATGATGGGAAAATCCAGAACCCGGGGCCATGGTTTGAGGATAATAGGCAAACCATTTAGGACCGAGATGAGGAGGAATTTCTATACCCAGAGGGTGGTGAATCTGTGGAATTCATTGCCACAGAGGGCAGTAGAGGCAGGTTGAATGGCGGAGCAGGCTCGAAGGGTCGAATGATCTACTCCTGCTCCTATCTTCTATGTTTCGAGGACAGGAGAAGAGATGGAGATGTAACAAGAATGAAGAACGGCAATAAGGTATATATAAAGATGTAAAAACAATGTATATGTAAAGAACTAAAGAAGGGGAAAGAGAAGGGAAGGAAGGGAGTAAGGGGGAAAAAAGAGAGAGGGGTTTATTATATGTGTTAAAAAGTGTTTTCTGGAGAGGGCTGGGTAGAGGGGGAATAACCGTCACTGCAAAATCAGTTGACGCTGTAAACAAGATTGCAACCCAAATGAAAAGGGGAATTGTGATTGCCCAGCAAGGGATATGGGGCAACTCAGAGAGAGGGGGGGGGAACTTTTTGGGGTTAAGGTATCAGTGGAAGTGTGAACTGCGCGGGTACTTTATGTCTTAAATGTGTTGTTGTACATTAAATGTAATAAGAGAAAACTAAGCAATGAAAATGAGGAAAAGGAGGATGAAGGTGGCAAAGAGGTAGAAAAGAGGTGTATGCAAGATACAAGATGGCCATGTTGAACTACATGACTATAAACATTAATAGAATACATAACCAAATTAAAAGAAAGAAGCTACTAAATTTATTGAAGAAGGAAAAAATAGATATAACATTTGTATAGGAAACGCATCTAACTGAAGCGGAACATAAACTAAAGAGAGACTGGGTAGGACACATAATGGCAGCATCCTATAACTCAAATGCTAGAGGTGTAGCCATACTAGTTAACAAAACTGTACCAATCAAAATAGAGGAGGAAATAATAGATCCGGCAGGGAAGTATGTAATGATAGTGTCAGATATACTCAGAATTTTGGAATTTGTTCTATATATGTATATCTTTTTCTTTGGCTTGGCTTCGCGGACGAAGATTTATGGAGGGGGTAAAAGTCCACGTCAGCTGCAGGCTCGTTTGTGGCTGACAAGTCCGATGCGGGACAGGCAGACACGGTTGCAGTGGCTGCAGGGGAAAATTGGTTGGTTGGGGTTGGGTGTTGGGTTTTTCCTCCTTTGCCTTTTGTCAGTGAGGTGGGCTCTGCGGTCTTCTTCAAAGGAGGTTGCTGCCCGCCAAACTGTGAGGCGCCAAGATGCACGGTTTGAGGCGATATCAGCCCACTGGCGGTGGTCAATGTGGCAGGCACCAAGAGATTTCTTTAGGCAGTCCTTGTACCTCTTCTTTGGTGCACCTCTGTCACGGTGGCCAGTGAAGAGCTCGCCATATAACACGATCATGGGAAGGCGGTGGTCCTCCATTCTGGAGACATGATCCACCCAGCGCAGCTGGATCTTCAGCAGCGTGGACTCGATGCTGTCAACCTCTGCCATCTCACGTACTTCGACGTTAGGGATGAAAGCGCTCCAATGGATGTTGAGGATGGAGCGGAGACAACGCTGGTGGAAGCGTTCTAGGCGCCGTAGGTGATGCCGGTAGAGGACCCATGATTCGGAGCCGAACAGGAGTGTGGGTATGACAACGGCTCTGTATACGCTTATATATATATATATATATATATACACACACACGCCTAACGAGGAGGATCAAAAGTTTATACAGGATATTTTTTTTTGAAGATTGCAGACACACAAGGAAATATATTGATAGGAGGGGATTTTAACCTTAATTTGGACCCAATGTTGGATAAAACTGGACAAAAGACAAGTAAAAAGAATAAAGTAGCCAAATTTATGGTTAAATCAATGCAGGAAATGAAAATGAATAAATGTATTCCATTGGAAAAAAAATAACATACAATTAAAAAAATAAAGTCACAATGTTTGAGCAAATTTGGGACCATACATGGAGAGAGTTTGCCTATGACCTCCATCCCCTAAAATTAGAATGAAAATAATAAGACAAAATGACTAGATTCAGTGTGTAATAAATAGATGACGCATTTTTCTTGTTTATTTTCCTTTGTGTGAAAATATTGTTTTATGGTTTTTTTGTATTGTATATGTTGAATATTTATGGGTTTTGGAGGGGGTGGGTAGAGGGGAGGGAGGGAATGGGGAAATAAAAGGGAAGAGAAGACCACTGTGTAAATTTAATGAGAAACGTTTGTACATATTTTGGTTGAAAGGTTAAAAATTATTTTTTAAAAATCTTCCGGAGCAAAGGTAGATAATTGAGTTTATATAAATTGCGTAATTTCTTATCCACTTTTATCCCCAAATATTTAATGCCCTCTTGTAGCCATATGAATCGACTCCCTTGTTGGTATTGTCTGTAATCCCCATTTGTCAAGGGCATTATTTCACTCTTCTCCAGATTTATCTAATACCCAGAGATCTTGCCATAATCCCCCAGTGTGGTCCTCATCCCCTTTCCCCCAGGGACAGGCAAATATAATAACACATCATCAGAGAATAAATTGATTTTATGCTCCTCCTGGCCCACTTTATATCTGGATCCCATTGGATGGCTTCTGCCAGCAGCTCAATAGCTAGTATAAACAATGTTGGGGATAGTGGACATCCCTCCTTACTGGACCCACCCAGCAAGAACACTGGAGACATTTGCCCATTTGTAATAATTTTAGCTTGGGGTTTATGTTAGTGCTTCCATTCCCAATTAATAAATGGTTGTCACAATCCAAATCTCTCCAGTATTTTGAATAAAGTTTGTCAAAGGCCAGGACTCCAGTTACGCCCGGATCCACCCCCGACTGTGCAAGATGCATTATATTAAGTAACCTAAGACAATATTTTCTGCTTATTGTCTCTTTTATACAAATCCAGCTTCATCTGGATTTGTTAACTTTGGTAAAAATTTGAGCCAATGCTTTTGCTATAATTTTATAATCTACATTTAATAATGAATTGGGACTATAAGAAGAGAGTTTCAATGGGTCCCTGTCTTTTTTTTTGAGATCATCATATTTGCTGTTGATAAAGACTCCAGGAGGGTATTCATCTCCACTGCCTTGTCCACCACCCCCATAAGGGGCATTAAAAGATCCTAAACCCTTTATAAAATATCCTTCCCCGGTGATTTGCTGGCCTAAAATGAGCTAAGGGCTTTCTCAATCTCCTCTCTAGAGAATGGGGCACTCTGCCCCTCCGTTTGTCTTGATCCAAACTTGGCAGTTCCAAAGTAGACAAGAAATCATCCATTTTGGCAGGGTCTCCCATTGATTCTGATTTATACAACTCTGTACAGAACTTTCTAAATGTTTCATTTATCTCCTTTGATTTAGATGAGATCCTGTTTCCCCCCCCCCCCCACCCCTTCCCCCATTTGAATTGCATTAATTGTTCTTGAGGCCTCTTCTACCCTGACCTGCCATGACAGGACTTTATGGGCCTTTCCCCCAGCTCATAGTACTGTTGTTTAGATCTTAGGATAATCTTTTCTATCTTATATGTTTGTATTGTGTTGCATTTGTGTTTTTTGTTCATTATATCCTATATTTATCCTCAGAGCCCGATCGCTGATTGTCTTTCTCTAATTGGGTTATTTCCTGCTCCATGTTGTTTATCTTTTTCATATGTCCCTTTTTGATACCTTTGGTATATCCAATTATCTGGTCCCTTAAATATAGGTGCTTGAGAACTTCAAAGCAAATGAGGGTGGATAAAACCACAAGGCCTGATAAAAAGCTATTCCCTCACACCTTGAGGGACATTAGTGCAGAAATTACAGGGGCCCTGTCTTTAGCCATGGGTGTGGTGCCAGAGGATTGGAGGGGAACTCATGTTGTTCTGTTGTTTAAAAAAGGCTCCAATAGTAATCCAAGAAATTATAGGCCAATGAGCCTGACCTCAGTAGAATATAAATTATTTGAAGGTGTTCTAAAGAGATCAGATATACAGGTCTGTGGATGGCCAGGGATTGATTAGGGATAGTCCACATGGCTTTGTGCATTATAGGTCGTGTTCAACCAATCTTAAGAGTTTTTTTTGAGGAGCTTACCAAGAATGTTGTCTGCTTGGACTTTAGTGAGGCCTTCGACAAGGTTTTACATGGGAGGTTAGTCAGGAAGGTTCAGATGCTCGGTATTTATGATGAGTTACTGCCTTCAACAATGGAAATGTGGGGAAGCCAGAGAGTGGTGGTGGATGATTGATTCTCAGATTGGAGGTCTGTGACTAGTGCTGTGCCTCAGGGATCATTGCTGGACCATTGTTGGTTATCATCTATATCATCTATATCAACACAGATAATGCGGTAGAATCAGCACGTTTGCAGAGGACACAAAGATTGGAGATGTTGTGGAGAGCATCTAAAGGTTTCAAAGCTTGCAGAGGGTACTGGACCAGTTGGAAAAATGGCAGTTGGAATTTAATGCAGGTAAGTGTGAGATGTTGCATTTAAAAATGTCAAACCAAGGGAGGATGTACATGGTAAATGGTAGAACACTGAGATCTGGCAAATATCGATGGTGCTGGGTCCTTAGGGACTGAGTTACAGGGAAAGGTTAAACAGGTTGGGACTATTCCCTGGATTGCAGAAGAATGAGGGGATATTTGATGGAGGGATTTAAAATTATGAAAGGTATAGAGAGAATAAATGCAAGTATGCTTTTTCCACTGAGGTTAGGTGAGATAGAAACCAGAGGACATAGGTTAGGGGTGAAAAGGGAAATGTTATGGGGAACTTGTTCACACACAGAGTAGTAGTTCAAAACAAGCTGCCACCTGAAGTGGTCAATGTTGGGCTTATTTTAATATTTAAAAAAAATTTGGTTATGTGCTTGGAAGGGAGTGGAATGGAGAGCTATGAAGTGGGTACAGATCAGTGAAACTGGGCTGATTGTAGTTCGCCACAGATCAGACGGGCCAAACACCCCATTTTCTGTGCTGTATGTTCTTTGGTTCTAATATCGTATTTAAAGAACCCCAATTTATAGGAATTTTACACCTGGAATGCACATCACTGCTCCGCATAACACATTTGTGCACATGCTCATGACAATAAACCTGATTCTGACAGACACTCACTGTTCACTGTCCGCCAGACAGGAAGAGAAGACACTGACGGCCACAGTGGAAGAACAGTCAGACCCACAAGTCAGGTCACAGGCCCACATGGGAATGGCAGAGAGCAAGGACCAGCTCATTTGATGCAATCACCGCTTTCTCCAACTCTCCACATCAATCTGCAAACCATAAGAGAAGCCGATCAGATCACCTCTCATCCTTCTCAACTCCAGCAAGTACAGATGACCCCACTTCAGACCAGGTCCAGACTCCAATTTTTAGAGAGAGAGAAAACACTGCAGATGCTAGAAATCTCAAATAAAGACAGAAGCTGCAGGAAATCTTCAGCTTAGCCAGTGTCTGTGTAGAGAGAGGCATGAGAAGATAAGAAATAGGAGCGAGTAGGCTATGAGGCCCGTCGACAAGATCATGGCTGATCTGAGGATGGGCTCATCTGCACTGACCTGTGTTCTTCCCATGTCCCTTAATTCCGTTAGTTCAGTAAAAGTCCAAAATCCAGAACTCTGGGAAACTCCTGGCTGAAATCTAGACCATTCGAGAATCTGGAGTTCTCGAAAACACTCGACTTTTGCGTGCATGCATGTGTAGTCGGCAACAAATGACGATCCAGAAGTCGTGGAAATGCAAAACAAAATATTGATGTTTCTTGTACTTTGTATTTTATATGAAAACTATTTCGTGAATAAACAATTAAAATTTACCTGTTTATTCTCCATAAATTTGAGTTTTACAAGTGTTGCCTGAGAATCAAGAAAATCTGGACTGACACAATCCCCAAGCAGTCTGGATTTTTTGACTTTTACTGTATATAAACATCGATCCAACCTTGTCTTAAATATATTTACTAAGGTCATTTCCACTGCTTCAATGGGGAGAGCATTCCAGATTCACCGTCCTCTGGAAAAACCAGTTCCTCCTCATCTCCATCTGAAATCTACTACGCTGAATATTGAGGCGATGTCCCCTAGTTCTAGTTTCCCCCACCAATGGAAATAACTTGCCCACCTCAATTTTATCTAGACTTTTCATAATTTTATACCTTTCTAGAAGATCCCCTCTCATTCTTCGAAATCCCAGCAATCTCTCCTCATAGGCTAACCCTCATCTCTAGTCTGGTCAACCTCCTCACCAACACCTCCAAACACTTCCACAAGTCAAGAGACCAGAACTGCACACAGTACTCCAGGCGCGGCCTCACCAATACCTTGTTCAGTTGCAGCATAACCTCCCTGTTCTTAAATTCAATCCCTCTAGAAATGAAGGCCAACAATTTCCATTTTGATGGCCTACTGCACCTGCAAACCAACCTTTTCCAATTCATGCACAAGCACTCCCAAGTTCTTCTGCATGGCAGCATGCTGCAATCACTTGGCTTTAAAAAATAATCTGATCTTCTATTTTTCCTTCCAAAGTAGATAACCTCACATTTACCAACATTGTTTTCCGTCTGCCAAATTCTTGCCAGTTCTCTCTGCAGCTTCTCCAATTCCTCTGCACAATTTGCTTTTCCAGTGTAATCAGCATACTTCGATACACTATACTCTGTCCCCTCTTCCAGATCGTTTATGTACACTGTGAACAGTTGCAGGCCCAGCACTGACCTAATTTGCCTCAGACTGTCCTGTCCACTCAAACTGCGTCCTTTAATCTGTTCATAGCCACCACTTTTCCCATCTACAAAATGTCTGTTTTAGGTCAACTCCCCCTGCCAGACCAGCCCCAGCACATCTCGCTGATGTGATCTGGGTGTTCCCCCACTTTAGGCCCACCTGCCCCCACCCTGCACCAGTTCCTCAGCATGTGGAGTAAACCTCAGATCAGAATACTGAGGTCTTTTAACTTGCTGGCCGTCTCAAATTTTTCTTTGAAGAACCTCATCTTTATTGATTTTCTTTCTCTGTAATGCAGTTTGTTTACATTATTTTATTTGTTTACATGTTAACGCTGTGAGCTTTTTTTGCACTACCAATTAATGGTAATTCTGCCACATCCAGAGGATGTCATGGATGAACTGACAATAAATCTGAAATCTTGTTTATGTTGACGATATCATTGGCACAAAGGACCCTATTAATTTGCCCATATTGTACACATCCCACCTACTGTAGAAGAGAGCCTCTTGGTCCATATATTTGAAGCCTTCACACCTGCACCACCTCCCTAGTCACATGTCTGACTGGAAGGTCTTCCAATTTCTTACATCACTGGTTCAGGGCATATTCTGGGTGACAACACAGATTTCTAATGTTAGATGCTGTAAATTCTACCTGCAAGATCTCCTTGTTCTTCCTTCCAATGGAAACAGAACCATGATGAACCACCAACTCCAGCTGCTCCTTCTACCTGTCCAGGAGACTGGACCCTGAATCCGCTGTGAAACATCCGTGTCCATGGCCCTCACAGACATGAGGCCCCTCTGTCTGTGGCCCAAACTACAGAGTCCCCAGTCACTGGTTACCGGGGCTGACGTCAGCCAGCTTTGCAGCAGACCCAGGTGGTGGGTCCACGGACCCAGCTTCGCACCAGCCCTGGTAGCGGTGCCACGGAATCAGCTTCGCAGCAGCCCTGGTGATGCGGCCATGGACCCGGCTCACAGCAGCCCGGTGGTGGGGCCACAGACCCGGCTTAACAGCAGCCCCGGTGGTGGGGCCACAGACCCGGCTGATGTTGCTGTTTTCCCTGAGATGGGATCTTCCCCCAACAGGACACCTGTGTGTCCATGTGTGAAGACGCTTTCAGGTGCATTCTCTGCCAAGAATGCACCTGCAGAAGCAGATGCAGACCCTGTGGAATGACCTTTTAGGTGGCAGACCTGTGGAATGACCTTTTAGGTGGCAGACCTGTGGAATGACCTTTTAGGTGGCAGACCTGTGGAATGACCTTTTAGGTGGCAGACCTGTGGAATGACCTTTTAGGTGGCAGACCTGTGGAATGACCTTTTAGGTGGCAGACCTGTGAATGACCTTTTAGGTGGCAGACCTGTGGAATGACCTTTTAGGTGGCAGACCTGTGGAATGACCTTTTAGGTGGCAGACCTGTGGAATGACCTTTTAGGTGGCAGACCTGTGGAATGACCTTTTAGGTGGCAGACCTGTGGAATGACCTTTTAGGTGGCAGACCTGTGGAATGACCTTTTAGGTGGCAGACCTGTGGAATGACCTTTTAGGTGCAGACCTGTGGAATGACCTTTTAGGTGCAGACCTGGGGAATGACCTTTTAGGTGGCAGACCTGTGGAATGACCTTTTAGGTGGCAGACCTGTGAATGACTTTTAGGTGGCAGACCTGTGGAATGACCTTTAGGTGGCAGACCTGTGGAATGACCTTTTAGGTGGCAGACCTGTGGAATGACCTTTTAGGTGGCAGACCTGTGGAATGACCTTTTAGGTGGCAGACCTGTGGAATGACCTTTTTAGGTGGCAGACCTGTGGAATGACCTTTTAGGTGGCAGACCTGTGAATGACCTTTTAGGGTGGCAGACCTGTGGAATGACCTTTTAGGTGGCAGACCTGTGGAATGAGACCTTTTAGGTGGCAGACCTGTGGAATGACCTTTTAGGTGGCAGACCTGTGGAATGACCTTTTAGGTGGCAGTCCTGAAAGTCCACTTGAAGGTGACCTGAAGGAGAGGCGCCTTGGAGCACACTCCGGCTCCTCTCAACATGGACTTCGGGCAGGGCCAGCGGGAAGGGGGGCTGTCAGGTAGCGGGGGGGCTTGTCAGGCACAGGGATTTGGGTCGCCGGCTGATTATCATCAGCCCGACGCCCTAACAGCCGCTTTCAGGCAGCTGCATTCAGGTGCCTCAGGGACAGCTCAGATGCGGAGATTCTACTCCCAGAGGAGGTTGGAGAGCTCCTTGGGGCCACATCAGGCTCTTCCAGGTGGCCTCCCTACAGGGTAGAATAAGCGGCTTTACTTGGGGTATTCTGGCCACCTGAAAAAGGCTATGTGAGACCCGGTCTGCTCCCTGTTCTGCCACTTGCCCTGTGTGGGACATTGACTGGCCCGTTACCACTCCCCCTTGCCCTGAGTGGGACCCAGTCTGCCCCTGATCCCCCATTGCCTGTGTGGGACACAGTCACCCTCCGCCTTACCCTGTGTGGGGACCCTGTCTGCCTACTGTCACCCTCCCCCTTGCCCTGTGTGGGACCCTGTCTGCCTACTAGCCCCCTCCGTTTGCTGTGTGGGACCCTACCTGCCCCCTGTTCTCCCCTTGACCTGTGTGCAACCCTGTCCGCCCCTTATCCCCCTCTTCCTTGCACTGTGTACAACACAATATGCACCTTGAACCCACACCCTGCCCTATATGGAACTCAGTCTGCACCTTGTTCCGCCCCCTGCCTTGTGTGTGCCCTGTTCCCCTTCCCATGTTTGCCCCCTATTCATCCTTTTTCGATGTGGAACACTGTCTGCCCCTGACGCCCTCCCCCTTGCTCTGTGTGGAACCCCATCTGCCCGCTGTTCTCCCCTTGACCTCAGTGGGCATCTGTCTGCCCCAAGTTCCCCTTCCCCTCTGTGGGTCACTGTCTGCCACTTGTGCCCTCCACCCTTGCCCAGTGTTTGTCCTGTCCGCTCTACCCCGTGCCCCGCGCGGGACCCCTTCCCCCGCGCGGGACCCCGTCGGCCCCCTTCCCCCGCGCGGGACCCCGTCGGCCCCCGTGCCCCGCGCGGGACCCCGTCGGCCCCCGTGCCCCGCGCGGGACCCCGTCGGCCCCCGTGCCCCGCGCGGGACCCCGTCGGCCCCGTGCCCCGCGCGGGACCCCCGTCGGCCCCCGTGCCCCGCGCGGGACCCCCGTCGGCCCCCGTGCCCCGCGCGGGACCCCGTCGGCCCCCGTGCCCCGCGCGGGACCACCGTCGGCCCCCGTGCCCCGCGCGGGACACCGTCGGCCCCCGTGCCCCCGCGCGGGACCCCCGTCGGCCCCCGTGCCCCGCGCGGGACCCCGTCGGCCCCCGTGCCCGCGCGGGACCCGTCGCGCCCCGTGCCCCGCGCGGGACCCGTCGGCCCCCGTGCCCCGCGCGGGACCCCTTGCCCCTGCGCGGGACCCCGTCGGGCCCCCTTGCCCCGCGCAGGCCTCTCCCCAACCCCCCCCTTTTCTATATGTAGGATCCTATCCGCACCTCTGTTTCCCCCCGCCGCCCGGCGTGGGCCCCCGGCTCCCCCCCCCCCGCCGCCCGGCGTGGGCCCCCGGCTCCCCCCCCCCCGCCGCCCGGCGTGGGCCCCGGCTCCCCCCACCCCCGCCGCCCGGCGTGGGCCCCCGGCTCCCCCCCCCCGCCGCCCGGCGTGGGCCCCCGGCTTCCCCCCCCCCCGCCGCCCGGCGTGGGCCCCCGGCTCCCCCCCCCCCCGCCGCGCCGCGTGGGCCCCCGGCTCCCCCCCCCCCCGCCGCCCGGCGTGGGCCCCCGGCTCCCCCCCCCCCGCCGCCCGGCGTGGGCCCCCGGCTCCCTCCCCCCCGCCGCTCCCCGCCCGGCTCCCCCGCCCCGGCTCCCCCGCCCCCGGCTCCCCCCCCCCCCGCCGCCCGGCGTGGGCCCCCGGCTCCCCCCCCCCCAGCCGCCCGGCGTGGGCCCCCGGCTCCCCCCCCCCGCCCGCCCGCCCGGCTCGGGCCCTCCCGGCTCCCCCGCGCCCGGCTCCCCCCGCGCCCGGCTCCCCGCTCCCGGCTCCCCCGCGCCCGGCTCCCCCGCGCCCGGCTCCCCGCGCCCGGCTCCCCCGCGCCGCCCCGCTCCTCCCCCGCGCCCGGCTCCCCCGCGCCCGGCTCCCCGCGCCCGGCTCCCCGCGCCGCTCCCCGCGCCCGGCTCCCCGCGCCGGCTCCCCCGCGCCCGGCTCCCCGCGCCCGGCTCCCCGCGCCCGGCTCCCCCGCGCCGGCTCCCCGCGCCCGGCTCCCCGCGCCCGGCTCCCCCGCGCCCGGCTCCCCCGCGCCGGCTCCCCCGCGCCCGGCTCCCCCGCGCCCGCTCCCCCGCGCCCGGCTCCCCCGCGCCCGGCTCCCCGCGCCCGGCTCCCCGCGCCCGGCTCCCCGCGCCGGCTCCCCCGCGCCCGCTCTCCCCGCGCCCGGCTCCCCCGCGCCCGGCTCCCCGCGCCCGGCTCCCCCCGCGCCCGGCTCCCCCGCGCCCGGCTCCCCCGCGCCCGGCTCCCCCGCGCCCGGCTCCCCGCGCCCGGCTCCCCCGCGCCCGGCTCCCCCGCGCCCGGCTCCCCCGCGCCCGGCTCCCCCGCGCCGGCTCCCCCGCGCCCGGCTCCCCCGCGCCCGGCTCCCCGCGCCCGGCCTCCCCGCGCCCGGCTCCCCCGCGCCGGCTCCCCCGCGCCCGGCTCCCCGCGCCCGCTCCCCCGCGCCCGGCTCCCCCGCGCCCGGCTCCCCCGCGCCCGGCTCCCCCGCGCCCGGCTCCCCCGCGCCCGGCTCCCCGCGCCCGGCTCCCCCGCGCCCGGCTCCCCGCGCCCGGCTCCCCCCGCGCCCGGCTCCCCCGCGCCCGGCTCCCCCGCGCCCGGCTCCCCGCGCCGGCTCCCCCGCGCCCGGCTCCCCCGCGCCCGGCTCCCCCCGCGCCCGGCTCCCCCGCGCCCGGCTCCCCCGCGCCCGGCTCCCCCGCGCCCGGCTCCCCCGCGCCCGGCTCCCCCGCGCCCGGCTCCCCCGCGCCCGGCTCCCCCGCGCCCGGCTCCCCCCGCGCCCGGCTCCCCCGCGCCCGGCTCCCCGCGCCCCGGCTCCCCCCCGCGCCCGGCTCCCCCGCGCCCGGCTCCCCCGCGCCCGGCTCCCCCGCGCCCGGCTCCCCCGCGCCCGGCTCCCCCGCGCCCGGCTCCCCCGCGCCCGGCTCCCCCGCGCCCGGCTCCCCCGCGCCCGGCTCCCCCGCGCCCGGCTCCCCCGCGCCCGGCTCCCCGCGCCCGGCTCCCCCGCGCCCGGCCTCCCCCGCGCCCGGCTCCCCCGCGCCCGGCTCCCCCGCGCCCGGCTCCCCCGGCGCCCGGCTCCCCGGCGCCCGTCTCCCCTCGCCCGTCTCCCCCTCGCCCGTCTCCCCCTCGCCCGTCTCCCCTTGCCCGTCGGCCCTTTGCCCTGTCGGCCCCCTTGCCCTGTCGGCCCCTTGCCCTGTCGGCCCCCTGTTCCCCTTCCCCTTTCCTTTCCCTGTCGGCCCCCTGTTCCCGTTCCACTTGCCCTGTCGGCCCCCTTTTCCCCTTCCCCTTGCCCTGTCGGCCCCCTGTTCCACTTCCTCTTGCCCTGTCGGCCCCCTGTTCCACTTCCTCTTGCCTGTCGGCACCCTGTTCCCCTTCCCCTTGCCCTGTATGCCCCCTGTCCCACTCCACTTTGCAATGTGTGGGACCCCCCCACCCCACCCCAACGTGTATACGGCAGAAGCCCCCCACCATTCCTCCGGCCGTGCGTACAGGGCCCACAGCCCGACACACTCGCTTCCCACGGCGTTGTCAGGGATCCTTTTCCCTGATCTTCCCACACCTCAAGGCCGCAATCAACCCCGGCAGCACCAGCTCCACATCAGGGCAGCGCGTCTCCAACAAGGAGCGGGCCTGCGACCCGGATACCGACCCACACGGGACCCCCCCCCCCCGCCCCGGACACCGACCACACGGGACCCCCCCCCCCCCGCTCCGGACACCGACCACACGGGACCCCCACCCCGCCCCGGACACCGACCACAAGGGACCCCCCCCAGCCCCGGACACCGACCACACGGGACCCCCCCCCCGCCCCGGACACCGACCACATGGGACCCCCCCCCCCCGGCCCCGGACACCGACCACACGGGATCCGCCCCGGACACCGACCACACGGGACCCCGGACACCGACCACACGGGACCCCCCCCCCCCGCCCCGGACACCGACCACACGGGACCCCCCCCCGCCCCGGACACCGACCACACGGGACCCGCCCCGGACACCGACCACACGGGACCCCGCCCCGGACACCGACCACACGGGACCCCCCCCCGCCCCGGACACCGACCACACGA